>NC_060183.1:17372991-18102991 GCF_021184085.1 Oncorhynchus gorbuscha | reverse complement strand
ATGTTCATAAAGACATATATAAATCCCCTTGATGTAATGTATCTGCCAGGACCCGGTATGAGGTCCTGGCAGTAGCTACCTTGAGGTTCAAGTTCATATTTAGTTCCAATTTGTTTTCCATGATTTTGAAAAGTTGTGGTTTGTGCAAAAAAAAAGAAAATACAAAAGTGGTTAATGAGAAAGGTCATTTCAATGCTTACAAAAAGTGATACAATTTGTTATTGCAGTTATTGTGCACTGCTTGTCTGTCATAGTTTCCTTTCTGGCACCATAAGAGAATGTATTGAGCTGTGACCCATCATATTTGCAAACACCTGAGTGGAGTTGAAGATGGAGAAGAGGGGGAAGGCAAGGGTATGGGGGAAAGGAACGGATGAGGGGAGAGGAGATTTTGGGGAATCTGATACAGCCCATTGCGCAAAGCCAGTCCCACACAGATCCCTGTTCCAGATAGTGCTGCTGTCTGTCTGTCTGTCTGTCAATTCAATTAAATTTGCTTTATTGGCATGACATAACAATGTACATATTGCCGAAGCTTACGTTGGAAAATACGTTTTCAAATTACAATATTAACATAATTAAACTAATAATAATAATAAAAGAATCATCATCATCGTCATCAAGATTGTCGATTGGACAATCAGTAACAATAATGATAACGAGTCAAAATAACCACACAATGGAAAGTAACAATAACAATGTGCAGGTTGGTTGGTCTGTCAGACAATGTCCATGGCAGGCAGCAATGTAGTGCGCTGTCAACCCACAGCTCTTTGCGTCCTCCCCCAACAGGACGGTTAGCGTATTCCCATCAGAGAGTTCTTTGAAGAGTTTCAAATTTGGGGAAATCACAATCTCTAATGGGTTTTTTTTCATATGTTTTACATTTAGTCAGGAAATGCAGCTCAGGATCTGCTGTGGTGCAGAGTTGCACAGCCTTTCCCCTACAGGGAGCCAGGTTTTCCTCTGTCTACCTTTCTCAATGGCAAGGCTGTGCTCACTGAGCCTGTACTCTGTCAAGGTTTGATCAGTAACCACTGCCAAGAGTAAGTGGACACCTGATCGTCGAACATCTCATTCCAAAATCATGAGCATTAATATAGAGTTGGTCCTCCCTTTCTGCTATAACAGCCTCCACTCTTCTGGGAAGGCAATTCAATTTTGGAACAATACTGCTGGGACTTGCTTCCATTCAGCCACAAGAGCATTAGAGTGGTCAGGCACTGATGTTGGGCGATTAGGCCTGGCTCGCATTCAGTGTTCCAATTCATCCCAAAGGTGTTCGATGGGGTTGAGGTCAGGGCTCTGGGCATGCCAGTCAAGTTATTCCACACCGATCTCAAGAAACCATTTCTGTATGAACCTTGTTTTGTGCACAGGGGCATTGTCTGTTATGCTGGTGAATGAGGACCCAAAAGCAACTTAACAGAAACAGAGTCTTTATTCCAGTCTTTAACAAAAACGATAATCCTGGAAATTATCTCAGGAAAATACAAACAGGAAAACTGAAATCCTCTCGTCAGTAGAGAGGAACGACTGGAGACGCGACCACAGACTGCAGGTCGCTTCGGGAAGGCACAGGCCGTAGCTGACATAGACACCTGCTCACACGCAGCATCTGAAGAAGGCAAAAACACGACGGAACAAGAACACAGCACAGCAAACATCAAACAATGATCCGACAAGGACAGAAGCGGAAAACAGAGGGAGAAATAGGGACTCTAATCAGAGGGCAAAATAGGGGACAGGTGTGAAAGAGTAAATGAGGTAGTTAGGAGAATGAGGAACAGCTGGGAGCAGGAACGGAACGATAGAGAGAGAGAGAGAGAGAGAGAGAGAGAGAGAGAGAGAGAGGGAGAGAGGGAGGGGGAGAGAGAGGGATAGAAAGAGGGAAAGAACCTAATAAGACCAGCAGGGGGAAACGAACAGAAGGGGAAGCACAAGGACAAGACATGACAATATATGACAAAACATGACATTGTCATGCTGAAACAGGAAAGGGCCTTCCTCAAACGGTTGCCACAAAGTTGGAAGCACAGAATCGTCTAGAATGTCATTGTACGCTGCAGCGTTAAGATTTCCCTTCACTGGAACTAAGGGGCTTTAGCCCGAACCATGAAAAACAGGCCCAGACCATTATTCCTTCATTACCAAACTTTATAGTTGGCACTATGCATTGGGGCAGGTAGCGTTCTCCTGGCATCCTCCAAACCCAGATTCGTCCGTCGGACTGCCAGACGGTTTAGTGTGATTCATCCCTCCAGAGAACGGGTTTCCACTGCTCCAGAGAACGGGTTTCCACTGTTCCAGAGTCACAAAGTGGCGAGCTTTACACTACTCCATCCAACGCTTGGCATTGTCCATGGTCATCTTAGACTTGTGTGCTCGGCCATGGAAACCCATTTTATGAAGTTCTCGATGAACAGTAGTTTGGAACTCGATAGTGAGTGTTGCAACAGAGGACAGACGATTGTTAGGATCTGCACGCTTCAGCACTTGTCAGTCCAGTTCTGTGAGCTTGTGTGGCCTACCACTTCCCTGCCGAGCCGTTGTTGCTCCTAGTCGTTTCGTGTTCACAATAACAGCACTTACAGTTGACCGGGGCAGCTCTAGCAGGGCAGGAATTTGACGAACTGACTTGTTGGAAAGGTGGCGTCCTATGACGGCGCCACGTTGAAAGTCACTGAGCTCTACAGTAAGGCCAGTCTACCGCTAAAGTTTGTTCATGGAGATTACATATGCTGTGTGTTTTCGATTTTATACACTTGTCAATAAGTGAATCCACTAATTTGAAGGGGTATCTACATACTTTTGAATATACAGTATGGTATAGTTTGCGGATTTAGGGATTCTTTGCCGATTTAGGGCCTGACAGAACTACATTGTGTTTTGTGCTTGTGTTTCCCCATAGGGAAAGGTCGTTTTGTTTTGACTGTGTTGTAATTTGGTTTATTCTGATTGATTGGATGTTCTGGTCCTGAGGCTTCAGTGTATTAGTAGAACAGGTTTGTGAACTCAGCCCCAGGACCAGCTGGATGAGGGGACTCTTTTCTTTGCTCAGCTCTTAGCATTGCAGGCCTTGGTAATGATATGAGAGGGGCTCACTGTATTTTAGATGTTTCCAAAACTTGAATTGCTCTTTAAAAAAAAATATATATATATTTGTGGATGTTGGCCTAATTCTGCCTTGCATTTGTTGTTTGTAGTTTTCCTCCGGACATGTAGGAGAATCTTACAGAACTCTGACAGGGTTTCAATGGCGTTTTTCTCCCATTGGATGAAATATTGTCTGCCAGGGGACCCCACATCTCCCTGCCACAAAGTGCAATTGATTCAATGGCAAGTTCCATTCATTTTAGTCACATTTTTTTTGTTTTTTAATGTCATATAATGGCCTGCATTCTTTCTCTCTCAGTTCGTTCACTGCCTCATTTACGGTAGGTGTGCAGCTGAGCTTCTTTTTACACCTAAGTAATTGTAGGGTGTACAGTACACTATATGTTTTGTACTAATTGAGAACTTTGGTCTAATTCCCTGAGATCTGGATCTTTACTACCAGGGCCCAGGTCTGATAATACTGCTCTTTCAGGTACAGGCTCTGCTGTAGGCCAAGTGCTGTGGGTGACTGCAAGCACAGGTCATCTGTGACAAGCAGCTATTTAACCTCTGAATTGTAGAAACTAACACCAGGGGGCTATAACAGTGGCCAATTTCTTTTGAGTAAATATTGAAGAGCGCGGGGCTGAGATTGCAACCTTGGCGAAGACCCTGGTTAAAGAATTCTGTTATTTTCTTGCCAATTTTTATACTGCACGTGTTGATTTAATTATGTCATATGTTTTACCCCCTACACCTCTTTCAATAACTTTGTAGAACAGGCCTGTATGCCAAATAGAATCAAATGCTTTTTGGAAGTCAATAAAGCAAGCATAAATCTTGGTATTATTATGTTTATCTATCACGGTGTGTAGGGCGTAAATATGATCGGTCATACATTGTTTTGGTATAAATCCAATTTGCATTTTACTCAAGTCTGTGTGTGTGTGTGTCTCTCTCTCTCTCTCTCTCTCTGTCTGTCTGCCTCTCTCTCGCTCTCTCGCTCTCTGTCTGTATGCCTTTCTGCCTGCCTCTCTGCCTGCCTCTCTGCCTGCCTTTCTGCCTGCCTCTCTGCCTGCTAGCCTCTATGTGTTTGCATAGCACGTTTCATATTTTCTGCTGGAGATGGGCCGAGATCTACCTCTCTGGGCATGTCTCAGTTCTCTGCTTGTGTCTCTATGAGGGAACCAGACTCAGGGCTCAGAGGGAGGAAGGGGAAATCAGGCCTGACGCTAATGAAGGCTGGGGGAATGGGTTTGGAGTGTGTGAAAATCTCTCTGGTTTAGAGACTTCCACAGTTTCTCTTACATATCCACCCTGTAGTCTCCTCTACTTGTGTCACTCTGTGTCCATCGGAGCCCAGGGTCAGATGCATACTGTATAATGCTTCTCTTCCTCCCTGGGGAGAGTTCCTATAGGGCATGTTCCCCTAGCTTATCTCCAGGTGATTGCTGCGTGCCGGCATATACCTGTATGTGTCTCATCTAATCCTCCTGACAAGAGTGTGAGTCTTTGGCACATAACATTGTTGCTAAGATCACTTCCTGACAGTTGATTTTTATCTGAGGTGCCAGCTTGTTGCTTTGATTTGACGGTGGAAATATAAATGATAATTTGACTTATGTTTATGCAGACACGTTGGTTGTCGGGGGAACATGGCTTCGCCGGGTCGAGTTATGTGTCAGAGACGCAATGTTTTTGGATGTTGACAAGGTGCCGGGCTTCCAGAAGCACAGATCTCCTTTGAGAGGCTCTCACATCCTGGTTGAGAAGACTTGGGGGTGGATGGAAGGAAGATAGCAAGGCAAGGCAAGGCACCCTATACCAGGGGTGGGCAACTCCAGTCCTCAGGGGTGACAAACTTTTTCTCCATCCCTAGCAAACACAGCTGATTAATCAAATTGCATTCCAAACTGAAGATCATGATTAGGTGATTATTGGAGTCAGGTGTGTTAGCTGGGACAAAACTGTGACACCAATCAGGCCCCCAAGAACTGGAATTTCCCACCTCTGCCCTATACAGTGTATCACCTCCTACTCCCTCCTTCTGTACTCTCTCGCTCTCTCCCTCCATGCCCCTCTCTCTCTCTTGCTCCCTCACCCCTCTCACCTCCCTCCCTGTCTGATGGCCTGCCAACACAAACACAACCAGGCGTCATCTCTCTCATTACCATGTTGAAAATACACAGCACAGCAGGGTTCTAGAACATTCCAAATTCCCAAAGACACAGTTTCCACCCACTCACTGAACCCAATCTACCTGTAGCCTCTGAGTAGCCAGTGAGTCAGGAATCGGGAGGGGGGGACCAGAAAAACAGGGTTAGAAATGAGGTGAGAGTGATACTAACGCATGGTGTCAGTGGCCGAGGTGGAGGGGACAAAGAGGCGATGTGTATGAGCAGCTTGGAGCCGGAGAAGGCCCATTAACTAGCTGTAATGAGGAGGGGATATTGGTTTTGTAGGTGTAATTACCTCGGACTAACATGGAATAAGGGCCCGTGGCGCCTCCAATACAAATATGAAACGTATAGATATGACTTTGTCCTCTATACTGTATGTGAGGTTTACCCTGGGGGTGAAACGCTCAATGTGGCGTATGTGTATGCACGTTTGTGTGTGTGCGCGTGTGTGTGTGTTTGAGGTCAAAGACACACAGACAGGGAGAGTGTGTGACATGTCAGGGAGGGTGTTATCTTCAGACTCGTAGCTCTTATTGGTCTCTCTGCCTGCTAGCCTCCCGCTGTCCTTGACTCTACGGGACAAATCATTTTAAAAAGCAAGACCCGGAACCCCGTCCATCCAGTCTATCCAGAGCCAGACATCTACATTGTATTTGCACTGTGAGAACATCTGTTTTATTTACAGGCAAGGCCTTTTGGCCCTAACCAGCCACTATAAAGCCATGTCTTAACCCTCCGTGACTACAAGCAGGTTGGAGACCACAGGGGTCGGCGTATACCCTCTTAACTCTGGAACATGGGGTGACGGTCACTCTGCCAAGATCTGTGACATCACAGCTGGCAGCCGGGTGTGTTCTGCAAGCCACCACTGATGTCACACCCATGCTTGGTTATTCTGTCTATCCCACATGGTTTCTGTATCAGGACTTGGGCTCCAACAGCAGAGATGTTGTGGTCACTGCTGTCCCTTGGCCAAGCAGAGCTGGTTGGATGGTGGATGGTGGACTGACTGCGACTAACAGGGCTAGGGAGGGAGGGAGGGAGGGGGGGGGTGGAGAATTTTGTATTCCCCCAACCCCTCTTTATGATCCTTTATATTAATGCATTGTCCCTGTTTTTGTCATCATGTCATCATTCAGTTGAATATTATGCTGTGGATTACATGTGAATATTTGTGCGGATAGTTTGCAGTCGTACAGACAGACAGAGGACTTAGCCAAGAGGATCCTCTAGAGCTCACATAAGTCAAACATTCACTGACCACGTTTGGTAATTGAGCGATTGACTAATCAGACCATGGAGGTGTATTTCCTAGATTCACATGTGTGTGCGGTGTGAAAGCATGCGTGAGAGTGAGAGAGAGAGAGAGAGAGAGAGAGAGAGGGCAAGAGAGAGAGGGAGAGAGAGAGAGAGAGGGTGAGAGAGGGAGTGAAAGAAAGAAAGAGAGAGAGAGAGTAAAAGAGAAGGTGAAAGTGGCTCTTGGACATAATACTGGGCTGTAGATGAATCAGCCCAGTCTGTTGAGTACTAACAGTGTCAGACGATACAGAACACAGATTGCAGAGCCTGGGTCTGCAATATCATTTAAGGGAAAAAGAGAAAAAGAGAGAGAGAGTGAAAAACAATGAGTTTAGAGTAAATCTCCACTAAAGTATCATAGCCAACAACATACTTTTATGAAGTCACATCACATGTGAAGAAATAATGGTTACCAAATAATCCATGACAATAAAGATGAAAATGTGCAGACATTTTCCTAATCCTGTCAACTACAAGTAGTCTGACTGACTCCCGTTGCAGTCAAAAGGTGTTTTTTTTGTTGAACTTTTTCAAATCGTCAAAATGGCTCAAATCAGTGTTACTTCAAACCCATTTTGAGTTCTATTCATTATTCTTTGGATATGTTCTCTCCATTAACTTGACAGAGAGGTCAACTTTGACTAGGTTGTTTTGGTACAAAATGTCATTCCTGACAGTAGTCTGCAGGTCTATTTTGAGTCCCTTAGTGCTAGCTGTAAAATTGGGTTTAGTTGGACTGCAGACGACAGGCGATCGCACCGTCGATTAGCAGCCAACATGAGTTACCTGATATGTATATCTGCCAAATAAAACCCTTTATGAATCTAAACAATATTTCAGAGTCACTGTGAGAGATATAAATCAACGGCTCGCTAAGTTAAGGGTCTACCTTGGTCTGCAGTCTACAAGTAAAAGCCATTTGTTTGGGGACCGAGGAGGACTAAGGGGTTTAAATGTTATTGCTAAACCTGTGGTTAAGGTTACAGTTGACCCTCTCCCCTGTCTCTCACCAACATTTGAACAAGACGGCACCAACCGTTAACCTTAACCAGCGTGAACGTAAATATCCCTGAAGTTCATTATAGCTGAACGGTTTCGAAGTGCCTCTCCTTGCGAATGTTCTTTTGTGTCAAGGGTTTGTGGATGTGTGTGCCAGACTGAGTAGGCTTTTGAATATTAAAAAAGGGAAGTGATTACATTCTCAGTCTATGAGTAGGATAATCGCGTGAAGAGCTCTACTCCGTGTGCCTAGAAAGAAAATGGATGCATTTCACTGTGACTTTCTCCATGATCTATGCAGAGAGTTATGAAGAGTTACAGAAAGATGACCTTTCCAACGTGATAGTCAGTCAACATCTCAAATCTTTGACTTTGAATTTTGACCCCCCCCCCCCCCAGTATAGTAAGTTGAGTTACTCGATCGAAGATGAACCGTTTTAAATTGAAGTTGATCAAGATATTTGCCATGCGTCTGTCTTTCACCACGTGGTGTCTCTCTGAACCTCTCTTAAAACGTTGCTCAAACACCTGAAGCAATGATACCAAACGCCCTGCTCGTGAAACGCGAGTTCAAGGTGGTCGAGCTAATTTGCAACGAAACAGGGAGAGGGTTTTTGACAGGGACAGGGGGTGATCCCACTCGCCCCATACATCGGCTTTATATCAGGGCAATGGGGTAGGACTGCGAGGAAGTCAAGCATGTCCAAGGATTTGGATGACTGGTCATATCAACTGATGCATTGCATGGAGAGATCCTATAATCAAAAAGCACGTGGATATGCATATAAAATTGACTAGTGTTAATATTCAAGGCCCTGGGCTAGGTGGTTATTTGGTGCCTGCAGAGAGAGAGGTTACCTGACCCTTTGTTTCCTAGGCTACCATGTTTGCATAACCGTCATGTTTATTCATACGTGTGCAATCACTAGGACAAATATCAGCGACCACAAAACTGCCCACGAGGCACGGCAACAGTAGAAGGAATCAATCATATGTGTTCACATTTGTCCAGTGTATCATCATGAACCTTCTGGGCCCTTTTGAATGTTGACTTATTATGATCTTGTATGATTGTTATGGTAACGAGCATGAAATTATGCAAAGCATGCTCCATGGAATATGGCCATGCCATTTTGATTGCACGTACACTCTATTGAAAGCAGAGTGAGACACCGTCAGAGACACGGAAGTCTGTATTTCTGTTGAAGACACAGCTTAATGTAACACCAGCGATTAAGATTTTCAAATGTGTCTCGGGAAAGGACATGCTACGTTTAATTAATGGTCATGTTTTGTTTAATGTAAATGATTTGGAGGTTCAGGAGAAACTAAATGCATGTATTTGTCAAAGTCCTTCCTTCTTTCTCTGTCTCTGTCTCTCTCTCTCTCACACACACACACACACACACACACACACACACACACACACACACACACACACACACACACACACACACACACACACACACACACACACACACACACACACACACACACACACACACACACACACACACACACACACACACACACACACACACACACACACACATAAACGGGGCCAATTTCTGGGCCATCATTAGGCGGCAGTGAGAGAAAATAAACCGCCTGGGGATACCATGGAGGAGCAGATATTATTATTGCTATTAATAATATGACGTGTGTGTGTGTGTGTGTGTGTGTGTGTGTGTGTGTGTGTGTGTGTGTGTGTGTGTGTGTGTGTGTGTGTGTGTGTGTGTGTGTGTGTGTGTGTGTGTGTGTGTGTGTGTGTGTGTGTGTGTGTGTGTGTGTGTGTGTGTGTGTGTGTGCGTGTGTAACAGCCTGGGTAGCTAGCAGCAGCCTGCTCTTTTTAAAAAGTCCCATTCTTCACTTCTGCTTGAAAACGGGTTAGAGGGTGGCAAAATGGTTCCCACATGTGTGAATGTTCTGCTTCTCCTCATTACCCAGAAAGGGCTTCTCAATGTGGCCTGATTAATTGGGCTTGTCCTCTAAGCCCTGGAAACACAGGCGGCAGCGACCATACGTCCAATTATAATAATCCTGCCCTGTTTATTTACACTACCCTGCCAGCCTTGTAGAGTAGGATGGCTCTGGATGGACAGGGAAGAGAGAGGAGGGCCAGGCAGACGAGAGAGAGAGAGAGAGAGAGAGAGAGAGAGAGAGAGAGAGAGAGAGAGAGAGAGAGAGAGAGAGAGAGAGAGAGAGAGAGAGAGAGAGAGAGAGAGAGAGAGAGAGAGAGAGAGAGATTGGTGTGTGTGTGTGTGTGTGTGTGTGTGTGTGTGTGTGTGTGTGTGTGTGTGTGTGTGTGTGTGTGTGTGTGTGTGTGTGTGTGTGTGTGTGTGTGTGTGTGTGTGTGTGTGTGTGTGTGTGTGTGTGTGTGTGTGTGTGTGTGTGTGTGTGTGTGTACAGAGGTTAAAGTGGGTAGAATGAGGTCAGTCTACGCAAATTACCACCATGTGTAACATACACTAATGTGATGTAAAGTTAGACACTGAAGTAGAATGGTACTATCTCTGCCAGCTATGGCACTAGTAATATAGGATGGTACCATCTCTGCCAGCTATGGCACTAGTAATATAGGATGGTACCATCTCTGCCAGCTATGGCACTAGTAATATAGGATGGTACCATCTCTGCCAGCTATGGCACTAGTAATATAGGATGGTACCATCTCTGCCAGCTATGGCACTAGTAATATAGGATGGTACCATCTCTGCCAGCTATGGCACTAGGTAATATAGGCACTAGATGGTACCATCTCTGCCAGCTATGGCACTAGTAATATAGGATGGTACCATCTCTGCCAGCTATGGCACTAGTAATATAGGATGGTACCATCTCTGCCAGCTATGGCACTAGTAATATAGGATGGTACCATCTCTGCCAGCTATGGCACTAGTAATGTAGGATGGTACCATCTCTGCCAGCTATGGCACTAGTAATATAGGATGGTACCATCTCTGCCAGCTATGGCACTAGTAATATAGGATGGTACCATCTCTGCCAGCTATGGCACTAGTAATATAGGATGGTACCATCTCTGCCAGCTATGGCACTAGTAATATAGGATGGTACTGTCTCTGCCAGCTATGGCACTAGTAATATAGGATGGTACCATCTCTGCCAGCTATGGCACTAGTAATATAGGATGGTACCATCTCTGCCAGCTATGGCACTAGTAATATAGGATGGTACCATCTCTGCCAGCTATGGCACTAGTAATATAGGATGGTACTGTCTCTGCCAGCTATGGCACTAGTAATGTAGGATGGTACCATCTCTGCCAGCTATGGCAGTAGTAATGTAGGATGATACTATCTCTGCCAGCTATGGCACTAGTAATGTAGGATGGTACCATCTCTGCCAGCTATGGCACTAGTAATATAGGATGGTACACTAGTAATGTCGGATGGTACCATCTCTGCCAGCTATGGCAGTAGTAATGTAGGATTGATACTATCTCTGCCAGCTATGGCACTAGTAATGTAGGATGGTACCATCTCTGCCAGCTATGGCAGTAGTAATGTAGGATGGTACCATCTCTGCCAGCTATGGCAGTAGTAATGTAGGATGATACTATCTCTGCCAGCTATGGCAGGGGTTACTTCATTCTGTTGTGTAGCAGAACGGCTGTGGGAATAACCATGCCTCAGTAATGTAATGTAAAGTGAGATAAATGTCAAGAGAGATAATGTAAAGTCAGATAAAGTGAGGTAGGATCATGGTATCATCACTGGCAGGTCGGCTGTTCCCTATAGTGATCTCTGAGTGGTGTTGTGTGGTTTATAAAACCTTACACTCTAATAATCAAAGGTTGTGTTGATGTGAGTGTGTTGGCTCAGGTTAAAACGGGCACACAGTCTCACAACACACCCAGTGTCTGACGGCAGGGCTGGGGAACAGCCAAGGTGTCTCCCTTGGGTCTTGTGTGGAGACGCCATCACTGTGTGTATATAAATGGCTGTTGGCTGAGGCTATGATTTAGTAATGGCACTCTCTTTATAAGGTATGGTGTCACAGCAAGAAGGGGAAAACTTTAGATTGTGAAAAGCTCACTTTTGGAATTGTGCCTGGTTGTGCTGGGAATGGTGTTATTGTGGTGGGAATAGTGTTATTGTGGTGGGAATAGTGTTATTGTGGTGGGAATAGTGTTATGGTGGTGGGAATAGACTTATTGTGGTGGGAATAGTGTTATTGTGGTGGGAATAGTGTTATTGTGGTGGGAATAGTGTTATTGTGGTGGGAATAGTGTTATTGTGGTGGGAATAGTCTTATTGTTGTGGGAATAGTCTTATACATTTACATTTTACATTTAAGTGATTTAGCAGACGCTCTTATCCAGAGCGACTTACAAATTGGTGCATTCACCTTATGACATCCAGTGGAACAGTCACTTTACAATAGTGCATCTAAATCTTAAAGGGGGGGGGGGAGGGAATACTTATCCTATCCTAGGTATTCCTTAAAGAGGTGGGGTTTCAGGTGTCTCCGGAAGGTGGTGATTGACTCCGCTGTCCTGGCGTCGTGAGGGAGTTTGTTCCACCATTGGGGGGCCAGAGCAGCGAACAGTTTTGACTGGGCTGAGCGGGAGCTGTACTCAGTGGTAGGGAGGCGAGCAGGCCAGAGGTGGATGAACGCAGTGCCCTTGTTTGGGTGTAGGGCCTGATCAGAACCTGGAGGTACTGAGGTGCCGTTCCCCTCACAGCTCCGTAGGCAAGCACCATGGTCTTGTAGCGGATGCGAGCTTCAACTGGAAGCCAGTGGAGAGAACGGAGGAGCGGGGTGACGTGAGAGAACTTTGGAAGGTTGAACACCAGACGGGCTGCGGCGTTCTGGATGAGTTGAAGGGGTTTAATGGCACAGGCAGGGAGCCCAGCCAACAGCGAGTTGCAGTAATCCAGACGGGAGATGACAAGTGCCTGGATTAGGACCTGCGCCGCTTCCTGTGTGAGGCAGGGTCGTACTCTGCGGATGTTGTAGAGCATGAACCTACAGGAACGGGCCACCGCCTTGATGTTGGTTGAGAACGACAGGGTGTTGTCCAGGATCACGCCAAGGTTCTTAGCGCTCTGGGAGGAGGACACAATGGAGTTGTCAACCGTGATGGCGAGATCATGGAACGGGCAGTCCTTCCCCGGGAGCAAGAGCAGCTCCGTCTTGCCGAGGTTCAGCTTGAGGTGGTGATCCGTCATCCACACTGATATGTCTGCCAGACATGCAGAGATGCGATTCGCCACCTGGTCATCAGAAGGGGAAAGGAGAAGATTAGTTGTGTGTCGTCTGCATAGCAATGATAGGAGAGACCATGTGAGGTTATGACAGAGCCAAGTGACTTGGTGTATAGCGAGAATAGGAGAGGGCCTAGAACAGAGCCCTGGGGACACCAGTGGTGAGAGCGCGTGGTGAGGAGACAGATTCTCGCCACGCCACCTGGTAGGAGCGACCTGTCAGGTAGGACGCAATCCAAGCGTGGGCCGCGCCGGAGATGCCCAACTCAGAGAGGGTGGAGAGGAGGATCTGATGGTTCACAGTATCGAAGGCAGCCGATAGATCTAGAAGGATGAGAGCAGAGGAGAGAGAGTTAGCTTTAGCAGTGCGGAGCGCCTCCGTGATACAGAGGAGAGCAGTCTCAGTTGAATGACTAGTCTTGAAACCTGACTGATTTGGATCAAGAAGGTCATTCAGAGAGAGATAGCGGGAGAGCTGGCCAAGGACGGCACGTTCAAGAGTTTTGGAGAGAAAAGAAAGAAGGGATACTGGTCTGTAATTGTTGACATCGGAGGGATCGAGTGTAGGTTTTTTCAGAAGGGGTGCAACTCTCGCTCTCTTGAAGACGGAAGGGACGTAGCCAGCGGTCAGTGATGAGTTGATGAGCGAGGTGAGGTAAGGGAGAAGGTCTCCGGAAATGGTCTGGAGAAGAGGGGAGGGGATAGGGTCAAGCGGGCAGGTTGTTGGGCGGCCGGCCGTCACAAGACGCGAGATTTCATCTGGAGAGAGAGGGGAGAAAGAGGTCAGAGCACAGGGTAGGGCAGTGTGAGCAGAACCAGCGGTGTCGTTTGACTTAGCAAACGAGGATCGGATGTCGTCGACCTTCTTTTCAAAATGGTTGACGAAGTCGTCTGCAGAGAGGGAGGAGGGGGGGGGGGGGATTCAGGAGGGAGGAGAAGGTGGCAAAGAGCTTCCTAGGGTTAGAGGCAGATGCTTCGAATTTAGCGTGGTAGAAAGTGGCTTTAGCAGCAGAGACAGAGGAGGAAAATGTAGAGAGGAGGGAGTGAAAGGATGCCAGGTCCGCAGGGAGGCGAGTTTTCCTCCATTTCCGCTCGGCTGCCCGGAGCCCTGTTCTGTGAGCTCGCAATGAGTCATCGAGCCACGGAGCGGTAGGGGAGGACCGAGCCGGCCTGGAGGATAGGGGACATAGAGAGTCAAAGGATGCAGAGAGGGAGGAGAGGAGGGTTGAGGAGGCAGAATCAGGAGATTCTGTTGGAGAAGGTTTGAGCGGTTTGAGCGGAGGGAAGAGATGATAGGATGGAAGAGGAGAGAGTAGCGGGGGAGAGAGAGCGAAGGTTGGGACGGCGCGATACCATCCGAGTAGGGGCAGTGTGGGAGGTGTTGGATGAGAGCGAGAGGGAAAAGGATACAAGGTAGTGGTCGGAGACTTGGAGGGGAGTTGCAATGAGGTTAGTGGAAGAACAGCATCTAGTAAAGATGAGGTCGAGCGTATTGCCTGCCTTGTGAGTAGGGGGGGAAGGTGAGAGGGTGAGGTCAAAAGAGGAGAGGAGTGGAAAGAAGGAGGCAGAGAGGAATGAGTCAAAGGTAGACGTGGGGAGGTTAAAGTCGCCCAGAACTGTGAGAGGTGAGCCGTCCTCAGGAAAGGAGCTTATCAAGGCATCAAGCTCATTGATGAACTCTCCGAGCGAACCTGGAGGGCGATAAATGATAAGGATGTTACGCTTGAAAGGGCTGGTAACTGTGACAGCATGGAATTCAAAGGAGGCGATAGACAGATGGGTAAGGGGAGAAAGAGAGAATGACCACTTGGGAGAGATGAGGATCCCGGTGCCACCACCCCGCTGACCAGAAGCTCTCGGGTGTGCGAGAACACGTGGGCAGACGAAGAGAGAGCAGTAGGAGTAGCAGTGTTGTCTGTGGTGATCCATGTTTCCGTTAGTGCCAAGAAGTCGAGGGACTGGAGGGAGGCATAGGCTGAGATGAACTCTGCCTTGTTGACCGCAGATCGGCAATTCCAGAGGCTACCGGAGACCTGGAACTCCACGTGGGTCGTGCGCTGGGACCACCAGATTAGGGTGGCCGCGGCCACGCGGTGTGGAGCGTTTGTATGGTCTGTGCAGAGAGGAGAGAACAGGGATAAACAGACACATAGTTAACAGGCTACAGAAGAGGCTACGCTAATGCAAAGGAGATTGGAATGACAAGTGGACTACACGTCTCGAATGTTCAGAAAGTTAAGCTACGTAGCAAGAATCTTATTGACTAAAATGATTAAAATGATACAGTACTGCTGAAGTAGGCTAGCTGGCAGTGGGTGCGTTGTTGACACTACACTAATCAAGTCGTTCCGTTGAGTGTAATAGTTTCTACAGTGCTGCTATTCGGGGGCTAGCTGGCTAGCTAGTAGTGTTGTTTACGTTACGTTGTGTTAAAAGAACGACAATAGCTGGCTAGCTAACCTAGAAAATCGCTCTAGACTACACAATTATCTTTGATACAAAGACGGCTATGTAGCTAGCTATGTAGCTAGCTACGATCAAACAAATCAAACCGTTGTACTGTAATGAAATGAAATGAAAATGTGATACTACCTGTGAATGCGACCGGGTTGTTGAGTTCTATTCAGAAGACGTTGGCTAGCTGTTGGCTAGCTAGCAGAGTCTCCTACGTTAAGGACGACAAATAGCTGGCTAGCTAACCTCGGTAAATTAAGATAATCACTCTAAGACTACACACTCTAAACCTAAACAACACAATTATCTTGGAACGAAGATACGAAGACAGGTGGGAATAGTGTTATTGTAATGGGAATATTGTTATTGTGGTGGGAATAGTGTTCTTGTAATGGGAATAGTCTTATTGTGGTGGGAATAGTGTTATTGTAATGGGAATAGTGTTATTGTGGTGGGAATAGTGTTATTGTGATGGGAATGGTGTTATTGTGGTGGGAATAGTGTTATTGTAATGGGAATAGTGTTATTGTGGTGGGAATAGTGTTATTGTAATGGGAATAGTCTTATTGTGGTGGGAATAGTGTTATTGTGGTGGGAATAGTGTTATTGTGGTGGGAATAGTCTTTTTGTAATGGGAATAGTCTTATTGTGGTGGGAATAGTCTTATTGTGGTGGGAATAGTGTTATTGTGGTGGGAATAGTGTTATTGTGGTGGGAATATTGTTATTGTAATGGGACTGGTCTTATTGTAATGGAAATGGTCTTATTATGATGGGAATAGTGTTATTGTAATGGGAATAGTGTTATTGTAATGGGAATAGTGTTATTGTGGTGGGAATAGTGTTATTGTGATGGGAATGGTCTTATTGTGGTGGGAATAGTGTTATTGTGGTGGGAATAGTGTTATTGTGATGGGAATGGTCTTATTGTGGTGGGAATAATGTTATTGTGGTGGGAATATTGTTATTGTAATGGGAATGGTCTTATTGTAATGGAAATGGTCTTATTATGATGGGAATAGTGTTATTGTAATGGGAATAGTGTTATTGTAATGGGAATAGTGTTATTGTGGTGGGAATAGTGCTATTGTGATGGGAATGGTCTTATTGTGGTGGGAATAGTGTTATTGTGGTGGGAATAGTGTTATTGTGATGGGAATGGTCTTATTGTGGTGGGAATAATGTTATTGTGGTGGGAATATTGTTATTGTAATGGGAATGGTCTTATTGTAATGGGAATGGTATTATTGTGATGGGAATAGTATTTGTTTGGTGCTGGTCATCTAAAACCACAATCAGACACTTCAAAGCTAGGGTCATATTTTTATTTATTTTAATTTTATTTTGAATCATTTTCTGCATTTGGGTTCCAATCATCTATATTCATAAAAAGTGCAGCATGTCAGTTGTGGTCCAGCCACTGATTACTGAAAGTGTAACGGCATTCAGAGGTGGAAGAAGGATCGGACCAAAGCGCAGCATGGTAAGTGTTCATGATGTAATATTTAATGAAACGAACTGAACACTGAAATGCAACACAATGAAGTGAACGAACAAAAACCGAAACAGTACCGTGTGAACCAAACACACGGTTGTGGTCCACACGGAAAACAAACACCCACAATCCGAAACAGTACCGTCTGGACCAAACACACGGTTGTGGTCCACACGGAAAACAAACACCCCACAAACCAAAAGTGAAACCCAGGCTACCGAAGTATGATTCTTAATCAGAGACAACTAATGACACCTGCCTCTAATAGAGAACTATACTGGGCCGAACACAAAAACCAACATAGAAAAACAAACATAGACTGCCCACCAATTCACGCCCTGACCATACTAAAACAAAGATAAAATAACAGAACTATGGTCAGAACGTGACAGAAACTCATATTTTCCCTAATGAACTATTGATGAATTCTATATGTATGTTGCATCTGAAAGAACACTAAAATGTGCATGATTTCAGAAGGTTTAAAATGTCAGACTCGATGAGTTCTGCCATTATCTCAGTGGGGTGAGATTTAAACGGGCCTTATAACATTCTGCTCTCCTCTCGGCACATGGCTTGGCGATAAAGTGCCTCTCTCCTCAGGTCCTTCTCTTGTCTAGACATAGCCAGACGGCCAGGCAGAAAGTGTGCTCTCTGGGTCTCTGGGTTAGCTTTGTGAGGCCAAAGACAATGCCAAATGGATCCCTGTGGATCCCCGACCACTGAAGGTGAAATGGCGTTCTGGATGAGGAGGCCCCATAAAGACCGTCAGAAATGCAGCATCATAAGCCTGTGGGTTGGTACTGGGCGGCCGTGTCCCTCTTATGTTCTTTAATGCTAAAGCCCTGTTTGTGATTAATGGCTGAGGGGGTGGGCTCTTCTGCTCTCTGTAGCATAGCAGGTTCTGGAACAGTATCAGTCACTCTGCTCTACAGATTGGGCTGCAGTATGGTCTGACATGAGCCCTGGCTGGTCGTGGGAGTTACTGTTTTTTGCATGAGCTGTGCTGTGCTGGAGAATAATATGGAGAATGTGAGGATGTGTTTGGTCTGACACATTGCACAGACTACTCCCTTATCTCAGACTGTTGTCACTGCTGGAGTTGGGGCCAGCTACATGCCAACTCAGGCAATATAAAATGTACCGTTTGAATTGAAAAGTTGAATGATAGTGTAGCTACCTTAACCCAACACCTAGCAACCTCGTCAAGAGGTTCAGATCTCTTAGTGTAATGGTTAAGATCCCTTAAGCGTGAATCCTGCTCGAATCCTGTTAGCGGGATTGATTTGTCAACATGCAGTAAATTCAAACTACAGAAATATCAATATTCAACCTTCACAAAAATAGAAGTGAAATACATCAAAATAAAGCTTAACTTCTTGTTAATCCAGTTAATCCAGAACAAGTATTTGATACACTGCCGATTTAGCAGGTTTTCCTACTTATAAAGCATGTAGAGGTCTGTAATTTTTATCATAGGTACACTTCAACTGTGAGAGACGGAATCTACAACAAACATCCAGAAAATCACATTGTATGATTTTTAAGTAATTAATTTGCATTTTACAACATGACATAAGTATTTGATCACCTACCAACCAGTAAGAATTCCGTCTCTCACAGACCTGTTAGTTTTTCTTTAAGAAGCTCTCCTGTTCTCCACTCATTACCTGTATTAACTGCACCTGTTTGAACTCATTACCTGTATAAAAGACACCTGTCCACACACTCAATCAAACAGACTCCAACCTCTCCACAATGGCCAAGACCAGAGAGCTGTGTAAGGACATCAGGGATAAAATTGTAGACCTGCACAAGGCTGGGATGGGCTACAGAACAATAGGCAAGCAGCTTGGTGAGAAGGCAAAAACTGTTGGCGCAATTATTAGAAAATGGAAGAAGTTCAAGATGACCGTCAATGCCCCTCGTTCTGGGGCTCCATGCAAGATCTCACCTCGTGGGGCATCAATGATCATGAGGAAGGTGAGGGATCAGCCCGGAACTACACGGCAGGACCTGGTCACTGACCTGAAGAGAGCTGGGACCACAGCCTCAAAGAAAACCATTAGTAACACACTACGCCGTCATGGATTAAAATCCTGCAGAGCACGCAAGGTCCCCCTGCTCAAGCCAGCGCATGTCCAAGCCCGTCTGAAGTTTGCCAATGACCATCTGGATGATCCAGAGGAGGAATGGGAGAAGGTCATGTGGTCTGATGAGACAAAAATAGAGCTTTTTGGTCTAAACTCCACTCGCCGTGTTTGGAAGAAGAAGAAGAATGAGTACAACCTCAAGAACATCATCTCAACCGTGAAGCATGGAGGTGGAAACATCATTCTTTGGGGATGCTTTTCTGCAAAGGGGACATGACGACTGCACCGTATTGAGGGGAGGATGGATGGGGCCATGTATTGCGAGATCTTGGCCAACAACCTCCTTCCCTCAGTAAGAGCATTGAAGATGGGTCTTGGCTGGGACTTCCAGCATGACAACCACCCGAAACACACAGCCAGGTCAACTACGGAGTGACTCTGTAAGAAGCATCTCAAGGTCCTGGAGTGGCCTAGCCAGTCTCCAGACCTGAACCCAACAGAAAATCTTTGGAGGGAGCTCAAAGTCCGTATTGCCCACCGACACCCCCGAAACCCGAAAGATCTGGAGAAGGTCTGTATGGAGGAGTGGGCCAAAATCCCTGCTGCAGTGTGTGCAAACCTGGTCAAGAACTACAGGAAACGTATGATCTCTGTAATTGCAAACAAAGGTTTCTGTACCAAATATTAAGTTCTGCTTTCTGATGTATCAAATACTTATGTCATGCAATAAAATGCTAATTAATTACTTAAAAATCATACAATGTGATTTTCTGTACTTTTGTTTTAGATTCCGTCTCTCACAGTTGAAGTGTACCTATGATAAAAATTAAAGACCACTACATGCTTTGTAAGTAGGAAAACCTGTAAAATCGGCAGTGTATCAAATACTTGTTCTCCCCACTGTAACTACAAAGTATCTAACAAGTTACCTGTAAACTTGGTCTCTGTCTGTCTACCCAATGAGCACATACGTCAATACAACATCTAGTTTTGATATAGATTTGATTTGATTGATTGTCAACTAACAAGAACTCAAGTGAAATGAACAAAACATTTGAACCATGTCTTTGGATTCAGGTTAAAAGATGTGTAAACTTCCTGTATGGCAATGCAATCAGTTTTTCACATTGATTCGACGTTATCAAATGACATGTTTTGTTTGAAATGGCAGGGAACAACTGTGATTCAACCAGTTTGTGTGCAGTGGGATGTCTGTCTCTCCCAAATGACTGTCTGAGAGCTCGGTGTAATATGAAAGGATTAGCAATGTTATTATGTCATCGGACAAACATTACAACATCCTTTGTTCACTGTAACATTCCTATCTGTGAGGTCTGAATGTTACACATCCACAACACAGGGAACCAAAGAAAGGATTGAGAAACTCTGGGTGAAGGAGTGATGGGAGGACAAGGTAAATATGACTCTTCATTCCTCTCTCTGGTTCCTCCCTTAGTCAGCATGGACACAGCCAGGCAGAAAGGCCTGTTGAGTATTTACCCCCAGGAAGAGCCCCCCCCAGACTGAGCAGTGAGTGATGGATGCTCCCACTGCCTCCCAGGCCTGTTAAACCACCTCCTCTGAGAGGTTATGAGAAATGAGAGATTACAACTTAACTGATCTAACTCTTCCTCCCCATTTCTACCTCCTCTACTCCGCTCTTCAACACCTTGCTGTATTCATCTCTCTCTCTCCGTGCCTCGAATCTGAAACTCGAGCTTTCACCCTAAAGTAAAAAACGGTAGCTGCATTTGACCACTATCTGAAAATATGCGCAAGCCTATTTCTCTCTGTTCGTATTTCTCTTTTTCTGCTTGAATTCAAATGCACTGAGGAATTGTTAAAAATCCCATGAGTGACAATGAACCTGACTCACTCTTCATATCTGGGTAATTAAAATGGTCACAATAATTTCCTTTCATTAATAGGGCTCTGACCAACCCCGAGCCCCCCAGAATCCAGCCCCGTCCGTCCGTCCACCCAGACACACACACACACACACACACAGACAGACCCTAGTCTTTCCCCACACACCCTCTTCCCCCATTGACCTCTGGGTTCACCAGCAGAAAAAACAAGCCTGGCTTCTCTCTCTCACATTGTAAACATTGACAACAGCCAATAACAGCCAAGTAATTGCCTCCCTGCGTTGGTGTAGGCAATTTTCCCTCGCATGAATTAAAACAGTTCCCATCAACAATTGGAATAGAAGCACCTGTTAATGATATCATGCGGTTACTACCGGCTACCGGTCCAATTAGTTAAATTAGCGTTTTAGCTAAACTCTTAGAAAAAAAGGTTCCACGAGGTTTCTTTAGCTCTCCCTATAGGAGAACACTTTTTGGTTCCATGTATAACTGTTTTTGGTTACAGGCAGGTAGAACACTTTTGGGTTTCATGTATAACCCTCTGTGGAAAGGGTTCTTCATGGAACTGAAAAGGGTTCTACCTGGAACCAAAAATAGTTATTCAAATGGTTCTTCTATGGGGACAGCCGAAGAACCCTTTCAAGTTCTAGATAGCACCTAAGAGTGTATTTAATTAAGTTGAGGCCGAGGTCCCCGGTATGAAGTTGTTCCCCTCTCTGTTTGGGTACTTTTGTTTCAGAGGGAATAGAGTCTAGCAATGTACCACACTCCAATGAGGCACACTCCAACGAGGCACCCTCCAATGTACCACACTCCAATGAGGCACACTCCAATGAGGCACACTCCAATGTACCACACTCCAATGTACTACACTCCAATGAGGCACCCTCCAATGTACCACACTCCAATGTACTACACTCCAATGAGGCACCCTCCAATGTACCACACTCCAATGTACTACACTCCAATGAGGCACCCTCCAATGTACCACACTCCAATGTACTACACTCCAATGAGGCACCCTCCAATGTACCACACACCAATGTACTACACTCCAATGAGGCACACTCCAATGAGGCACACTCCAATGTGCCACACTCCAATGTACCACATCGCAATGAGGCACCCTCCAATGAGGAACACTCCAATTTGCCACACTCCAATGTACCACACCCCAATGTGCCACACTCCAATGTAGCATAAAGGCTACCACGCTACACCTGAGGAGGTATAAGTGACCCCATTCGAGGCTACACTCATCTAAAGTTACACCGTTCCCGTCACAGGTTCCCCTCCAGGTTAAAACAGCCAACAGCCAACAGCCAACTAGAATGCAATATGGACAGTATAGTTATGTGCCCAGATCCACACACACACAGTACTGTTTTAATGTGGACCTCAGGTTCACTGGCAGTTCATGGCCTGCTATCCACAGATCAAGTGTTATATAAAACGTTATAATCGCACCCTGGACCGACCGAGAGGCTCTTTAACGGCTTGTCCTGGGGGAAGCCAATAAAATTGTGCTCCATTTTGCACAATCATCAACGGTTTTAATCATGCATATTAGTCCTCCAATAACTTAAATGTCATCTAATCCACTAAAAACCCTGTGAAAGAAAGCCGGTCCTCACACCTAATTTTCCCCCTGTGGGTTTAGGAGGGCGCCTGGACAAATTCAAACTTTGCATGGCCCTTTACACACGTACAGGAACGATATGAGGACCTACGGGGAGCTAGGAAAAGTGACAAATGACCAGGGTGGCTTTGTATCTGAACAATTATTACAAGCCATCAAATCACTTGTCCTTAAGAGATTTGTCTGGAGTTGTGTGCATGTGTGTGTCCAGTCCAAGAAATGTCAAACCTCTAGTTAAACATATCTTTGCAAGTTCTCTCTCCTCCCTCATTGGATTTGGGCAACTCGTATGCCTGTATGCTGGGTTGGCCTATCTACCAGACATTCTCCATCTCCTATCCACCCCTGCCATCCCCATTCCAGGCCCAGAGCCCTCCAGCCCGGACAGAGCCAGTCCGGTCACCCAAAGGAGGATTCCGTGGAGACACGCTCTCTCCGGAACACACGGCCGCACGCCCCTCATCAAACACTCTGGCTTCCTCCCTCTTCCCGGGAACAGCGCTCTCCATCTCGCCCCTGTGTTTTCCTATGGAAATAATTAAAATGTGGACAGAGGCGTTCCAACAAAAGCCGTGGTCCACCCCCTAAGGAAATCTCTGAGATATTTCCCCCCTGACTGGGACTGGGGCTCCGGGCTTTGTTTTATGTGCTTTTAGAGAAAAGTGCATAGAGAAAGCGCTTGCCAGGGATATGTATCTCGCTGTGCTGTGAGCTCAGGCCCTATGATGAATAGTCTGGGCAGCCATTGTTCAAACAATCATGGTTATTTTTCGGTTTCCTTTACTGTTCTCTCTCTCCCTCGATCTCTCTCTTACCATCTCTCTCTATCTCTCTCTCTCTCTCACCCTCTCTGTCACCCTCTCTCTCTCTCTCTCTCTCTCTCTCTCTCTCTCTCTCTCTCTCTCTCTCTCTCTCTCTCTCTCTCTCTCACAACCCCTGATCAGCGGTTGTTTGGAAGAGTCCTCCCATCGTCACTTCCTATTCTCCAAGGCAGAGGCGGACCACACAGCCCACGGCATGCTGCTGCGCCCAGACAGGCAGACTCTCCACACGGATGGACGGGGCCCAATGAGCTCATAGTCCTGGTACTTTAACATCTATAAACAGATAAGTGTGCTGCTGGGGACAGTGGGCAGGCTCCTACAGGCTTCTACTGCATGCAATGCCAGCTCATATTATGTTGTAGCTGGTTGGAACCACAGGATGCTGCTGAGGGGAGGACGGCTCATAATAATGGCTGGAATGGACAGAGTGGAATGGCATCAAACACATAGAAACCATGAGCTTTATGAGTTCCGTTCCATTAATTCCATTCCAGGCATTACTATGAGCCCGTCCTCCCCAATGAAGGTACCACCAGCCGCCCGTGGTTAGAACCAATTGGAACTAATGCTACCTTCACGTGTCGGCTGTTGTACCCAAAGAAATATAAGTACTAGAACGACAATCCCCATGTAAGCCAATTGTTTATCACTTATTCTATTTCTATGGTTGTAAACATGCACCATGCATTCTGTGCACAGCTTTGTAGCCCATAAAAGCACAGCCAAGTATATTCATAACGTGATCATGACACAGGCTGGGCCCCATCAATACCACATTAACTGATTCTTTGGTCCCACGTTTAACACACAGGCTCAATGTTCATCGCAATTGACCCATTAGGACCTAGTGTTTTTATAAACCTTTGAAACACAGCCAATTCGGCTCTGCTGGGACCTTTGCTTGCAGGGTAGTCACGGTTGCTGACAACCAGCAGTCTTAATTAAAGACTAGGCGTTAAAGTGCAGGCGTGACCTCCAGAGGTCCTCCAGAGCTAGCGATAAACACGCATGAACAGCGCTGAGTCCCAGCCTCCCCACTACACTGCTCTGCCCACTGGGAACCCCTTGTCTTTAACTGGTCTGATCCAGGCAGCCTGATCACAGCTAGTAAAGCCTGCAGAGCAGTCATATCTCCTGGCCTGACGCCTCTATAAGGCAGGGTGGACGGTGTGGATGGCATAGAGAGGTGAACTCTGACCCCATCCTAACACAGCAAGGAATGGTGGGAGATGTATAGTGTGAATCCCAGGGAAGTCTTGAACATCAGTTATATAGTGTACACAGAAAAACACACACACTGCATTGGATGGACGTAATGTATTTGACAATTCCAGCGGAAACTTGACTTTGTTGTTTTTGAATTAAGCTCTCCAATCATATTGCCCCTTTCATTTAAAGGTCCTCTTATTGTTGCCCTTTTTTCCCTCTTACATAATCATCATCTCTCTCTCTCTCTTCTCTCCTGTTGTCAGAGTGAGTGAAGTAATAACCGGCCTGGCCATGCCCTGCCGAGCCCCGAGTCCAGCACTGTCCTGAGACAGGAAATGAAAGTGAAATACGACAGCAGGCCTCTCTCTCACATTTCTCCCCGGCCATAAAGCAGCGCTAACCCCACTGTCATCTTTACAGCCCTACACGTTCTTTAAGGAGAGTTTTCACCGTCGCCACGTAAATCAGCGCTAAAATGGTTTCAAAGTGTCCCATAGCAACGGGGGGAGAGAGTGAAGAGAGAAGGGAATGTTGGAGAGATGTGAAAGTTTGTGTGCAAGAGTACAGGTTAAATGTGAGTTTGACCCAAACTGTTTGTGAGTGGACATCCCAGGCCAGAGTCCTGGCTGAGGGTGAGAGTATGTGAGGTTAACTTTAAAGAGACAGAGAATCAGGTGAGAGGGGAGTAGGTTCACCTGCTGATGTCATGCAGAGGTTTGACAATCTGACCCAGAGAGGCATATAGCGTGGCATTTACAGCACATACTATGTAATGCCAAAATGTACGTGTAACAGCCCTATAGGCCAAACTCCTACAGTATCTATCTAACCTCCTGCTGCTAAGAAGGTGCTGTATGGGTTGACTATTACTGTGATAGGTCGTACTGACAGACTCATTACAGGCAGAAATGGAGATTGCACAGTCATTTGTGGGTCATTGATGCAATTGACCTACGATAACCTCCCTGCATTCATGTCAGAATAAAACTCCCAGCCCAAGTGCCTCACAGGCAACGTCCGAGAAGCCTCTTGCTTTGTCTCAGGCTTGCCTGGGATGTTTTACTGGCTCATCTCTGAGTTTTCTGAGACCCACACCGCTGCTTGAGTGAACGTGTCCCTGTTGGAAGAGGAGAACCGATGCTTAATGTGACGTTTAGAGTGGAAATGACGGAAGGGTCATTTTTGAGAAGGTGAACGAACGTATGGAGAGGGAGTGGAGGATGAAAGAGCATCGTTCTGATCCAGCATTGTCTCAGCTCTCAGATCTTATAGCGAGATCTTGTTACAGCTCAACATTTGCAGCCTGTGGAAGCGTTGATTGGTTTATGTGGAGTTGAGTAACATCGTTCGTATCCAGCGTGACAGGAGAGATACTTTTATTGTTGACGTGATCTGTAGCATGGGTATGAGACTGCAGCTATGGTTTGTAAATGTTACATTCGCTTGACGTTTGTGAGGAAGGTATAGAGAAAAACAACATACTGGCTAGCCATAGGGGGGCAGGATAGACAAATTGTATGCCACAACGCCAGTCTAATAAAGTAAGTGAAGGGTAAAAGGAACCGTCAGGTGCATACTTAACCGTGTTTACCTGGTGGAGTTTGGCTGTTGCCATGACGATCGACAATAGGAGCTAGCTCATGATGTCTGGGTTGTCAGGAATTCCGCCGTCCACTTCCTGATTTAAAAAAAAGAGACCAGTAAGGTGACCTCATCTGTGCGCCAATCAAGGCTCACAGAGAGAGAGACTAATGAAAATCTATATTTTTACACTGTTAGTTACCGAGGCAACTCCCTGTCCTGCACTCAAAGTCATCATGGCCAGACAGGATCCTTATTGATCCCCAGTGATTGGAGCGGTCATTGAGTTACTCTGCTTGTCTAACAGCATGGGCGTCCCAATGACAAACAACCAATGAGATGGTATTTATGACCCATGTTACATTCCCTCGTCAGCTCTATGATGTTCTATGCTGTTCTTGTCTTTTTCGCTTCCTCAAGTGGGCCTCAAATTAACTTTCTTTTTGTGAGAAAATGAAGATCTCCAAACTATTGAGAGGACAGGATTTCCAGCAAATCCATATTTTACTCAATAGGAAAATTGAAATGTCCAATGATGGTGTAGAAAAGTCTCTCTGTCACTCTCTCTCTCTGTTTCTCTTGCTCTCCTTAAACAGTCTCAGTGAGCATTGCTGTTGGCCTACTCTGACAGACACTTCCCCCTCAGACTCATCTTCCGGGGTTTATCCACTACTCCATCACACCGTGTTTGGACAAGGCAAATCAGATCTCCTACAGCTGCCTGTTTTTAAAGCTGTGTGTGTGTGTGTGTGTGTGTGTGTGTGTGTGTGTGTGTGTGTGTGTGTGTGTGTGTGTGTGTGTGTGTGTGTGTGTGTGTGTGTGTGTGTGTGTGTGTGTGTGTGTGTGTGTGTGTGCGTGCGTGCGTGCGCGTGCGTGCGTGCGTGCGTGCGTGCGTGCGTGCGTGACACCAGAATGCGCCATCCCTTGGCTTCACGCTTGACCAGTGGTACGTTCAGGAGGATGTTAACATTATTATTTTAGTTGATTTCTGTGGCTGCTACCAAAATATTGATGCGTTCAGGACGTATTACCTCAGACTTGCTCAGACGATGTCTGCACCTTCTTTCTGTACCTTTCCTTTTGACCAGAAAAGGCAACACGTCATCGACCTTTGCTTTCTGTCTCGCCGAGTCGCCGGTATCCTTCAAAATCTGATCCTTTGCTCATGCCCGCGTACCTCTTCACAATAACTCTTTCCACCCTCAACAATTCATGTAGAACCATTGTCTGTATGCTTGCATCACTCCACTCTCTCTCGAATATGCAAATATTCTCACAAAGGGTATTATCCGATGGCTTCACTTATAGACTTGTCTGTGCTTCTTGTTATGCTGTGCTCTTGGCGTTTGAATATGTTTCTCTAACATTTAGATCTGAACAATATGTTAGGAGATGAGTGAGTCACCATTACTCTAAATCAGATATACGACTGTTATCATGACATATGTTATTTACAATGGCAACAGAAGCAATGCTGTTACTGCCTAAAATGCCTTATATCTCCATCTCCATGTCTGCCTCTGACTGGGATCGGGGTACGCATGGCTGGGACAGGGCTGACCCTAAACAGTCGAAAATTACACCAAGGCCACTGAGTCTGCCTCGCACCCCTGCTCATTCCACCCTCTGCATTCTTCCCTGGACTCACTACACGTTCTACTGCCACTGAAGCAGCCTGAACTGCACATGTGCACGATAAGGATCATTTGGGGTTGTGACCATCCCCTTGCCTGCTTACGTAAATCCTTAATGTGGCTCATTTAGACAAACTAATTGAGGTAAATTCACAAAGCCCATTTTCTATTTATGTGCTATTAGCATAATTCCGTTATAAAAAGGCAAAGAAAAAAAGAGAAAGAAAATGTGAATCGTGGTAACCGCGGTAACCATGGTTTCAGTGCTTTTGGGGTTATTTAGTTGTACAGCGTTTGATCGTCCTATAGGACCCGGTCTCAGCCTGTTCAGTTAAACTGGGACAGGTTATCCCAGGTGAGACAGGTTCCCAGGTGCATGTCATTTCCAGGTGCCAGGTGCACGTCAAGGAATACCTCTCTCATTTTCGCTGCTGCTCTTCTTAGAAGGGCTGGCCCACAAACCCGGCCAAGTTCTACCGATGATGTCAGTTGGTGAAGGTGAGGGAAAGCTCTCTCAGTCAGCCTACTAGTTCCCGAAGAGAGATCCAGCACCTTTGGAAAGTCCCTGGTATACCTGACTGACAGGTCCTGTGTTTTTCACCCCCCCTAGGGAAAAGAGAATTCCAAGGAATTGATCCTGTAATTAATTCAGATAGAGCAGGACGTCTATTCAGGTGAGGAGGTGCTTTCCACCTGGGCCTATTCAGGTGAGGAGGTGCTCTCCAACTGGGCCTGTTCAAATGAGGAGGTGCTCTTCAACTGGGCCTATTCAGGTGAGGAGGTGTTCTCCAACTGGGCCTATTCAGGTGAGGAGGTGCTCTCCAACTGGGCCTATTCAGGTGAGGAGGTGTTCTCCAACTGGGCCTATTCAGGTGAGGAGGTGCTCTCCAACTGGGCCTATTCAGGTGAGGAGGTGCTCTCCAACTGGGCCTATTCAGGTGAGGAGGTGTTCTCCAACTGGGCCTATTCAGGTGAGGAGGTGCTCTCCAACCCTGCTACTACATGCTGGGGAGAGCCTGGTTACCGTTGGGAGGGCAGGCAAAGTACTGCAAGTTGGGGCAAAGCATCAGCAGCAAAGTACCCTGGGATTGAGAGAGTCACCGCATCTGTGTATTCATGACCTCACAACATCATGACCTTACAACACTTCTGTTTGATCCACAACACGTTGATTTTCATTGGTTTTTCTATATGCTGTAACTACATTTAGAAAGCTACTTTGTCACTTTAGGGCAACTGTATTTACATTATGTAAATGCAGGATTTGTATTTTTGCTGCTCATCCTCACATTTTTCAATGCACATTCTTGTTTTGTATATGGATGCATTTGGAACTGAGCTGTGAACATTGTGATCCTGAACCCATTTTGGAGCCAGTGGAAGTAAATTGCTAGGAACACTGTGAAAACACAGTCCAACCATGTGGGTTTAAACTACTTTTTTAACGCTCTATGTTTCGCAATCGCTACCAGCTGCTGGCTACTAATAACACCACCCAATTACACCCAAGGTTGTCACTGCAGCATCCACATGGGCCAAGATGCTGAATGTCACTCAACCCACACTCTTTAAAAAAAAAAGGTGTTTGAATAGTGTTCTGCGACTGTCCCCATAGGAGAACCCTTTTTAGTACCAGGGATAATCTTTTTTGGTTCCAGGTAGAACTCTTCTAGGTTCTATGTAAAACCGTCTGTGAAAAGAGTTCTACATGGAACCCAGAAGGGTTCTACCTGGAACCTAAAGATATTCTTCAAAGGGTTCTGCTATGGGGACAGCCGAATAACCCTTTTTGGTTCTAGATAGCACCATCCACAACTTCACATTCACGACAAACACACATGAACACAGCTGGACACACACACAGACACACTTATACACACTGTAACCTTTCTGACTTCATGCAGCAAACATGTAACGTAAGTCCAGTTAGTTGATGAAATAAACATGTATTTCTCCCCTACTTCTGCAGGAAGGTAGATGTTTACATTTTAGAGCACAGCAAAGCAATGCTCATCCATCTGCCTTTATCCTTCACACTGTGAGTTAACCTGTTCTCTCTTGGCCTGTATGCCCGTGGGCTAGAGAGTAGACTCATGCACGCACGCACGCACGCACACACACACACACACACACACACACACACACACACACACACACACACACACACACACACACACACACACACACACACACACACACACACACACACACACACACACACACACACACACACACACACACAGAGACAGACAGACAGACAGACAGACAGACAGACAGACAGACAGACAGACAGACAGACAGACAGACAGACAGACAGACAGACAGACAGACAGACAGACAGACAGACAGACAGACAGACAGACAGACAGACAGACAGACAGACAGACAGACAGACAGACAGACAGACAGACACCCTATCGCGTCTCTCATCCAGAGAGAGTCTGAAAATAGACTGCCTTCATGGACCAGAGTCAGACAAGGTGAAGAGTAAGCCAGTCATCCGTCAGCTCCAGACGGCACACACACACGCACGCACGCACACACGCACGCACACACACACACACACACACACACACACACACACACACACACACACACACACACACACACACACACACACACACAAGGTAGGTAGGTAGGTAAGTAGGCTGAAAGAGGGCTTTCTCAGTAAGGAGGGAGAAAATCCAGATTAGTATCAAATCTCTACACCCCCCCCCTCTCCCCTCCACCTACGGCAGAGACGTGGTGTACTTCGCCTTGGCTCTCTTCACGGCCAACAGAAACAACTGTATGACTAGAGAGTCTATACGGCCAGGGACGGGGAACAAAAAAAGAGAGAGGGAGAAATAATCTGATAGAAAACAGAGCATTAAAAAGATGGCATTCACTCTGCCAAATCCTCCCGAAATGCAACCTCTGTCTTTACAGCTGTAAGGTAGCAGTTGTGTTGTTCTGCTGTATTTTGGTTTCTGGTGATGTTTTGTGTCTTGCGGTTGCTATGTCATTTAGCCAGGCCGTGGACACCTAATGCCGCTGAGCGCACCTGTGTGGGGCGTGGGGAGGACGGTCCAGGCCAGGGGCCATCAGACAGCTAAGAGGAAGATCACAGGAGGTGGTGATGACAGGGCCAGGAGCTAATTAAAAGGGTCGAGGAGGAGCAGTGAGCTGACACTGCAGCTGCAAGGCACAGGGCATATGCACACATGCACGCACACACACCCCCAGACGTCAGGTACACATACACACACACACAGGTCCTAATCGACCAGGGCTTCTAACCGGGCCCAGGCCCCCCCCCCCCCCCCCCACTTAGGACACCTGGAGAGCAATGGGAGGTGTGGAGATGTCAGTCACCTGGCCTTATGGAGGGAGATTATATGCTGACAAGACAAAAGTCCTTGACAACAGTCATTAAATCTCTCTGGGGATCTCCCTTCACTGGGTCACCTGCCTGGTAACACAGGGAGAAAACACGCAAGGTGCTAAGTAGTACTATAGGCACATCACTCTCCAATGACGTGACTGAGAGCTTTTAAACCATCACCTGTTGGGTTGATTGACCCGCCCACTCAGGAACTGGCGTGAGCCTTTTTTACAGAGTGTGTAGAAGGAATTACGGGATAGTGTGACCATGGTCTTTATGGTCGTGTTGTGGAGTGTCTGAGTACATGTTATAGCAGGTGTATAAAGTATGCACAATGCCATCACTGCAAAACATCAATATCCGTACTGTATTTTGATTTACTCTAAGTGATGGTGCAATTCCTAGGCTACGTACTGTGTTTGCTGTAGGTAGACTGAAGAACGTAGGTGTATAAAATCCGGATACATCAGGAATATTGCTGTTGCAATGGTGACTAACCAGAATACCAGGCATAACCACAGTAAATAACAAATCAAGTTGCACGCAGAGACATAAAAAATGATATGCACAAGTTCATCTGACTCTGGGGAAGTAGACAACGGGCTTGATTGCCAAAATCCCGAAGTATCCCTTTAATGTTTTTTTTGGATGGAAGTGGGAGCTTCTTTTGGAGAGGACCATGATTATTCTGTTACTCTTGGTGCCGCTGTCCCACGCTCCAGGGTCCTTGCAGAGTGTTATGTGGCATGGTCACTGGTCAACACATTTCTGGTTTTGCATTGCTCACATATCCATGGTTTCCTCCTGGGCCCAGTTAAAGTATAATAGGATAGAGTCTGTCTGAGCTATCTAGGTCTGCTTTCCTCCGTTTGACAGTCCACCCACTCATTGGTTCCCTCTAGACCCAGACACCCAATGAGAAAAGGATAACACTCAACCCCTGGTGATTATTTAGTCTGAACTATATAAACATGCATATGGGTCACATAATCTCTTTGTATATCTAGTATTTGTGTCTCAGACCAAGTGCTTTTAGTATTTAGACAAGATTTTGCCCTTAGCTCCAAGTCTGCCCCCCTACTCTTCCCACCCATACAAACTCTGCCTCCCTGCTCTTCTAAGAGCCAAATCACCATGCAACACTGATTGGCTTCCTCCAAAACAGTTTAATCATATTTTCGCTGCCAATTCGGAGTAATTACGCAGTATCCCTGTTTATTTAAAGACTTCTTATCAATCTTCAGCACCCCACTTACTGACTTCACTCTCCCTCAGGGACCGCGGTGACATCATCATCCAGCGCCAACACGTCTTGATAACCCTTGACCCAGTGTCACTGTTAATTACAGGCAGGCTGGACCCAAATGTTGTGTGTGTGTGTGTGTGTGTGTGTGTGTGTGTGTGTGTGTGTGTGTGTGTGTGTGTGTGTGTGTGTGTGTGTGTGTGTGTGTGTGTGTGTGTGTGTGTGTGTGTGTGTGTGTGTGTGTGTGTGTGTGTGTGTGTGTGTGTGTGTGTGTGTGTCTCCAAGCTGGGGTGTAGACGCCAACCGTTTAGACTGACAATCAGGAGAGGAGAAATAAGTGGGTTTATATCATAAACAGGAAATTAGTTTCTAAAAACACCTATAAGCCTGTTTCTACCTCTTCCAGCATTCAAGTCCCTTAGCAAATTACCATCCACCTTTCACATAATATGCCCTTTTCTTTGCCACAGAGTTACATACACTTGTTTTTCTCAGACAGAAAACGTAATTACTTCTCTTTAAAGCATTACAAATCGGTAGAATGTGTGGGTGAATATGGCATCAGTGCCCATATTCTTCGGCAAACCTGGCAGAGTAGTCTGTTAATCCTTTTATGATTTATTTTCCAGCCCTCGCAAACAAGACAGAAAACGTGTCCTTGAAATACAATGAGTGAGTAAAATGGTGGATAAAGTGCTTGCATGCACTTGTGTCGGTGTGTGAGTGCATGTCAGTGTGCATGTCAGTGTGCATGTCAGTGTGTATGTCAGTGTGTATGTCAGTGTGCATGTCAGTGTGTATGTCAATGTGCATGTCAGTGTGTATGTCAGTGTGTATGTCAGTGTGCATGTCAGTGTGCATGTCAGTGTGTATGTCAGTGTGTATGTCAGTGTGCATGTCAGTGTGTATGTCAGTGTGCATGTCAGTGTGTATGTCAGTGTGTATGTCAGTATGCATGTCAGTGTGTATGTCAATGTGCATGTCAGTGTGTATGTCAGTGTGTATGTCAGTGTGCATGTCAATGTGCATGTCAGTGTGTATGTCAGTGTGTATGTCAGTGTGCATGTCAGTGTGTATGTCAGTGTGCATGTCAGTGTGTATGTCAGTGTGTATGTCAGTGTGCATGTCAGTGTGTATGTCAATGTGCATGTCAGTGTGTATGTCAGTGTGCATGTCAGTGTGCATGTCAGTGTGCATGTCAGTGTGCATGTCAGTGTGTATGTATGCATGCTCATGTCAAAATTGTATTTCATTTGTCATGTCAATCTTATTTGTCATAACCCTAACAGTGAAACGCTTACTTACGGGTCGGGCCCTTCCTGACAATGCAGATAGAAACAACAAGAGTCGAAAGCAATAAGAAATACACAATGAGTAACGATAACTTGGTTATATACACAGGGTGCCAGTAACAAGTCAATGTGCATGGGTACGAGGTAATTGAGGTAGATATTTACATTTACATTTAAGTCAATTAGTAGACGCTCTTATCCAGAGCGACTTACAAATTGGTGCATTCACCTTATGACATCCAGTGAAACAGTCACTTTACAATAGTGCATCTAAATCTTAAAGGGGGGGGGGGGGGGGGTGAGAGGGATTACTTATCCTATCCTAGGTATTCCTTAAAGATATGTACATATATTTACAGGTAAAGTGACTAAGCAACAGGATAGATAATAAACCGTAGCAGCAGCGTATGTGATGGGTCAAAAGAGTTGGTGCAAAATGTGTGCGTGTGCATGTGTGTGTGCTTGCGGTTGTGGTGTAATTAGCCAGGAGGCAGTCTGTCTATTAGGAGTAAAACACCTTCAGTCACACTCAGAGAGCAGCAGAGGGGTAGAGCACATATGGTTACGTTTTAATTACTTGTTCTAATTCTCCCTTTCCTGTGCTGGACGTGCTAAGACACACTATCCTTGGAAGATTTATCACCGTGGAGGAGTGTATGTGGTCCTTATGTGGAGTTATAGTGCCCCCATCAGGCTAGTGATGGGAATACAATAACCTTGCACAAAAACCTAACTGCTCATCCATTAAATGAAATAGCTGTGAGAAGTTGGTCAGTAAAAAACAAATTCTTAACAAGTGAATGTAAACAACAAATCTAGAAAGAAATGCTTTCTCTTCCCCTTACTTTTACTTATTCTACTCTAGAAAACATCCTCAATTGACCCTTCACTAAGCCCCACACCAGAATTTTGGGCAACTAATCACATCGCTCCAAAGGATAGCAAGTGTTGTGGAGTCCAACACCTCGGACAAACTCACGTTTAAAATCACATAAAAGCCCGTGAGAGCTATGGCAAAAACTGAGAGTTTAAAAAATATATATATGTGATTCTATTCAATCGCGGTTTATCAAATCATCTGGTTCAAAAAAATAATTTGTAATTGTTTGAAAAAATACTTGATGTAGTTGTAACGTCGTTCGTCTGTTGTATGAAGAGAGTCAGACCGAAATGCAGCATGTAGGTTACTCATGACTTTAATTAAAATAATCGCGGTACATGAAATAACTGAATATGAAAACAACAAACGAACCGTGAGACCTATTACAGCCTATCTGGTGACTACAACACTAAGACAGGAACAAACACCCACAAATACAATGCGAAAGTCAGGCTGTCTAAATACGGTTCTCAATCAGAGACAACGACAAGCACCTGACTCTGATTGAGAATCGCCCCAGGCAACCAAGCCTAACTAGACACACCCCTAATCATACACAATCCCAATTACTACAAACCCCAATACGAAACACAACATATAAACCCATGTCACACCCTGGCTTACCCAAACATATACCAAAAACACAAAATATAATGACCAAGGCGTGACAGTAGCCTTTCTTGTCCAATGTATGGGACATTGCAACTCAATAGATGATAGTCAGCCTGCAAAGGAAACACCTTCTAAGAAAGCCTAGTGGTTAGAGCGTTGGACTAGTAACCGAAAGGTTGCAAGCTCGAATCCCCGAGCTGACAAGGTAAAAATATGTCGTTCTGCCCCTGAACAAAGCAGTTAACCCACCGTTCCTAGGCCGTCAATGAAGAGTTTCTTCTTAACTGTCTTGCCTAGATAAATAAAGATTTCCAAACAAAATAGCTAAGATAAATAAGACTAAACTAGAAAAGGTACATTTCCTGATGAACATTTGTGTGCTTTCTTCAGTGGAAAACAAATATTTGTGGCCTACCATTTGATCTTTGATATATTGAATGAGAAAATTATTTTAAAAGGCAACTTATTTGGTTGTAATGTCGCAATGTTTAACATCATGGGTAGTAAACCATCCTCCGGGAGAGCTACTGGGTGTGCAAGCTTTTGTTCCAGTCCCCCTCGAACAAACCACATTTTAGAAATGAGCTGTCCAACCAGACCTTGATAAACGGAGGTGTTTGAGCAGGGCTTGATCAAAAGCCTGCACACCCAGTAGCTCTCCAGACTGACGGATGACCACGGGTTTTATACAGTTGCCTAACAGGTATTCTAGTTGGTGGTTAAGTGCCTTGCACAACGACAGGAGGTGGTGGGTCAGAGATTTGCTTACTTTTTATGCTTACTTTTTTATACGCTAAGCGAAGGGTCCATTTCTTCGGAAATGTTGCATCATCAATACATCAACAGGCCAACAAAGCAATGATCCCAGAGATCAGCTGAAGGTGATAATCATGGAATGAACCGGAAAACCCATCACCTTTGTGAATTTCACAGAACCTTTACTGTCTGAACCCCTCAACCCTCTTAGACGGCTGTGTTCAGGACCCTCTCAGGCGACTGCTCAGTTCATGGAACTGAGTGTTTATGACGTGCTCGGTGTCTCTATTTAGCCCTATTCGTTTTACTAGGACAGAGGGGCTAGCATTAGCGGTGTAGCGTTAGGCCTAATGTCATCCCCTACTCCCCTCTCCGAGTCCACAAGTCAGGGTGTAAGATGAGAAGGGAACCAGTAAAAAGGGGGTTGACGTGCATTTTAAGAAAAGCCAAACGTGGCTTTATGTGATCTGGGACAGCTTATTCTCCCTGTCTGTCATGAAATGAAGGTAGCCAAGACAAAAGACTTATGTCCTTGAGAATTTAAAATGACCACCGGGGCGCGTAAAAGAGAGGGATCCGGGAAGTTAGAGGGAAGATTGGTTGGAAATCAGAAATATCAAAAGAGGAAGGAGGAAGAGAGATGGAGGTAGAGAGAGTCAGAGTGTGGAGGGGAGAGATGGAGATAGGGAGAGAGGGCAGAAAGAACAAAAGAGGCAGAGAGAGTGAGAGAGAGTGAGAGAGAGTGAGAGAGAGTGATAGAGATCGATTCTCCAGCATTCTCCAGCATTAACCTCGTGTCCTGGCAGCCGACATTCTAACAGCGTAAAGTATACAGCTCCAGCAAGACCTATAAGCAGCCTTCCTTCTGACAGATGCACATCGTAACGGCAGACAATCACGAAGTGGAGAGGAGAGAGACAGACACTTCCATAGGCTGCAGGCTGTGGTGGAGAAGACAGGCCTAACTCAAAGGACTCCACAATCATTGTATACAGGAGGTCAGGTCTATCTGGCTGTACTTCACAGCCAGATAGACACTGATGCCACTGTGGCTGGTTTCCCATAGTGCGTTAGGTGTCATACAAACCTGTTAAATGTATGCATTTATTTTCAGGTGCTAGATTTAACAAGAAAAATAAAGACGTTTTGCAGAGATGGGTTTACCATGGAGATGGATGGGTATTCAGCTGGTGGACTCACTCTGTACCCTATCTCTTCTGTATGAACTGTGCTCTTCCCTATTGGGTTACCCACTACTAATAGGCCTGTTCATTTGACTGGGAAGCCCCATGCTCCAAGCATACAATAGAGTCATGTCTCATTAGGAACAAATTGCTGCAAGGTGCTGTCTTGGGAATGTCTATGGGGGTGCTGCTGGACTCTAATACCAGAGTAATGAAGCCTGCGGTTACCAGGCTCCCCACTAATTGAGGTGAAGCTGGCTTTTTGTGAGATGGAATGTGAGTGAGTTGGAGTATGGCTGGAAAACCAACCTGCACATTGGCTTCTGCTCCAAGGTGAAACGCTGGTCACTTCACAGCACTAGTAAGGCCCTGAGCTCCTTACTGTTGCCACGAATTCATGCAACACCAAAAACACCATCATGCAGTTCAGTTGGATATTACATTTGAAGCATGACTTCTTGCTGAAAAAAAACAACAATTTGGTTGACCAATCAACATTCAGAAGATAACCTCAGGAATTCCTCTGACCAATTCCTGTCAACATTACGGTTTGGAAAACATAGCTTGTCCAATGAAAGTGGTCTCTTGGCAGAACTTACCCCGGGTATGGGGTAAGTTGAGTCGCGGGACAGGGTAAGTTAAGCTACCTACACATTTCTGTCCATCTTAAGTTCCCAAACACAATTCAACACTATCACAATCAGGTTTTTTTGTCTTTTAGTCATTTTAACGCATCTTTTAACACAGGCTAAGCACAACAAACCGGGAACATTCCCAGAACGTTAACGAAGACTCACATAAAGATCTAGTTACGGTTTTATATCACATCAGGACGAGAACATAAATGATAAAAATATTTTTTTCATGTCTTAAATTACATATCCTTAGAATGTTCTCATAACATTCACTTAAATGTTGTACACAACATCTGTAACATCCACCAAATAACGTTCCCCAAACGTTCTCATTAGGTTTCCTGGTAATGTAATAACACAATGTTCCAGTAATATTTTCCCAGCAAACCAAAATTGATTCTGTGAAATTTCCCAGAACATTTGTTAGGTTGTGGCAGGTATTCTCATAATGTAAAAACTGTCCAGTCGTGCGGATGTTCATACAATATTTGTATAAAACACTCACCTGATTTTGCAAGAATGTTCCCAGAACACATTGTCTGTTCTTTACAGGTTCCCAGAACGTTTAATTAGGTTGTGGGAACAGTCTGGTGGGTACATTGTGGGGACATCACAAAATATATTTTCCCAGAACACATTGTCTGATCTTTACAGGTTCCCAGAACGTTTAATTAGGTTGTGGGAACAGTCTGGTGGGTACATTGTGGGGACATCACATAATATATGATCCCAGAACACATTGTCTAATCTTTACAGGTTCCCAGAACGTTTAATTAGGTTGTGGGAACAGTCTGGTGGGTACATTGTGGGGACATCACATAATATATGTTCCCAGAACACAAACTGTCCAGTTGTGCGGATGGTTATACAAGTTTCTTTTAGGTTGCAAAAAAAATTCACCTGATATTACAAGAACGTTCCCAGAATAGATTTAGTCTGGTCTTTAATGTTCCCAGAATGTTTTCATTAGGTTGGGGGACCTTTGCCAAAATAACCCTTACACCTGACAGTTGTGGAATATCAAGAAGCTGCTATGTCCTCCCAGGCCCACCCATGGCGGCACCCCTGCCCAGTGAAATCCATAGATTAGGGCCTAATAAATGTATTTCAATTGAATGATTTCCTTATATGAAATGTAACTCAGCAAAATCTTTGAAATTGTTTCATGTTGCATTTATATTTTTTGTTCAGTGTAGGTTGCACAGAACATTTCCACAATATTGCATAATGTTCCACAAATAATTCAGTTCGTATGACCTTCATAGCATATTTATTTTAAGTTTAACATAATATTCCATTTATGTTCACACAATATGCATTTTACTTTACCTTGGAAAGTCCTCAGAACATTTCAAGAACATTCAGAAGATGTTACGATAAAGTATTATTTAATATTACCGCAACATTCTCAGCATGCAAATGTTCCATAAACCATAAGAAAGCTAATTGCAATAAATCCCCATTATGTTTCTCTCCAGGTTAAATGGCTATTCACATTTGAAGGTGATATAGAGACACATTACATTTTCATTTCATTCATATGACATTTGAACATAATTTAATTAGTTGACAGTAAATTATCAAACAGTCCGAATGCACAGAGGTGTCTGGGAAGAAGCATCAAAATGGAGGACCAGCAAGTGTGCGTGTGTTGGGGGGAAGGGGGGTATCCGAGTTCCATCAGCTAGGACTATACATTGGTTACTGTAATCAAATCTTCCCCTTCCTGATCCATTTGGCATGCCTTCTCAAACAGCTACAACGATATATGCATTCACACATCAAGTCTACTCTTGAGTTGGGCTTGGGGATTGGAACTTTTGAACAACTGAGCTTGTGGTTGTGTGTGTGTGTGTGTGTGTGTGTGTGTGTGTGTGTGTGTGTGTGTGTGTGTGTGTGTGTGTGTGTGTGTGTGTGTGTGTGTGTGTGTGTGTGTGTGTGTGTGTGTGTGTGTGTGTGTGTGTGTGTGTGTGTGTGTGTGTGTACGTTGTGTTTTCTTTTTAATCCACCATCTGGATCCCTTCACGGCCTCATAGAGGATCTAGATTTTTTCCATAACCTCTCTGGATTACAACCAAACTTGGATAATTGCACCATATCATATATTGGATTAAAACAATATAACTTTTACATTATCATGTAGTTTACCAATAAAATGGTCTGACTGTGACAAGGACATACTAGGTATTCATATCCCAAAATAAAGAAATGATCTCACTACAATACATTTCAATAGAAAGTAGGCAAAAATAGATAAACTCTTGCTACCATGGAAATGTAAATTCTTGCATATATGTGGAAAAATCAGCCTGTGTAACGGCTTTCTTTCGGTGAAGTAGAGGCGGACCAAAATGCAGCGTTGTGGTTATTCATGTTCTTTAATTTATAAAGAAACTACACATGAAATAACTAACAAAAACAACAAACATGAGCAAACCTAAAACAGTCCCATCTGGTGCAAACACAAAGACAGGAACAATCACCCACAAACACACAGTGAAACCCAGGCTACCTAAATATGGTTCCCAATCAGAGACAATGACTAACACCTGCCTCTGATTGAGAACCATATCAGGCCAGACATATAAATAGACAAACAAGACATCCAACATAGAATGCCCACTCAGATCACACCTTGACCTGAACCTATTGGGGAGGGTCTGGGTGGGCATCTGTCCGCAGTGGCAGCTCTGGTGCTGGACGTGGCCCCCACTTCACCGTAGTCTTAGTCCCTCACCTTGTCCCACGGCGACCTGAGGGTAGCCTAGTGGTTAGAGCGTTGGACTAGTAACCGGAAGGTTGCAAGTTCAAACCCCCGAGCTGACAAGGTTCAAATCTGTCATTCTGCCCCTGACCAGGCAGTTAACCCACTGTTCCTAGGCCGTCATTGAAAATAAGAATTTGTTCCTTTCTTCTTGCCTAGTAAAATAAAGGTAAAATAAAATAAAATTTAAAAAATGACCCCACTGGACAGAGGGGCGGCAGCTTGGGACAGAGGGGCGGAAGCTCGGGACAGAGGGGCGGACGCTCGGGACAGAGGGGCGGAAGCTCGGGACAGAGGGGCGGAAGCTGAGGGGCTGAGGGGCTCTGGCGCCTCTGACACCTGCCTCTGAGTGAGAACCATATCAGGCCAGACATAGAAATAGACAAACAAGACATCCAACATAGAATGCCCACTCAGATCACACCCTGACCAACCAAAACATAGAAACATACAAAGCAAACTATGGTCAGGGTGTGACACACTACACTGAGCAAGTCAGACAAAATTAATTGGGGCTATTTATATAACAAATATGTATTTGGAGGCCTAAAAGTATTGAATATTAAAGCATTGAAATGTTTTTAACTGTATAATTGTCACGCCTTGGTCATTGTATTTTGTGTTTTTGTTAATATTTATATATTATATATATATAATGTAATATGTTTGGGTAGGCCAGGGTGTGACATGGGTTTATATGTTGTATTCGTATTGGGGTTTGTATTATTTGGGATCGCGGCTGATTAGGGGTGTTGTTAGGCTTGGCTGCCTGAGGCGATTCTCAATTAGAGTCAGGTGCTTATCGTTGTCTCTGATTGGGAACCGTATTTAGGTAGCCTGAGTTCGCTTTGTATTTCGTGGGTGTTTGTACCTGTCTCTGTGTTGTAGTCACCAGATAGGCTGTAATTAGTTTCTCGTTCCGTTCTGTTGTTTTGTATTTAGTTTCAGTTATTTCATGTACCTTGTATTTTTCTTTCATTAAAGTCATGAGTAACCTACACGCTGCATTTCGGTCCGACTCTCTTCTTACAACAGACGAACGCCGTTACAATAATCTTGGTTAATGATGTAGTAAATACGACTGGTGGAGTTATGTCACACATGCAGATAACAAAAATAAATGGCTGAAAAATCACAACATTTATCTAAAACTAACTCTGCAAATAGTACTGCTGGGTGACTTGAAAAACCATAGTCAATTAATTAATAATACTCTTAGTAAAAATCGTCGTAAAAATGAATAGAAAGGTTTTTTCAATTTACGCCTAAAATGACATATCCAAATCGAACTGCCTGTAGCTCAGGACCTGAAGTGAGGATATGCATATTCTTGATACCATTTGAAAGGAAACACGTTGAAGTTTGTGGAAATGTGAAATGAATGTAAGACAATATAAAACATAAGATGTGGTAAAAGATAATACAAACAAAAAAAATATGCGTTTTGAACAGAGCAGGGGTTCAAACGGTAGAAACCAACTCCTACATTTGAATATAAAAATGGATTTTATCAAACAAAACTATGCTACATTTTATCTCTGGAACCCTCCGGATGACAAATCAGAGCAGGATTATTGAATGTAAGTACATTATTTACCTTCAGAGGTGAATGTATTAAACCAGTTGCCCTGATAAATGTTTTTGTTGTTGGTCACTCTCCTCAAACAATAGCAGGGTATCTTTTCACTGTAATGGCTACTGTAAATTGGAAGATGCAGTTAGATTAACGAGAATTTAAGCTTTCTGCCCATATTAAGACATGTCTATGTCCTGGGAAATGTTCTTGTTACTTACAACGTCATGCTAATCACATTAGTGCACGTTAGCTCAACCATCACACGGAGGGGGGCACCGATCCCGTAGAGGTTTTAAACCTAAAACAAATATGCTATGAACATCATAAAATCAGACTTATTTGGAAATGGTGGAACATTCTGCAACATTGTAGGAATGTTCTGTGCAACATTTGTGAATATCACAAGAATATTCTTACAACATCCCAGACAACTCCCATAACTTAATTGAATTTTCTGGGAACCTTTAAATATTTTAGACCAGGTGTTATGTCAACATTCTTAAAACATTATAGGAATATCCTGTGCAACCTAACCTAAACATTGTCATGAATGTCTTCACAACAGCATAATTTGTGTTTTGGGAACCTATGTCTTGTAATATATTCACACTGTTCCCACAACCTAATTAAATGTTCTGGGAACCTTTAAAGAACTCAGAAAGACTGTTATGTCAGCATTCTTGCAACATCAAATAAATAATCTGAATGTCAGCCCAACTGGACAGGTTTTGTGTTCTGGGAACATTTGCCGCAACCTAACAAATATTCTTGGAACTTTAACAGAAACAATTTCGATATTCTGGGTTAACACCCAACAAGCACTGTTGCTACTTCATATCCCATTGCATTACACTTGGGAAGAACACAGTTTGCTCAACTTGCCTTTGGCTAAACGTACCCCATTGCCTCTGGCTGAACTTACCACAAGGCAAACATTTTGACTATATTAGCCCACACAGCTACAAGTATGCACTTTCATACTAGGTTTAGGATCTCATATTGAAGCATATAGACTTGATGAAAATCTTATTTTTTTTACCTAACTTTTTCCATGTGGTTTCTTCCTTCAAAGACTCCATGAAATGATGACCTCTTCCTTAGATTCTGGTGAAATTATACGTTTTATGTATGGTTTTCTAGAAACAAATGCGGCTCAACTTACCCCTTTGGCTCAACTTACCCCTCTCTCCCCTACTGTGTTGCCCCAACAAACCAAGGGTTTGAACAAACCTTGCCCTCGCCGCGACTAATCGAGAAACGATTGCCTCGGTGTGATTGTTGTAGTAGTTTGGCTGCAATTGAAATAACACCGAGGGGAAGAACACTATGTTTTAGTAACAGCAGGCGGTGCGTTTCTGTAACAACATATTGTTTGATGTTTAACGAAGGCGGCACTCTGAACTTCCATCCAACTTGGGGGTTTTTCTTTCTACTTTTTATTTGCCAGACTAAGAATGTCATTGTGAGAATGACATGAAGCTAGTAGAACGTTTCTAATGACTATATCAGTAATTGTTGAATCTTTTAATAAAATGTGATGTGTTTGACAGTGCTGTTTCCTTACGATATGGGGAGTTAGGATATTTTACTCAGGCAGCTACTAGCCGGGTAGACAGTGTTTGTTATATCTTTATTTTCTCTCTGATGAGCTGAACAAAGAAAAAACAATGGTGGAATGTCCAGCCAGCTCTCGTTTTCCAAGGAAAACTGTAGCAGATGTCCGAGGATGAAGGAATTTTGCTTATTTTGCCAGTGCTCTTGGGAATTTCACCAAGTGAAGGAGACAGGCGGAACACAGCAAAGAGAAAACCCACGCTGAGGACCCTGACCATGTGATGAAAGCTCACGGATGACAGGTCATCCCAGACGATGCCTTCCTCTGATTAGCCTGTTTTCTCTCTGATGCTGTTGTTCAAAAGATGTGCTCTGCCTTAGCCTGGTTAAACCAGAATGAATGATACACTCATCAAGTGGAACAATGCAGAGCCTCTTCCCCCTCAGGAGGTTGAAAAGATTTGACATGAGCCCTTCAATCCTCAAAAGGTTCTACAGCTGCACAATTGAGAGCGTCTTGACTGGCTGCATCACCGGTTGATGTGGCATCTGCACCGCCCTCGATCGCATGGCACTACAGATGGTAGTCTGGACAGCCCAGTACATCACTGTGGCCGAGCTCCCTGCTATCCAGGACTTCTATATCAGGTGATATAAATGCCCGTGACACTGTCCCCATGCCATTGCACTGACTCTATGCACACTCACAGGACTCTGCATACTCTCTCACACAAACTGACACTCCAACACACACAGTGGGGGCCCAATGGACATTTCCAGCCGCCGGTGTGGACGAAGGCCGGCTGACATCTGTCATTCACGTGCTGTCATATTGTAAGTTTAATGGACGCCCACACACGCACACACACACACACACACACACACACACACACACACACACACACACACACACACACACACACACACACACACACACACACACACACACACACACACACACACACACACACACACACACACACACACACACTTAATTTGCTCCAACACACACTTAACATGCACTCATATTCACACAGACCCTCAATCCTGACTATTCTTCTAGTCCCTGCTCCTGTCTTGGAGCTCTACGGACAATTCCTTCGACCTCATGGCTTGGTTTTTGCTCTGTCATGCACTGTCACCTGTGGGACCAAATATAGACAGGTGTGTGCCTTTCCAAATCATGTCCAATCAATTGAATTGACCACAAGTGGACTCCAATCAAGTTGTAGAAACATCTCAAGGATGATCAATGGAAACAGGATGCACCTGAGCTCAATTTTGAGTCTCATAGCAAAGGGTCTGAATACTTAAGGAAAGAAGGTATTTCTGTTTTTTATTTTTAATACAATTGCAAAAAATTCTAAAAACCTGTTTTCACTTTGTCATTATGGATTATTGTGTGTAGAATGCTGAGGGAAAAAAAGATTAAGGCTGTACCCTTAATAAAAAAGATAATAAGGCTGTACCCTTAAAAAGTCAAGGGGTCTGAATACATTCTGAATGCACCGTATCTACCTCTATCACTCCAGTATCCCTGCACATTTTAAATATGGTACTGGCACTGTTATAGTTATAGTTTACTTTACTTACATGTTTTTATTATTTCTATTTCTGGTGTCTTTTTGAATTTTAAATTTGTTTTATAGTATACTATTTTTACTACTGACATTGATTACTGCTTTGTTGGGGAAGAGCTTGCAAGAAAGGCATTTCACTGTACTTGTGCATGTTACAATACACCTTTGAACTTGATACTTGAAACAATGTTGAGTAGAGAATGCAGTCCGTTTTTTAATCAGGCTGGTTCTGGGCGGTTTGGGCAGGGCAGTAGTCCATGAAGAGTCTGTAAGAATATTTCAAAGATAAATACTGAGACAGATATGAAACAAACCAAACCATTATCCATTTCTGTTGGTCCAATGAAGATTGATGCAGGGGCTTGGATAGGCTCATTTGAACAACCTATTTTGTGCTTTGATGTTATTATGCAACTTGACTTTACAACGGACATTTCTGAAGGGAAGGTTACGTGGCAAATTAGACAGCTGCGGGGATCTACAGTTCAGAACCATCCTATTTGGACTACGAAGAAAAGAGTGTGGAACGTTGGATATGGAACCAGTGTGCTGGATAGGTGTTGCCCCACCTTGCACAAAACAATATCCCATTAGCAAATAAGCTATGGCTGCTACTAAAGTAGTGAAGGCTCCTAAAAAAGTAGTGAAGGCTCCTATCATCATACAACGTGGCACACCATGTTATCCAGCTGCTCTGATGCTTCCTCCAGATACCACATTGCTTGAACACGACTGTTGTGAGTCGGTTTTGGATCAGCTCTCTGATGGGTTTATTAAGTCATTTGAGTCATTTGAGTCATCATTGAGTCATTTGTTGGAAAACCCGGAGTTTATCTTGTACCCAGATGGTTCTAGCATTGTGGAGAGGGGTGTGAGGAAGGCCGGCTGGGCAGTTACTACAACGGACGATGTGATAGTGACAGGCACGTTACCTGCAGTAACATCAGCATAGATGGCGGAATTGGTGGCCTTGACAGACGCATGTAAACAAGCTGAAGAAAAATCCGCTAATATCTACGCAGACTCAAGGTATGCTTTCAGCGTTACCCATGATTTTGGAAAAATACGTGAAAACAGAGGATTCGTGACGTCATTGGGAGCTCCTGTGAAGAATGGACCAGAGGTGATGGCTCTACTGAATGCTCTCCAGTTACCTGAACAAGTTCCAATTTGGAAAATGAAAGCACATGGAGAAATCATAGACAGACAAGTAAAAGAGGCGTGGGGAATAAGTCCCGAGGGGAGACATGACGTAGTACCAGGACAGTGGCTGGTGTTAAAACAATATGTCACAGACACATTAGGGCTAAAACAGGAAGGTCCTTATCACGTTTTGCTCATAACGAGATCAGCAGTAAAAGTCCAGGGAAAATGACGATGGATACATGTCACTCATTGCAAGGTTGTCCATTTTGAGGACAAAGCGGAGGCTGGAGAATAAAGAACTGATTGATTAGCAATCGGGGGTCAATCTCGGGGGAAGAGTCATAGTAAAATGATCAGAACCTGATAAGCTTCTATGTTGTACACGGAAGTCATCATATTGGGGATATCTAGGTGAAAACCAGGACATGTTACTTTCACTCTTTTGTTTCCTTTGTTACAGGTTATGAGAATCTATCTTCTGAAGCTGTAGCAATATCCCTTGACCCAATGAATGTACCTGAAATGATACAAGATCACTGGTGAAGTGTTCATTAAAGAAGTCCTTATCAACCAGTGGAACGGAAGAAGAATTCCTCACTGCCAGCAGACTGTCAGAACATCATTTCTAGTGGTTATCTACAGTATGTATGTATTCTTTTTATTTCTACTTTGCACATTCTTCCACTGCAAATCTACCATTCCAGTGTTTCACTTGCTATATTGTATTTACTTCGCCACCATGGCCTTTTTCTTGCCTTTACCTCCCTTATCTCACCTCATTTGCTCACATCGTATATAGACCTATTTTTCTACTGTATTATTGACTGTTTGTTTTACTCCATGTGTAACTCTGTGTTGTTGTATGTGTCGAACTGCTTTGCTTTATCTTGGCCAAGTCGCAATTGTAAATGAGAACTTGTTCTCAACTTGCCTTCCTGGTTATTAAATAAAGGTGAAATAAAAAATTAAAAAATAAAAAATGTGGGACTGATGCCAGTGTGGAAGAGCTGATCACTTGTAAAGGACCTGGCAAATGATTACCTTACCAATAGGATGATTGAATATTACTGCCTTGTAGACAATTATGTTTTGAGTTTCCTGCTAATACAGGATGTGGTAGGAATCGTCAGGGACATCAACATTACCCCTGTTAATACTTATTTTCTATAACTTTGTTTGAAATCTATTTCTTATTGTAACAGCAAGTAAAATATGTCCTTTGTGTTTTAGAGAAATGCAAGGTGTTTAATGTGAAGGATTTTATGCTTACTGCTGTTTTCTATTTTTGTCTATTTTTTCATGTTTTTCATTGTTTTCTAAAAATACATTTGAAGTAAGAGTGTAAGAATATTTTAAGGTAAATACACGACATAGAGTACAAGAGGTCAATAGAGTACTAATGATCAATGGAAATAGTGTTTTTTCTGTAATGGGTTAGAGACATGGGAGGAACCTCAGTCTGGGACTCATAGCTACATGACAAGTTGTCATTGATCCAAATTGTTTATACATTGAATCTAAAATAGGATAGTTGTTATTTGGCCACTGCCCAGTATTATTGCAAAGAATTCTAATTGGTCAACCACAGGCTTGGGCTGGGTTCTAAAACTACATCCTGTAGTTCTGTGGAGAGAATCACAGGAGAGAATCACTCAGGAGAGAATCACTGAGGACAGGGGAGCATGAATATCTACCATCTACCTTCCCCCTGATTTGCTTCAGTGTTTGTGTTATTGAAGAGTAACATCAACTGCTGACAAGGCTCATGGAAGTGGTAACATATGGATTGCTGATGATGTAATGCCAGGCATGGCGTTGTTGGTAGTTTGTGTAGTCTATAGGTGCTCATCTCTCAATCGGATGCCTCATCCAGTTGGAGACTAAACAAAGACGCTTGTCCAGGATTCTTATAATGCCTCACAAAACGGTATGGCTTCTAAAGTACTGGTACACTGACCCACTGGCCTAAACCAGGGTGAATTGTACCCCATTCACAGGCTAATGTGACACATTTAAATCCTTTCAACTGGGTCGCCACAAGTCACAAATGTGATGATTGTGTGTTTAGAGATAATGTATGGAAAGGTTGAATGTTATTATAACACACAGCTCTGACCCCCACAATTTGAAGTAAGGTTCTCTCCCTCTTCCCGCCAGTGCAATTTAAAATAAAAGATCTATGAAAAATGGACTCAAACTGCCAACTTCAAAAGCCTTCACAGACTTGTGTTACTAATGATAAGTGTGTTAGGTTTTGTATGTGATTTTTATTTCACCTTTATTTAACAAGGTAGGCCAGTTGAAAACAAGTTCTCATTTACGACTGCAACCTGGCCAAGATAAAGCAAAGCAGTGCGTCAAAAACCACAACACAGAGTTACACATGGGATAAACAAACGTACGGTCAATAACACAATATAAAAATCTGTATACAGTGTGTGCAATGTAAATGTTCCTTTTGTTCCATAAAGATTATTTTTATATCCAAAATACCTCCATTTGGTTGGCGCGTTATGTTCAGAAATCCACAGGCTCAAGCGGTCACGACCACGCAGACGAAAATTCCAAATAGTATCCGTAAAGTTCGTAGAAACAATGTTTTTATAATCAATCCTCAGGTTGTTTTTACAATATATCATCGATAATATTTCAACCGGGACTGTAGCTTCTTCAATAGGAGAGATAGAGAGAACATGTCTGCTCCAAGCTGTTGCACATGCAAAACGCTGCTGGCATCCAGCCATACAATGACACGATGTGATCTTTCTCGCTCATTTTTCAAAATAAATACCTAAAACTATATCTAAAGACTGTTCACACCATGGGGAAGCCATAGGAAAAGGAATCGGGTTGATATCCGTTTAAATGGAGCAAAGGCAGGCAATGGAACAGAGACCTTTCAGGAAAAACAGCACTCCGGGTTGGATTTTCCTCAGGTTTTCGCCTGCAATATCAGTTCTGTTATACTCACAGACAATATTTTGACAGTTTTGGAAACTTTAGAGTGTTTTCTATCCTAATCTGACAATTATATGCATATTCTAGATTCTGGGCCTGAGAAATAGGCAGTTTCATTTGGGTACATTTTTCATCCAAACATCAAAATTCTGCCCCCTACACTCAACAGGTTAAAGTTAGTGAGGGAGATATAAGTCTCCAACTTCAGTGATTTTTGCAATTCGTTCCAGTCATTGGCAGAAGAGAACTGGAAGGAAAGGCAGCCAAAGTGGTGTTGGCATTGGGGATGACCAATGAAATATACCTGCTGGTGCACGTGCTACGGGTGGGTGTTGCTATGGTGACCAGTGAGCTGAGATAAGGCTGAGCAAAGACTTATAAATCACCTGGACCCAGTGGGTTTGGCGACAAATATGAAGCGAGGGCCAGCCAACGAGAGCATACAGGTTGCAGTGGTGGGTAGTATATGGGGCTTTGGTGACAAAACGGATGGCACTGTGATAGACGGCATCCAATTTGTTGATTAGAGTGTTAGAGGCTATTTTGTAAATTACATCGCCGAAGTCAAGGATCGGTAGGATAGTCAGTTTTACAGGGGTATGTTTGGCAGCATGAGTGAAGGAGGCTTTGTTGCGAAAATAGGATGCCGATTCTAGATTTAACTTTGGATTGGGGATGCTTAATGTGTGTCTGGAAGGAGAGTTTACAGTCTAACCAGACACCTAGGTATTTGTAGTTGTCCACATATTCTAAGTCAGAACCGTCCAGAGTAGTGATGCTAGTCGGGCGGGCGGGTGCGGGCAGCGATCGTTTGAAGAACATGCATTTAGTTTTACTAGCATTTAAGAGAAGTTGGATGCCACGGCAAGGAGAGTTGTATGGCATTGAAGCTCATTTGGAGATTTGTTAAAACTACAGTGTCCAAAGAAGGACCAGATGTGTACAGCATGGTGTCGTCAGCGTAGAGGTGGATCAAAGAATCACCAGCAGAAAGAGCGACATCATTGAGATATACAGAGGAAACAGTTGGCCCGAGAATTGAACCCTGTGATCTGTGAAGTCTTACCATATACAAACAGTCAAACTAAATACTGCCTCAGAAGATTGGCAGAGAAGTCCATGAAACACGGCACCCCCTTAAAAAGAGACCTATGTCATCCAATGATATGACCAGTCAGTGGTCATTGCCAAACCCTCAAAGATTGGGATTGGAGGGAAGAGCTCAATCAAGCATATCTCATAGTGGCCCATGCTGCTGCTGAAAACACTGATCACTTTCCTATTGGCTTGGGCAACTTGGTTACTCTTGAGACACAGTGGCGGTGAGGTCACAAGGGGATAAAACTGCTACTCCCGGTGAAATTTAACTTCTTGGCCTTGGATAAGTGTGTGAAATGAGAGAGAAGAGAGAAAGAGGAGAGATGGAGAGAAAGGGGGATAAATGGGTTGAGAGGGGAGAAAGGGGGGGAGTCAGCGCCCAAGTCTTGCGCCAAACACTCCTTCCCTCCCAGGACCTCTCAAAGGTCCATTAAACTCATCCTACAAGCAACAGCCTCAGGCCTACATCCCCTGCTGTTCAACGGATTCGTCAATCACTCTAAATCACTCTGTAAACAAAGAGAGTGATTTAGAAGGAAAGCAGGAAAGAAGGAAAGCAGGAAACCATGACCAGAGGGACGGGTCTCATTTTCTAATTCCTTTCTGGATGCGTTGTCTTCATCAACTGGCAACATCCTCCTATCTGGATCTCTGTTGTTTGAGTTTATTTTCATGGAACCTTTTGTCTCTACTGTACCCGTATGGCCAAGTTTGGATGGTATGCTGTTCTGTAGCTGGATGTCATTTTACAGGTTTGGATGATATGCTGTTCTGTAGCTGGATGTCATTTTACAGGTTTGGATGGTATGCTGTTCTGTAGCTGGATGTCATTTTATAGGTTTGGATGATATGCTGTTCTGTAGCTGGATGTCATTTTACAGGTTTGGATGGTATGCTGTTCTGTAGCTGGGTGTCATCTTATAGGTTTGGATGATATGCTGTTCTGTAGCTGGATGTAATTTTACAGGTTTGGATGGTATGCTGTTCTGTAGCTGGGTGTCATCTTATAGGTTTGGATGATATGCTGTTCTGTAGCTGGATGTAATTTTACAGGGTTGGATGATATGCTGTTCTGTAGCTGAATGTCATTTTACAGGTTTGGAAAGTTGGGTTCATTGAAATCTTTGGAGAAGGATCAAATGTCCACGGGGCCTAGTGTCACACTCCCTTCAACTCCCAAAAGACCAGCGATGACGACTGCTAGCTGAAATCAAGCTGGGTCTGTATCCAAATCTCCAGTGTGCATCACTAAAGTACATACTGTATCTCTTGGCAGAGCTCACTGTGAAGAAATAGCATGTCAGATCTGTTGGCAATCCTAAGTTGAGCCCTTGGATGAGACTCCTCTGGCATCATGGTCATTCTTTTCCGAGAAATGCATTCTCAATCAACATGTCATAATTTGTTCCGTCTTTGGTGATGCATCAAAAACAACAGGGGTTGAGGAACAGTTTCTCCCTAAATCTCCCGATGTTGTTTTGAAGAACATAGCATTGTATCATGTAGACAACTATAGGCTACTGTTCGTATAGAGAACATAATGTCATTCTTAGCCATAAACGTGTCACCACCGCTCACCGTGCTACCGCCATCCCTTCACTATTCTATGAACACATGCATAACCACATGTCATAAATACAAGTGTAGTGTACGCTAGAATAATACGCCTGAAGTCTTCTCGCCACGACCGAGCACAGTGTCAGGTCCCGTACTCCTCTGTTTGACTTGGACGGTCTACAGGAGCCGCAAAACAAATGGATGACCCCTATGAACTTACAGAACTTACAGTTCAATGAAGTTCGGGTCTGAAGTGCCATGGGACTGCACAGGGGATGGAGGAGGGAGGGAAGTCGGAGGTAGAAAACTCAAACAACAGGCAATGAGGTGGCCACTGTCATGCCTTACTAGCTTTTACAGTCGGGTTTATGGGGCTAGTGGAGGCAGTGGGAGGGGGCCTGACATGGAATCACTGGCCACTTTAATAATGGAGCACTAGTCACTTTAATAATGTTTACATGCTGCTTTACTCATCTTGCATGTATATACTCTATTCTATTCTACAGTATTTTAGTCAATTCCACTCTGACATTGCACGTCCTAATATTTATTCACTCCATTATTTTACTTTTGGATTTGTGTATTGTTGTGAACTGTTAGATACTACTGCACTTTTGGAGCTAGGAACACAAGCATTTCGCTACACCCGCAAAAACATCTGCTAAATATGTGTATATGACGATACAATTTGATTTGATTTGATTTTGACAGCTAGGCCTCTGGACAGGTATCCCATGAGCATTTGCTCTTGAGTCGGTTGTTGGTTGGTGGCCACGTAGGACTGCAGTGAGAGATGAAGAATCGTCGGACAGGCGTGAAATTCGCCCCGCGGGAGGTTGTAGAAGTCTAGGATGTGCTACAGTAAAACTGCCCCCCCCCCCTCTCACAGTCTCCCCCTCTCCCATATCAGTCCCCTCTTGTGTCTCTTTACCAACTGAAAGCCAAAGGCTTTGCAAGTTCATGTTTCGGTCTCTATGGAGACACTAACATCTAGAACCTTTACAAGAAATTCAGTAGTGTTTTATCAATAAAACCGACCTATAAAGTTTATAATTTACTGTCATTTTGCAGTCGGTTGCAAATATCCTCTCATAACAATACGCTTAGTGTTGTTTTGTCTCGCCTCCATCCATCCCTCAGTGTTGCAGCCTCTACCCATGAGTGGTTTTTCTTGTGGGGGTGATCTATCCCTCTATGTGTAAGGAGTGACGCTGGAGAGGAGAAGCAGGCACGGGGAGTCAAACATTTTAATAGGGAACAGACATAGAACAAGACAGGAACAGCGTCAGAACACAGGTAACACGGACATATGACAATCAATCCCGACGCAGGGAACAGAGCTTGGGAACAGACAGATATAGGGAAGGTAATGACACAAGTAATTGAGTCCATGTGAGTCCAATGATCGCTGATGTGCGTGACGGGGGGAAGACAGGTGTGCGTACTAATGGTGGCTTGAGCGAGTAATGCTGGGGATCCTTGAGTTGAGTATCTGGAGCATCAACATTCGTGGGTTCGACGCAAGAAGTTAATGCAAGTGTAGCGAAATGCTTGTGCTTCTAGTTCCGACAATGCAGTAATAACCAACAAGTAATCTAACTAACAATTCCAAAACTACTGTCTTATACACAGTGTCAGAGGATAAAGAATATGTACATAAAGATATATGAATGAGTGATGGTACAGAGCAGCATAGGCAAGATACAGTAGATGGTATCGAGTACAGTATATACATATGAGATGAGTATGTAAACAAAGTGGCATAGTTAAAGTGGCTAGTGATACATGTATTACATAAGGATGCTGTAGATGATATAGAGTACAGTATATACGTATACATATGAGATGAATAATGTAGGGTATGTAAACATTATATTAGGTAGCATTGTTTAAAGTGGCTAGTGATATATTTTACATAATTTCCCATCAATTCCCATTATTAAAGTGGCTGGAGTTGAGTCAGTGTGTTGGCAGCAGCCACTCAATGTTTGTGGTGGCTGTTTAACAGTCTGATGGCCTTGAGATAGATGCTGTTTTTCTGTCTCTCAGTCCCAGATTTGATGCACCTGTACTGACCTCGCCTTCTGGATGATAGCGCAGTGAACAGGCAGTGGCTCGGGTGGTTGTTGTCCTTGATGATCTTTATGGCCTTCCTGTAACACCGGGTGGTGTAGGTGTCCTGGAGGGCAGGTAGTTTGCCTTACGGTTGTGGGCGGAGCAGTTGCCATACCAGGCGGTGATACAGCCCGACAGGATGCTCTCGATTGTGCATCTGTAGAAGTTTGTGAGTGCTTTTGGTGACAAGCCAAATTTCTTCAGCCTCCTGAGGTTGAAGAGGCGCTGCTGTGCCTTCTTCACGATGCTGTCTGTGTGAGTGGACCAATTTAGTTTGTCTGTGATGTGTATGCCGAGGAACTTAAAACTTACTACCCTATCCACTACTGTTCCATCGATGTGGATAGGGGGGTGTTCCCTCTGCTGTTTCCTGAAATCCACAATCATCTCCTTAGTTTTGTTGACGTTGAGTGTGAGGTTATTTTCCTGACACCACACTCCAAGGGCCCTCACCTCCTCCCTGTAGGCCGTCTCGTCGTTGTTGGTCATCAAGCCTACCACTGTCGTCCGCAAACTTGATGATTGAGTTGGAGGCGTGCGTGGCCACGCAGTTGTGGGTGAACAGGGAGTACAGGAGAGGGCTCAGAACGCACCCCTGTGGGGCCCCAGTGTTGAGGATCAGCGGGGTGGAGATGTTGTTGCCTACCCTCACCACCTGGGGCGGCCCGTCAGGAAATCCAGTACCCAGTTGCACAGGGCGGGGTTGAGACCCAGGGTCTTGAGCTTGATGACGAGCTTGGAGGGTACTATGGTGTTGAATGCCGAGCTGTAGTCGATGAACAGCATTCTCACATAGGTATTCCTCTTGTCCAGATGGGTTAGGGCAGTGTGCAGTGTGGTTGAGATTGCATTGTCTGTGGACCTATTTGGGCAGTAAGCAAATTGGAGTGGGTCTAGGGTGTCAGGTAGGGTGGAGGTGATATGGTCCTTGACTAGTCTCTCAATGCACTTCATGATGACGGAAGTGAGTGCTACGGGGCGGTGGTCGTTTAGCTCAGTTACCTTAGCTTTCTTGGGAACAGGAACAATGGTGGCCCTCTTGAAGCATGTGGGAACAGCAGACTGGTATAGGGATTGATTGAATATGTCTGTAAAAACACACCGGCCAGCTGGTCTGCGCATGCTCTGAGGGCGCGGCTGGGGATGCCGTCTGGGCCTGCAGCCCTGCGAGGGTTAACACGTTTAAATGTTTTACTCACCTCGGCTGCAGTGAAGGAGAGTCCGCATGTTTTCGTTGCAGGCCGTGTCAGTGGCACTGTAGTGTCCTCAAAGCGGGCAAAATAGTTATTTAGTCTGCCTGGAGCAAGACATCCTGGTCCGTGACTGGGCTGGTTTTCTTCTTGTAGTCAGTGATTGACTGTAGACCCTGCCACATACCTCTTGTGTCTGAGCCATTGAATTGAGATTCTACATTGTCTCTATACTGACGCTTAGCTTGTTTGATAGCCTTGCGGTGGGAATAGCTGCACTGTTTGTATTCGGTCATGTTACCAGTCACCTTGCCCTGATTAAAAGCAGTGGTTCGCGCTTTCAGTTTCACGCGAATGCTGCCATCAATCCACGGTTTCTGGTTAGGGAATGTTTTCAACGCACATTCTAATGAACTCGCTCACCGAATCAGCGTATTCGTCAATGTTGTTATCTGACGCAATACGAAACATATCCCAGTCCACGTGATGGAAGCAGTCTTGGAGTGTGGAATCAGCTTGGTCGGACCAGCGTTGGACAGACCTCAGCGTGGGAGCTTCTTGTTTTAGTTTCTGTCTGTAAGGCAGGGATCAGCAAAATGGAGTCGTGGTCAGCTTTTCCGAAAGGAGGGCGGGGCAGGGCCTTATATGCGTCGCGGAAGTTAGAATAACAATGATCCAAGGTTTTTCCAGCCCTGGTTGCGCAATCGATATGCTGATACAATTTAGGGAGTCTTGTTTTCAGATTAGCCTTGTTGAAATCCCCAGCTACAATGAATGCAGCCTCAGGATGTATGGATTCCAGTTTGCAAAGAGTCAAATAAAGTTCATTCAGAGCCATCGATGTGTCTGCTTGGAGGGGAATTATATACGGCTGTGATTATAATCGAAGAGGATTCTCTTGGTAGATAATGCGGTCGACATTTGATTGTGAGGAATTCTAAATCAGGTGAACAGAAGGATTTGAGTTCCTGAATGTTTCTGTGATCACACCACGTCTCGTTAGCCATAAGGCATACGCCCCCGCCCCTCTTCTTACCAGAAAGATGTTTGTTTCTGTCGGCGCGATGCGTGGAGAAACCCGCTGGCTGCACTGCCTCCGATAGCGTCTCTCCAGTGAGCCATGTTTCCGTGAAGCAAAGAACGTTACAGTCTCTGATGTCCCTCTGGAATGCTACCCTTGCTCGGATTTCATCAACCTTGTTGTCAAGAGACTGGACATTGGCGAGAAGAATGCTAGGGAGTGGTGCACGATGTGCCCGTCTCCGGAATCTGACCAGAAGACCGCCTCATTTCCCTCTTTTACGGAGTCGTTTTTTTGGGTCGCCGGCTGGGATCCATTCCGTTGTCCTGGTTGAAAGGCAGAACACAGGAAACTAGGTGTATGTCGTAAGCTACAACTTCACAGGAGAGCCGTTTGAAAGTTATGAAAGTTGTGTTTTTATGAAAATGTGTTTTTGTTAGAAATGCCTTCTCGTACATGTGCCTTAATAACAGACTTGTATGCCATCTGTAAATACAAATAAAATTGTTAAATTATGAGCCTTGGTTAAGCCACAGAAAAAGCGAGCAACCTTCCCACTAGCCATGATTGGCTGCGATAACGAGTGGGATGGGTATACCAAGAGAGGAGTTCAGATTGGTCTGCTATATAGAAGGCTTCTGTCTATTTGAGTTGGTCAGTCTGTAATCCTGTCGATAATCCTGTAATCATGTTTTTAAAATGTATTGTGTAGTGGAGCTGCATAAGTGTTGATCTCCACTTTCTGGAGGATCAAGTTTTGAAATCAGTGGAATAAGAGTATGATTGCTAAAGAGAAAACATCTGTCTCCGGATGACATTTTCAACCTTAGTGCATCCGTGGCATGGCATTCCTGACAGGGAGATGTGTCCATCATGCATGATGATGTATAAAGGTAAGACATTCTAGCGTTAGCTAGCTACATTGACTGGCTCCCTAGCTGAGGTTATTATTTGTATCCCAGAGCTTTTCTTAGCTTTTCTAATTTGAGCCTAATGTTAGCTAGCTAACATTGAACCTAATTGCATAACTCCCAGCATATTCATGCAGGGTAGTAACAACATTATTTGGGACTGTGTTCATTGTTGTTTAACTGGCTAACGTTAGCTGGCTGGCTTGTTAGCTGGCGTTACGTGACGTTTGTGATCTTACACTTTGTTTGTCTAATCTATGTTCATTGTATACCTAGCTAGCTAGCTACATGTCTTAAGCTAAAGTGTACAACACCCGTTGAATATGGCCGGTGTCAGTATACGTCTGCAAAAAAACATAATGAAATTGTTGCCAGCAGAGCTGGTTAGGCTGTTTTCGTGTTATCCAGAGGTAAACAAATCAGCAAAACGAGATGGGTGGGGATAAAGCTTAAGAGTGTGTGAATGATGCTGAATGGGTGTAGACAAAGAGGAGTTCTTAACTAGATACCAAAACATTCAAAGGCCATTTTCTCAGAAGTGAGTTTACAAGCTTATTAACTTTCGAAGCAGAATTACTTTCCCATTCTCTGAGTCTATACTTTTATCCAATGTAAAAAACACAATTTCAAATGTTGCTACATAACACCGAGTCCAGGTGGTGTGTCACATATACACATTCATATGTGAATAGCTAGGCCTACTACGCTATTAAACCACACACTATTGCAGAGACTTTGATATTACCGGCCGCAATTGATATGGTGAAAACAATGTGTGGGGCACAGAGGCACAGAAACTCACATCATAACCTTTGTCAGATTATACTGTTAAACAAAGCATTTATGCTATTGCTAGCAATCAAGAGGAAACTGACAGAACGAGTCAAAAACTCTTCAGCTTATTCACTCCAAATGGACGTTAGCTGGAAGTGCCAAGATGCCCATGCATTGGCTTTTGTTCGCTATACACGTCAGGGGATGCTATTCACGGGGACATTTTGTTCTGTCTCACGATTCCCGAGCACGAAAAGGCACATGGGATAGTCAGTGTGCTGTGTGGCTATATTGACAAAAACAGATTGCATGGTGGGCTTTTGCACAGATGGGGCTCCATCTATGGCAGGCCGGTGGGCAGGCCTCTGCACTCCAGTGATGACTGTGTCTTCCTCTGCCATATCAACGCTTTGTATAATACACTGAGAGCAATTGGTGGCAAAGGAGCTGAGCACAGAACTTGTAAATATACTGCAGCAAATAACTTCGATTGTAACCTACATCAAACTACATTCACTTGTGCGCATGCCTGTTCGCAGTACTACACTATATGACCAAAAATATGTGGAAACCTGCTCTCGAACATCTTATTACAAAATCATGGGCATTAATATGGAGTTGGTCCCCCCTTTGCTGCTATAGCAGCCGCAACTCTTCTGGGAAGGCTTTCCACTATCGAAACATTGCTGCGGGTACTTGCTTCCATTCAGCCACAAGTTGAGGTTGGGCACCGATGTTGGGCGATTAAGCCTGGCTCGCAGTCGCCGTTCCAAATCATCCCAAAGGTATTCGATGGAGTTGAGGTCAGGGCACTGTGCAGGCCAGTCAAGTTCTTCCACACAGGCCAGTCAAGATCTCAACACATGATTTGTGTATGGACCTCGCTTTGTGCATAGGGACATTGTCAGGCTGAAACAGGAAAGCTCCTTCCCTGACCTGTTGCCACAAAGTTGAAAGGACAGAATGGACTAGAATGTCATTCTACACGGTAGCGTTAAGATTTCCCTTTACGTGAACTAAGGGGCCTAGCCTAAACCATGAAAACAGTAGTGAGTGTTGCAACCGAGGACAGACGATTTTTTCGCCCTACGCACTTCAGCACTCAGCAGTCCCATTCTGTGAGCTTGTGTGGCCTACTACATTCGCATTTCCACTTCACAATAACAGCACTCGGGGCAGCTCTAGCAGGGCAGAAATTTGACCAACTGACTCGGAAAGGCGACATCCTATGACGGTGCCACATTGAAAGTCACTGAGCTCTTCAGTAAGGCCATTCTACTGCCAGTGTTTGTCTATGGCGACTGCATGGCTGAGTGCTCGATTTTATACACCTGTCAGTAACGAGTGGGGCTGAAATAGCCGCATTCATAATATGAAGGGGTGTTCCAATACTTTTGTATACTGTATATAATGTATGTGGCAATATTGGATCATACCTAGGCTTGGTGGTTATCGAGGGGGAATGTTGGAAAAAAAAAAATATTGAAAGAGGAACTGTTGTCATTCACAGTGGATGTAAAAAATAAAAAATAAAGAGTTTTTTTACTTTCTGTCTCCTTGCCTATGTAACAGAAATATTTGGGGAACTTAACAGACTGAACACATGCATGCAGGGAAAATACAGATACATTCTACAGATGAGTACCCGAATCAGTGGATTCAGAGGAAAGACTTCTTACTGGAGAGAAGGTCTTTCAAAAGCCAACCATGTCCCCTTCCCTCGGCTGTGCATGTATCTAACAGAAAACAGCATCAGTAAGTGTCCCGGGTGCTATGAGACCAGGCCGGTGTCCCACACGAGTGATAGGTGCTCACCTCCAATGAATGTAAGAGAACTTTGACCTACTTCCCAATCCGTTTGACTGTGATCCTGACTCAGTTGACATGTGGGTAAGTGCAATGGAACAGCTGATCGAGTTGTCATGTGACGAATGCATTCACAGGTCACTACGGTGGAGTTTTGGTTCCTTACTCAAAGGGAATACTTCTGCCTCTGAGCATTAATGCCACGTAACCATCTGATACAGTAGATAGCATCTTCAAACTGGATACTAATGAATTTGATAGGACAAACCACAGGAACAGAGCATTGGGGAGCCTTGTATCACAGTATCAGATAGTATGTACCTACATCATAGGCATATGGAATGGTTTAATTATTTGATTGTATAACTTTGCAGTCCTGCATCATTTTATGGAAGCCCGCACTGCTCAAATCGAGAATGAACTGTCAACAGGCCGTTTGCAAGTTTCTCTGATTACAAAATTGGCCTGCTCCACCAGAGAGAGAGTTTGATATTTTATGTCTATGAGGCTTTTGGCGGCTGGGTCCTTCTTAGTCACTGTCCATCCTGAATGGTTTTATGTTCAGCTTGTCTTGGCCAGAAAGAGCATATCACTCCAATGACATTCTACAGACGTTTCCAGATTTGATTTGTGCCACGTTCATCTCTGTTTCTCTTTAAGTTGCATTCAACTCCTAATCGCTCTTTATCTCCCCTCCCGTCCTGTGACATCCGCTCTGCTCTGGAACTGACAACAGTTCAGACGACTCCTTTTGTGCCACATTTCACACATTTGTGACGTCTATGAATCTCCCACTCCATCCTCCATTGCTCCCCTCTCCACCTCTCCCTCTATCGCTGAGAGACTGACCGGGAGGGCTGGAGCTAGGCCTTCTGGGAGTGTATTAAATATCTCTCTGTCAGCCAGGCAACCATTCCTAACTGTCTGCTTATTGGTCGGTCGGAGCCAACTAACCCGCGTGGTCCGCCAAGGTGTGCTAAAGCAATCGGGACACATGATGTCAGATCACGACTCCCCCTCTCTCTCTCTAACTGTTCAAAAGGGAAATTAGATACCTTTTTTTCAGTTCATTCTTTTTTGAACCTCGGTTTAAAGACCCAAGGAAAAGTGAAAAGAGAAATCTATCCATTAATTTTGAGCATAAGGTGCATGAAATTAGATTTTCATCCCTGGGTCTCTGTGTCTGTGTTTTTACACAGTGTTGACAGTAGAGAAGTCATGCATTAGGTAATTTGAGCCAGTTTGCTACAACAGGAAAATAATCCTGCAGCAACAGGAAATGTTCATTATAGAATTAGTCCTCATTTTTTAACGGGTTTAACTATTTCGTAAGGGAAAATCAAGCCCGAAAATTCTAATAGGATGTTACAAACTTTAGAAGACTCTTTAACCTCAAATACACTACAGGTTTTCCACAACCTGCATCGAAAAAAAGTTATCCTCCAACCGGGTGATTAAATTAAGATCCTACATCTGTACTCCAGTCAAGTATTCCAGTTCTTGGGACTTTTCTGTCATTGGTACATTGATTCATTATTGGCTTTCAATGTGTCATCTTGAAACATGGAGCCATCTAGTAGTGTTTAAGACAAGGTTGCACAACCTGAGATGAAAACTGATTCCCTCAGAGAATGGTCAAATGATTCATCCTGACTCTTGGGTTTTGAAATTGTTGCAAAACTCACCATGTGCACAGTAGTGCACATTGATGTATGCATATCATTTTGTGCTGAGGATATTGAATTTACAGGGGAAGAAACATTCCGCCAAATATTCTAAGACACCCGTTACACACACACAAACACAAGCACACACACAGAGACCCTTGCTCTGTGACCTGAGTAACCCAGTGATGGCAGAGAGGCAGTATGAGATAGAAGGAGGGTGGATGGATTGTTGGATGGGGTGTTGGTGGTTGTAAACTCACTATAAGGGACAATGTGTTTATTTTGAGGCTGATTCACAGGACTGGGGACGGGTACGGATAGACTTCACAGCCCGTCCCGCCTCCCTATATTTAGCAGTGCCCCTCCGATCATCCGTCCTTCCTCCCCAGGCGAGCCTGCACCCCCAAAATCCCTTCTCAATGTCGGACTGAGACCCCCCCCCCCCCCCCGATCTCACACACACACCCACACACACCCACACACACACACACACACACACACCAAACACACACACACACACAGAGAGCAACAGACTAAGAAACAGTAGGAAAAATACCATAAAACACTATATATCACCTCTCCTCTGAGTGAAACAGAGCAACACCATAGTACCCTCAAAGCTCAAAACTAAGCTAAGGATCCTAGGACTAAACATCTCCCTCTGCAACTGGATCCTCGACCTCCTGACGGGCCGCCCCCAGGTGGTGAGGGCAGGTAGCAACACATCTGCCACGCTGATCCTCAACACTGGAGCTCCCCAGGGTTGCATGTTCAGTCCCCTCCTGTACTCCCTGTTCACCCGCGACTGCATGGCCAGGCACGACTCCAACACCATTATTAAGAACAACAGCGGTAGGCCTGATCACCGACAACGACGAGACAGCCTATAGGGATGAATTCAGAGACCTGGCCGGGTGGTGCCAGAAAAACAACCTATCCCTCAACGTAACCAAGACTAAGGAGATGATTGTGGACTACAGGAAAAGGAGGACCGCCCCCATTCTCATCGACGGGGCTGTAGTGGATCAGGTTGAGAGCTTCAAGTTCCTTGGGGTCCACATCAGCAACAAACTAGAATGGTCCAAACTAGAGGTCGACAGATTAATCGGAATGGAAGATTAATAAGGGCCGATTTCAAGTTTTCATAACAATCGTAAATCGGTATTTTTGGGCGCCAATTTTTTTTTTTTTGAATATTTTTTTATACCTTTATTTAACTAGGCAAGTCAGTTAAGAACACATTCTTATTTTCAATGACGGCTTAGGAACGGTGGGTTAACTGCCTCATTCAGGGGCAGAACGACAGATTTTCTCCTTGTCAGCTCGGGGGGATCCAATCTTGCAACCTTACAGTTAACTAGTCCAACGCAATACCGACCTGCCTCTCTCTCGTTGCACTCCACAAGGAGGCGGCCTGTTAGGCAAATGCAGTAAGCCAAGGTAAGTTGCTAGCTAGCATTGAACTTATCTTATAAAAAACAATCAATCATAATCACTAGTTAACTACACATGGTTGATGATATTACTAGATATTATCTAGCGTGTCATGCGCTAATAGCGTTTCAATCGTCACTCCCTCTGAGCCTTCTAGTAGTTGTTCCCCTTGCTCTGCATGGGTAATGCTGCTTCGATGATGGCTGTTGTCGTTGTGTTGCTGGTTCGAGCCCAGGTAGGAGAGAGGAGAGGGACGGAAGCTATACTGTTACACTATAAGAACATCCAATAGTCAAAGGTTAATGAAATACAAATGGTATATAGTCCTATAATAGTCCTATAATTCCTATAATAACTACAACCTAAAACTTCTTACCTGAGAATATTGAAGACTCATTAAAAGTCACTTAAAAGGAACCACCAGCTTTCATATGTTCTCATGTACTGAGCAAGGAACTGAAACGTTAGCTTTCTTACATAGCACATATTGCACTTTTACTTTCTTCTCCAACACTTTGTTTTTGCATTATTTAAACCAAATTGAACATGTTTCATTATTTACTTGAGGCTAAATAGATTTTATTGATGTATTATATTAAGTTAAAATAAGTGTTCATTCAGTATTGTTGTTAATTGTCATTATTACAAAAAAAATGAAATCGGCCGATTCTTCAGGAAAGGTGTCGGTGTCGGCGTTGAAAAATTGTAATCGGTCGACCTCTAGTCCAAACACACCAAGACAGTTGTGAAGAGGACACAACAAAGCCTATTCCCCCTCAGGAAACTAAAAATATTTGTCATGGGTCCTGAGATCATCAAACGGTTCTACAGCTGCAACATCGAGAGCATCCTGACCGGTTGCATCACTGCCTGGTACGGCAACTGCTCGGCCTCTGACTGCAAGGCACTACAGAGGGTAGTGCGTACGGCCCAGTACATCACTGGGGCTAAGCTGCCTGCCATCCAGGACCTCTACACCAGGCGGGGTCAGAGGAAGGCCCTAAAAATTGTCAGCCACCCCAGTCATAGACTGTTCTCTCTACAACCGCATGGCAAGCGGTACCGGAGTGCCAAGTCTAGGACAAAAAGGCTTCTCAACAGTTTTTACCCCCAAGCCATAAGACTCCTGAACAGGTAATCAAATGGCTACCCAGACTATTTGCATTGTGTTCCCCCTCCAACCCCCCTTTAATGCTGCTGCTACTCTCTGTTCATCATATATGCAGAGTCACTTTAACTATACATTCATGTACATACTACCTCAATTTGTCCGACAGTGATCCCACACATTGGCTAACTGGGCAATCTGAATTGTGTCCCACCCGCCACCCACCAACCCCTCGTTTACGCTACTGTTACTCTCTGTTCATCATATATGCATGGTCACTTTAACCATATCTACACGTACATACTACCTCAATCAACCTGACTAACCGGTGTCTGTATGTAGCCTCGCTACATTTATAGACTCGCTACTGTATAAAGCCTGTCTTTTTACTGTTGTTTTATTTCTTTACTTACCTATTATTCACCTAATACCTTTTTTGCACTGTTGGTTAGAGCCTGTAAGTAAGCATTTCACTGTAAGGTCTACACCTGTTGTATTCAGCGCATGTGACAAACTTTGATTTGATTTGAGCAGACAGACCTACACATGGAAGATCGGAGGGAAAGACAAACAAACCGATGGATCTTTCCTTCTCTCTTTCACTCTGTCAAACGTACTATTAGACGGCCATTAGTATTAAACAACCAGATAATACTACAAGCGTTGGGGATTTACTGATATTGGCATATCTGTCCTGGCAAATGTTCTCATGTGGGAGAAACAGACAAGGTAGACAGAAATACAACTGATGAAAACTGGTCAAATAAAAGCCTGTTTCATGGTAAAAGCCTACTGGGATAAACTTTATGAGAAAGAGACTTAGTTTCACATGATATACTGGTAGCAATTGTTTTATCTTAAGTTCTCAAGGGCCATTACAGATCAATGTAATAGCCTCAAGATTATCCAGCTCAGTGAGAAACGGGCGGTCCACCTAAGTGGATGGTGACAGATATGAGCTTGTGTATGGGGTGACCCAGAGTACAGCATACACTGAGTGTACAAAACATTTCCATGACATAGACTGACCAGGTGAATCCAGGTGAAGGATATGATCCCTTATTGATGTCACTTGTTAAACCCACTTCAATCGGTGTAGATAAAGGGGGGGAGACAGATTAAAGAATCATTTTTAAGGCTTGAGACAATTTAGACATGGATTGTGTGTGTGGCATTCAGAGGGTGAACGGGCAAGACTAAGGATTGTGCCTTTGAACGGGGTATGGTAGTCGGTGCCAGGAGCACCGATTTGAATGTGTCACAAACTGCAACGGTGTTGGTTTTCTAGCAACAAAACTGATGGATGTGCAATTATGGGACAAAACAGACAGGGTTGGCTTAGACTGTTAACGACATGTAAACTATATTTTGTCTCCAAATTTTTATTGAACACATAAATACATCTGCACTATGAGCACTTGTTGTCTCTCAAATATGTTGTTACAGTTGTTGGTTAGCTAGCTAGCTAATTATGGTGCATGGCTAGAGCCCCTCTCTGTGGTCCCTCGGTGACCTCTCTGTGACCTCTCCCCTTACAGGCTTGTTGTGAGCTATACGCTGTGGTACTGTTGTGTTGAGATCAGGTTCTCTATTGCTTTTGGCCCTGCGTCAGCCGGCGAAGCCTTCCTCACCTGTCAAATTACAACTACTGTTTGTTTTTAGGTAATCACAAGTATCATGGGCCGGCCTTCTCCAAACTGCCCTAGGGAAAGGCAGGCTACTTGACTTTATATTAGCTTTCATAGAACACTGCGGCCTCTCAGACGTTACTATGGAAGCAAATAAACAGGATTGTTTTTCACTACGTGTTTTTTTAAGGTACAGCGAAGATAGTCGAGATCCAGCCAGCATCAGTTTTGGCAGCAAGTACAGGTATGTTCTGGTGGGGGGAAACATAGAGAGAGTTTTTGGATCATTAATAAAGCCTAATTGCAGTTAACCTAGCTGTTATCGGCTTGCCCTTAAGCAAGCTCTGTGGTATGAAACTCAAGATCTTCCTCTCAATTAGGCCAGTGTTAGCACACTTTAAGTAAACACTTTATAAATCCTCCGTATGAGGTAGTTGGTAGTACTAGCCCAGGGCCATTCATGGCCTGTTTCTCCAGCCTGAAGCGATCTCTCTCTCTCTCTCTCTGCATGGGCTTATTTCAAATAGGGTCTGTCTCAGATGTTTCATGGGATTTATAGCAAACCGCAATCCGCTGGAGCGAAGAGAGAAAAAAAAAGACCTGGATCATGATTTTTTTATTTGCCTTTTGGAATTATTGCCTTTGTCTGCAGTTGGAAAAATATCCATGTTTCATTTGGGGGGGGGGGCAGAAACAAAGGGGAGGCTGCCAGCAGGGAGAGAAGAGGCAACGCTAGAGAAAATCACTGCTCCACTTGGCAGGAAATTACAAATCCACCCTTCAGACAATCATGTCCTACCTGTACAACACTCAACCCATTCAGCCCCAAACACTGGGCCACTCCAAATGCAGCATAACTATAACCAGCCCAAACACAACCCAGCGCTCTCTCTCTCTCTCTCAAAAGGCACACGAAGCGCAGGCCAAGGATGTACAATGATGGACTCTGATTCTTTCTTCGCTTCACATCCCATCCGCAGGTGGGAGAGCTTGATGAGGGTCCAAGAGAACAGAACACAAGGCTGCTGTCCACACCGCTGGGATGGGATGAGAAATTGAGGTTTATGGTGTATGTCTTCCATATGCAGTGGTGCTCCCCCCCCCCTCCAGTTGGGGAATACTGGGGGACTCAGGGGAGATGCATGGCCATTGGTCAACAGATGCTGATGTCATTATGGAGGGGAGGGGGGTCCACCGTCTCTCTCCTATACCTCCTGTCTGACTATGTTATATCTTACACAGCCCATTGGCATGCATACTGTAGAGATCCCTCTCTGATGCACCTCTTCCTCTGTAGTTTAACCCCTCTATTTCCCACTCCACGCTCATACATAGTTCCGTTTCCAACCATTGCGTTTGTTGAAAGAAAGAAAATAGAAAATTGTAGTGTTAGAAGCAAAGAGAAAATAAACATAATGAAAGAAAGAACTGAACGGTCAGATAGGCAAAGTTCCAAGTTCTCCACAAAGGCTCTCCTCGCACCATTTGAACGATACTTCACTCAAACTTCTGACCGGTTTATGTAAACAGCCATTTAAAAGTCTCACAAAAGGAGTAAGAGATGCATGTCAGATAGCTTGTAGTTGAGGGACCTTTGGATAATAGGTAAATGCATCGAGTGCCAGCTGAAACACACACACACTAGTCAGTATTGTACATACGTGCCTATGCCTACAGTACATAAAAACAAGCCAACATAACCAGCCATTACATATGTCTGAAGGCCTAAAGCCAATGGAGCCAGTGGACACAGAGAGAATAATGAGGCTCCTTCAGTATATTTGCCCAAGTCTTCTTTAATCCACATCACTGCAGTGCTGAAGACCTAGAGCCACAGTGCTCTGTGGATGTTGGCACGCCAGTGGCCTGTACCCTGTCTGCCCACTGCTCCACCCCTCCATCACCCTGCCACCCTTCTTCCCCTTCTAAACCCTCTGTTCCAGCACTGGCACCAGCTTGAACCCACTGGCACACAGGCCTATAGACTAGACCGGCTGTCCTTGTACACACGCCACCCCCCCCCCCCCCCCCCCCACACACACACACACACACACACACACACACACACACACACACACACACACACACACACACACACACACACACACACACTCTCACATGCACACACACACACACCATGCACAAATGCACATTCACACACCCACTTGCACGCACACACACACATATGCACACGCACACACTCTCACGGTCCTCCAGTCAGTGTACTGGGCAGCGGCTGCTGTTGGCTGGCTAGAGTAATTACCAATGTAATTAGAAACAGGAAAATATAATAACTCCCCTCTACTGCTGATATTGACAAAATAATAACACAGCAGAAATAAATAACACTGCACATTTTGGCAATCGGGAATATCACCTAAACCCGCAACAACTTCCCATATGATGTAGCGTCTAGCCCTCTGAATGGTCGAGAGGTGAGGAGGCTTCCCATATGATGTAGCGTCTAGCCCTCTGAATGGTCGAGAGGTGAGGAGGCTTCCCATATGATGTAGCGTCTAGCCCTCTGAATGGTCGAGAGGTGAGGAGGCTTCCCATATGATGTAGCGTCTAGCCCTCTGAATGGTCGAGAGGTGAGGAGGCTTCCCATATGATGTAGCGTCTAGCCCTCTGAATGGTCGAGAGGTGAGGAGGCTTCCCATATGATGTAGCGTCTAGCCCTCTGAATGGTCGAGAGGTGAGGAGGCTACTCATATGATGTAGCGTCTAGCCCTCTGAATGGTCAAGAGGTGAGGAGGCTACTCAGAAGTTTGAGAAATTGGAACAAAAAGTTAAACAGGTTCACGGGCCATGAGTACCTCTCTCTTTCTGTCTTTCTCTCTCCTTCCCTCTCTCTGCTCCCAAAACGAAATGTTCTCTCTCTTTCTGTCTTTCTCTCTCGTTCCCTCTCTCTGCTCCCAAAACGAAATGTTCTCTCGCTTTTTTCAAAGCAAGAGAGCAAGATTTAAAGATTTAAAGGAAGATTTAAAGGATGATTTAAAGGAAGATTTAAAGGATGGAAATGAAAGATCTCAGTCCCAAGCTCGGTGCATTCGTTCAGGGGTTCCCTTCCCTTGGCTCTCATGTCATTTACAACACCAAGCCCTGGCCCACACTCATCAAGGGAAAAATATACACTATCCTGGAACAGACCGGTATTTAGCACCAACACTAACTAACCCGCCTACTGTTTTATCTGCTGAACCAATGAAAAATCAAGTGAGACTTCTTAACGGACAATCAAATTATTTTCATTGTGAGGAACCACATAGGGAATCTAAAGCCTCCCTGACACGCAAATGCCTGGATCCAACCCAAAGATCATTACACACCTCTGGCTGTCCTGCTGGTTTCTCTGAGGCAGAGAGGGGGATCCGAAAACGGATGTGATAAATATTATTGAGTTGTATCTGATACTGTGGTTGTGTGTTTGCGTAGAAGCTGGGCTAGTTAAGGGGCTGGAAGCTGTAGAGAGGAGCAATTGCACACACCAACACACACTCATGCCCCTTCAACCCCCCTCTCTCCTTCTCGTCCCAGGTTTTAAATGCCGGTGAAGGTCCTAGGAAGTGTGTTCACTTAGCAGGTGACCTCTCACTGGCTTCGATGTCTAATAAGCACACGAGTAATACTCTATTGGTGAAGTAGAGGATGTACGTTTTTGAGGATTTTCCAGCACTAAGATTGTGAGATCATTTTCGACGTCTCTCTTACACACTTTTGTATCTCTCTCACTCCTATCCCCCTTCTTACTGGCCGGCTTCCTTCTTCTAAAACTCCTCATTTGTCATGTATTTCAGTCACGCTGCGGTCAAAAGTAACATATCCAGGAACAGCACTCATCATATCCATTGAAGCAGATGTCCTGTGATATTCATGCTAAGGCTGCGGTGAGTACCATGCTAATGCTCCTGCTGGAAGTCTGTCCATGCAAGATAAGGCTCTTTACAGCTCTCCTTCACTGTCTGGGCTGGCTGTCCCTGTGTAGGCATTAAATAAGTATTTATACACCTGTAATAGAACTGTGTGTGTGTGTGTGTGTGTGTGTGTGTGTGTGTGTGTGTGTGTGTGTGTGTGTGTGTGTGTGTGTGTGTGTGTGTGTGTGTGTGTGTGTGTGTGTGTGTGTGTGTGTGTGTGTGTGTGTGTGTGTGTGTGTGTGTGTGTGTGTGTGTGTGTGTGTGTGTGTGTGTGTGTGTGTGTGCGCGGCCGTGCAGGCGTCCGTTGAACTTACAATATGACAGCACGTGAATGACAGACGTCAGCCGGCCTTCGTCCACACTGGCGGCTGGAAATGTCCATTGGGCCCCCACTGTGCACGAGGAGAATCAGGAACTGGAGGTAGTGAGGGAGGAGAGAACACAGTGCCAGACACGTGTTAGGACTAACAAGAATCCTCCTTGACACCCAGCATGGCTGAGTACAAGGAGGCCAGTGTAGAAGGTTGAAGAAGTGTCATCCACAACAGCAAACCCTCAGCAAAGACAGTAGTCAGCAGACAGCTAAATTAGTCCCTCTCCCTCAGCATCATCCTTCCACAGTTCACCAACAGTCAATAAATAAGGACCATGTATCTTTGACATGGCAGTGCTGGCTCCTGTGAATGGTGAGATGTGGGATGTGAGTGGTGTCCTATGGAAGCAGCAGTGAGCATATGCCTCCGAGGGAAGTAGGGAGGGGCCTTACCGGACTCGCCACCCGCTCAGCTTGGCAGAGGCCCAGCACTGCTCTGTCAGCACCGCTTAGGGCTGTTTGTTTACCATGTGCCAACGTGTCTATCAGTGACCGGACGGGGCAGCAGCAAGTGTGTGTGTGTGTGTGTGTGTGTGTGTGTGTGTGTGTGTGTGTGTGTGTGTGTGTGTGTGTGTGTGTGTGTGTGTGTGTGTGTGTGTGTGTGTGTGTGTGTGTGTGTGTGTGTGTGTGTGTGTGTGTGTGTGTGTGTGTGTGTGTGTGTGTGTGTGTGTGTGTGTAGAGTGTACCCCCTCTAACTAACAAACACACAACCAGCCCCACACTCCACCCAGGGGCCCAGCTGCTCCGGTGCCAGGGATAAGGTGTTGAAAGATGGCTCAGACCCACTGGAGCAGATGGGCTGCCAAAAAGCAGAGGAGCTAGGAAAGAGAGACCAAGACAGGCAGGGAAGACAGACTGAGACAGGGAGAGGAGAGAGACTAAGATAGGGAGGGGAGAGAGACTGAGACAAGGAGGGAAGACAAACTGAGACAGGGAGGGAAGAGGCGACAGGAAGGGAAGAGGAGACGGGAAGGGTAATCGAGACAGGGAGGGAAGACGGGACAGGGAGGGCAGACGAGACAGGAAGGGAAGACGAGGCAGAGAGGGAAGACAGACTGAGATGCAGAGGGAAGAGGAGACAGGGAGGGAAGACGAGGCAGGGAGGGAAGACGGGACAGGGAGGGAAGACGGGACAGGGAGGGAAGATAAGACAGGGAGGGAAGACGAGACCGGGAGGGAAGACGAGACAGAGAGGGAAGAGGAGACAGGGAGGGAAGACGAGACAGGGAGGGAAGACGAGACAGAGAGGGAAGAGGAGACAGGGAGGGAAAATGAGACAGGGAGTGAGAGGAGACAGGGAGGGAAGACGAGACAGAGAGGGAAGAGGAGACAGGGAGGGAAGACGAGACAGGGAAGGAAGACGAGACAGAGAGGGAAGAGGAGACAGGGAGGGAAGATGAGACAGGGAGGGAAGAGGAGACAGGGAGGGGAGAGAAGACAGGAAGGGAAGATGAGACAGGGAGGGAAGATGAGACAGAGAGGGAAGATGAGACAGGGAGGGAAGAGGAGACAGGGAGGGAAGACGAGACAGGGAAGGAAGACGAGACAGAGAGGGAAGAGGAGACAGGGAGGGAAGATGAGACAGGGAGGGAAGAGGAGACAGGGAGGGGAGAGAAGACAGGAAGGGAAGATGAGACAGGGAGGGAAGATGAGACAGAGAGGGAAGATGAGACAGGGAGGGAAGAGGAGACAGGGAGGGAAGAGGAGACAGGGAGGGAAGACGAGACAGAGAGGGAAGATGAGACAGGGAGGGAAGACGGGACAGAGAGGGAAGACGAGACAGGGAGGGAAGGAGAGGCAGGGAGGGAAGAGGAGACAGGGGGGTAGAGGAGACAGGGAGGGAAGACGAGGCAGGGAGGGAAGATGAGACAGGGAGGGAAGAGGAGACAGGGAGGGGAGAGAAGACAGGAAGGGAAGACGAGACAGGGAGGGAAGATGAGACAGAGAGGGAAGACGGGACAGAGAGGGAAGATGAGATAGGGAGGGAAGGAGAGGCAGGGAGGGAAGACAAGACAGGGAGGGAAGGTGAGGCAGGGAGGGAAGACGAGACAGGGAGGGAAGATGAGACAGGGAGGGAAGGCGAGGCAGGGAGGGAATGCGAGGCAGGGAGAGAAGACGAGACAGGGAGGGAAGACGAGACAGGGAGGGAAGAGGAGACAGTGGGGAAGAGGAGACAGGGAGGGAAGACGAGGCAGGGAGGGAAGATGAGACAGGGAGGGAAGAGGAGACAGGGAGGGGAGAGAAGACAGGAAGGGAAGATGAGACAGGGAGGGAAGATGAGACAGAGAGGGAAGACGGGACAGAGAGGGAAGATGAGATAGGGAGGGAAGGCGAGGCAGGGAGGGAAGGCGAGGCAGGGAGGGAAGACGAGACAGGGAGGGAAGATGAGACAGGGAGGGAAGATGAGACAGGGAGGGAAGGCGAGGCAGGGAGGGAAGAGGAGACAGGGAGGGAAGACGAGACAGAGAGGGAAGGTGAGGCAGGGAGGGAAGGCGAGGCAGGGAGGGAAGACGAGACAGGGAGGGAAGGCGAGGCAGGGAGGGAAGGTGAGGCAGGGAGGGAAGACGAGACAGGGAGGGAAGACGAGACAGGGAGGGAAGGCGAGGCAGGGAGGGAAGACGAGACAGAGAGGGAAGATGAGGCAGGGAGGGAAGGTGAGGCAGGGAGGGAAGACGAGACAGAGAGGGAAGATGAGGCAGGGAGGGATGGCGAGGCAGGGAGGGAAGACGAGACAGCCACAACATTTTTAGAAGGCTCTCCTGAGTCCTGACAGTCCACATTTGTCCACTTCAATTAGAAGAGTTGGGCAAGGTTTAACAGGGTTATAAGGGTTACTACTGGGCTCTTCTGAAATGGAGAAACTAGGTGCATACTGTCTCACTCTCAGCCAATCATTTCACTGACTCCCCTCTTCCAGGCTGTTCCAGGCTGTTTAGACGTAATACATATGCTTCTTCTTTATCATATAAAAGTGTCAGTGGCTGGTCCCAATCTTAAATCTTAAACATTGCCATATTAGGCGGCAAGGCTAATCTCCATGGCTGTCCATGCTGCTAAAGTCAGACAGGAGTGAGGAGAGTAACTGTCTGTCTCAGTAACCCTGTAAAAAACGACAAGCCCTTTCCACTTTGTCTTCTTTTGACACACCGTGTTCCTGCCTTTAGCTCACGTCTTCAATATCCTGTATGCTTGCAGTTAGCCACTGTCACTGATTCCTTGCAAACCACTCATTGTTCAATTTTTCAATTTCCAACTGTGTTGTGTAATGTTTATGTCCAATGGCCGGCCGATGGGCACGGATATGTTTTATCTATAATTTCTCTTCATTATTTCTCTTCATATTATGACGACCCTCCCACTCTGTCTGCCGAATTCTTTCTCTTTGCTCTTGTTTTCCTTATTAGGATGTCGGGACACACCTGGGCCCGGGTGTGTCCCAGGAAAAATAAACCTCTTACCCATTCATTGAGGAGACTCTCTCCATGCAGACACGCTGTTAGATTTTGGTTGTTGCATTTTTGTGGCCATTTTGTTTGCTTGCTTTGGGTGCTTGCTTTGGCATCTTTCAACACTCCTCATTATCACATCTATACACACAACCACTCACTTACACTACTGATTACTGACAACACACACCATTGTTTATTGTATATAGATTACTTCCGTTAATAGATATTTTTTTGTTGTTCCTTATCTCCACGTTGTCTCCCTTTTTGTTACGGGCTTTGAGCCGGTTTGTGACAATATGACAAGGATTAAAAAGGATTTGACAGTAGATTATCGACTGGTTTCATGATGATGACTGCTAGATAAGATTTTGAAAGTATGATGTTGAGATGATCAGTCCAATCAAAACTACTGTACATATAAAGTGATTTGACGACCTTTTATCTGTGGCTAATGACCTTGAGCCTTCTTGGATGGGCACTCCTAATGTAACTCCATGACAGCACCCAAGGGGCTAGAATTTTCTAGCTCTAGCCTTAGACTTGGTGGTGACGGAGTGTCCCCCTGAGTGACAGAACACTGAGCAAATCTTGGCGCAATGCTCCGTGTTTTCTGCTGGCTTGCCGCACCACCACAGAAAGACTTGAGCTTCGGCTGAAGCACCTGCATTTTGGAGCTGCCTTACTCAAGAAAACAAAAAAGGAGACCATATTTGTATGCACCTTTATTAATTCAATGATAAATATATTTTAGATGTTGTTTTCAAATTGATATGTGGTATGTATTAATGCCAAAATAACATGCGAAACACACAAGCCCCCCCCCCCCCCCAGAAAATCTGCTAAAAAGGTGGGGCTCTTCACCTTTGCAAAGAAATTGGAAATAAGTATTAGTACTTCAGTTTTCTCAGCAGCAGCTGTAAGCAGCAGTCTCGTTGCAAAACGTAGACTTTTGCCGAAACAAAGACAGTTCTGCTGAGTTATTCGAGGAAGAAAAGAGAGGAAGGTCCAACACCACTCTCCCACTTTAGTATCTTACCTAGTTGTTTTCTGATTATCTCATTTCTGATATTTTATAGCTTTGTCAACTATGTGTCTTTTCTGTACCTATTCGCTCCTCTCCCTGTAGGCTTTACAGACACTCCCTCCCACTTGGCTGTAACCCTTATAATTTAGTGTCCCCTGCGCACACAACCCATGTGGAATTCCTGGACTCTGGCAGCATTTGAAACAGCCGATCTGCGGTCAAGAACGCAGAGTTCATCTCAGCCTCTGCTGACCTTCCGTCCCTTGACCTTTTGGCCCGTAGGGAGACATGGATCCCCCCAGAGAACACTGCTACTCTGGCTCCTCTCTCTTCATCTGACTGTTTCCTCTCGTCGTCCGGGAGCATCTGGTTGTCGAGGTGGAGGCACAGGGCTGGCTACTCCTTTCTCCTTTCTCCTAAATTTAGATTGGGTCTTTTCTCCCTCTCTCTCCCTCTCTCACCTCATTTGAATTCCATGCTGTCACTGTCACTTGTCCACTCAAGCTTGACATTGTTGTCCTCTATCGCCCACCAGGTGTCCCTAGAGAGTTTCTCAATGAGCCTGACACCTTGATAAGCTCATTTCCTGACGACGGCTCAGCGCTCTTCGTACTTGACGACTTCAAACTCCCGACGTCTGCTTTTGATTCATTTGTTCCCAACTCTCTCTTTCCCCTCCTTGCCTCTTTTGACCTCACCCTTTCCCAGTCCCCTCCCGCTCACAAGACAGTCAATACGCTTGACCTCGTCTTTACTAGAGGCTGTTCTCCTACTAATCTCACTGCAACCCCCCTCCAGGTCTCTGATCACTGCATTGTATCCGTTTCTGCCTCCCTCTCCTCCAACCCTAATCACACAGCCCCTACCCAGACGGTCATGCGCCGTCGCAATCTTTGATCGCTATCTCCCACTACTTTCTCCTCTTCTATCCTATCATCACTCCCTTCAGATAAATCCCTCTCCCTCCTGTCTCCTGATTATGCCTCTCTGTCCTTACTTTCCTCCCTTTCTACATCCTATGACTCGCACTGTCCCCTTCCTCCCGGCTGGCTCGGCCCTCCCCTCAAGCTCCGTGGCTGAGTGACTCGTTGCGAGCTTATAGAACAGGGCTGTGGGCAGCTGAGAAAAAAGAAACTTCAGGAGAACCTATCATCCTTTCACTCCCTCCTCTCTACCTTCTCTTCCTTTGTATCCAAGGCCACTTACTATCACTCAAAATGTCACGCTTCTGCCTCTAACTCTAGGAAGCAAGTCCCTAGGCTCTGTCATATCCTCACATGGTCTCTCCTATCATTGCTTTCCGATGACACTCAACTGCTTTTCTTCTCCTTCCCCTCTTCTGACACACAGGTGGTGACACGCATCTCTGCTTGCATGGCAGATATCTCAGCTTGGATGTCGGCCCACCACCTCAACCTCGACCAGACGGAGCTGCTCTTCGTCATCGGGAAGACCTGCCCGCTACAAGACCTTTCCATCATGGTTGACAACTCCACGGTGTCCCCATTCCAGAGAGCAAAGAACCTTGGCGTGACCTTGGACAACACCCTGTCTTTCTCTGCAAACATCAAAGAAGTGTCTTCTCCTGCAAGTTCATGCGCTACAACAGAAGCTTCTGAAAACATCTAAAACTCTACCTTTTCAAAGAGAGCGTCTACTAAATGACAAAAATGTCAAATGTAGACATATTAACGTGATCCGTCCGAACTCTGACTTCACCCCGTAGAAGTTTAAATGTAAGGTATGGTTAAGGTAAAGGTTCAGGTTTAGGGTAGGGACGTACCAAGGATCCCGGATACCACTAGCCATTGGTTAATGAGGGGAAATGTGCAATGTTCTTTCAAAGTGATTCCCCACTCCGTACTAGTCACAACGAGGCTCCACATCAAAATGATTACCTCAGAGGCACATGCAGTGGGTATCAATTTATGCTTCGGCCAATGCCGCCATCTGCTGTATACATGAGGCTACTCCATTCAGCCAAGAACCAAGGCAGAGACGAGGTCGCTGTTATACAATACAATGCAGGATAACGTGGTAGGCCTGTGAGATTCAGTCCACGTCATATGGCTTCTCTTCCCGTTTATCAGTAATCCGCACATGGTCAATCCAAACATTTGAGGTGATCTCACACACTGCGTTTATTAGCCACAGAGGGGGCTTCCAATATGCCCTGCGCCGTGGATGACGCACATGCAGGGTCCCCTGTATGCACAACTGTCCACTTTCACTGCTGTTCAAATGCTTTTATGTCCATGGTGTGGTTGTCTGGCAAATATGCCCCTCTGTATTATAATCGATAAGTATAATGGAAAATATGCACACAGTAAAATGAGGGACACATCCACAGTGTAATAAATTCGCATACAGTGATATGTCATCTGGCCATCGGGCTCACGTGCGTAAAATAACAAGACCGTGGTCGAGTAATTGCCTCCAAATGAGGGGATCATCATTTGATTACATTCATTCTAAATTGAAGCCACGTTGATCAATGATCCGATTTTAGGAATGTGTTCTCATTCTCGATTGAAGATAATCCCTGATTAATTTAAAATGCGAATACACAAATTATTGGATTTGGTGACACCTCCAATCATTAGCATTTAATCCTGTGAGTCATTCAATAAACAACGCCCAACAGAGACGGAAACTCCCCGTAACAACAAGTAAACCTCAGTTTTCATTTGCGTCATAGGTTGGTGTGTGCGTTCCTTTGGGGGCCAACTGGCCTCATACAGATAACGGATAACACACTATAGATGTATTTTAAAGAGGATAAACTGAGAAAAAAACGTTTGTCTTCTAGTTCATGATGTGAGGATGTGCGTCATTGGTCTTTTTTGTTAAGCATAACGTTTTTTTTTTTTTTTATCTATGCTTAAAAACTCAAATGTAAAGCATATGATATCTTCAGGTTAAGATTAAGGTAGTATTTGACATATCAGTAGGCATAGTGATTTACGATAATGTCATGTTATGTTTACCATTTAAAATTCGATTTATAACAATTGAATAATCTATCTTTTGTGAAGGGGGGAGAGGTTGGATCAGACGAATAGTTAAGATGACCCTCTTATTTGGGCCAACATGCAATTTGTAGGTCAAATGATTCATTGTTTGTCTGAGGGGGTGCTACTTCCGTATTTAAATCCGCTATATGAATTCGTAGACCTTGAAATTGTCCATTCGACCATCACCCTCAGGACAGGGGGCTTGCTCCTACCAAAGGCGGTGATAGCCGAATCACTGACCCATAACCAGTCGGGCTCATTAGGCTATCGCTAGCATGATATTACAGGGTCTACTCGTCTGGCTAGTCCTCACATTAACGCTAAGAACCGTGTCCATGTTCACTATCTCTTATGACGAAGAATCCAATGAAACTGTTTGGATAGAGAACCGTTTGGATATAACAAAGTCGGCTAAGAAGATGGACGAATTGTTCAATCCGAAGGATTTGCCTGAGAGCTCTTCAGTGCCTCATAGAAAAGCACCTCAGTTTATGCTGGACTTGTTCAACTCAGTGGCGGACTCCAATGGATACCCCAGGAACTCGGAGAAACTAGAGGGCAACGTGGTGCGGAGCTTCGAGGACAGAGGTGAGTTAACTCCAAGCGCATAATACGCACAAACTTTTGTGACCAAGCATGTTTGAAGATAATGTACAATATATTTATATTATCTTAATGGGAAAACTTTCCGACTTTTTATTTTAACATAATTATTGATATATTTATGCAGGGCATGCCGGTGGAAGGTTTCATTTCTTCCATTTGTCCTCATTTGCCAGAGATGAGAGAATGATCAAAGCAGAATTTCGCTGGTTCAGGCAAAAACAACGACTTTTCCTTGGGCAGGCATATGGACCCCATTTCTACAAGGTTAGTTGGAAATAAATACTTTTAAGTGTGCTGAGATAACTCGATATAATTATTGTACTGTTTAGCCTAACGCATGCTTTGCGCGCGCAGGTGGACCTATATGAGGTGTTGGACAACAGAGTAAAACCTTGGAGAGGGAATCTAATCACGTCAAGACTGTTGCCTTTATACACTCAGGGATGGGAAGTCTTCAACGTCACACAAACAGTACGATCTGTTCACGTTATATCACTGCACACCATATTTCAACATCACCCTTTCTATATTTTAATCGCATCATTTGTTTTCCCAAATGAAAGGTGTCCAACTGGATTCGCAACAGTGAGGAGAATAATGGTATTCTGGTGGTTACTACTCTGCCATCGGGGAAATGGATTAAGTCAGTCCTGCAGTCTTCAGAGAGACAGGGAGAATCACCTGCGGAGAATGCTTTCCTGGTTATATTCTCAGACGACGGAAGAGGCTCGACCACTAATCAGTCACTAAATCAAGGTAAACTAGCAGGGTCAGAATTTCAGTTTTTTTAATATTCAGACAGAATAACAGTAGAATCGTGTACAAGGCACGCAGACCTCCAAACTCATAGTTGTCAAAAAATACATCAAGAGAACTCTTTTCAACGTTTTATTTTTCTACTTTTCATGTAAAAAAAACCAGACAAAAAATATGGATAACAAGGTTGATGAATATAGTTCTTGTTGCTTCGGATGAATATCTCTACCTGTACATGACCATCTGATCATGTATCACTCCAGTGTTAATCTGCAAAATTGTATTATTCGCCTACCTCCTCATGCCTTTTGCACACATTGTATATAGACTGCCCATTTTTTTCTACTGTGTTATTGACTTGTTTATTGTTTATTCCATGTGTAACTCTGTGTTGTCTGTTCACACTGCTATGCTTTATCTTGGCCAGGTCGCAGTTGCAAATGAGAACTTGTTCTCAACTAGCCTACCTGGTTAAATAAAGGTGAAATAAAAAATAAAATAAAAATAGTTATCATTCTCTCGTCCTAAGACATAGGCTCCTCGGTAGAGTTTACTCCGTGTAGTTCCTCCAGCTGTATGCCTGGCAGTACGTCTGAGGCGCACCAGGTGTACATTGGGGTGCGACATGAATAACAGCCTTGATAAAGATGAGCAAAAATGCCTGTATAAAATAAATAACTCAAATACTGAGCTCTATTGTATGTTTAAAAAATATTATTCAAAATTCAAAAAGGCACTCGCACATCTGAGCTATCTTTTTTTGCGGGTGCATGGCAACAGTTGAATAAAATGAGAAAAGGCTCTGACGAAGGCGGTGAGGCCGATACGTGAAGCTTATTAAAGAGCAGTGCTACTTTCAAGAGCAGTGTGCGAGTTCCTTCTTTTCTCTCATTAAAAAAAATGGACATTATATTATTTTATACTAACACAATTGCGCAGAGAAATATATTTTGTTGAACAAGTAGGCCTGGTGGGCGGGATGTTTAAATCGTATAATGGGCCAACAGTATGACTACTTGCAGGACTGAAAGATACAAACGGGGGAGAATTAAACGTTGCAAATAAACTGATTGTAGGCCATGAATTGGACTTTGTTCATCATAGAACATGTAGTACGAACATTTCTACAAGCATATTGCTGGGCTGTCAGTGATCAAATTATATTCTGTGAATGGTGGAGGTTTGCAGTTGTATGCCTAACTGTCGATAATTATTGAAATACTGATATATTCATTTCTCATGTACATTTTTGTAGGACATGTCAGCCACGCCACCGCACATGACAGTCCTGCGAAGGTATTGCGTCAAGACAGTGGGAGCAGAAGGAGGCGCGCAGCCCCAAGTTATCCCCGCAGCCGCCCCATGTCCTGCCAGCGTATCCCCCTCTTTGTGGACTTCGAGGAGATCGGCTGGGCAGGCTGGATCATCTCTCCACGGGGGTACAACGCTTACCACTGCAAGGGCTCCTGCCCGTTCCCACTCGGAGAGAGTCTCCGCGCCACGAATCATGCCACTGTGCAGTCCATCATGCATGCACTAAAGCTCTCCAACGACGTGAATACACCATGCTGCGTGCCTGACAAACTCCAGTCCATCAGCCTTCTCTATTTTGACGACGAGGAAAACGTAGTTCTTAAACAGTATGACGATATGGTGGCAGTCAGCTGTGGCTGTCATTGACTACAGTGCGATTGCCAGCTGCACTCCGGGAACATTTTCCACAAGTTTCAGAAATGTTGACTGAATTACAGTATGTCCAGTGATTCATGCATAAATGGACGTTATTTTTGAGAAATAAAATTCGGTCGTTGCAATTTAACATGTTTATATTGATACTTGATTACGCTTTGAGGCCGGGCACAAGCAGTAATGGAAGTCCCTGTGGCGCTGACCAAGGTGCTGAAATGAACGTCCGTGTGGTGCAATTGCCGTGAAAGAAAACCCTTTTTAATGAATAAAAAGTATTGCTATTGTCAGACATTCTGGCAATGCTAACAAAGCGCATGAATTATCAAACTATTTTAGTGTCATGGTTGTCAACAAGATGAGGTTGTTATTGGTAAACTACACGTTTTCAAGTTTCAAATTTTATTGTCACGTGCACACTTACAGTGAAAGGCCTTTCATGCTAGCTTTTTCCCAACAATGCAGTAATCAATATCAGTAGTAAAAAAATATGATAGTATAAAATAAAATAAAGTAGAACAAAAACAAAATGAAAATAGAAATAAGAAAAAATAAAAAAGTGATGAATCAGGCTCCACCATCTGGCAATCCGACTGATGAATCTGGGTTTGGTGGATGCCAGGAGAATGCTACCTGCCCAAATGTATATTGACCACTATCATTTTGGTGGAGGAGGAATAATGTTCTGGAAGCTGTTTTTTATGGTTCGGGCCCCTTAGTTCCAGTAAAGGGAAATCTTAACGCGACCAAGTTGGAAGCACCAATCCCAAAGTACTTAAAGTAGTCAACACACACGAACACAGTTGTGAAGAAGGCGCGACAATGCCTTTTCCCCTTCATGAGACTGAAAAGATTTGGCATGGGTCCCCAGACACTCAAAAGTTCTACAGCTGCACCATCGAGAGCATCCTGACCGATTGCATCACCGCCTGGTATGGCAACTGCTTGGCATCTGTAAGGTGCTACAGAGGGTAGTGCGTACAGCCCAGTACATCACTCGGGCCAAGCTTCCTGCCATCCAATACCTATATACTAGGAGGTGTCAGAGGATGGCCCACATTTCTTTCAAAGATTCCAGTCACACAAGTCATAGACTGATCTCTCTGCTACCGCACAGCAAGCGGTAGAAGGCTCAATAACTGCTAAACAATTCATCAAATGGCCACGCGGACTATTTGCATTGATCCCCCCACTTTGTTTTTACACTGCTGCTACTCATTGTTTATTGTCTATGCATAGTTACTTTACCCCTACCTACATGTACAAATAACCTTGACTAACCTGTACCCACACACATTGACTCGGTACCAGTACCCCTGTATATAGCCTCATTATTGTTATTTTGTTGTCACTATTTTTATTTATATATTTTTTTAAATACTTTAGTTTATTCTGTGAATATATTCTCAATGATATTTTCTTAAAACTGTGTTGTTGGTTAAGGGCTTGTAAGTAAGCATTTCACAGTACGGTCTTCACCAGTGACAAATACAATTAGATTTTATTTGATTCGTTTTTAAAACTCACCTTACTGTGAATGATCAATTTGAAGAAAGAAGTTCAACAATAGGTTGAAGCTGAGTGGAAAACATGGTCAATGTGGATGCTGTTTCAAAGCCTAACAATCAAATGGAGATGCTTTCTAAGGTGATGATTCATTCAAATGCTTACGCATAAGCATAGGTCTCTACATGAGCCCAAGCCTGGAAAAAACAGCTGAATTAAAATAATGATTGTGCTGCTAAACAATACATGGTACATAATTGGTTCAGCCTAAATTAAACAAATTCAGATCTAGCATTTCATTTTTGTGATTTTTTTTTTGAATAGCCTAGTAATAGGGCTTTATATATATATACAGTTGAAGTTGGAAGTTTACCTTACACTTAGATTAGAGTCATTAACACTCGTTTTTCAAACACTCCACAAATGTAATTTTAATTAACAAACTATAGTTTCGGCAAGTCGTTTAGGACATCTACTTTGTGCATGACACAAGTAATTTTTCCAACAATTGTTTACAGACAGATTATTTCACTTATAATTCACTGTATCACAATTCCAGTTGGTCAGAAGTTGACATACACTAAGTTGACTGTGCCTTTAATAAACGGCTTGGAAAATTCCAGAAAATGATGTCATGGCTTTAGAAGCATATGATAGGCTAATTGACATCATATGAGTCAATTGGAGGTGTACCTGTGGATGTATTTCAAGTCCTACCTTCAAACCCACTGCCTCTTTGCTTGACATTATGGGAAGATCAAAAGAAATCAACCAAGACCTCAGAAAAAAAATGTTGTAGATCTCCACAAGTCTGGTTCATCCTTGGGAGCAATTTCCAAACGCCTGAAGGTACCACGTTCATCTGTACAAACAATAGTACGCAAGTATAATCACCATGGGACCACGCAGCCGTCATACCGCTCAGGAAGGAGACGCGTTCTGTCTCCAAGAGATGAACATACTTTGGTGCGAAAAGTGCAAATCAATTCCAGAACAAGAGCAAAGGACCTTGTGAAGATGCTGGAGGAAACAGGTACAAAAGTATCTATCTCCACAGTAAAACGAGTCCTATATCGACATAACCTGAAAGGCCGCCAAGCAAGGAAGAAGCCACTGGTCCAAAACCACCATAAAAAAAGCCAGACTACGGTTTGCAACTGCACATGGGGACAAAGATTGTACTTTTTGGAGAAATGTCCTCTGGTCTGATGAAACAAAAATATAACTATTTGGCCATAATGGCCTTCGTTATGTTTGGAGAAAAAGGGGGAAGCTTGCAAGCCGAAGAACACCATCCCCACCGTGAAGCACGATGGTGGCAGCATCATGTTGTAGGGGTGCTTTGATGCAGGAGGGACTGGGGCACTTCACAAAATAGATGGCATCATGAGGTCGGACAATTATGTGGATACATTGAAGCAACATCTCAAGACATCAGTCAGGAAGTTAAAGCTTGGTCGCAAATGGGTCTTCCAAATGGACAATGACACCAAGCATACTTCCAAAGTTGTGGCAAAATGGCTAAAGGACAACAAAGTCAAGCTATTGGAGTGGCGATCACAAAGCCCTGACCTCAGTCCTATGGAACATTTATGGGCAGAACTGAAAAAGTGTGTGCGAGCAAGGAGACCTACAATCCTGACTCAGTTACACCAGCTCTGTCAGGAGGAATGGGCCAAAATTCACCCAACTTATTGTGGGAAGCTTGTGGAAGGCTACCCGAAACGTTTGACCCAATTAAACAATTTAAAGGCAGTGCCAATCAAATACTAATTGAGTGTATGTAAACTTCTGACCCACTGGGAATGTGATGAAAGAAATAAAAGCTGAAATAAATCCTTCTCTCTACTATTATTCTGACATTTCACATACTTAAAATAAAGTGGTGATCCTAACTGACCTAAGACACGGGTTTTTACTAGGATTTACATGTCAGGAATTGTGAAGAACTGAGTTTAAATGTATTTGCCTAAGGTGTATGTAAACTTCCAACTGTATTTCTGATATCCCAATTAACTAAATCGTGTAAGCCTATGAATAATTTGTGTTTTTATCTTTGTTTTTTGTTTGTTTGTTTGCAATATCATACACTAAATCATACACTACAGTTTTATTTCCCTCTTCAGTGTAACAAAGAGTACACACTAGATGATGCCAGAGGGCTGAGATTCACATTTTAAAAAGTCAATCTCCTGCATGGTATAAGACAGCGTTTCCCAAACTAGGGGTCGCGTGATTTGAAAAGGGGGGTTGTAAGTGAAACTGTGCTTGTAATAAACGCAAGGGTTTGTTTTCTTCCTACAAATGTGATTCTAACTTTTGAACGGTTTAAGCTTGAAAATATTGTGACCCCATCATTGAAAGATAAGACTCTTCTACAATGCCCCCAAATCTCACCGGAACATTTGAACAAGACCAGGTACTAAATCAGACTGGGGGTGGTTATAAAATAATCAAATGATGATGTTGTTTTCTACACAGAAAATCATACAACATCATTGCCTGATGATCTTCTGAACTTCCCAATACCTTTCTGATGCATTTCAGTCACTTGAAACCATATTTCTTTCAGATGAAAATACTGTACAGAAGCACAGAAGTACCATCAGACTGATTTGTAATAGACTGGCATAGTCCCAATTAAAAAAAGATGACCTTTGGCCGTTGATTACATCACTTTTCTTTACATGGTGGGGTCGCGATTTAAAAAAAAGTTTGGAACAGCTTGTCTCACCACGAATTGGATTTTTTTTTAAAGAAGGGAAAAAAAGCATTACAATATGGTGTATAAATGCAGTTTAGGCCTAATCATCAGTTGTTTCATAATCTTGAGCTTGTTAAAATATGAAGTGATTTTTATCCATTTATAAAAAGGCCTACCTTTTCATAAATGGATAAAAAATCACTTCATATTTTAACAAGCTCAAGATTATGAAATAATGGCAAAGGAAAACTCTAGTTCTTCAGATCTTTTTTTATTGGAATGATTTACAAAAACAAAATGTAGACCTGCTTTTTCTAGCCATTCAATGCAAAATACTGCCAAACATATTTCCAAGTATCTCCAATTATTTTACAAAGCATAAATCATTGCCAAGTACATTAATGGTATTTCAAGCATTTAGATATTAGAATGAAACGTAATGTGCGACTTTCAATATTCAGTTGCATGTTGACTGATATTGACTACTGAAACGTAGATTAAAACACAATGTATCTTTATGTTTAAATAAATAAATAAAAATCTGACTAAATTGTGTTTATGCGAGGGCAAACTGCTTGTGGAAAAAGTCACAAAAAAAGCAGAACTTTACATATCAATGAAATAACAAAACAATACATAAAAATGCATAACCAAACTTCATGTCTACGTGTGAAAATACATATTAACATGGAACACCCATGTCCTTTCTCTTTAAGCTGTCATTTTCCATCAATAACATTACAAATCACATATTTATCGTACATGAATCCCTGAAGTCAGACACTCCCAAATGCCAATTTTATATTAAGTCTAAAGTAGCTCATATAAACCACAAATTCAAAAATGCAAATGAACACTCCACTTCAACTCTGTTAAAACGTTTCTCACAAAGTTGATAAAAGCCCTATCAGCTCATACAGTCATAAGGATCCTCAGTGCCTAAGAACTCCCCTATCATGTGATCTTGGGAGCCGTTCACTGGCTCTAGGTAGCGATGACCATCGTTTGTGTGTTTATACCTCTGCCTTTCCAGCCTTTGTTCAAAGTCTTCCTGGTCCAACTGTGAGGCGGGGACAATGGATTTCTGCGATGGGATGGATGAGACAGGCACTGGGACAAAGGAACCGTGGTAGAGTACCATTGGTGTGGTTATCACCTCCATGGTGGAAGCCTGAGACACAGGGCCCTCGGGAGGCTGAACAGGTAACTGCACGTAATTCCCAGTTTTGGGATCAAAGAAGGTCTTCGTTTGGACCTGGACGGACATGTCAACTACGAAGTACTGCCCCGAGTCTGGATCCTGCAGCAACTTCCGGTCATTGGGTAGGAGGCGTAACCGGGCTCGATGCTGGACTGACGAGAGAACTGGCTGGTGTAACTGGACTGGCGGGATAGATTAGGGTGAGGTGATGTCAAGTCTATAACGTCACTGGCATAGGAATCAACACTATGGTTCCAATTCTCTGGTTTCTCTCTGTTGGATCTCTCGCGGGCTCGGCCCCTCTGAGACAGCTCCTCCCTAATGGACTTCTCAATACGCTGACTCCTCGGTACTGGTCTGTCCCTAGGAGATGTCTCACTGCTACGAATTCTCTGTTCCACTTTATCACCGATGTGTCCATCCATGCTCTGAGCTCTATGACGCGGGGTTCTCTCACTTGTGGATCTCTCACTGTTTTGCCTTTTATTCTCACTGACAGCTCTGTCACTGCTGCGGAATCTCTTTTCTTGCATCCCTCGGCTGTGTTTCTCACTACTACGGCCCTCACGCTTGGAATCACCAGGACTTTGCTTGTCACTCTTACGGCCTTGATGCTCTGATTCACCATGCCTCTGTTCGTCAATGCTGCGTCCTTGCCTATGTTTCTCACTACTATGACTGCTGTGCTCTTTTTTTTCTGTCGGGGGCTTCTCATTAGCATGGCTCTGATGTTCAGGTACACCATTGTGGTGCTTCTCACTCTTATAGGCTTGACGCTCTGATTCATCCTGCCTGGGCTTTTCACTACTACGGCCTTGATGCTCCGATTCACCACGGCTGTGCTTCTCACTGCCGTGGCTGATGTGTTCGGTCCTTTCCTGATGTTGCTTCTTACTACTACAATGCTTGTCAATACTATCACTGCTACTATTTTTATGCTCCGATGATTTATCAATCTTGTTTTTATCACTTCTACTGCTGCGGCTCTTGTGTGGTTGACTTCCCTTCTCCTCCTTTCGGATCCTTCTGGTGGTCAGCTTCATGGCTTTGAGGAGGGCCTTCTCTGACTTAGGAGGGACCACGGGGGGTCTGCCGGGGCCTTGGGTGTCATTCCCGCTGCAGGCTGACCCAGACTGCACCTTGGAGTCCTCTGGGTTGTTATCAGCTGTATCCACTGTGCTTGTCCCCCCTTCTGATGATGGACTTACCCCCGAATGTATGTAATCTTCCTGATGGACATTGAGGAAAGCCCCATATTGTTGGCCTTTTGGGGTGTTTTCGGGGGTCAGTTTTGTGGGAGACAGTGGGGAGTGTGTAGCGTGGTGAGATTGAACCTCTTTGGGTTTGAGGCGTTTGTCTGGTGTGGTGGCAGCAGCATGGGCTTCAGGGATATCAAGGTGATCTTTCTCGCCCCTCTCAGAGCCACTCAAGCACTCCCTGGGTGACCATGGCGCACGGTTGCCTTTTTGACTGTGTTCGGGGGTTAGTTTTGAGGGAGACAGCGGTGACTGTGGAGAGTGGGGAGATGCCGTCTCTTTGGGTTTGAAGTGTTTGTCTGGTGTGGTGGCGACATTATAGGGTGACGGTATTTTAAGATGACTGAAAGGATCTTCCTCGCTCCTCTCAGAGCCACTCAAGCTTTCCCTAGGTGACCACGGTGCACGTTCCGCTGGGTCATGGTTGGTCTTGTGCAGAACCTGTTTCACTGTCTTGGTTACAGGTGAGACATGATGCTTGAATGTGTTGTCTTTCACTTTGAATAGAGCCGGTTTCCCCAGAACTGGTGAAGAGGCGTTGGACTGAGATGTTGGCGTTTGACTGTTTGTGTTGTCCATGGGGCTCTGGAGCCAACCAATTTTGTCCATCTCTCTGGCTCTTGACTCGTTGTCCTCCTTCCGGGATGTTTCCCTATCTCGCCTGGAAGGGATTCCTGGCTTGTCTCCAACTTCCTCATTTTCATGATCACTTACCGAGTAATACTCCACTTCTATCTTTGTCTCCGAATCCCATCTCACACGTTCTGCCACGTCCTCTACTCCTTCCTCAACCTCCTCTAATTTAGCAATCAAATTCTCCAAAGAGTGATAGATGTTTGAGTCAGTTTCGTTGTTTCTTTGCAATGAACTCGCGACAGAGAAATAAGATGACTTCGAGGACATACTGGTTTGATCCTGTTGACTTTGATTTATACTACTGCTATTTGACAACGGAGACACTAATTCTCTAATATCTTCAACATTTGCAATATCTTCACTAATCTTAACTGATTTGTTCGACTCTTCAGTTGCCTGGCTCTTTTTCATGTTCTCTTTTTCCATTATTGATTCATCCTCAGTAGTGATGCTTACTTGGTTTGAAGGTTTTGAATGATCTTTGCCTGGTTTTAAAGGGGTCTTCCTTCTTACACAGGGTTGTTCCTGTTGTTCCATACTGTTTGGTGTTTGTTCTGCTTTGGGCTCCCTTACAGGAAGTTTATTAGTTTGGCTTTCGTTTGATAAAGCCTTCATTTCCTTCTCCTTCTCTTCACTGAGTGAAAAAGAGGCATTTGTTTCATGGGGATGCTTTGAATGTTTAGAATAGTCTTCTAGAATAGTCTTCTTCTGGGGATGATTTTGCTTAATTGGCGTATCTTGCTCAGTCGTCGCCTCTATTTCAAGTGCATCTGTTTGTCTTTCTGCTTTTATCTTTGCATCAAGGGCCTCCCTGTTTGAGACCTTGCCTCTTGCCCGCGTGTTCCTTTGTTGTTGAATTGTGTCATTAGTACTATCCCCTCTTGAAAGTTCTCTATTCTTTATATCCTCCTCAATTATATTCACAACATTCCCACATTCTTTCTCCTCCTCTGTGCCGTCCTCTGTTTCAGTGTTCCCTTTCTTGCTCCTCGGTGGTACCTCTGGTTTGAGAACGGGTGCGTCTGGTTGACTCTCCTCTCTGACGACCTCATCATTTGTAGAGGTGTCATCGCTTGTTTCAATAGATAACTGTCTAGCAACAGTTCTATCACTCTCCTCTGCTGAGTAATTGCTGGATCTAATATTGTATTTTTGTTTGTCACTGACATTATTGATGATGTTTCTAGTCTCTTGATCCTCCCTGATAGGTCTTGTTGCGAGTTTATTTTCTCCAGCATAGATTGTGGCACCCAACCTGTGATTTCCACTAAGTTGTGTCTCAGTCTTGGTAATGATTTCTTGTGTCTGATGATGATGATGATGATGATCCCCCAGATCTCCTAGCCTCTCTCTCGCCTCCTTTTGTTCCTCCTCTGCTGCTGTCCTGATAGAATCCTGTCTTGCTTGTCTACGCTCTTGGACTCCAACATTACAACTATCATCAGTGTTCTCACCTGGGACTGTATTGACATCCTCTTCTTTATTCTTTAAGACTTTCTTTTTACGTTTCTCTTCTCTATCCGATATGATTTCCTCGAGTGCCATTTTAGCCTTGTCATAATTGTCGTTGATCAATGACTTGTTCACAACAACGTTGTTGTCTATCTTTGAGAATACATGATGCTTAGTTTGCTCCTTCTCTTTGTTCACAAATGCCTCTTTTTTAGCGAATGTGTTTCCTCGCATAGAAAGCATGTCCCTTTTGATGTTCCTAAGCTCCCTGGAAATTAAATGGTTTTTTGCCTTTGTCTCCCTATCTCTCCCTGGTTCGAGGTTCAAATTCTCACTGTCCTTGATAAGGTGTTCACCCAATCTAGCCTTTTCCAGCTCTTTCAGTGCATGTAAGTCACTTACTCTCTTTTCGCTATCGTTCATTTCTTTGTGCACCGTCTTCTCTGTATAATGTCCTTCTTCATCCACATCTTTCTTATTATTTACCTCCATTTTAGGTTCAAAATCCTCCTCATCCTCCACTTTCTCGCCACTCTCCTTCATTGCATATCTTTGGCTTTTAATATAGTTGTTTTGTCTCGCTGAAAATGCGTGTTTAAACCTGCCTTGCTTTTTAACCGGCTCCTTCTCCTTTTCTGACAAAATCATTTCTTTCTCTTTTTCCGCACGTTCTATAAATCCGTTGGTGAGTGTGTTGTCAGTTGGATGTGTCTCACCTGTTGTCTGTCGCTCTCTCCGTCTGTGGCTTGGCACTGAAAGGGAATGGAGTGAATGTCTATCCTCGACTACAATTGCATTGTCATCTTTCTCTTGGGACGCCTCTGTTTTGACGATGTTGTTCTTGTTCATGGTCAATTCTTCTACAGCTTCTGTTCTATTGGGAGATAATATTTTGCTTTGAGCGGTGGATATTGCGTCCAAACCGGCTTTCGTAACCTCTTCAACTGCATATTTGACATTTAACTCGCTCATGTCCTTTGTTGACCTTTTGGTATGGGCTTTTCTTTTCGAGAACAGCACTTTATTTTGGGCTGTAGTTAACGTCTCCCTAATAGCTGTGATGGCTTCTCTTGTATTTACAGTCTGTTCACCGATGTGTTCTTCCTTCAATTCCACAGTGTCTTTTGTTGGTTGTTTAGCGTTGTCTGTTAAATTTGGCGACGACACTTTGTTTTGCGCTGCAGTTAAATTGGGAGATGCCACTTTGTTCTGTGCTGTATTCGTTATTGTATGTGCAGGCTGGTCACCGATGTCTTTCTCCTTTCGCTGCAACATCTCTTTTGCCGGCTTTTCTGGTACATTCAGAGAAATCCCTTTCTTTTGTGCACTAGGATGGTACTTTGTCTTGTCTGACATATTCAGAGAAAGTCCTTTGTTGGGCGTGGCAATGGACAAAGTATCCTTACTCAATGACGGTGAGAAGTGTTTCATCTCTGGCCCCGCAGGACTCTTGTACAAGTTCAGAGTTGGGTATGTTTGTTTCGTAGTCAGGGAGCGCTTGTTCACCTTTGAGTGTGTGAAGGGCGACCCAGGGCTCCTGCTACCCGCAGCCTCTCTTTTGGTTTGCAATAAGTTGGATATCAAGTAATCGTCTGATATTTCCGAATCCATATATTTCCTAAGACCAGCATTGCTAGATTCTGAAACAGCTGGGCTACATATAGGCAGTCCATCTAATATAATGGGAGGTGTACTTAAACCGGAGGCTATAATGGCAGGTGTACTGAAGCCAGAGGCTATACCATCAGAAGGAGCTTTTGCATATTTGAGTAGTCTCTGTTCCAGCAGCTTTGGAGACAGAGTGCTACGATCCGCCTGTTCGGTTTTGAACTTTGGCGGGCTGTACCTGCTCTTGACCCTCTTCCTGTTATCCTTGAGGTTGAACAACAAACTGGACGCAATAGATTTGTAGCTGTCTCGTTTGACGACCTCGGAGGTCGACCTTGATATGACTGGCGACACATGCTCTATGTCTAGGAGGGGGAGATCGAGGAGAGAGGGAGAGAGCACTGCTGACAGGATCTCTGAGGTGTCTGTAGCCTGTCTGAACAGTATTACGGGTGTCATCAGCTGTGAAATGCTGAATGGAGTATTGGTCAAAGAGCACGACTTCTCCACTTCTTTCACCTTTGCCGACTTGACTTCCTTTTTATACAGCAAAGGAATCTCCTCCATCAGTTTTGGGGTTTCAGTGGGAGGGCAAAGTACTCCCGGTTGGTTGACAGGTACAGCACTCTTGGCTCTCGCTCTGTTTCTCCTCCAGGGGGCGCTGGTTTCACCCTTAGAAGAGGTGTCCGACGCAGACCTCTTCTCGGGGGCAGAGGGTTTTGGCAGAACCTTGGGTGGAGGATGAGGAGGAGGAGGGGGTTTGACTGGTTTCTGGCACTGCTGCTCTGTCTCCTCCGCAAGCAGTGTTTCTATTCGATGCGCCTCAGTCAGTTGTTTGTATAGCGGGGAGTCATACCATTTAGGGAGGTTGTCCACCACCGGGAGAATGGAGGTGATGCCATCTTGACCTGACGGAAAGCGATTAAAATCCCTCCATGATTGGAACGGGCTGAACTCGCTGTGCAGAAAAAAGTTTTTGATATTCAGCTTCCGCAGCTTGAAAATAGATTGGCCATTTTTTGTCTTGGAGCACTTTGCATTTTTGTCTGATTTCTTGGCTGTGAGGTTCTTGTAATCGGAGGAGAATTCTGATAGTTCCCTTTCGATGCTGAAGAGGGCCGACTTATCCCACGAGTCCCCGCTGGGGTCCTTAAAATCACTATTTTTAATCAACACGTTGGACATACTTTCCTTCTGCCTCCAGGGTTGAGTGTCTTTGGCACCATTGAGTTGGTGCTTTGTACCAGCGTCTTTAGTCTTTTCCAGGGGCTTCTCCACTAGGGGCTTGTGACAGCTGAAAGGGTATCCATATGAAAACTCATCGTTGTACACGGCCTCGTCCCCGATGCACAGGCTCCGGAAGGCTCGGTCAGTGAGCGTGCTGACCTCTCGGTCCGTCTCGTCCAGGAAGATCTCAGTGAAGCCGTTGGGGAAGCGGTGGTGGAGCATGGTGTTCCGGTGGCTCACGTGTTGGCGCTTCTCCACACAGGTCATGGTGATGGCTGATGGTTGACAATGGGTTTTAGATGGATGAGTCTATAGCGTCCCTAGTTGGGTCAGCTTACCATCTTCCTGGGAAAGAAGGAAATACGTACAGTGTCACAATCAGGAAACAGCAGCACTTAATTGCTTTATTCAGATTGTATAGTGACTGACTTAGAAGCATGTACAGTATCTGCTCAATGAAAGTTCCAGGCTTTTGTCGATGCATTTCTGAGATGCAAGCGTTTTTTCATCAGCCTAATCATTTTTACAAATTACAAGCGAGATGTAGTTTTTAAAAATGTGATTCCTCCTAACACTACAGAAAGGGCTGTGTCCATTTTGATAGCACAATAAATTGTTTGGTAGACCATGTACTGTATCTCACTCTGTCTTTTGTGTCCATGATATGTGTGAACTGAATTATCTCGTTGCTATGTACACCACAGACAAACACATACCATACCGCAGGCTATTTCTAGGGAAGGAGGATGCTTCTACACTGTCTCCTAAACCTCAAGGATGACCATGGATATGAGCAGCATGACAATGAAGAACTTTTGACCTCGTGTCTCATAAATACTGAGATTTTATAGGAGCTGGTGTCCTTGATGCCCTGTACCACAGTGTATCTGTTGTACTGCCTACACATGTAGGATCTTAATTTCAGTCAGTTTGCTACAGCAGGAAAATAGTCCTGCAGCAACAGAAAATGTGGACTAATTAATGGACATTTTCTGTAAGTGAATTTTGTTTTGTTTGGGCAAATCAATTCTGAAATTTCAAAGTGGAAATTAAAAACTTTAGAAGCCTTTTTAAACCTCAAATACAGCACAAGTGTGATATTTCTTACATTGGAAAAAAGTTATCCTGCAACTGGGTGATCTAATTAAGATCCTACACCTGTATGACTATGTTAGTCTATAGGCATTATTATCTGACTATATCAGGGCTCTCCAACCCTGTTCCTGGAGAGCTACTGTCCTGTAGGTTTTTGCTCCAACCCTAATCGAGCACACAAAATTCTAATAATAAGCTAGTTGATACTCTGAATCAGGTTAGATACAACTGGGGTTGGAGTAAACATGTACATGGGGGTAGCTCTCCTGGAACAGGGTTGGAGAACCCTGGTATAGTCCGATAATAATGGCTTTAGACTAACAGGCTATGGACGAACAGACTAATAGATATAATATAATATAGGCATTATCATCAGAAAAGGCCATCACATTGTAATCACTGTTATTGTTTGCAACATTCCTATAAATCAGCATAGGTTTGTGTACAACCATGTGGGTAGCATGTTAACAGCATGTTAGAACATGCTACAGGTGCAGGATCTTCATTTCATCACCCTGTCATTGCAGGAGATGCAAACTTGTGGTGTATTTGAGGTTTAAAAATGCTTAAAATGTTAGTCATTTCCACTCTACACAAATGTCCATTATTATAATCCACACAATAATTCACTTTTCCTGCTGCTGCAGGATTATTTTCCTCCTGTGGTCACCTTCACAATGGATATACAGCACTTATTATATTCCCCACGAGTGGACAAAACATTAGGAGCAATAGGAACTCTTTCCATGACAGACTGACCAGGTGAATCCAGGTGAAAGCTATGATCCCTTATTGATGTCACCTGTTCAATCCACTTCAATTAGTGTCGATGAAAGGGAGGAGACAGGTTAAAGAAGGATTTTTTTTTAGCCTTGAGACAATTGAGTCATGGATTGTGTATGTGTGCCATTCAGAGGGTGAATGGGCAAGACAAGATATGTATGTGCCTTTGAACGGGGTATGGTACCTAACCAGGCGCACTGGTTTGTGTCAAGAACTGCAACGCTGCTGGGTTTTTCACGCTTAACAGTTTCCTGTGTGTTTCAAGAATGGGTCCTCCACCCAAAGAACATCCAACCAACTCGACACAACTGTGGGATCACTTTCAACACCTTGTAGAGTCCATGCCCTGATGAATTGAGGCTGTTCTGAGTGCAAAAGGTGCAACTCAACATTAGCAAATGTGTTCCTAATGTTTTGTACAGGCAGTGTATATTTTCATAATATGATTGATGGTCAAGCTTATATAAGCAAATCACACACCACGATGCTCTTTAAACATTTTATGTGTAGAATAAGTTTACATGGGGCGCTGAGAATGCATTTAAATCATGGCGTTGTTCACAGTGCACTTTGCAGCAGCTGCTTAGCTCAGTTTCGCTATCTGGGTGAGGGTCTAGAATAGCTCATTAACCCATTTCAATATTCTGACCTGGGAGCTTAACCGTTGGCATATTGGTCAATGTTATTGTTCCTACAAAACTCCTTAAAAGAAGCTGCAGCTGATGAAGATAGATAGACACACAAACACAGTGAGAGTACCGAATATGCCATAGTGTTGTATACAATTTAACCCTCTGAGTAAAACGGGATTCAAAAGCAGAGAAGAAGAAACATGATTCCGATTCATGATCATGTCAAGATCAACAACAGTTACCCAGACGTGTGTAGGCCGAACTCTGCGTACATTCGTCCTGACTTTGCCAGTCACACACATGCATTTTCAATCTTCTGCCCTCAATATTTAACAACACACTTTATTATGTAACTGGAACTGAGATGAAAGAATCCATTCACTTTCCAGGAGAATTTGGCCAGCACTAAGCTATTTTCCAGTGCTTATAATGTGATGCCAGCTACAGAGGCAGGGTGATTTCCCAGCCTCGAGTTGGTGTATTAATACCAGAGGAGAAACAAGAGTAGAGAGGCTATCTATCCCACCTATCAAACCCCAAGGTAACTGTTCAGTATTATACTGTTAAGGTACAGTAATATACATTACATTTAGTTAGTGTCAGAAACATAACAAACACCGTCTTCAAAGTTACGCCTCATAAACTTAAAAATGTTTGGACTTAAATTGTTTGGACATAAAAGTGCACAATTTGGACAGAAGCTTCAGTTGGTATATATATATTTGCTTATGGCTATCATAAAAATGAAAAGTAAATATTGACATGTTTGTCGTGTACATGTGGCATATGTTTGTTTGAGTATTAGGGTAGAAGGGTCAGATTGTGAGCCCTTCACCCCACACACAAAGAAACGATCCAGACTGTGTGATCCAATCATCCCCTTACATTTCCACGCTTTGGACAGTTATTACCATTAATGAAGATACAATTTGGCTTTACCTTTTGATCGTGTATTCCATGTTTGGTTGGGGGTAAGGGTCAAATCAAAGACGGGGAGGGGGAAGGGGGGGTCATGAGGAAAAAATCCTTAAGTCCTGATGAATCGACGGCACCTGCAAAAAAAAAAATCGAAGGAGTGAGTAACAAGTTTACAAGCAGGCAAAAAGTTGACTTTGAATAAATAAATAACCAAAGATAAATCCTTGAACCTACTCAAGCTCTGAGTTCCATGCGGTAAATGCAGTGGGTAAAGGACCCTAAAAGCTAAGCATGGAAGAGTGGCTACCGAAATAGACACAGAAGACGGTGTGGCCAAACTGAGCAGTAACACTAATTTTAGTATCTAAGAGCATGTGTCCATAGCAGCACGCTAGCCTTATCTTTAAGCGCCTTCAAAGACTACAGTGGCTATTCACGTGAGGGGTTGAGTGGAGCAGTCTCTAGCTCCTGTTGGACTCACGGGGTGATGGTTTTAAGTCTGTGACTCACTTGTCTTTCCCATGGTCTCGCCATACAAACAAGGTATCAAACATAGCTCATTGCGTCATCCACACAAGTGTCACACTCCTTAAAGCGGAGAATGAGAGACAAATGGCATCTGATTACCATGACGTGTTTGCTTTTCCCCACACACACACACACACACACACACACACACACACACACACACACACACACACACACACACACACACACACACACACACACACACACACACACACACACACACACACACACACACACACACACACACACACACACACACACACACACACACACACACACACACACACACACACACACACGTACACACATGGTCCATGCTTTGTTTACTGGGATAAGCTGTGTGGTCTGTGTGTTTGAAGCTTCTGTTGTTTCAGTGAGATTGAAGTGAGAGGCGTCTAGTTTCTGGTAACTTTTACTCAATTTAGTCAATCATTGTTCAACCACATTGGTGGAACTTTCATAATTACTTTGGTAAGGAAAATAAGGACTTGATTAGTACACACATAAAATAACTCTTGTAATCCTGCAGACAAATTAAGATTTGAATCGTTCCTACAATTAATACGTTTCCCCCTTTTATTGTCAATACCACACTTTCATTCAGGGTTGAGCAGTAGCTGATTGCATGTAATCGATTACATGTAATCTGATTACATTTTTTTTTAAACTGTAATAATTGACGTTAGCAGCACAAATATTATAATCAGATTATAGATACTTTTGTAAAACTAGATTACTTATTGGGTTACTTTTACATTTAGAAACATGTTTGCGAGAAGAAAAAAACCCATTATGACACATTTCTGTTGTCTCAATGACATTCAAGTCAGCATTGAAAAAATGACTCATCAATCAGGCAAAAGCACAAAATAGGAATAAGGAGGAATCACATCTACGAACATAGACAAGGCTCTAACTCCCCTAGCTCCACAATGAGATAGGGTGCAGGCCAGGCAGCAGGATGTTAGCCAGCCTGCCAGCTTAGTGGAGTCTGCCACTAGCACAGTCAGTGTAGTCAGCTCAGCTATCCCCGTTGAGACCGTCTGTGCCTCGACCTAGGTTGGGCAAAACTACATCTCAAAATATGGCTACTTAATGTTAGATTCCTCACTTCCAAGGCAGTTATAGTCAATGAACTAATCACTGGTCATAATATTGATGTGATTGGCCTGACCGAAACATAGCTTAAGCCTGATGAATTTACTGTGTTAAATGAGGCCTCACCTCCGAGTTACACTAGTGACCATATCCCCCGTGCATCTCGCAAAGGCGGAGGTGTTGCTAACATTTACTATAGCAAATTTCAATAAAAATTTTAAAAACTATGTTTTCGTCATCTAGTCATAAAATCTATGCATCCTACTTAATCACTTTTTAATAGCTGCTGTTTACAGGACTCCTGGGCCGTATACAGCATTCCTCACTGAGTTCCCTAAATTCCTATCGGACCTTGTAGTCATGGCAGATAATATTCACATTTTTGGTGACTTTAATATTCACATGGAAAAGTCCACAGACCCACTCCAAGAGGCTTTCGGAGTCATCATCGACTCAATGGGATTTGTCCAACATGTCTCTGGACCTACTCACTGCCACAGTCCTACTCTGGACCTAGTTTTGTCCTGTGGAATAAATTTTGTGGATCTTAATGTTTTCCTCATAATCCTGGACTATCAGACCACCATTTTATTACGTTTGCAATCACAACAAATAATCTGCTCAGTCCCCAACCAAGGATCATCAAAAGTCGTGCTATAAATTCTTGGACAACACAAAGATTCCTAATTGGCCTTCAAGACTCCCTCTGTCTACCCAAGGACGTCAGAGTACAGAAATCAGTTAACCACCTAATTGACAAACTCAATTTAACCTTGCGCAATACCCTCGATGCAGTCACATCCCTAAAAACAAAAAACATTTGTCATAAGAAACGAGCTCCCTGGTATACAGAAAATACCCGAGCTCTGAAGCAATCTTCCAAAAAATTGGAACGGAAATGGCGTCACACCAAACTGGAAGTCTTCCGACTGGCTTGGAAAGACAGTATCGAAGAGTATCGAAGAGTATCGAAGAGCCCTCACTGATGCTCGATCATCCTATTTTTCCAACTTTTCTCCAAAAAGTACGATCTTTGTCCCCATGTGCAATTGCAAACCGTAATCTGGCTTTTTTATGGTAGTTTTGTACCAGTGGATACTTCTTTGCTGAGCGGCCTTTCAGGTTATGTCGATATTGGACTCGTTTTACTGTGGATATAGATACTTTTGTACCTGTTTCCTCCACCATCTTCACAAGGTCATTTGCTGTCATGACGGCTGTGTGGTACCAAGATTTTTATACTTCCGTACTATTGTTTGTACAGATGAACGTGGTACCTTCAGGCGTTTGGAAATTGCTCCAAAGAATGAACCAGACTTGTGGAGGTCTACAATTTTTTTTGCTGAGGTCTTGGCTTATTTCTTTTGATTTTCCCATGATGTCAAGCAAAAAGGCACTGAGTTTGAAGGTAGACCTTGAAATACATCCACAGGTACACCTGCAATTGACTCAAATGATTTCAATCAGAAGCTTCTAAAGACATGACATCATTTTCTGTAATTTTCCAAGCTGTTTAAAGGCACAGTCAACTTGGTGTATTTACACTTCTGACCCACTGGAATTATGATACAGTGAATTATAAATGAAATAATCTGTCTGTAAACAATTGCTGGAAAAATTACTTGTGTCATGCACAAAGTAGATGTCCTAACCGACTTGCCAAAACTATAGTTTGTTAACAAGAAGTGTGTGGAGTGGCTGGAAAATTAGTTTTAGTGACTCCAATCTAAGTGTATGTCAACTTCCGACTTCAACTGTAGCTACTGACCATTGAACTGACCCTGTACATAGCTACTGACCCTGGAACTGACCCTGTATATAGTTACTGACCTTGGAACTGACCCTGTATGTAGCTACTGACCCTGGAACTGACCCTGTATATAGCTACTGACCCAGTCATGCATCCTCTGAAACATGACCTGTTAAGCCGCGCTTCTTAACACCTCAACATGATCAAGGTAAAGGAGATGATTGTGGACTATAGGAAAAGGAGGACCGAGCATGCGCCCATTCTCAATGATGGGGCTGTAGTAGAGCAGGTTGAGAGCTTCAAGTTCCTTGGCGTCCACATCACCAACAAACTATCATGGTCCAAGCACACCAAGATAGTCTCGAAGAGGGCACAACAAAAGCTATTCCCCCTCTGGAGACTGGAAATATTTGGCATGGGTCCTCAGATCCTCAAAAGGTTTTACAGCTGCACCATCGAGAGCATCCTGACAGGTTGCATCACTGCCTGGTATGGCAACTGCTCGGCCGCCAACCGCAAGGCTCTGCAGAAGGTAATGCGTACGGCACAGTACATCACCGGGGCCAAGCTTCCTGCCATCCTGCCGACCTCTATACCAGGCGGTGTCAGAGGAAGGTCCTAAAAATTGTCAAAGACTCCAGCCACCCTAATCATAAACTGTTCTTTCTGATACCGCACAGCAAGCGGTACCGGAGCGCCAAGTCTAGGTCCAAGAGGCTTCTAAACAGCTTCTACCCCCAAGCCATAAGACTCCTGAACATCTAATCAAATGTCTACCCAGACTATTTGCATTAACCCCCCCCCCCCTTCTACGCTGCTGCTACTCTCTTATTATCTATGCATAGTCACTTTAATAACTCTACCTACATGTACATATTACCTCAATTACCTCGACTAACCGGTGCCCCCCGCACATTGACTCTGTACTGGTACACCCTGTATAGAGCTGCATTGTCTTAAAACTGCACGGTTGGTTAAATGCTTGTAAGTAAGCATTTCACTGTAAGGTTGTATTCAGGGCATGTGACAAATAACATTTGATTTGCAGGCATCCGGCCCGCAACAAGGAGTAGCTACTTGGCGATGAGCCAAGTAAAGCCCCCCCAACTGTTATACCAAATCAGTTCCCAACATATGAACTTGTTTTTCCCCAAAACAAGGTAAATTTAAACAAACATATAATTATTATGGATGGTAAATCCTTGCATCCATACCCCCGTCTATAAATTAGAGCGTGGTTACATTTCTCCAGCTCCATCCCTCAGCTTTTCACCGAAACAGGGGAGGGAGAAATGATTTATTATTGTTTCAACTGCTGATTGCTGCTTTAAGGGGAAAGTAATCCCAAAGTAACAAAGTAATCAGATTACGTTCCTGAGTTTGGGTAATCCAAAATTTACATTACTGGACATGTATTTAGTAACTGCAATGGATTGCATTTAGAAAGTAACTTATTCAACCCTGATTTCATTGTTTTTGTTCCTTGGTTTGCTTTTCCATGAACTTCTCCTGACTTACTGTACCAAGGTGCTCTATTTAAGCAGGTCTATTTCTGTCATGTTGTATTTCATACAGTAACAACCTGTCTCTCGTTCTGTCACACCTTCCATATCTCAGCTAATCAGTCAAATGTCAGGCCAACAACACCTGTTACTGGCAGCAAGCAAGGTCCAATGTGATTCCAGGCGATGGAAACAGTGTCTTCAATGCCTTTGCTGACTTGAGAGATACAGTGTGAAGAGTTGTTGCAGAAAGTATAGGCACGGGATTGGAAGGACTGTATCTTTGAAAAAGCAAGATTTCAAGGGAAATTTGAGAAATGTGTGATTTTACGCAACTTTTCTGTTTGCAAGCAAAGGTGACACAGACTTTTATTTGAACATTACCAAGATGGTTTGACAGAAAAAAAAAGCATGAAGTCACGAGCTCTGCTGGCCAGCTACTGCGTAGCAACCTAGCGGTGCCATAAGCCCTAGTCTGCCCTAGAAAGCCCATTATGATCGCCACAATGGCCAACAGGCTATGAGGAGGCTTGCACCCTCATGCCATAGACATTAAGGTTGACTCACCCAGTCAGGATGAAAATGATTACATCAACCATGATCCTTTGCTAGTTATGGCCACTTTCACCATGATCCTTAACAATTATTTATAAGTGCCATTCAGCCCCATTGTGCAAAATGGTGCACTTCAAATTAAAATACTTCCTGGTTCACGGGAGCTTTCCATAGGAATATATGGATGATGTCAGCGCTATCACTATCTACTGTTTTAAATGTGTATGGAATATACTAGACAATTTATCGATCTCAGAGGGGGAAATTCCCTTCATTGTTTTGGAGAGATTGATAAGATGATTTAAAATTAGAGTGCAATCCGAGTGCATTTCCCTATTGCTATCTGTAGCCAGCCACTCAACCTTTCCCGGAATCAGGTCACATGGTGTCAGCAGGAGGGTCTCCCCTAGCAACCCAGCCTCCAACCAAGTTCCAAACGGACTTTCGTGTCAGTTCCTCTTGCTGCCCTTCTCCCTGCAGCCAGCTAATGCTAAAATAGGAGATTGGAGCGGCGCGGGCCGCTTTCTGCTGGAGTGTTAGTCAATCAGGGACATAGTCATGCAGGCCGGCAGAGATGCAGGGCCCAGACCCTATCTGATGGACACACAAACACATGGGTCTGTGCTGGGCAGCAGTGGGGGGCTAGTTATCAGTAACAGCAACTGGGGACCATGCAGGCAAGCACATGCAAGCAAGCACATGACTAACTGACTGGCTGTCATGACAGTAAAAACAGGCATTTCTGTTCGGTATGAGGACGATGTGCACAGCTGGTGGAATGCCCGCCATTCCTGTCCGCTGATGCAGTTAGCACAGCTGGGATCAGCTAGTTGATAGTCTGTCCAACTCCTCTTGGATACATTCAGTAGGCCCATGGTTCCCTGGATCAGATAGATAGAAAAGCAGTGTGTTACTGAAACAGCCAGACCAATTGGTCAGCCAAGGACAGCCCAGACATTCTGACACCTCTGAGGTGACATCGATAGTTTGACAAGCTAGGAATGAGGCCACCATTACTGTATGAAGCAAGTTGGAACTGGTCAGAGAAACACATTTATAACTATACTTTATAGAGAAACATTATATCAAAATAGATTAGCGTCTGTTCGAACAGAACAAACAAAACTAACCTCTGATTATCAAGCTTAATGTACTATCCACAGAAACCAGTGGAGGCTGCTGAGGGGAGGACGGCACATAATAATGGCTGGAACGGCACAAATGGAATGGCATCAAATACATGGAAACCATGGAAACTATGTGTTTGATGTATATGATTCCATTCCACTAATTCCGCTCCAGCCATTACCATGAGCCCGTTCTCCCCAATTAAGGTGCCATCAACCTCCTGGGAGAGAAACCATGATACCTTGTTCATTGGTTTCATGGATCAAGATACTAAAATGCATACTTATCTCAACCACATTCAATCCGTGATCTCAAGAGTGTGTGGAGCAGTGGAGACAGGGCTCCCGTGAGACAAGGCTCCAGTGTGATACTGTCTGCGGCATGTGTCTAGGTCTGGAATCACACCGGAGGCCATCATAATTCCAGGAAGCCAGAAGAAACTGGAGAGGCAACCGACTGTATGCCAACGACACAAGGTCACAGTCTGAGGAGGCCTCATTGACCTCCACGGTTTAGGAGGACCATGTGGCTTGGCCTATAAAGTGGCATGTAATCATGGGAGCCAGGATTCACATGGGTAGAATAACATGTAATACTGTAGGTATTCAAGTGTCCCAGTGCAGTGTCTGCCATCTCCGTTTAATTCAAGGATTTATTTGAGCAAAATAATGCACACATTTTGTATACTGAATTGTGCGGTATGAAAGGCTAGGAAACATGATTGCAAACATTACCAAAATACTTTTTGTTTTGTCACCTAATCACTGTAGTTTATCCAATACATGGCACACCCACCCGTCTGTTTGTTTGTTCATTACCTTCATCTAATCAATGCTTCCAAAATCTCCCCTTGTCCCTACTAACAACCTGAAAAGACCCAGCTCATGTTAATATTGTCTTCTCTCCATATCTCCCACACCTCTTCAGTGTAGGGAGCTGCAGTGGAGTGGTGGTGGGGGGGGGGGGGGTTGAGGTTAGTGGGTTGGTCGTTGCTGGCTGGCAGGGGCCATGGGGGGGTGCTCTGGGCCCGTGCCAAGGTATCCTAGGCAGCTAGGCGCACAAAGCTACCCTTGCCATTGTACATGTCTGCGCCTCTCCAAAATTTACATAGCAGGTCAAAAATAATCAAGAGATACCTGGTGATATGGACCAGGCTGTTGCTATTAATGAAGCACTAGACTGTGTCTTTACAAGGGAAAGCTGAGAGAGTTTGAGCATTGCTGCCTGCTATTAAACCCAACCATGACCCGAGCACTGAGAAGGGGTAAGCTCTCCTCGGTGTGCCCTGAAGAACCCATGTTACGAACCTGACACCCCGGGCCTCTCCGGGTCCAGACTTCTCAGGGTCACGGAGAAGGGAATGGGAGGGTTGAGAGGGGGACGGGGTAAACTTCCCTTCAGGTCACTGTCCGGTTGTTGTTGAGCAAAACACAAACAGCTCAGAAAATTGTTAACTGCCAAAGAGGATTGTCTGCCGCTGGGCGGTATGCTCCACAGTTGCCCTTGGGATTTATGTTCTGTATATTATGGTGGAACATGTCTGTGCCTGTCTGACCCACATGCCAGGCAGAATTCATTCCAAAATACCAAGTACTGTGTAGCCAACATACCCAACATCCAAGTGTCAATGACTGCTGTGTAATCATAAAGCAACAGCACTCCACCACATACAAGTTCATACATGTAGATTTCGATCCAGATCAACAATAACACATAGTATTGTAACATACACCGCACCAGTAGGACCCAATGTTTTCTTTATCGTCTAGAACTTAACGATCCATTTTGTAAAGTGAACATACTCCCTGTGCATTGACTACTGTGTTGCATGGCCCTGTGTAGTTTACACATCTTTACAAATCATAGGCTAGCCAAGAAATTACAAATGTGAATGTATCAACCGTTTTCATAATCATATACAGAGTTATATCTAAAAACAAAATTGCCATTATCAAGCATACAGTGGCAAGAAAAAGTATGTGAACCCTTTGGAAATACCTGGATTTCTGCATAAATTGTTCATAAAATTTTACTTGATCTTCATCTATGTCACAACAGTAGACAAAAACAGTCTGCTTAAACTAATAACACACAAACAATTATATGTTTTCATGTCTTTATTGAACACACTGTGTAAACATTCACAGTGCAGGGTGGGAAAAGTATGTGAACCCTTGGATTTAATAACTGGTTGACCCTCCTTTGGCAGCAGTAACTTCAACCAAACGTTTTCTGTAGTTGAGGATCAGACCTCCACAACGGTCAAGAGGAATTTTGGACCATTTCTCTTTACAAAACTGATTCAGTTCAGCAATATTCTTGGGATGTCTGGTGTGAACCACTCTATTGAGGTCATGCCACAGCAGCTCAATCGGGTTGAGGTCAGAACAATGACTGGGCCACTCCAGAAGGCATATATACTTCTGCTGAAGTGATTCTGTTGTTGATTTACTTCTCTGTTTTGGGTCGTTGGCGGACAGCCTAACATTCTCCTGCAAAATGTCTTGATAAACGTAATACATTTTTCCATCGATGGTGGCAAGCTGTCCAGACCCTGAGGCAGCAAAGCAGCCCCAGACCGTGATTCTTCCTCCACCATACTGTACAGTTGTTCTTTTTGGACAGCAGTGGCTTCTTCCTTGGTGTCCTACCATGAACACCATTCTTGTTAAGTGTTTTATGTATCGTAGACTCGTCAACAGAGATTTTAGCATGTTCCAGAGATTTCTGTAAGTCTTTAGCTGACACTCTAGGATTCTTCTTAACCTCATTGAGCATTCAGCGCTGTGCTTTTGCAGTCATCTTTGCAGGACGGCCACTCCGACGGAGAGTAGCAACAGTGCTGAACTTTCTGCATTTATAGACCGTTTCTCTTCCCATACACTGATGAACATCAAGGCTTTTAGAGATACTTTTGTAACCCTTTCCAGCTTCATGCAAGTCAACAATTCTTCATCTTAGGTCTTCTGAGATCTCTTTTGTTCGAGGCATGGTTCACATCAGGCAATGCTTCTTGTGAATAGCAAATTCAAATAAAAAATAAAAAAACATTATTGGGCAAGGCAGCTCTAACTAACATCTCCAATCTCGTCTCATTGATTGGACTCCAGGTTAGCTGACTCCTGACTCCTGTCTCCTGACTCCTGACAATTATCAGGTTAGCTGACTCCAGGTTAGCTGACTCCAGACTCCTGACAATTATCAGGTTAGCTGACTCCAGGTTAGCTGACTCCTGACTCCTGACAATTATCAGGTTAGCTGACTCCTGGTTAGCTGACTCCTGACTCCTGACAATTATCAGGTTAGCTGACTCCAGGTTAGCTGACTCCTGACTCTTGACTCCTGACTCCTGACAATTATCAGGTTAGCTGACTCCAGGTTAGCTGACTCCTGACTCCTGACAATTATCAGGTTAGCTGACTCCAGGTTAGCTGACTCCTGACAATGATCAGGTTAGCTGACTCCTGGTTAGCTGACTCCTGACTCCTGACTCCTGACAATTATCAGGATAGCTGACTCCTGATTAACTGACTCCTGACTCCTGACTCCTGACAATTATCAGGTTAGCTGACTCCAGGTTAGCTGACTCCTGACAATTATCAGGTTAGCTGACTCCAGGTTAGCTGACTCCTGACTCCTGACAATTATCAGGTTAGCTGACTCCTGGTTAGCTGACTCCTGACTCCTGACAATTATCAGGTTAGCTGACTCCAGATTAGCTGACTCCTGACTCCTGACAATTATCAGGTTAGCTGACTCCTGGTTAGCTGACTGACTCCTGACTCCTGACAATTATCAGGTTAGCTGACTTCAGGTTAGCTGACTCCTGACTCCTGACAATTATCAGGTTAGCTGACTCCAGGTTAGCTGACTCCTGACTCCTGACAATTATCAGGTTAGCTGACTCCTGACAATTATCAGGTTAGCTGACTCCTGGTTAGCTGACTCCTGACAATTATATTTTGGAAAAGTCATTAGCCTAGTGGTTCACATGCTTTTTCCAACCTACACTGTGAATGTTTAAATTATGTATTCAATATAGACAAGACAAATACAATAATTTGTGTGTTATTAGTTTAAGCACAGTATGTTTGTCTTGATTGGAGTCTAGCTGTGGTAAATTCCATTGATTGGACATGATTTGGAAAGGCACACACCTGTTTATATAAGGTCCCACAGTTGACAGTGCATGTCAGAGAAAAAAAACAAGCTATGAGGTCCAAGGAATTGTTCATAGAGTTCCTAGACAGGATTGTGTCGAGGCTGAAAATGTGTGCAGCAATAAAGATTCCCAAGAACACAATGGCCTCCATTATTCTTAAATGGAAGAAGTTTGAAACCACCAAGTTTCTTCCTAGACTTCTTCCTAGAGCTGGTCGCCTGGCCAAACTGAGCAATCGAGGGAGAAGGGCCTTGGTCAGGGAGGTGGCAAAGATCCCAATGGTCACTCTGAGCTGTAGAGTTCTGCATCACTCCACCAATCAGGCCTTTATGGTAGATGGAAGCCACTCCTCGGTAAAGGGCACAAGACAGCCCGCTTGGAGTTTGCCAAAGGGCACCTAAAGGACTCTCAGACCATGAGAAACAAGATTCTCTGGTCTGATGAAACTAAGATTGAACTCTTTGGCCTGAATGCCAAGCGTCACATCTGGAGGAAACCTGGGACCATCCCTACGGTGAAGTATGGTGATGGCAGCATCATGCTGTGGGGATGTTTTTCAGCAGCAGGGACTGGGAGACAAGTCAGGATCGAGGCAAAGATGAACGGAGCAAAATACTGAGAGCTCCTTGATAAAAATCTGCTCCAGAGCGCTCAGGACCTCAGACTGGGATGAAGGTTAACCGTCCAACAGGACAACGACCCTAAGCACACAGCCAAGACAAGTGGCTTTGGGACAAGTCTCTAAATGTCCTTGAGTGGCCCAACCAGAGCCCGGACTTGAATCCGATTTTAACATTTCTGGAGAGACGTGAAAATACCTGTGCAGTGACGGTCCCCATCCAACCTGAGAGGATCTACAGAGAAGAATAGCAGAAACTCCCCAAATACAGGTGTGCCAAACTTGTAGTTTCATACGAAGAAGACTCTATGCTGTCATTTCTGCCAAAGGTGCTTCAACAAAGTACTGAGTAAAGAGTTTGGCAGGTGCGGTGAGGGTTGCTCTGGGCCCGTGCCAAGGCATCCTAGGCAGCTGGGTGCACAAAGCTACCCTTTCCATTCTACAAGTCTGCTCCTCTCCAACATGTATACAGCAGGTCAAAAAGGGTCTGAATACTTGTGTAAATGTGATATTTCAATTTGTAATTTGTAATACATTTATAAAAACCTGTTTTTGCTTTGTCATTGTGGGTTATTGTGTGTAGATTGATGAGGGGAAAAAATTGAATTGAATTGAAGGCTGTAATGTAACAAAATGTGGAAAAAGTCAAGGGGTCTGAATACTTTCCGAATGCACTGTAAATGGATGCATTAAGATGCGCTGAGCTTCGGGCATATTATCTCATTTCATCATCAACCACGTTCTAATCTAATACAGGAAATGTTTATTTTTCAATGAGACAGCGCCTTCCAAGCAGCTATCAGAGCGAATGAACAAAATAAATGGTAAAGAAAGTCTAAAGCGATGAAGGCGCTTCACAATGGTCTATGTTTGTCCATCAAAACAATTATCTTTACAATTGGTGAGTGACTCCTGTATATTTAAATACTGTATGTTTATATCTCCAGTCACGGAAAAACATGTCTTCTAAAATCGAATTCTGATTCAATAACGGGATTTGCAGAATTGATTGATTGTGAATAACTTCGTAATATGATCGTCTTGCATGTTTCACTAGCAAATTTGTCTAAATGATCAAGCTTGGAGAGGGCTAGTTGTTATACTTATGGATTTGCTGCAGATACTCTGTTTGCGTTTACATGTCTGTTGAGCAGAGAGCGTGTTAAGAATCATCAGAAGTAATATAATATATGCATATGCCATTTAGCAGACGATTTTATCCAAACTTTATCCAAACGACTTGTGTGCATCCGTTTTATGTATGGGTGGTCCCGGAATTCAAACCTAAAACCCTGGCATTACAAGCGCATGCTTTACAAACTTGAGCTACAAAGGATCAAACCATGGTCTCCTCGTGGCTGCCAATGGAATGTGACTAGGGAGGGTCGGCTGTGTACAGTGTCAACTACCCAGTCTCCAGTGCTGGTGGTTTGACAGTGAAATTATTGGGGGTCTGGTGTTGGGTGGTGTGCTAGCGTCATGTGACCCATGTTGCAACATTATTGTTCAATCTATCTGGCAATCACACACTGTCAACAGAGTCGGGCCTCAACAAGACTGGCTCCAAAATAGATATGTGAGCTCTGTTTATGTGTGTTTTAGTAACACCTTGAAGAAGTTCATTAGATATATTTAGTTTTGTTACCACAATGCGCTTGTATGGAAAGGCTATGACCTTGAATAGCAAATGCACTGTCCATTGAAATATACAGTTGAAGTAGGAAGATAACATACACTTAGGTTGGAGTCATTAAAACTTGTTTTTCAACCACTCCACAAATGTCTTGTTAACAAACTATGGTTTTGGCAGGTCGGTTAGGACATCTACTTTGTGCATGGTTGTTTCACTTATAATTCACTGTATCACAATTACAGTGGGTCAGAAGTTTATGTACACTAAGTTGACTGTCCCTTTAAACTTCTTGGAAAATTCCAGAAAATGATGTCATGGCTTTAGATGCTTCTGATAGGCTAATTTACATCATTTGAGTCAATTGGAGGTGTACCTTTGGATGTATTTCAAGGCCTACCTTCAAACTCACTGCCTCTGCTTGACATCATGGGAAAATCAAAAGAAAATCTAAAGAAATCAGCCAAGACCTCAGAAATTGTAAACCTCCACAAGTCTGGTTCATCATTGGGAGCAATTTGCAAACGCCTGAAGGTACCACGTTCATCTGTTCAAACAATAGTACGCAAGTATAAACACCATGGGACCACGCAGCCGTCATACCGCTCAGGAAGGAGACACGTTCTGTCTCCTACAGATAAACATACTTTGGTGCGAAAAGTGCAAATCAATCCCAGAACAACAGCAAAGGACCTTGTGAAGATGCTGGAGGAAACAGGTACAAAAGTTTCTATATCCATAGTAAAATGAGTCCTATATTGACATAACCTGAAAGGCCACTCAGCAAGGAAAAAGCCACTGCTCCAAAACCGCCATAATAAAGCTAGACTATGTTTTGCAACTGCACATGGAGGACAAAAATCATACTTTTTGGAGAAATGTCCTCTGGTCTGATGAAACAAAAATAGAACTCTTTGGCCATAATGACCATCATTGTGTATGGAGGAAAAAGGGGGAAGCTTGCAAGCCGAAGAACACCATCCCAACCGTGAAGCACGGGGGTGGCAGCATCATGTTGTAGGGGTGCTTTACTGCAGGAGGGACTGGTGCACTTCACAAAATAGATGGCATCATGAGGTCGGACAATTATGTGGATATAGTGAAGCAGCATTTCAAGACATCAGTTGGGAAGTTAAAGCTTGTGGGTCTTCCAAATGGACAATGACGCCAAGCATACTTCCAAAGTTGAAGCAAAATGTCTTAAGGACAACAAAGTCAAGGTATTGGAGTGGCCATCACAAAGCCCTGACCTCAATCCCATAGAAAATTTGTGGGCAGAACTGAAAAAGCGTGTGCGAGCAAGGAGGCCTACAAACCTGACTCAGTTACACCAGCTCTGTCAGGAGGAATGGGCCAAAATTCACCCAACTTATTGTGGGAAGCTTGTGGAAGGCTACCTGAAATGTTTGACCAAGTTAAACATTTTAAAGGCAATGCTACCAAATACTAATTGAGTGTACAGTATGTAAACTTCTGTCCCACTGGGAATGTGATGAATGAAATCAAATCTGAAATACATCCTTCTTTCTTCTATTATTCTGACATTTCACATTCTTAAAATAAAGTGGTGATCCTAACTGACCGAAAACAGGGAATTTTTACTAGGATTAAATGTCAAGAATTGTGAAAAACTGAGTTTGAAGGTATTTGGCTAAGGTGTATGTAAACGTATGACTTCAACTGTAACTGTTTAACTTTTAATAAGAACTACTACTACTACGCTACTACTAAAATACTACTGCTACTACTAATAATACTGCTACTTGGCTACTACTACTACTACTACTACTACTACTGCTGCTTCTAGTACTACTACTACTATTACAACTACAACTGCTGCTACTAGGCTACTACTACAACTAGGCTACTACTACTACTTGGCTACTACTAGGCTACTACTACTTTTTTTAAATATATATTTTTTAAACATTTTTTATGTAATCTTTATTTAACTAGGCAAGTCAAATTCTTATTTACAATGACGGCCTACCAAAAGGCCTGCTGCGGGGATGGGGGCCTGGGATAAAAATATATATTTTTAAATACAATATAAATATAGGACAAAACACACATTACAACAAGAGAGACAACACTATATACAGAGAGACCTAGGACAACAACACAGCAAGGCAGCAACACATGACAACACAGCATGGTAGCAACACAACATAACAACAACATGGTAGCAACACAACATGGTAGCAGCACAAAACATGGTACAAACATGATACAAGCTACTACTAATAATAATACTAAGACTAGTAGTAGTACTACTACTACTACATTCTACAACTACTGCTGCTGCTACTACTACTGCTACTACTACACTACTACTACGGACTAAAGACATCAAGTTCAATCTGTGTTTTTTTGCTCTACTAATAATACTGCTACTAGGCTACTACTGCTACTACTACTACTACTACTACTACTACTAGGCAACTGCTACTATTAGGCTACTACTACTACTACTCAGCTGCTACTACACTACTACTATTATTACCACTACTGCTACTAGTACTATTACTACTGTACTGCTGCTGCTGCTGGTGGTGCTACTACTACTTCTACTACAGCTACTACTACACTACTACTACTATTATGGACTAAAGACATCATCAAGTTCAATCTGTGAAAGTGTTTTTCTGCTCTGTTTCACATTGGATTAAATATCACTGTCCTCATCTGTCTTATCTACATGAACATCCTGTTTTCAGCTATCAGTTTCATCCTTACAACAAGTTGTGGACGCGTGACTGTCTGAGACAGATATTAGAGAAGTGCATTAGCTTGTTCTATAACAAAGTTCATCCCTGTGTTTCAGAGTCTATGTTGACAAATGTGAGAGGAAATGAACTGGAAAGCAATGAAGAACCAGGTAAGAAAGAAAGTTTCCTCAAAATTCATATCTATACTATAATGAGTCCTTTTTCTGTCAGTAGACTTTTAGTTGAGTGACCTATTTAGTCAGTGACCTATGCAGCTCAAACACTGACATGCCAAACAAGCCAATCCCCTATTACAATCCAAGGCCTTCTGATTCCAATTGAGAACCACTGATGCACTCGAAGCATTTCAGATCAACACAGGTTCATATAGGGACTGAGGACCTAACTGGACCTTTCTTTAATCAGACTGAAGAAAAAGTTGACACATTGCATTCGGCAGCTCTCACGTGTAAACTGTCCTCTTGAGCAATACAAGCAACTGTGTGCAGCTGCTTTCACAACATGCTGTTACAACATGCTGTTGATGACTTAGTCTGCATATTACATTCTCAACATTGTGTGTTGGTTTTTCTCAGATGCCACATATGCTTGGATTGGGGCAGGGATCGGGCTCTTCTTTGCTATCTGTTTTATTGGCAGCAAGCTCTACATGATTAAAAAGCATATGCTTGATAATGAAGTTTCAGGTAAATGCATAAGCACTACTGCATAATAGCATACCCTGATATACCCTGATATACCCTGATATATGTGAAACTGAAAAGCATTCTTTACTTGTTTTAGAGTATTCCGTAAAAAGACCATCTCTTCGGTAAGTGGACAGTATCTAACATGATGGTAGTATCGATATATAACAAATTTGACTTAACTTCCCATGTGTGGTTTTATTCCTTTGCTAATAGAACTACTTTGGTGGACATGAAGGACTGAAGAAGAGTAACTGATAGATGAAGAGTGCAGGACACCAGGGGAATACTGAAGATAAATGGCATCTACTAATCTACTAATGTAATTCACTGTTTGGGCATACACAATGTGAATAACAATTTAGTAATGTGTGTTGGAAGAGGGTCCACCCTATGTTCCCTAAGCCCTATGTTTCCTCAGCCCTATGCTCTCTCAGCCCTATGTTCCCTCAGCCCTATGTTCCCTCAGCCCTATGTTCCCTCAGCCCTATGGTCCCTCAGCCCTATGGTCCCTCAACCCTATGTTCCCTCAGCCCTATGGTCCCTCAGCCCTATGTTTCCTCAGCCCTATGCTCTCTCAGCCCTATGTTCCCTCAGCCCTATGTTCCCTCAGCCCTATGGTCCCTCAGCCCTATGTTCCCTCAGCCCTATGTTCCCTCAGCCCTATGTTCCCTCAGCCCTATGTTCCCTCAGCCCTATGCTCTCTCAGCCCTATGGTCCCTCAGCCCTATGGTCCCTCAGCCCTATGGTCCCTCAGCCCTATGGTCCCTCAGCCCTATGTTCCCTAACACCTATGCATGGCAATTTTAGAATGTAAATCTTGGTGGGGCATGCCAGCAAAGCCACTACACAACACAACAATAAACAATACATTAATTACACTACTACGGTGCCCAAAAACTGTTAGGGCCTACATAAAGCTGTCCCGGCGAGTCCAAACAGCAGTCGCAACAACTTACCACTGGCTCTCAGCGGAGCCTTGTCTGGCAGCGATATATTTAATTCAGATTAATTTACTGCCTTTAAAAAATATATAGCTGATTTGGCTGAAGATCTTCTTCTGTTGGCACTCCAAAAGGGCCCAGCTACATCACAAATAGTCCTTTTGTTCGATAAAGTCTTTATTTCCCCAAAAACTCAGTTTAGCTGGCGCGCTTCATTCAATAATCCAACTTCAAAATGCATACAAAATGAATCCCAAACATTACCAATAAACTTCTTCAAGCAAGTCAAACAATGTTTATAATCAAACCTCAGGTACCCTAATACATAAATAAACGATACAATTTAAGACAGAGAATCGATATTGTCTTTACCGGAGAAAAACAACAAAGAACATGTTCTCATCCACGCACATGAAAACACTTCAGCCAAAATGGGAAGCACTTAGAAAAACTACAAATTCTAGATCATTTCTCCAAAAACAAGCCTGAAACTCTTTCTAAAGACTGTTGAAATCTAGTGGAAGCCCTAGGAACTGTAAGCTGGGAGGTTTTCCCTTTATATTAAAAATCTGGATGGTTTGTCCCTGGGTTTTCGCCTGCCATATCAGTTATGTTATACTCACAGACATTATTTTAACAGATTTAGAAACTATAGAGTGTTTCCTATCCACATCTACCAACCATATGCATATCCTTGCTTCTGGGCCTGAGTAACAGACCATTTACTTTGGACAAGCTTTTCATCCAGAGGGCAAAATACTGCCCCCTAGCACAAAGAGGTTTTAAACTCACTGAAGTCAGATATCCCAGTTCCGAGTTAACAGTTGTTTTGAGCGTGGCAGAAATCATGCTGGATTGACAGCATGGCCAATGTTGAATGTTAATCATTTTAAGCTTGGAAAAGAGACCCTTAAACCCAGAATTGGGACCACACACACACTCTACTGAATAGCAGACTAGTGATTGCTTTGCAATGCTTGTAGTTAGCCACTGATTTATTCCAAATCACTCATTGTTGAATTTGCAATTTCCTTCTTGTTGTGTAATGTTTATGTCCAATGGCCGATGAGCACCAATACATTTTATCTATAATCTCTCTTCATTATTTCTCTTCATATGACAAGGATTAAAACACATTTGCCAGTAGATTGTCGACTTGATTCATGATGATGACTGCTAGCTAAGATGTTGAGATGATCAGTCTACTGTAGCTACTGTAGATATAACATGATTTGACGTCATTTTATCTGTGGCCAATGACCTTGAGCCTTCTTGATGGGCACTTCTAATGTAACTCTATGGCAGCACCCAAGGGGCTAATCTTGGCAGGGACATAGGTTCCTCCCTCTACTGACTCCCCATCCCGCATGCGGGAGCGTAATCATCACCTGACACTAATTAGCATAATGCAACGGACATAAATATCCCTAGAAAATATTCCCATTCATGAAAATCACAAATGAAATATATTGAGACACAGCTTAGCCTTTTGTTAATCACCCTGTCATCTCAGATTTTCAAAATATGCTTTACAGCCAAAGTTAGACAAGCATTTGTGTATGTTTATCGATAGCCTAGCATAGCATTATGCCTTGCTAGCAGCAGGCAACCTTGTCACAAATCAGAAAAGCAATCAAATTAAATCGTTTACCTTTGATGAACTTCGGATATTTTCACTCACGAGACTCCCAGGTAGATAGCCAAAGTTCATTTCTTCCCAAAATATTATTTTTTGTAGGCGAAATAGCTCTGTTTGTTCTTCACGTTTGGCTGAGAAATCGCCCGGAAATTGCAGTCATGAAAACGCAAAAAATATTCCAAATTAGCTCCATAATATCGACAGAAACTTGGCAAACGTTGTTTATAATCAATCCTCAAGGTGTTTTTCAAATATCTATTCGATAATATATCCGTCGGGACAATTCGTTTTTCAGTAGAACCGATTGGAGTAATGGCTACCTCTGTATTTTATGCGAGAGTCACCCTGGGAGCCATCAGGTGACGCCTTACGCAATGTAGCTGCCTACGGCTATTCTTCAACATAAATGCGTAAAACTACGTAACAATGCTGTAGACACCTTGGGGAATACGTAGAAAGCATAAGCTGGTTGATAGCACATTCACAGCTCAATAGCGACTCATTGGAACGCAGCGCTTTCAAAATATGGGGCACTTCCGGATTGGATTTTTCTCAGGCTTTCGCCTGTAACATCAGTTCTGTTATACTCACAGACAATATCTTTACAGTTTTGGAAACGTTAGAGTGTTTTCTATCCAAAGCTGTCATTGTGTGCATATTCTAGCATCTTGTCCTGACAAAATATCCCGTCTAAAACGGGAACGTTTTTTCCCAAAAAATGTAAATACTGCCCCTAGAGTTGCAACAGGTCCCCTTAAGTGACAGAACACTCAGCCAATCATGGCGCAACTAGAGAACATTACCAACCACTGGCTGCCCCACCACCACAAAAAGCACTGAGCTAAGCCAAAACACCAGCATTCTGGAGCTGCCTTACTCAAGAAAGCAGAAAAGAGACCAGGTTGGTATGGAGGCTTTATAAACTTATTTATTTTTTACATTGTTTTCAAACTGATATGTGACATGTATTGATGCTAAAATAACATGCAAAACAAGCAACCCAAAATATTTAGCTAAAAATGTGGAGCTCAGAATGCACCACCTGCCACTGGCCCTACGTTACCTAAGCCCTTTATTTAAAAAATTGTATTTCACCTTTATTTAACCAGGTATGCCAGTTGAGAACAAGGTCTCATTTTTTCTACAGCGATCTGGCCAAGATAAAGCAATGCAGTGCGACAAAAAACAACAGCACAGAGTTACACGTGTACAATCAACAAAAGTACAGTCAATAACACAATAGAAAAATCTATATACAGTGTGTGCAAATGGAGTAAGGAAGTAAGGCAATAAATAGGCCATAGTAGCGAAGTAATTACAATTTAGCAAATGAACACTGGAGTGATAGATGTGTAAGTAGAAATACTGGTGTGCAAAAGAGCAAAAAAAGTAAACAAAAACAATATGGGGATGAGGTAGGTAATTGGATGGGCTATTTACAGATGGGCTGTGTACAGCTGCAGCAATCGGTAAGCAGCTCAAATAGCTGATGCTTAAAGTTAGTGAGGGAGATATAAGTTTCCAACTTCAGCGATTCGTTCCAGTCGTTGGCAGCAGAGAACTGGAAGGAAAGGCGGCCAAATGAGGTGTTGGCTTTGGGGATGACCAGTGAGATATACCTGCTGGAGCAACTGCTACGGGTGGGTGTTGGTATGGTGACCAGTGAGCTGAGATAAGCTTTACCTAGCAAAGACTTATGGGTCTGGCAACGATTATGTAGCAAGGGCCAGCCGACGAGAGCATACAGGTCTCAGTGGTTGGGTGGTATATGGGGCTTTGGTGACAAAAAGGATGGCACTGTGATAGACTGCATCCAGTTTGCTGAGTAGAGTGTTGGAGGCTATTTTGTAAATGACATCGCCGAAGTCGAGGATCGGTAGGATAGTCAGTTTTACGAGGGTATGTTTGGCAGTGTGTGAGTGAAGGATGCTTTGTTGCGAAATAGGAAGGCGATTCTAGATTTAATTTTGGATTGGAGATGCTTAATATGAGTCTGGAAGGAGAGTTTACAGTCTAGCCAGACACCTAGGTATTAGTAGTTGTTCACATATTTGTCCAGAATAGTAATGCTAGTCGGGCGAGCGGGTGCGGGCAGCGATCAGTTGAAGAGCATGCATTTAGTTTTACTAGCATTTAAGAGAAGTTGGAGGCCACGGAAGGAGAGTTGTATGGCACTGAAGCTCGTTTGGAGGTTCGCTAACACAGTGTCCAAAGAAGAGCCAGATGTATACAGAATGGTGTCGTCTGCGTAGAGGTGGATCAAGGAATCACCCACAGCAAGAGCGACATCGTTGATATATACAAAGAAAAGAGTTGCCCCGAGAGTTGAACCTTGTAGGTACCCCCATAGAGACTGCCAGAGATCCGGGCAACAGGCCCTCTGATTTGACACACTGAACTCTATCTGAGAAGTAGTTGGTGAACCAGGCGAGGCAGTCATTTGAGAAACCAAGGCTGTTGAGTCTTCCGATAAGAATACAGTGATTGACAGAGTTGAAAGCCTTGGCCAGGTCGATGAAGACGGCTGCAAAGTACTGTCTTTTATTGATGGCGGTTATGATATCGTTTAGTACCTTGATCGTAGCTGAGGTGCACCCGTGACGAGCTCAGAAACCACATTGCACAGCGGAGAATGTACAGTGGGATTCGAAATGGTCAGTATTCTGTTTGTTAACTTAGCTTTCGAAGACTTTAGAAAGGCAGGGCAGGATGGATATAGGTCTGTAACTTTTTGGGTCTAGAGTGTCACCCCCTTTGAAGAGGTGGATGACTGCGGCAGCTTTCCAATCTTTAGGAATCTCGGAAGATACGAAAAAGAGGTTGAACAAACTGGCAATAGGGGTTGCAACAATGCTGGCAAATAATTTTAGAAAGAGAGGGTGCATCGGTGGTGACCGTATTACCAAGCCTCAGTGCAGTGGGCAGCTGGGAGGAGGACTTGGACTTTAGAGTGTCCCAAAACATTTTAGAGTTAGAGTTACAGGATGCAAATTTCTGTTTGAAAAAGCTAGGTTTGTTTTCCTAACTGACTGTGTGTATTGGTTCCTGACTTCCCTGAACAGTTGCATATCACAGGGTTATTCGATGCTAGTGCAGTCCGCCACAGGATGTTTTTGTGCTGGTTGAGGGCAGTCAGGTCTGGAGTGAACCAAGGGTTATATCTGTTCTTAGTTATAAATTTTTTGAAAGGGGCATGCTTATTTAAGATGGTGAGGAAATTACTTTTAAAGAACAACCAGGCATCCTCTACTGACGGGATGAGGTCAATATCCTTCCAGGATACTCGGGCCAGGTCGATTAGAAAGGTCTGCTCGCAGAAGTGTTTTAGGGAGCATTTGACAGTGATGAGGTGTGTTTGTTTGACCGCAGACCCATAACGGATGCAGGCAATGAGGCAGTGATCGCAAAGATCCTGATTGAAAACAGCAGAGGTGTATTTGGAGGGCAAGTTGGTCAGGATAATATCAATGAGGGTGCCCATGTTTACGGATTTAGGGTTGTACCTGATCATTTGTGTGAGATTGACGGCATCTGGCTTAGATTGTAGGACGATCGGGGTGTTAAGCATATCCCAGTTTAGGTCACCTAACAGAACAAACTCTGAAGATAGATGGGGGCAATCAATTCACATATGATGTCCAGGGCACAGCTTGGAGCTGAGGGGGGTCTATAACAGGTAGCAACAGTGAGAAACTTATTTCTGGAGAGATTCATTTTTAACATGTGAAGCTCTAACTGTTTGGCCATAGACCTGGAAAGTATGACATCCTGCGAAGATCTAACTCTGCACTAGATTGCAACTCCTCGCCCTTTGGCAGTTCTATCTTGACGGAAAATGTTGTAGTTGGGGATGGAAATCTCAGAATTTTTGCTGGCCTTCCTAAGCCAGGATTCAGAAACGGCAAGGACATCAGGGTTGGCGGAGTGTGCTAAAGCAGTCAGTAAAACAAACTTAGGGAGGAGGCTTCTGATATTAGAATGGATAAAAACAAGGCTTTTACGGTTATGTTCCTTCAGCCCTATGTTCCATCAGCCCTATGTTCCATCAGCCCTATGTTCCCTCAGCCCTATGTTCCCTCAGTACCCACAGAATCACCTTTATTTTCCAAATTCATTTGCATGTACAGGAATTTGACTCTGAAATAGTGCTGCTACAATTAACAGAATATACAGACAAAATATTTAGACACATCACAATCCACATACAGTATGTACATGAAGCTAAACACTACAGGCTACACTATGAACACTGAAGCTAAAAACTACAGGCTACACTATGAACTCTGAAGCAAAGACTACAGGCTACACTATGAACTCTGAAGCTAAAGACTACAGACTACACTATGAACTCTGAAGCTAAGACTACAGGCTACACTATGAACTCTGAAGCGAAAGACTACAGGCTACATTATGAATATTGAAGCTAAAGACTACAGGCTACACTATAAACACTGAAGCTAAATACGACAGGCTACACTATGAACACTGAAGCTAAAGACTACAGGCTACACTATAAACACTGAAGCTAAAGACTACAGGCTACAATACGAACACTGAAGCGAAAGACTACAGGCTACATTATGAATATTGAAGCTAAAGACTACAGGCTACACTATAAACACTGAAGCTAAATACTACAGGCTACACTATGAACACTGAAGCTAAATACTACAAGCTACACTATAAACACTGAAGCTAAAGACTACAGACTACAATCTGAAAACTGAAGCTAAAGACTACAGGCTACACTATAAACACTGAAGCTGAAGACTACAGACTACATTCTGAAAACTGAAGCTAAAGACTACAGGCTACACTATGAACACTGTAAGCTAAATTATAACTGTGCGTGTAGAGATGTATGAATAAAACATTTTTAAAGGTTGAGCATACAAAATATTAAGAACACCTGCTCTTTCAATGACAGGTGAATCCAGGTGAAAGCTATGTTCCCTTATTGATATCACCTGTTAAATCAACTTTAATCAGTGTCAATGAAGGGGAGGAGACATGTTGAAGAAGGATTTTTAAGCATTGAGGAGATTGGGACATATATTGTGCATGTGTGTCATTCAGAGGGTGAACGGGCAAGACAAAAGATTTAAGTGCTGTTGAACGGGGTATGGTAGTAGGTGCCAGGTGCACCGGTTTGTGTCAAGAACTGCAACCCTGCTCGGATTTTCAAGCTCAACAGTTTCCCGTGTGTATCAAGAATGGTTCACCACCCAAAGGACATGCAACCAACTTAACACAACTTTGGGAAGCATTGGAGTCAACATGGGCCAGCATCCCTGTGGAACGCTTTCGACACCTTGCAGAGTCCATGCCCCGACGAATTGAAGATGTTCTGTACAAACATTCGCTTTTTGGTCTTAATTTAAGGTTAGGGTTAGGCATAAGGTCAGCAGTGTGGTTCATTTTAGAGTTTAGGTTAGGGTTAGGCTTCAAATACAAATGTAAGAGGAGAAATTGTAGAACTGGATGAGGTTTATGACTTTGTGTCTATAGAAGCTAGGGATGACCCAGAAGCAGCTCAGGGTGAAAGGTCAATGGCGTTTTGCTGCACGCGACTTCTGAATCTTCATGTTTTCGCAATGTCTCCATCCACCTTGTAATTCAATATTTGCCATGTTTGGAAATATATCGGTGGAAGCACTTAATGTCCCTCTATGCACATTAAACATGTTTTCAGCTGCAGGCAGTTTAATGTACTTTATCTATCTGTAAGATTGATGGAAGAATACACCAAACATTATTTCAGAAATATCCTGACTTCATTAAATCATACAAACTCCAAAACTGCTTGCTATTTCAGCTAAACGTACTTCTGTTCTGATGACACAAATAGAGGCAAATGTTCTTATTGGGAAACGCTATCAATATACATCCCACAAGGTGGCAGTATTTCTTACCATTGATAGCACCATAACAAGGCAGCTTGCCTAAACTGCAACTCCACAACTCACTTCCCTGAGCTCCAATTCCTCCCACACATATCTCACATCTGAGTGCAAGAAGGATCTTGTTAACATGCCTGTTTACTTGACTTTCCCTGCAACCACGTCAGTCTTAACTGCCTTCTGTTGAAAAGACATAGACTTTTATTTAAAGGAACACTTGACTGATGAGAGTCTGAAGTCACTGTAGGATTTATACCCCCACCCCCCCTCCCCGCAATGGTTTCAGTCTCTCAGTGAAAAGAGAGAGAGAGAGAGAGAGAGAGAGAGAGAGAGAGAGAGAGAGAGAGAGAGAGAGAGAGAGAGAGAGAGAGAGAGAGAGAGAGAGAGAGAGAGAGAGAGTGAGTCTGTGTGATGGATAATACTACGCAAACGTCAGATGCACTTAGGATTATCCTCAACAGACGTTCTTGAGCAGTGAAAATACAGTAACTCCCCCATCCCCCATGGACTAGTAACCGAAAGGTTGTCAGATCAAATCCCCGAGCTGACAAGGTAAAAATCTGTCATTCTGCCCCTGAACAAGGCAGTTAAACCACTGTTCCTAGGCCGTCATTGACTTACCTAGTAAAATTAAATTAAAAATTGCACTATATAAGTGTCTTCTTGGATGCTTGTCAAGTCATTCTGGGTATGCGGAATAGCTCATGGTTTTTCTATACAACTCACAACCGAGATGATTGCATCTCCAGCCTCGAGCATGGATAGAATATACAGACTTTTGAGAGAGTTACCGGACATCCATGTACAGTTGAAGTGGGAAGTTTACATACACTTAGGTTGGAGTCATTTTAAAAAATTAACCACTCCACAAATTTCTTGTTAACAAACTATAGTTTTGGCAAGTGAGTTATGACATCTACTTTGTGCATGACACAAGTAATTTTTCCAACAATTGTTTACAGACAGATTATTTCACTCATAAATCACTGTATCACAATTCCAGTGGGTCAGAAGTTGACATACACGAAATTGACTGTGCCTTTAAACAGCTTGGAAAAATCCAGAAAATGATGTCATGGCTGTAGAAGCTTCTGATAGGCTAATTGACATCATTTGAGTCAATTGGAGGTGTACCTGTGGATGTATTTCAAGGCCTACCTATAAAACTCAGTGCCTCTTTGCTTGACATCATGGGAAAATCAAAAGAAATCAGCCATATTCTCAGAAAATAAATTGTAGACCTTCACAAATCTGGTTCATCCTTGGGAGCAGTTTCCAAACGCCTGAAGGTACCACGTTCATCTGTACAAACAATAGTACCCAAGTATAAACACCATGGGACCACGCAGCCGTCATACCGCTCACGAAGGAGACACGTTCTGTCTCCTACAGATAAACGTACTTTAGTTCGAAAAGTGCAAATCAATCCCAGAACAACAGCAAAGGACCTTGTGAAGATGCTGGAGGAAACAGGTACAAAAATATCTATATCCACAGTAAAAAGAGTCCTATATTGACATAAACTGAAAGTCGGCTCAGCAAGGAAGAATCCACGGCTCCAAAACTGCCATAAAAAGGCCAGACTACGGTTTGCAACAGCACATGGGGACAAAGATCATACTTTTTGGAGAAATGTCCTCTGGTCTGATGAAACAAAAATAGAACTGTTTGGCCATAATGACCATTGTTATGTTTGGAGGAAAAGGGGGAGGCTTGCAAGCTGAAGAACACCATCCCAACCGTGAAGCACAGGGGTGGCAGCATCATGTTGTGGGGGTGCTTTGCTGCAGGAGGGACTGGTGCACTTCACAAAATAGATGGCTTCATGAGGAAGGACAATTATGTGGATATATTGAAGCAACATCTCAAGATATCAGTTGGTCGCAAATGGGTCTTCCAAATGGACAATGACCCCAAGCATGCTTCCAAAGTTGTGGCAAAATGGCTTAAGGACAACAAAGTCAAGGTATTGGAGTGGCCATCACAAAGCCCTGACCTCAATCCTATAGAACATTTGTGCGCAGAACTGAAAAGCGTGTGCGAGCAAGGAGGCCTACAAACCTGACTCAGTTACACCAGCTCTGTCAGGAGGAATGGGCCAAAATTCACCCAACTTATTGTGGGAAGCTTGTGGAACGCTGCCCGAAACATTTGACTCAAGTTAAACAATTTAAAGGCAATGCTACCAAATACTATGAGTGTATGTAAACTACTGTCCCACGGAGAATGTGATGAAAGAAATAAAAGCTGAAAGAAATCATTCTCTCTACTATTATTCTGACATTTCACATTCTTAAAATATAGTGGTGCTCCTAACTGACCTAAGACAGGGAATATTTACTACAATTAAAAGTCAGGAATTGTGAAAAACGGACTTTAAATGTATTTGGCAAAGGTGTATGTAAACCTTCGACTTCAACTGTAAGTCTCACTAGCTCTAAGACAAATGGATCCATGAATGCAGTTTTATTTCAAGAAGAGTGAATGTTTGAACGTTTGTTCTAAACTCTAGTGTGTCTATAAAGAGAGGAAACAGAGTTGCTCTCACAAACTCCTGTACAAACTTTGTCTGTGGGCTCCAGTTACACAGTCGGAGACTGTGTGTGTGTGTGTGTGTGTGTGTGTGTGTGTGTGTGTGTGTGTGTGTGTGTGTGTGTGTGTGTGTGTGTGTGTGTGTGTGTGTGTGTGTGTGTGTGTGTGTGTGTGTGTGTGTGTGTGTGTGTGTGTGTGTGTGTGTGTGTGTGTGTGTGTGTGTGTGTGTGTGTGTGTGTATTAAAAATCTAGCCAAAAGTGTCTGTTTTCTCTGCTGTAGTCCACAGCTGGAAGTCTGATCGAGTCTGCGTCAAAGCTATAGCACAACCTTCCTTCCTCCTACACAGGAAATTGCATTTCCCACTTTCTGCCAAGCAGAGGAGTGAGGTGGGTGGGGTTGTGAGCCTGGGGGGAGGAGGGTGGTTCTAAGCAGAAACAGAGCGAGCCCCATTTCGTATTACACACGAATACAGAAAAAAGAAAAGGGAATCCTGAGCTGAGGCTCTTTACTTCGGGAGACATTTAACTGTTTTTTATGGAGACTGCTGGTCTGGAAAATGAAGATCTCTTCTGTGGTCATAGTTCTCCTGACTAAAGCGTTCATTGGAGGTAAGCAACTTTTCTATTTAGTTAACTTGGTTAAAATGGAAAATAGTGTTTTTAGGTCATGATATGAAATTTGGCAATACCTTGAAGAGTTATGTGTTGATGGAAAGAGAGAGAGTGAGAGAGAGAGAGAGAGAGAGAGAGAGAGAGAGAGAGAGAGAGAGAGAGAGAGAGAGAGAGAGAGAGAGAGAGAGAGAGAGAGAGAGAGAGAGAGAGAGAGAGAGAGCGAGAGAGAGAGAGAGAGAGAGAGAGAGAGAGAGAGAGAGAGAGAGAGAGAGAGACAGCAAGAGAAAGAGAGAGAGAGAATGTCATAATAAAAGATTGGGAAAACTTTTGTGAAATGAGTAAGTGTTAGAAAACACATTCCACATGACATGCATTTGAATCAGTAAATGATGTGTTTTCCCTCATCTTTGTTAAAGACTAAATTTACTCTGGTTTGTGTGACTTTTTCATAAGATGCAGCTTAATACTTTAGCTAAATAAATATATCTAGCAAATTATAGATTTTATCTAGAGATGAATAGTTCCCTTCTTAGTGGCTTGATGGCTTTGTGTGTCGTAGAAATATGCTTACTGCAAATGGAAAGTTGTGAAATTACTTGAAAAAACCAGATGCTGCTTTTGTCATGAAACAGGCCATAAAGTCTGGTCCTTAATATTTCTTCCACTTAAAATGGACATATGCTTGCACTTGAGCCAAACACCACTTTCAGATGTGTCATCCACAAACATTAACACGGTAGGAAAGAGATCATTGGGAACACCTTCCTAATATTGAGTTGCACCACCTTTTGCCTTCAGACCAGCTTCAATTCGTCGAGGCATGAACTCTACAAGGTGTCGAAAGCGTTCCACAGGGATGCTGGACCGTGTTGACTCCAATTCTTCCCACAGTTGTGTCAAGTTGGCTGGATGTCCCTTGGGTGGTGGACCATTCTTGATACACACGGGAAACTGTTGAGTGTGACAAACCCAGCTCAAACTGGTGTGCCTGGATCCAACGACTATATCCCATTCAAAGGCTCTGAATGGCACACATACACAATCCATGTCTCAGTTGTCTCAAAGCTTAAAATCCTTCTTTAACCTATCCTATCCCCTTGATCTACACTAATTGAAGTGGAATTGAAGGTAACATCAATAAGGGATCATAGCTTTCACCTGGATTCACCTGGTCAGTCTATGTCATGGAAAGAGCCAGTGTTCCTTATGTTTTGTCTACTCTGTGTTTATTTACTGTACATACCCTTTGTGTACTATATATTTCAGAAGTGTGCCAGGCCATCAACATCACTGTCACCCCCTCCCCGTTTACGGTGGCCCAGGAGGGCGAGAACGTCACCCTGACCTGCCAGGTGTCCCAGAGACGTCGCTCCAGCAGCCTGCCCGTAGTCAAATGGACATTCCTGCCGGAACGTTCTTCAAGCGACAAAGAGTTCCTCATTGCTAGGGTCAACATGAGAAAGGCCAGGTTCTATGGGGACTATACCAAGAGCTTCCCCTGGCCTAAGTTGAAGCTGACAGTGGTCAAGCAGGGGAAGATTTTCGACCTGCTCATTATGAACATCTCAGCGGAGGACCGTGGACTCTACATATGCCGGGTGCAGGAGTTCAAGAAGCACCAGAACCGATGGAAGGCATCAACAAACTGTACGGCCGCCACAGAGCTTAGAGGTAAATATGGCTTTAGGTGTAGCACTGTCTGTGGTGCAGTAGAATATAAATTATGCAGTTGGTGGTGCTAGTAGTAGTAGTAGTAGTAGTAGCAGTAGTAGTAGTAGTAGTAGTAGTAGTAGTAGTAGTAGTAGTAGTAGTAGTAGTAGTACAGTGGTATAAGTAGTAATAGTAGTAGTACAGTGGTATTAGTAGTAGTACAGTGGTATAAGTAGTAATAATAGCAATAATAGTAGTAGTAGTAGTAGTACAGTGGTATAAGTAGTAATAATAGCAGTAATAGTAGTAGTAGTAGTAGTAGTACAGTGGTATTAGTAGTAGTAGTAATAATAGCAGTAATAGTAGTAGTAGTAGTAGTACAGTGGTATTAGTAGTAGTAGTAATAATAGCAGTAATAGTAGTAGTAGTAGTAGTACAGTGGTATTAGTAGTAGTACAGTGGTATAAGTAGTAATAATAGCAGTAATAGTAGTAGTAGTAGTAGTACAGTGGTATTAGTAGTAGTAGTAATAATAGCAGTAATAATATATATAATATAATAAGTAGTAGTAGTAGTACAGTGGTATTAGTAGTAGTAGTAATAATAGCAGTAATAGTAGTAGTAGTACAATAATAGCAGTAATAGTAGTAGTAGTAGTAGTAGTACAGTGGTATTAGTAGTAGTACAGTGGTATTAGTAGTAGTACAGTGGTATTAGTAGTAGTAGTAATAATAGCAGTAATAGTAGTAGTAGTAGTAGTACAGTGGTATTAGTAGTAGTAGTAATAATAGCAGTAATAGTAGTAGTAGTAGTAGTACAGTGGTATTAGTAGTAGTACAGTGGTATAAGTAGTAATAATAGCAGTAATAGTAGTAGTAGTAGTAGTAGTAGTAGTAGTAGTACAGTGGTATTAGTAGTAGTAGTAATAATAGCAGTAATAGTAGTAGTAGTAGTAGTACAGTGGTATTAGTAGTAGTAGTAATAATAGCAGTAATAGTAGTAGTAGTAGTAGTAGTACAGTGGTATTAGTAGTAGTACAGTGGTATTAGTAGTAGTAGTAATAATAGCAGTAATAGTAGTATTAGTAGTAGTACAGTGGTATTAGTAGTAGTAGTAATAATAGCAGTAATAGTAGTAGTAGTAGTAGTAGTACAGTGGTATAAGTAGTAATAGTAGTAGTACAGTGGTATTAGTAGTAGTACAGTGGTATAAGTAGTAATAGTAGTAGTACAGTGGTATTAGTAGTAGTAGTAGTACAGTGGTATAAGTAGTAATAGTAGTAGTACAGTGGTATTAGTAGTAGTACAGTGGTATAAGTAGTAATAATAGCAGTAATAGTAGTAGTAGTAGTAGTACAGTGGTATTAGTAGTAGTAGTAATAATAGCAGTTATAGTAGTAGTAGTAGTAGTACAGTGGTATTAGTAGTAGTAGTAATAATAGCAGTAATAGTAGTAGTAGTAGTAGTACAGTGGTATTAGTAGTAGTAGTAATAATAGCAGTAATAGTAGTAGTAGTAGTAGTACAGTGGTATTAGTAGTAGTACAGTGGTATTAGTAGTAGTACAGTGGTATTAGTAGTAGTACAGTGGTATTAGTAGTAGTACAGTGGTATTAGTAGTAGTAGTAATAATAGCAGTAATAGTAGTAGTAGTAGTACAGTGGTATTAGTAGTAGTACAGTGGTATTAGTAGTAGTAGTAATAATAGCAGTAATAGTAGTAGTAGTAGTAGTACAGTGGTATTAGTAGTAGTAGTAATAATAGCAGTAATAGTAGTAGTAGTAGTAGTACAGTGGTATTAGTAGTAGTACAGTGGTATTAGTAGTAGTACAGTGGTATTAGTAGTAGTAGTAATAATAGCAGTAATAGTAGTAGTAGTAGTACAGTGGTATTAGTAGTAGTACAGTGGTATTAGTAGTAGTAGTAATAATAGCAGTAATAGTAGTAGTAGTAGTACAGTGGTATTAGTAGTAGTACAGTGGTATTAGTAGTAGTACAGTGGTATTAGTAGTAATAGCAATAATAGCAGTAATAGTAGTATTAGTAGTAGTACAGTGGTATTAGTAGTAGTAGTAATAATAGCAGTAATAGTAGTAGTAGTAGTAGTACAGTGGTATTAGTAGTAGCAGTAGTAGCAGTGGTGGAAGCAGTAGTAGAAGTACATTTACATTGATATTTTAGTTATTTAGCAGACGCTCTTATCCAGAGTCACTTACAGTTAGTGCATTCATCTTAAGATAACTAGGTGGGACAACCATATATCTCAGGCATAGTAAGTACATTTTTTCTCAATAAAGTAGCTATCAGCAAAGTCAGTGCAAGTAGTAGCAGTAGTATTAGTAGTATTATTAGTAGTAGTAGAAGTAGTAGTGTAGTACAGTGGAAATATTACTAGTAGCAGTAGCGGTAGTAGTAGTAGTAGTAGTAGTAGTAGTAGTAGTAGTAGCAGTAGCGGTAGTAGTAGTAGTAGTAGTAGTAGTAGTAGTAGCAGTAGCGGTAGTAGTAGTAGTAGTAGTATTAGCAGTAGTAATATTACTAGTAGCAGTAGCAGGAGTAATAGCAATAGCAGTAGCAGTTGTAGTAGTAGCAGCAGTAGTAGCAGTTTTAAGACAGCGCCGGAGAACAAGGCTGACGTTTTACGTATTCCTGACCAATTGTTTTTTTTTTTTTTTGCGTTGTTTGTAACCTAGTTTTCAACTTATTTTGCACATAATGTTGCTGCTTCAGTCTCTTATGACCGAAAATAACTTCTGCACATCAGAACTGCGATTACTCACCATGGACTGGCAGAATCCTTTTTTCCCCTACATTTGCGTGAAGAGAAGGTCGGAGAAAAAGGAGCCAGAGGGCAGGCTCCCTTCTGAGAATTTTTAGGCGATCGAATAAACCCCCACTTCCTTCCATTCTGCTAGCAAACGTGCAATCTTTGGAAAATCAAATCGATGACCTGCGCGGAAGATTAAACTACCAACGGGACATTCAAAACTGCAACTTATGCTTCACGGACTCGTGGCTGAACGACGACATTATCAACATACAGCTGTATGGTTATATGCTTTATCGGCAGGATAGAACAGCCATGCCTGGTAAGGCAAGGGGCAACGGACTATGTCTTTTTGTAAATAACAGCTGGTGCACGATATCTAAGGAAGTCTCAAGGTTTTGCTCGAGAGTATCTCATGATAAGCTGTAGACCACAATATCTACCAAGATCATTTTCATCTGTGTTTTTCGTAGCTGTCTACATACCAGCACAGACTGATGCTGGCACTAAGACTGCACTCATAAGCAAACAGGAAAACACTCACCCAGAGGCGACGCTCCTAGTAGCCGGGGACTTTAATGCAGGGAAACTTAAATCCATCTTACCAAATTTCTATCAGCATGTTAAATGTGCAACCAGAGGGAAAAAACTCTGGACCACCTTTACTCCACACACAGAGACGCATACAAAACTCTCCCTCACCCTCCATTTGGCAAAACTGACCATAATTCTATCCTCCTGATTCCTGCTACCAAGCAAAAATTAAAGCATTAAGCACCAGTGACTCGATCAATAAAAAAGTGGTCAGATGAAGCAGATGCTAAGCTACAGGACTGTTTTGGTAGCACAGGAGTATACCACATCAGTCATTGACTTCATCAATAAGTGCATCGATGACATCATCCCCACAGTGACTGTATGTACATACCCCAACCAGAAGCCATGGATTACAGGCAACATCCGCACTGAGTTAAAGGCTAGAGCTTCCGCTTTCAAGGAGCTTTTCACTGACATTTTCAACCTCTCCTTGTCTGAGTCTGTAATACCAACATGTTTCAAGCAGACCACGATAGTCCATGTGCCCAAGAACACTAAGGTGACCTGCCTAAATGACTACCCACCTGTAGCACTCACGTCTGTAGCCAGGAAATGCTTTGAAAGGCTGGTCATGGCTCACATCAACATCATTATCCCAGAAACCCTAGACCCATTCCAATTTGCATACCACCCTAACAGGTCCACATCTGATGTAATCTCTATTGCACTCCACACTGCCCTTTCTCACCTGGACAAAAGGAACACCTATGTGAGAATGCTATTCATTGACTACAGCTCAGCGTTCAACACCATAATGCCCTCAAAGCTCATCATTAAGCTAAGGACCCTGGGACTAAACACCTCCCTCTGCAGCTGGATCAGTGATAGGCCTGATCACCGACAATGACGAGACAGCCTATAGGGAGGAGGTCAGAGACCTGGCCATGTGGTGCCAGGACAACAACCTCTCCCTCAACGTGATGGACTACAGGAAAAAGAGGACCGAGCATGGCCCCATTCTCAATCGACAGGGCTGTAGTGGAGCAGGTTGAGAGCAGTTTGACCACAAGGCACTACAGAGGGTAGAGCGCACAGCCCAGTGCATCACTTGGGCCAAGCTTCCTGCCATCCAGGACCTCTATACCAGGCAGTGTCAGAGGAAGGCCCTAAAAATGGCCAAAGACTCCAGCCACCCTAGTCATAGACTGCTCTCTCTTCTACCACACGGCAAGTCGTACCGGAATGCCACGTCTAGGTCCAAGGGGCTTCTAAACAGCTTCTACCCCCAAGCCATAAGACTCCTGAACATCTAATCAAATGGCTACCCAGACTATTTGCATTGCCCCCCCCCCCCCCCACCCATCTTTTACACCGCTGCTACTCTCTGTTGTTATCATCTATGCATAGTCACTTTAGTAACTCTACCTACATGTACATATTAACTAACCGGTACCCCCACATATTGACTCTGTACCGGTACCCACCAGTATATAGTCTTGTCTATTGTTATTTTTGTATTTTTTTAACTGCATTGTTGGTTAGGGCTCGTAAGTAAGAATTTCACTGTAAGGATGTATTCGGCACATGTGACTAATACAATTTGACTTGATTTGATTAGTAGTAATAGTAATAGTACAGTGGTATTATTAGTAGTAGTGTAGTAGCAACAATACAAGTAGTAGTAGTAGTAGTAATAGTAGTACAGTGTTGTAGAAGTAGTAGTAGTAGTAGTAGCAGTAGCAGTAGTAGTAGTATCAGTAGTAGCAATAGCAGTAGCAGTAGCAGTAGCAGAAGTAGTAGTAGCAGTAGTAGTAGCAGCAATAGCAGTAGTACTGTAGTAGTAGTAGCAGTAGTAGTGTATTAGTAGTAGCAGCAGTAGAAGTGTAGTAGTAGTATCAGTATAAGTAGCAGTAGTAGTGTAGTAGTAGTAGTAATATCAGTAGCAGCAGTAGTAATGTAGTAGCAGTATCAGTAGCAGAGGTAGTAGTAGTAGCAGTAGCAGCAGAAGTAGTAGTAGCAGTAGCAGCAGCAGTAGTAGTAGTTGCAGTATTAGTAGTAGCAGTAGTATCAGTAGTAGTAGTAATAGTAGCAGTAGCAGTAGCAGTAGCAGTAGCAGTAGCAGTAGCAGCAGCAGCAGCAGTAGTGTTATTATCAGTGCTAGTAGTAGTAGTAGTAGTAGTAGCAGTAGCAGTAGTAGTGTAGCAGTAGTAGTAGCAGTAGCAGTAGTAGTGTAGTAGTTGTTGTTGTAGTATTAGTAGTATTGGTAATAATAATAGTAGTAGTATTAGTAATAATAATAGTAGTAGTAGTAGCAACAGTAGCAGGAGTAGTAGTATTAGTTGTAGCAGCAGTAGTAGTGTAGTAGTAGTAGTAGCATTAGTAGTGTAGTAGTAGTAGTACTAGTAGTAGTAGTAGTAGTAGTAGTAGCAGTAGCAGTAGTAGTAGTAGTAGTAGTAGTAGTAGTATAGGTAGTAATAGTAGCAGTGGTGGTAGTAGTATTGGTAGTAGCAGTAGTATCAGTAGTAGTAGTAATAGTAGCAGTAGCAGTAGCAGCAGCAGCAGCAGTAGTGTTATTATCAGTGCTAGTAGTAGTAGTAGTAGTAGCAGTAGCAGTAGTAGTGTAGCAGTAGTAGTAGCAGTAGCAGTAGTAGTGTAGTAGTTGTTGTTGTTGTAGTATTAGTAGTATTGGTAATAATAGTAGTAGTATTAGTAATAATAATAGTAGTAGTAGTAGCAACAGTAGCAGGAGAAGTAGTATTAGTTGTAGCAGCAGTAGTAGTGTAGTAGTAGTAGTAGCATTAGTAGTGTAGTAGTAGTAGTACTAGTAGTAGTAGTAGTAGTAGTTGCAGTATTAGTAGTAGCAATAGTATCAGTAGTAGTAGTAATAGTAGCAGTAGCAGTAGCAGTAGCAGCAGCAGCAGCAGTAGTGTTATTATCAGTGCTAGTAGTAGTAGTAGTAGTAGCAGTAGCAGTAGTAGTGTAGCAGTAGTAGTAGCAGTAGCAGTAGTAGTGTAGTAGTTGTTGTTGTAGTATTAGTAGTATTGGTAATAATAGTAGTAGTATTAGTAATAATAATAGTAGTAGTAGTAGCAACAGTAGCAGGAGTAGTAGTATTAGTTGTAGCACCAGTAGTAGTGTAGTAGTAGTAGTAGCATTAGTAGTGTAGTAGTAGTAGTACTAGTAGTAGTAGTAGTAGTAGTAGTAGTAGTAGTAGTAGTAGTAGTAGCAGTAGCAGTAGTAGTGTAGTAGTAGTATAGGTAGTAATAGTAGCAGTGGTGGTAGTAGTATTGGTAGTAGCAGCAGTAGTGGGGTAGTGGTAGCAGCAGCAGTAGTAGTGTAGTAGTAGTAGTAATAGTAGCAGGAGTAGTAGTATTGGTAGTAGGAGCAGCAGTAGTGTAGTAATATTAGTAGTTGTAGTAGCACAATTATTAGTAGTTGCAGTAGCAGTAGTAGTGTAGTACAGTGGAAACATCAGAAGTAGTAGTTGTAGAAGCAGGAGTACAGTGCTAATGATAGCTGGAACCAGAACTGGCTGACCTAGTTCCGTGTTTCATCGATCATGAAAAGGAAGAGATTGTGTCATGTGTAAAGGTCATGTTTTCATTGTGGTAAGGAGTTCCATGGTTTTGAACAAGCTTGAAAAGAAGTGATACTTGATAGCGATGCTTCATGAGAGAGTATCTTGTCTTCTCTAAAGCTGATGTCAGCCCTTTTGTTCTGCCAGTTCGATGCACAACATTCTGTGAAAGAATCTAAGCAATATACACTGTAGCACAGCAGATGTAGCACCGCAGATGTAGCACCGCAGATGTAGCACAGCAGATATAGGAAAGCAGATGTATTACAGCAGATGTAGCACAGCAGATATAGGAAAGCAGATGTATTACAGCAGATGTAGCACAGCAGATGTAGCACAGCAGATGTAGCAAAGTAGATATAACAAAGCAGATGTAGCAAAGCAGATGTAGCAAAGTAGATATAACAAAGCAGATGTAGCAAAGCAGATGTAGCAAAGTAGATATAACAAAGCAGATGTAGCAAAGTAGATATAACAAAGCAGATGTAGCAAAGTAGATATAACAAAGCAGATGTAGGAAAGCAGATGTAGTAAAGTAGAAAAACAAAGCAGATGTAGCAAAGCAGATGTAGCAAAGCAGATGTAGCAAAGCAGATGTAGCAAAGCAGATGTAGCAAAGCAGATGTAGTAAAGTAGATATAACAAAGCAGATGTAGCAAAGCAGATGTAGCAAAGCAGATGTAGCAAAGCAGATGTAGCAAAGCAGATGTAGTAAAGTAGATATAACAAAGCAGATGTAGCAAAGCAAATGTAGTAAAGTAGATATAACAAAGCAGATGTAGCAAAGCAGATGTAGCAAAGCAGATGTAGTAAAGTAGATATAACAGAGCAGATGTAGCAAAACAGATGTAGTAAAGTAGATATAACAAAGCAGATGTAGCAAAGCAGATGTAGTAAAGTAGATATAACAAAGTAGATGTAGTCAAGTAGATATAACAAAGCAGATGTAGTAAAGTAGATATAACAAAGCAGATGTAGCAAAGCAGATGTAGTAAAGTAGATATAACAAAGTAGATGTAGTCAAGTAGATATAACAAAGCAGATGTAGTAAAGTAGATGTAACAAAGCAGATGTAGTAAAGTAGATATAACAAAGCAGATGTAGTATAACAAAGTAGATGTAGCAAAGCAGATGTAACAAAGCAGATGTAGTAAAGTAGATATAACAAAGCAGATGTAGCGAAGCAGATGTAACAAAGCAGATGTAGTAAAATACATATAACAAAGTAGATGTAGCAAAGCAGATGTAACAAAGCAGATGTAGTAAAGTAGATGTAACAAAGCAGATGAGGCACAGCAGATGTAACAAAGCAGATGTAGCACAGCAGATGTAGTAAAGTAGATATAACAAAGCAGATGTAGCAAAGTAGACGTAGCAAAACAGATGTAGCACAGCAGATGTAGTAAAGTAGATATAACAAAGCAGATGTAGCAAAGTAGATGTAGCAAAACAGATGTAGTAGATGTAAATAGATGTAGCAAAGCAGATGCAGCTAAGCAGATGCATCCTTTCTTTCTCAGCTATTACTTTGAGTAAATTGAAACTTTACTTGAAACCAGTTTTTTCCATGAAATCATTTGTGCCGGCTGTGACATTTGACTGTCCTGTCTGAGCCCAAGCAGACAGACTGGCGGAACAGCCGAGGTAAGGGAACACTGGCACCATCACCACCAAACACATTTTGACTTTGGCTATAGCCAGGATTTTCCCTGCGTATTATACACATATACAATTGTGGCTAGAAGTGAGTGAACTCGACAGTGAGAGAACAAGACATAGTTGTAGTATGAGACTGCCCAAAGTTGGTTGCCTAGACAACTGCATAGTAATGTATAAACACACTAATTTTGCATTTACAGACGCTCTTCTTGAGAGAGACTTACAGGAGCAATTAGAGTTATGTGCCTTGCTCAAGGGCACGTCAACAGATTGTTTCACTCCACAGCTAGTTTGAAATGTCGCCAAAGGTGCTATCGAATTAGATCCTTTTCTATAGCTCGTTTGGCTCATGTTAGGGCTGTGAATTGCTAGGAGAATGTGAATTGTGATTCTCCCGATTCTCCTTATTCTACATGTGTTGCAATTTGATACTGTGATTTTCTTGCGATTTCATGTTCCAACCATATTGCTCACTATTTGGGGGGGGGGTCCAAATAGTCTGGGTAGCCATTTGATTAGCTGTTCAGGAGTCTTATGGTTTGGGGGTAGAAGCTGTTTAGAAGCCTCTTGGACCTAGACTTGGCACTCCGGTACTGCTTGCCGTGCGGAAACAGAGAGAACAGTAAATGACTAGGGTAGCTGGAGTCTTTGATCATTTTTGGGCCTTCCTCTGACACCGCCTGGTATAGAGGTCCTGGATGGCAGGAAGCTTGGCCCCGGTGATGCACTGGGCCGTACGCATTACCTTCTGTAGTGCCTTGCGGTCGGAGGCAGAGCAGTTACCATACCATGCAGGATGCTCTCGATGGTGCAGCTGTAAAATCTTTCGAGGATCTGAGGACCCATGCCAAATATTTTCAGTCTCCAGAGGAGGAATAGCTTTTGTCATGCCCTCTTCACGACAAATCTTGGTGTGCTTGGACCATAATAGTTTGTTGGTGATGTGGACACCAAGGAACTTGAAGCTCTCAACCTGCTCCAATATAGCCCCGTTGATGAGAATGGGGGTGTGCTCTGTCCTCCTTTTCCTGTAGTCCACGATCATCTCCTTTGTCTTGATCACTTTGAGGGAGAGGTTGTTGTCCTGGCACCACACGGTCAGGTCTCTGACCTCCTCCCTTTAGGCTGTCTCGTTGTTGTCGATGATCAGGCCTACCACTGTTGTGTCATCAGCAAACTTAATGATGGTGTTGGAGTTGTGCTTGGCCGTACAGTCATGAGTGAACAGGGAGGACAGGAGGGGACTGAGCACGCACCCTTGAGGGGCCCCCGTGTTGAGGATCAGCGTGTTGGATGTGTTGTTACCTACCCTTACAACCTGGGGGCGGCCCGTCAGGAAGTCCAGGATCAAGTTGCAGAGGGAGGTGTTTAGCCCAGGGTCCTTAGCTTACTGATGAGCTTTGAGGGCACTATTATGCTGAACGCTGAGCTGTAGTCAATGAATCGCATTCTCACATAGGTGTTCCTTTTGTGCAGGTGTGAAAGGGCAGTGTGGAGTGCAATAGAGATTGCATCATCTGTCTATCTGTTGGTGCGGTATGCAAATTGGAGTGGGTCTAGGGTGTCTGGGATAATGGTGTTGATGTGAGTCATTACCAGGGTTTCAAAGCATTTCATGGCTACAGACGTGAGTGCTACGGGTCGATAGTCATTTTGGCAGGTTACCTTCGTGTTCTTGGGGACAGGCACTATGGTGGTCTGCTTGAAACATGTTGGTAATACAGACTCAGACAGGGAGAGTTTGAAAATGTCGGTGACGACACTTACCACTTGGTCAGCGCACGCTCGGGGTCTCACACGGTGAAAGAGGGTGATGGAGAAAAGTGAAGAAAGAGGATGTTAAAGGGAAGGATGTTTTGAAGGTTTTTGTGATGAGGACTTTTGTATGGATCATCACTGCATACTGGTATTAATTTCTTTTTTTTCTTCTTTACATTTGATGAATACTCTGACGTAGCCCAAAGTGACCCATTGAATTGGTCTATTGATTGCTGAAGACAGTATTTATCCCAGAATGCAAATCTGTCTTAGGGATGCTATTCATTCGATCTGTGTACCGTCACTGTGTGAGGATATAATGAGAGACTTCCTATCAAAAATAAAGGGGGAGCACATATGAATGGAATCAATTGAACAGTGAGAGACATTTCTTTGGCTCCAAGCAGTGCTGCAGATTCAGATTATTCATAGTATTCCAGAATGTGCAGCTGGCCTTTTGGCTCAGTGCATATTCATAATGTCCTATTGAAGTCATACTATATGCTTCATGGCAAAGAAGATACTGATTTCTGAATGCCACTATCAAGTATATCATGTGTTCTTGGTTCCCAGACTTGGGAACCAAGAACACATGATCGAGTGTAACTTCACCTAGATAGGAACAAGCTATAGAATTTACAGTAAAAAAAATGTGTGGCAAAAATAGTACATGGCAAACACAACTACAGCAAATACTGAGCCAAGACTCATGGATCGCTGTCATCTACCTCAGACTAATGTTTCAAAATAGTTGAATGTAGGCCATAATTATGATCGGCACAGACAAAGCAAGTGCTGCTGGTTTAGCATCAAGGGAAATACTCTAGAGGTAACCCCAGCGTAAGGGTCAGTGCTATCCGGGTTCCTTGGAACATCCCTACTCCAAACCTGACGCTAACCTTAACCTTAACCTTAACCATAACCCTTACCTAACCCTAACCTTAATCCTTACCTTGACCATTTTGCATTTCAAGTTCAACGTGGTAGTCCCAATGATCTTGGATGGAACAGACCCAGTTTAAACCCCGTGGACAGGCTAACATGCAGCACACCCAGACACCCAGCCAGGCTTCAGCCCAGTAACCCTGGAGATCTGGTGGCTAGCTAAGCTAAGGATGGCTGCTATGTGTGAGAGAGGCTGCTGTCAGCTGCTCGCGGTTTAGGGTATTTCAGGACGACTCGGTGGGTGTTAGCTACCACTAGCCAGTGATTCAGGAAGAGGATCCAGAGGAGAGGATAACCTCAATGCTGTCGTCCTACGCCGAGCCACGTACAATTAGATGTATTGCAAATGTATAATCAGGCAGGACGGTTGACACACTGATGATCGTGGACTTTCCCTGGTTTCCTTTCAGTGCATGTCCTACCAGCGACCACGGCCAACGAGAGTCTGTGGAGCCTGTTTGAAGGTAAGAACGTGGCTCTCTGGTTCTCTGCATTGTACATGACTAAAATAGCGCAACAACAATAAATAGGTCATAAATGACAAAGATATTTCTGCATAAGTGACTAACGACTGAAACATGAGTCTTCAGGGCTGTACGATATTATGACTGTGACTAATCTGGTCGGTTTTGTGTGTTTCAGACGTGTACCTGTGCGCTGTGCTGATCTGCTCTGTGGGACTGGTGTGCATGTGCATGTTCACCGTGGCGGTGACTTGCCAATATGTTCAGAGGAAGAAGAAGTTAAAAGGTGAGTAAACACTCTATCCCTGCTCCTAACCATCCAACACTGAAAGCCCTCATCTGGGCCATATTACCAGATCATTTAAAGATAATGGACTCTGATATGTAAAGCCATGGCATGCTGTTGATGACACGGCAGAATGTTCTTTTGCCCCTCATGCGCTTATGTTTTGTCTCATTGCCTCATAGACAACTACCATTTGGTCAAGAGTCTACAGAACAGGTAAGTTTCATCATTCAAACTTAAGTAACTATGATTTATACTGTACTTTAGCCACTATGGTACACACAGACTCTTTTCATCCATGACCGCGATGGCTACTTACATTTCCCTGCTCTAATTCTGCTGTAAACATGCCTGTCTGCTGTCTGCAGTTCAGGGGAGACGGTGACCAGTCTAGTCAGTGTGTCTCCTGCTCTGCCCAAAAAGCAGAGGAGGTACAGGAGGAAACGAAGCAAAGCCCAGTCAGAGATACCACCAGAGATACCAGTTAAAGGTAAACAGACAGTCTCTCAACAACATCATACATCTGTATCACATTTTCCCTTACCCAAGGATGTATGTTTACTTAGAAGCCTATCTTCATACGCACAGTTGGGTATGTGGTCTGGGGGAGGGAATGTGGCTAAAGTAATCATCAGAGCATAAAGGAGTTCTGAACATTCTGTTTCCTGATGCTAGAGATGTTGTGAATTATCTATGAAATATTGCTCTACTTGCCACTACCTTTTGAGCCCATATATGGATCAACTGTACCGTTTGTGCGGGCATAGATAAACTGGAAATAGAGCAAAGCAACTTCTATATCAGTCTTTGTGATATCAGGGTGCTACCAGAAATAGTGCAGAGTTTATGGTCAACTAATCAAGTAAGACAGCGGATTTGAAGAAAGTAACGTCTGTTCTTGATATTTTTGTTTCCCCGGGAGATGAATAGGCTGATGTTGGGCAGTTTTAAAGTGTTGCATCTGTCTCACAAGGAGTTCATGTCACGACGTAGTAGTCTGAATGCCAACACACATCAAACGTTGTATGTCTGTTCAACTCTGCTTTGACGCCTGCATCCAAATCATCACTAATAAATGACAGGACGGGCACGTAAACATTGCAGACGGGGAACATTTTGCTTCTGGGTTTTAGGGGGGAAATGTTTCTTGTGACACAGACAATGTGTTCCCTATCTCCATAAAGTATGTAATCATTGTATTCTTCCACAGCACCCATAGCAAACAAAATCCCCAAACCCAAACTTTTAAAGGTACAGCCGATGAAAGTGGTCTTGGTAAGTGCTCTGGGGTAACTCCTGGTTCATACATACAATTTAAAAGGCAAGAAGGTATTTCAGTAGAGGGCTGTCCAGAAATCTAAAATCGAATCTAAGTTTTACTTCATTCGATTTTTGTGTATATGTGACTGTCAACCCGAGGTAATTTTGTTCAGTATCAAATGATAAAAGACACAACGTGAATAAAGGGTACGCTTCTTCACCCGTTTAATCTTTCTCCTTGTCCCGGCAGCCAAAGATTGCAGAAGAGAGCCTGACATATGCAGAGTTGGAGCTGGTCAAGCCCCTGCCGGACAACAAAGCCTCGTGCACAAGCACTGTGTACGCCCAAATCCTCTTTGAGGAGAGGCAAGTATGAGAAACACACCACGTTTAGCCGAAGCTCATGTACAAAATGTTATATTTATGATCAGCATTATTGTTCTATATTATATTGAGTTTTATTTTTCTTACAAAGCCAAAATGAGATACAAACAGGTTTTCTATACTGTTTTCTATACTGTGTTGAATTTTTATTTTACAATTGACTTCTTTTTTTTTTTTACCTCCCAAAACATCTGCATGATGTCTGTCATCTTCTGCTATGTTATTACAGCAATACTGCAGCTGCAAAGGTTGACATTAAGGCAACAATTAGACGCCCGCCCATTTGTGTTATTTGTGTTATCACGCAGCTCTTTCAACTGGTGCCAAAGTCAACGGGCTCTTGGCGACACACTTGTACCCAGAGCTGTGATCAGCTGTGACAGAGCAGTTTAACTGGCTACAAACGAAAGGCCTTGTTTGGCTTGACTTGTATCACCAGGGTTTTCCTCTCACCTTATGATTACAAAGCACATGATTACTTAAGTTTTTGATTGTATTTTTTACTCCTGGTAAGAACAACACCAATGACCAAATGCCGTTTCTTTATCTCTCAAGATCTGCACAACAGCGGAGATTTTGTCTTCTGTTTTTTAAAACTTTTCCGTGAATGTAAGTGTGTGTAAAAATGCTTAGTATGTTTAATGACCCCTTGGATTTAACCATGGAAAACCGAGCAAAACAACAGTGTTTTTTTTCTCCCCCAGTGAACTTGAAATGCCAGACATCCAGGCACCATAACCATTCCCCATCCACCAGTTCTCTCTCTCATATATGAAGATCTATACATAGACTAATAATCGCCAGAGTGCATTGAGACGATTCCATGTAGGGAAAACAAATCCTTCCCACATCCATTGACAACAACGAAATCTATCTATATCTATCTACACACATCTACACAATGGTTCAAAGTAACCTTCCTGGGGTGAGAAAAAACGTCTTAAAACCTTTTTCAACTGTGAAAATTGAAGTCTCCTCCAAACCACGTTTGACTTCATGTGGAGGCCACTGCGTGGACCTCTAACTAGAGCCATGTGTGAACGCTGAACTCTGCACTTTCCTCTGCACTTTTCCTTTGCCATTCGTTCCACCCGGAGAGTGCCGTCGCCCGCACTCATCAAACATTACTCTCCCTTCCAGTTGGAGCAACTCTGTTATTTGTTTTTGTCATTTGAAAATGACGTCGTCGCTGTCTGATGAAAACCTCATAACTAAATTTTTGCCAATTTAAATGTTTTTTTCATTTATTGAAAGCAATATGTCCCCTCAATGTACTCTCAACATTGCATGACTCTCGGACCAAGAAAATGTATTCAAAATAGCTTCTGAAGTTTCATAATTGTATGTTCATTAATGGGAAAATATGGTCATTTTTTCATTTACTGAAAAGTTTCTGTTTTAGAGATGAGGGCTCATCAGACAGCGACGATATATGTGTGTGTGTGTATAATGTATCATATGTGCTGTATAAACATAAAGTGGATGTATATGGTCAGTGGTTAACGGCATGTTTCCTTGTGCTTTCTTTCACACCTCAGGATATCACTTCAGTGAAAAGTCAATGATTATTCATGATATGTTATAAGGAAACGAGAAGTTGAACAAGTAGCAGGTAAAAGAGATGTTGTGGTTTGATCATACCTCCATGTGTGCTTAATTGAGGGAAATGGAGGGTGGGGTAAGGAGTGTCTCCTCTTGTGAAGGAGGAACTGTAATGAGAGAGAGAGAATGAGAGAGAAAGACAGAGAGAGAGAGAGAGGCAGAGAGAGAGACAGAGAGACAGAGAGAGAGAGAGAGAGAGAGAGAGAGAGAGAGAGACAGACAGACAGACAGAGAGAGACAGAGAGAGACAGAGAGAGACAGAGAGACAGAGAGACAGAGAGAGAGAAGAGAGAGAGAGAGAGAGAGAGAGAGAGAGAGAGAGAGAGAGAGAGAGAGAGAGAGAGAGAGAGAGAGAGAGAGAGAGTAAAGTGTGACAGGCCCAAACAGAGTGACTTTAAATAGACACAAACAGTCTGCCTCCCCGCCCTGCACACAGATTAAACTACAGAGGCCAGTGAATAATACGTGAAAAATCAAAGCATATTTTTCTGTGTTTCACGGAGGGGGTCAGATCTCAAGTCTCCAGACATCACAAAGTTTCTGAATTGCAGTGTACAGTAAACATAGTGTAGCTGTTGCCTACGTATATCCTGTGTGGTAAGAGAAATAGGTACCGTGACTGTCAAAGTACCAGTCTGACATCTCTGACTCAGACTCAATAAGCTATAGGAAATAAATGCTTTAGGATATTTAACCATGTCATGTCTCACTGCAAATGACCCACTGGCTCTGTTAAACACTCGTTGTGTTCAAAGAGTGTTTAGGTCATTGGCTTACACTAAAAGTGTTGGGCCGTAACTAATGAAAACAGTTTGGTAACTGATCCCCTCTGGTCCCATGCTGATGACATCAGTCCTTAGTGACACACTATGAACGAACCATTACATTTTTACAGAATACAGAAGAGTACTATTTTCATTGAAGATGTTCTTCTGTATCGACAGAGTTGTTTCTTTTTCCACAATCACAACTGTAAGCAATGACACAGAATCCAACTTCTCTCACCACCAAGCCCTTCCATTTTCCTGTACATCATAGCACCATTAGACACATTATGCAACTTTTCCAAGTATAATTATTATTGATACTCAGTCAAGTACCTTTGAAGTAGCTCCAGAAACATGTATTCAAGGAAGGGCTCTTTAAATGTAATCTTTAGACTGTATGACAGGGTTGTATTGAGTCAGAGGAGAACAAAACCACATCCATTCAGGACTTGAATAAACAGAACGACATGTTTCTGCCCATTCTTGACAGTTTTCCTAAACATGATGTCCAACAAACTCATCCCTGAATAGGCTACATGACTAACTTTGCTATCTTTGAAAGGAATTACAATACCAAAACAAAACAGCTCCACAGTCAAAGACATGCCAAGAAAAGAAATGAGAATTGTACAGAAATCCAGACAATTAGTATCATCAGACAATTAGTCACTTGGGGCCTTAAATATTTAACACATAATGAAAACTCTGTACCTAGTGACCCTACCAAGTTCCAGGTAAGACCCAAGTGCAGACTGTGTTGAAGTAACAATGTTTCTTGCAACAACAAGGGCAGTCAAACGACAGGTCAAGGCAGGCAGGGATGGATAACCCAGAGTAGTGGCAAAGGTACTGGACGGCAGGAGGACTTGGTAGACTGGGGTGGTGGGGGGGGGGAGTCGGCGATGAGGGCCGGGTCCAAGATGTCTTTAGCGGGAACCCAGCACCTCTCCTCTGGGCCATAACTCTCCCAGTCAACCAGGTACTGCTCCGTGGACGAACCTTCAGGATGCGTCTCACAGTGTATGCTGGCTGGCTGGCTACCGATGACACAGGGGGAGGGATGGGCCGAGAAACAGAAGACAAAAAGGGCAGTCAGACAAGGTTTTGACTCTAGACAGAGCCAAGTTAAGAAAAATACGGAGGGTACGGGGCAACAGAGGACAAATAGCAGAGGGGCTAATGATCTTGGAGCGGGGAGGAAAAGTCTCAGCTTCCGGGGATGTAGCCGCGGCACTACAGTGGCGTGCCAGCGCCTCAGGCTTGACCTTCTTGGATACCGGTCGGTGCAGCGGAAGCGAAATGGCCCCTTACTGAACCCCTCCCAGAGGTCCTGGTACTCTGTGGAGCTGGCGGAGAGGTCCGGGGCAGGCAGAGCTGACTTCAGGCAATGAGTGTGGCAGGACGGGCTCCAGCCCACTATGGCACCAGTAGCCCAGGCAACCAGCAGGAATTTGATCGTCTCGCTGTGTTTCCGACACTCGTAGGTTGACGTTGGGGGGGGGGGTCTGGTGGGTGACCCAGCTTATAGAGCACCTGTACAGCGCTCTAACGCCCATGGGAATGGAGAGGGGTTGAGTGGGGATGCCCAGCTCGGACTCCAGGTTAAAGTCCATGAGACTCACATCACCCCACCGCAGGATGGCACAGAGAGGGGGGTGAGTAAGGGGAGACGGACATTTTTCTTTAAGGCCCACCAGAGTACTCACTCCAACGAATGAGCTAGGTCTCTTGAAGGGACATGTAGATACATAATGACCAGCAGTACCGCAATACAGACAACTCTGGGTCTCAAGTCTGCGTACGCGTTCGGCTGGAGACAACCTGGCCCTGCAGAGCTGCATCGGCTCGGGAAGATGTGAATCGGGCAGTCTCCGGAGGCTCTTGGAGAACTCGGGGAAGCTCGGATGGGGGCTGGAGGGGGGGTGGAGACAAGTCAGGTGAAACAGATCAGGGAGAGACATGCCCAATAGGGCAGTTACACAATAACAGAGGAAGAAAACCGAGAGGCTGTAACATACACTGTCAGCTGGCACAGGGTTGGGAGTAGGAAAGCTAGACCGGACAGAACGGATGTCCTGCTAACAAGGGTGTGAACACGAATGGCTGTGTTCACACAGGCAGCCCAATTCCGATATTTTTCCCACTAATTGGTCTTTTGACCAGTTATGGTCTTTTGACCAATTATGTCAAGATTTTTTCACAGCAGATATTTTTTCAGAGCTGATGTCAAAAGACCAATTCGTGAAAGAAGTATCATATTTGGGCTGCCTGTCTAAATGCAGCCGTTGTGTCCAGCAATCCAGCCTCAGCACTTGGCCAATGTGCTAGTATCGCAGCAGTAGATAACCCAGTATGATTGATTGCTGAGTGTCAGTGTTTGACATTGTCAGCTACTGGAGGGTTTTCTTGAAAGAAACCATAAGTAGAATCAGTGTGTATGAGTCGAATAAACCAATAAAATAACTAAATGAATAGGTTAGTTAAAACACCAGTTAAGGAAATGCAGGTATGTGTGTTTATACTCTACTGGTTGTCTGGCTGTTACAGAGGGATCATCACCTGTCAAGTAAAGCAGAGCTCTTTTTACAGGGGAGGTTGACAGACTGAACACAGGTAAACAAGAGGCCCTTGTGATGTGCTGTCCTCCTGGGGACCAGAAACAGGATCCCATTGAAAGACACAATGACCTGGGGGATATGTCTAGCTTGGTCTCTGTCTGTGGACAACCCCCCCCTCATCCTCTTTACCTTTCTCAATTCATTTCAATTTAAGGGCTTTGTTGGCATGGGAAACATATGATAACATTGCCAAAGCAAGTGAAATAGATAATAAACAAAAGTGAAATAAACAATAAAAATGTACAAATAACATAACACTTCCAAAATAATCAAGAAAAACATAAATGTCATGTTAATCAAATCAAATCAAATGTATTTATATCGCCCTTCGTACATCAGCTGATATTTCAAAGTGCTGTACAGAAACCCAGCCTAAAACCCCAAACAGCAAGCAATGCAGGTGTAGAAGCACGGTGGCTAGGAAAAACTCCCTAGAAAGGCCAGTGTGGGGTGGCCAGTTTTTCAAATGTTTTTGAGAGGAATGGAAGATTCGATATAGGCTGATAGTTTTTTAAATATTTTCTGGGTCAAGGTTTGGCTTTTTCAAGAGAGGCTTTGTTACTGCCACTTTTAGTGAGTTTGGTACACATCCGGTGGATAGAGAGCCATTTATTATGTTCAACATAGGAGGACCAAGCACAGGAAGTAGCTCTTTCAGTAGTTTAGTTGGAATAGGGTCCAGTATGTGTAATGATCTTCATCTGTTGTTTGTAGAAAGTCAGACCGAAATGCAGCGTGTAGGTTACTCATGACTTTTAATGAAGCTAATACAGTACATGAAATAACGAAGAAGAAAACAACAAACGAATGAAACTAATACAGCCTATCTGGTGACTAACACTAAGACAGGTACAATCGCCCACGAAATACAACGCGCACTCAGGCTGCCTAAATACGGTTCCCAATCCGAGACAACGAGAATCAGCTGACTCCAATTAGGAATCGCCTCAGGCAGCCAAGCCTAACTAGACACACCCCTAATAATACACACTCCCAATTAATACAAACCCTAATACGAAATACAACATATAAACCCATGTCACACCCTGACCTACCCAAACATATAACAAAAACACAAGATACAATGACCAAGGCGTGACAGTATGCAGCTTGATGGATTAGCTAACTTGGCAGAGTGCGCCCACTGAAGAACACTGAAGAACAGCCAGACGAGTAGAGACAGGAGATGTTCAAATGTTCAGACCAGACAAATAATAATAAGGCAGAACGAATACGAAAAGAAGGTTACTAGGACAAGCGCCCGGCGACGGAGTGTGAGTGAGTGCTTGCTTAACCTGTCTCTCAATTCCCCAGACAGTCAACCCGACAACACGCCCAACAGGAAGGATCCCCTCGGGATCGGTAGAAGCCACAGAAGAACTAAAGAGACGGGATAAAGCATGAGGCTTGGTGTTCTTAGTTCCCGGGCAATAAGAAATAACGAACTCGTAACGAGCGAAAAACAACGCCCAACGAGCATGACGCGCATTCAGTCGTTTGCATCATTTTTGCAGAACGTGATGTACTCAAGGTTCCTTTGGTCAGTCCAAACGACAAAGATTAATTGTCAGATTCAACAGAACGGTTTCTTGGGACCTAGAACAAGCCCTCTGTTTCCAACCACTGTCGCCATTTGCCTTTGAGGGCTAAACGGATGGCAGCTGCAGTTCGCATTATGTTAGCCACATCATAGTGGTCCTACGTTCCTTGACGGTGACAGGCGATGAGAAAATACGCGCAAGGGTGGACCCCATCGTCAGTATCGGAGCGCTGGGACAGAATGGCTCCCACGCCCACTCCCCCGACGCGTCAACCTCGACAATAAACTGTTTAGTGACGTCAGGTGCAACAAGGATAGGAGCGGATGCAAAACGCTTCTTGAGGAGATCAGAACAACAATCATACGACCGGTGAGGAGGAAGGGAGTTGGTTCTGGACCGACTGAAGACCGTGCGCAGACCATGATATTCCTCCGGCACTCCTGTCAAATCACCAGGTTCCTCCTGTGAAGAGGGAGCAGAAGAAACAGGAGGAATATCAGACATTAAACACTTCACATGACAAGAAACGTTCCAGGAAAGGATAGAATTACTAGACCAATCAAAAGAAGGATTATGACACACTAGCCAGGGATGACCCAAAACAACAGGTGTAAAAGGTGAACAAAAAATCAAAAAAGAAATGGTCTCACTATGGTTACCAGATACAGTGAGGGTTAAAGGTAGTGTTTCACATAATATACTGGGGAGAGGACTACCATCCAAGGCGAACATGACCGTGGGCTCCCTAACTGTCTGAGAGGAATGTCATGTTCCCGAGCCCAGGCTTCGTCCATAAAACAGCCCTCCGCCCCAGAGTCTATTAATGCACTGCAGGAAGCTGCCGATCCGGTCCAGCGTAGATGGACCGGTAAGGTAGTACAGGTACTTGACGGAGAGGACCGTCTAGTAGCGCTTATCAGTCGCCCTCCGCTTACTGATGAGCTCTGGCCTTTAACTGGACATGAAATGACAAAAATGACCAGCGGAACCGCAATAGAGACAGAGGCGGTTGGTGATTCTCCGTTCCCTCTCCTTAGTCGAAATTCGAATACCCCCCAGCTGCATGGGCTCAACACCAGAGTCAGTGGGGAAAGATGGTAGTGTCGGAGAGAGGGGAGACACAGTTAACGCGAGCTCTCTTCTATGAGCTCGGTGACGAAGATCTACCCGTCGTTCAATACGAATAGCGAGTTCAATCAAAGAATCCACGCTGGATGGAACCTCCCGAGAGAGAATCTCATCCTTAACCTTAGCGTGGAGTCCCTCCAGAAAACGAGCGAGCAACGCCTGCTCGTTCCAGTTACTGGAGGCAGCAAGAGTGCGAAACTCTATAGAGTAATCCGTTATGGATCGATTACCTTGACATAGGGAAGACAGGGACCAGGAAGCTTCTTTCCCAAAAACTGAACGATCAAAAACCCTTATCATCTCCTCTTTAAAGTTCAGATAATCATTAGTACACTCAGCGCTTGCCTCCCAGATAGCTGTGCCCCACTGCCGAGCCCGACCAGTAAGGAGTGATATGACGTAGGCGATCCGAGCTCTCTCTCTTGAGTATGTGTTGGGTTGGAGAGAGAACACTATATCACACTGGGTGAGAAAGGAGCGGCACTCAGTGGGCTGCCCAGAATAACATGGTGGGTTATTAACCCTAGGTTCCGGAGGCTCGGAAGACCCGGAAGTAGCTGGTGGCACGAGACGAAGACTCTGATACTGTCCTGAGAGGTCGGAGACCTGAGCGGCCAGGGTCTCAACGGCATGCCGAGCAGCAGACAATTCCTGCTCGTGTCTGCCGAGCATCGCTCCCTGGAACTCGAGAGTAGAGTAGAGAGAATCCATAGTCGCTGGGTCCATTCTAGGTCGGATCCTTCTGTTAAGCAGGTGAATGAGGACCCAAAAGCGACTTGGCGAAAACAGAGTCTTTATTCCAGTAAAGGAAATAGGCAATACTCCTGGACAATCAGAGCAGAAAACAAAACATAAAAAACTTAATTCCACTCGTAGTGACGAGGACAGACTGGAGACTCGACCATTAACTGTAGGTTGCCTCGGGAAGGCACCGACCGTAGCAGACTCAGACACCTGCTCACACGCAGCATCTGAGGGAAACAAGACACGACAAGGCGAGACAAAGACACAGCACGGCGAACAATATACAAGGATCCGACAGGACAGAAACGGAAAACAAGGGGAGAAATAGGGACTCTAATCAGAAGACAAGATAGGGAACAGGTGTGAAAAGACTAAATGATTGAGTAGGAGAATGAGGAACAGCTGGGAGCAGGAACGGAATGATAGAGAGGAGAGAGAGGGAGGGAGAGAGAAAAAAAGGAACGAACCTAATAAGACCAGCAGGGGGAAACGAACAGAAGGAAAAGCATAATGACAAGACAATATAAGACAAAACATGACACAACAGATATAGTACTAAAATACTTGAGTGTCTCTCTTGATCCTAGGTCCTGGCAGAGTTGTGCAGACTCAACTGAGCTTTTCCTCAAAGAATTTCATGAATTTAGTACTGCTGAAGTGAAAGCCATCCTCTCTTGAGGAATGCTGCTTTTTAGTTAGCTTTGCGACAGTAACAAAAAGGAATTTCAGATTGTTCTTATTTTCCTCAATTAAGTTGGAAAAATAGGATGAGCAACTGTAAGGGCTCTTCGATACTGTACGGTACTGTCTTTCCAAGCTAGTCGGAAGACTTCCAGTTTGGTGTGGCGCCATTTCCGTTCCAATTTTCTGGAAGCTTGCTTCAGAGCTTGGGTATTTTCTGTATACCAGGGAGCTAGTTTCTTATGACAAATGTTTTTAGTTTTTAGGGGTGCAGCTGCATCTAGGGTATTGCGCAAGGTCAAATTGAGTTCCTCAGTTAGGCGGTGAACTTATTTTTGTCCTCTGACGTCCTTGGTTAGACAGAGGGAGTCTGGAAGGACATCAAGGAATCTTTGTGTTGTCTGTGAATTTATAGCACAACTTTTGATGTTCCTTGGTTGGAGTCTGAGCAGATTATTTGTTGCAATTGCAAACGTAATAAAATAGTGGTCCGATAGTCCAGGATTATGAGGAAAAACATTAAGATCCACAACATTTATTCCATGGGACAAAACTAGGTCCAGAGTATGACTGTGAGTAGGTCCAGAGACATGTTGGACAAAACCCACTGAGTCGATGATGTCTCCGAAAGCCTTTTGGAGTGGGTCTGTGGACTTTTCCATGTGAATATTAAAGTCACCAAAAATGACTTATGATTAGAAGATTAGAATATTATCTGCTATGACTACAAGGTCCGATAGGAATTCAGGGAACTCAATGAGGAACACTGTATATGGCCCAGGAGGCCTGTAAACAGTAGCTATAAAAAGTGATTGAGTAGGCTGCATAGATTTCATGACTAGATGCTCAAAAGACGAAAAGGTCATTTTATTTTATTTTATTTCTTTATTTATTGTAAATTGAAATTTGCTATCGTAAATGTTAGCAACACCTCCGCCTTTGCGGGATGCAGGGGGGATATGGTCACTAGTGTAGCCAGGAGGTGAGGCCTCATTTAACGCAGTAAATTCATCAGGCTTAAGCCATGTTTCAGTCAGGCCAATCACATCAAGATTATGATCAGTGATTAGTTAATTGATTATAATTGCCTTTGAAGTAAGGGATCTAACATTAAGTAGCCCTATTTTGAGATGTGAGGTATCATGATCTGTTTCAATAATGACAGGAATGGAGGAGGTCTTTATCCTAGTGAGATTGCTACTGCGAACACCGCCATGTTTAGTTTTGCCCAACCTAGGTCGAGGCACAGACACGTTCTCAATGCGGATAGCTGAGCTGACTACACTGACTGTGCTAGTGGCAGACTCCACTATGCTGGCAGGCTGACTAACAGCCTGCTGCCTGGCCTGCACCCTATTTCATTGTGGAGCTAGAGGAGTTAGAGCCCTGTCTATGTTGGTAGATAATATGAGAGCACCCCTCCATCTAGGATGGAGTCTGTCACTCCTCAGCAGGTCAGGCTTGGTACTGTTTGTGTGTGAGACCCAGAAAGAGGGCCAATTATCTACAAATTCTAACTTTTGGGAGGGGCAGAAAACAGTTTTCAACCAGTGATTGAGTTGTGAGACTCTGCTGTAGAGCTCATCACTCCCCCTAACTGGGAGGGGGCCAGAGACAATTACTCGATGCCAACACATCTTTCTATCTGATTAAGTCTATATACAGTGTTGTAATGATGTGCAAATAGTTAAATTACAAAAGGGAAAATAAATAAACAAATATAGGTTTTATTTACAATGGTGTTTGTTCTTCACTGGTTGCTCTTTTCTAATGGCAAAAGGTCACAAATCTTGCTGCTGTGATTGCACACTGTGGTATTTCACCCAATAGATATGGGAGTTTGTTTTCACATTCTTTGTGGGTCTGTGTAATCTGAGGGAAATATGTGTCTCTAATATGGTCACACATTTGGCAGGAGGTTAGGAAGTGCAGCTTAGTTTCCACCTCATTTTGTGGGCAATGTGCACATAGCCTGTCTTCTCTTGAGAGCCAGGTCTGCCTTCGGCGGCCTTTCTCAATAGCAAGGCTATGCACACAGTACATAGTCAAAGATTTCCTTAATGTTGGGTCAGTCACAGTGGTCGGGTTTTCTGCCACTGTGTACTCTCTGTTTAGGGCCAAATAGCATTTAGATTGCTCTGTTTTTTTGTCAATTCTTTCCAATGTGTCAAGTGATTATCTTTTGTTTTCTCCTGATTTGGTTGTGTCTAGTGGTGTTGCTGTCCTGAGGCACTGTGGGGTCTGTTTGTGTTTGTGAATCGATCCCCAGGACCAGCTTGCTTAGGAGGCTCTTCTCCAGGTTCATCTCTCTGTAGGTGATGGCTTTGTTATGGAAGGTTTGGGAATCACTTCCTTTTCGGTGGTTGTAGAATTTAACGTCTCTTTTCTGGATTTTGATAATTAGTGGGTATTGCCCTAATTCTGCTCTGTATGCATTATTTGGTATTTTACATTGTACACAGAGGGTATTTTTGCAGAATTCTGCATGCTGAGTCTCAATTTGGTGTTTGCCCCATTTTGGGAATTCTTGGTTGGTGAGCGGACCCCAGACCTCACAACCATAGAGGGCAATGGGATCTATAACTGATTCAAGTATTTTTAGCCAGATCCTAATTGGTATGTCAAATGTTATGTTCCTTTTGATGGCATAGACGGCCCTTCTTGCCATGTCTCTCAGATCGTTCACAGCTTTGTGGAAGTTTCCTGTGGCACTGATGTTTAGGCCGAGGTATGTATAGTTTTTGTCTGCTCTAGGGCAACGGTGTCTAGATGCAATTTGTATTCATGGACCTGGCAACTGGTCCTTTGTTGGAACACCATTTCTCTCTCTCTCTCTCTCTCTCTCTCTCTCTCTCTCTCTCTCTCTCTCTCTCTCTCTCTCTCTCTCCCTCTCTCCCTCTCTCCAGATCATCAAGCGTAATCTATCCAGCCTATTCAAACGTTCACAAGGTGCAGTGGGCCTCGCTCAATTAAGTAGGTCAGTACGTCTGTCTGTCTGTCTGTCTTCATTACAGGCCTACATTTGCATATGGTCTATGTGAAATTCAGGCACTGAAGCAAAGTTGGTACTGTCTAACTGGCTAGGGTAAACTATACCCTTACATTTTATTGACACCAGATTCAGTTGTCAAACCAATTAAATTTACAACGGCCATGGGAAATGTCAAGAGCACAGATTTGATGGAAATGTGTGCTTTACGAGGTACGTTGAAGTATTTTCCTCCTTCAGATTACATCTCTATCAGCAATGACCTCCAAATATCTCTCATATACATGCAAACAAGACTGACCATAGATTTAGAATGTATCGATTTACAGCAGTGAGTGACCTCATAAATACCTGTTCCGTTCTTAGAACCATTCTCAGTAGAATACCAAATCATGGAATTTTAAGAATTCTACACAAATCTGTGCTGCTGAAGTTTTGGATCAAGGTAACATTCATGTATTTTCCATCACCCCTTATCATGGTGCCATCTATTGGCGCTAAATGATACTGACTGAGATTAGTGTATCTTGAATGTGTTATGAAATACCCATCTGGCTAAAAATACACTTGTTGACAGGGTTGAGTAATGTCACTGCAAGGTATGTGTGTGGCTTTAAGGTATCTTATGAACCATGTGACAGATTTCATAACACTAATTGGGCGAAGTCTGAGATGTGGGTCATAGTCTGTGCTATTTACAAACATGGGAAGGGGACCAGATCGAAGGGGACAAGTTCATTTATATGCACTACTTTTGACTCCGTCTTGATGTCTTTAAGTTGAATTACATTACTCTCTTAGGGCTTCCAATAGCCAAAGATCAATCTCTTTATCTCCAAGTAAAAGAAAACATGTTGTTTTTGCTTTTCCATTCCTATAGGATGAGGGCCCACTTAGGTACTTATATGTACATGGAAGTAAATGTAGCAGTAAATGACTTGAGAAGTATGAGAATATAACACGAAAATAGTCAAAAATGTTACACCATTTATGTCTCAACATGACAGGCTTATTTGTGCTTATTTCTTCTGATTTTCAACTGTATGCTAACTGTGTGCAGAATGTACACAGTAAGGTATTAACAGCAACAACAATACACTAGCTCTTTCCCTGTAGGCCTCAGACCTAGTTATAAACCAAATTCAGTTGCTTGGTTACAAAGAAAAACGTGACAAAGCTTGCAGCACTCACAGTGCACCCAGGCCAGGCTGACAGTTAAACACAGGGCCTCAGCTGCGTCCACTTAAAAACGTCGGAGCGATGCACTTCCTGGTTTTTATTTACATGGCTCTCGGTGGCTCTTATGTATAATTCACAGCCAGGGAGATGGAATGATCCTCGACAAACACGGCCTTAGCTTGGGAGAGTATTCCTGTGTCTTCGCTCTGGAGATTGCACCCTCTCTGGCTCTGCACTGATCTGGGGGTGGTGGACTTGACTCCAATGCTGGTAAGAAACAAAACATCATATTTTTCTTCTATTCTATAAGTTCAGAACAAGTGAAACTTGATGAAAAGTCATACAGTAGATTCTAGTGTTGATGTCAGTGTTGTAAGAGGTTAGGTTAAATAGGGGGAATGTGAGAATCGGTGAAACTTATTTATAATTGTTCAGTTAAAGACAAGCTATACAGTCAAATCAATGACTATTCACTCTTTTATTCTACTAAAAGGTGGGATTGAGAGTTGTTGTGGTCAAGGTGCATGTTCATTCTCTGCTACAGTGGCAAACAGCCGGCTGTGTCATGTCCTTAGCTGTAATGTGATGAGCTTAGTTACAGTGAGACAAGTCTATTGCCACGGATACAAGGGATTATGACAATATCTATTACATCAAGTTCTGGTTCTACGAGTAATTCCATTGTTCTACTGTCTACTTCATGTGTAAAGGAGAAATTAAGAGCTTTGTTACGATCCTTGAAGTAGTTAGAACCATAGAAAACTGAATAACATATTGATGGAACAGGTTAAAGCTTAACCAAGGAAACCACCTTTAATCAAACTTGTTAAACACTAAACTCATAACACGTTCCACCTCCTTTATTTATTCAAGCACTATGGCCAAGGGCAACAAGCAGTCAAAAGAGCCCAAAGGCCGGAAAATCACCCTGAAGATGGCAAAGCTGGCACTGAAGCTGACCGTGGACGGCAAACGTCGGCTAGACCTCAGCAACATGGAGATCGCCAGCTTTCCCAAGTGCATCCTGAAGCTGTGTGATGTGGACGAGCTGGACCTGAGCCGCAACATGCTCAAGAAGATCCCTGACTCCATCGACAAGTTTGTCAACCTCCGCTGGCTGGATCTCCACAGCAATCAGCTGGACCACGTTCCGGAAGCTATCGGGCACCTCCAGAACCTACACAGCCTCAACCTGTGTAACAATCTACTGAGCAGTATAGGACTCCCCAACGAGATCGGCCTCCTGCAGAAGCTGAGGAGCCTCAACCTGGGCATGAACCTCCTTGAAAGCATCCCGTCCTCCATCGCAGCCCTCAAGGAGCTGCGCCACCTGGGTCTGTTCAACAACCACCTGACCCGGGTGCCCGAGTGCCTCCGCAACCTGCCCCACCTTGAGAGCATCAACCTGAAGTGTAACCCAATCCCCTCGGGGGATGACAAAGGCATAGACCCCATCCAGAGAGTGGAATGTCTGTACCTGGTGAGGGAGAGCTGCCTGTGTGCCTCCTGCCTCAAGAAGGTCAAAGACGCCAGGCAGAGGTTGGACAGCAGGCTAAGCAGAGCCCCTGCTCATGGGAGGTCCATCTTCGCCGGCCTGATCACACCCAACTCGGTGGCGCAGGAGGACCAGGCCACCTGGAGGTGATTGAGGAACCAGGGTTGTGACTAGATGGATTACAGCTATGACCGGAAGTGACTTTTCATGGCAGGTTAGGATAGCCTCTAAGCTAACCCTAACCCTTTTCCTAACCTTAACCTAATACTCCTAACCCGATACATTATTTATCCTAATCTGCTGCGTACGTTCTCCTAACCTGCTACAAAAAAGTCACTTCCGGGAAGCTCTATTCCACCAAGACAGAACCAGGAACCAGGTCCTCCAAGATCATCAAAAGGTCCCCAAGGACAGATTATTTAGGATGAGAACAGTCCAGGTGCTCCATTGCAATAGCTGCTTATTACAAACAATGTATACTAAGCATATCAGGAATTCTGGTAGACAAAAACATTACAGAGGTTACAGTCATACATCCGTAACCACAGCTTTTTATAAGTGTTCTACTCTACCACCGTCTAGAGTTTGAACTACTGTAATGTTCTTCAACAAACTACTAGAAGAAAACCTGCCTTAGCTTCACTATACAGTATTCTCATTTGGTGTATTCTAAATCATTTCACATGTTTCTGTTAATAAATATGATTTCATTCTCATTCTTTATCTGATTATCTGTCTCCTCTGTTCCAGTAAGGAATCACACTAGGCCCAAGACAACAACATCCCAGACATAGTTTTTATTTTGTATTTTACCAGGTAAGTTGACTGAGAACACGTTCTCATTTTCATCAACAACCTGGAGAATAGTTACAGGGGAGAGGAAGGGGGGATGAATCAGACAATTGGAAACCTAGGAAGAAAATATGCAGTACCAGTCAAAGGTTTGGGTGGTATACAGAAAATAGCTAAGTCCATTTTATGGCAAGGACAACTCAAATAAGGAAAGCGAAATGACAGCCTATCATTACTTTAAGAGATGGAGGTCAGTCAATACGGAACATTTCAAGAACTTCTTCAAGTGCAGTTGCAAAAACCATCAAGCGCTATGATGAAACTGGCTCTCGTGAGGACCACCACAGGAAAGGAAGACCCAGAGTTACCTTGTGCTGCAGAGAATACGTTCATTAGAGTTGCCAGCCTCAGAAATTGCAGCCCAAATTTACATTTACATTTACATTTAAGTCATTTAGCAGACGCTCTTATCCAGAGCGACTTACAAATAAATGCATCACAGAGTTCAAGTAACAGACACATCTCAACATCAACTGTTCAGAGGAGACTGCAAGAATCAGGCCTTCATGGTCAAATTGCTGCAAAAAAAAAACAACTACTAAAGGACACCAACTAGAAGAAGAGACTTGCGTGGGCCAAGAAACACAAGAAATAGACATTAAACCAGTGGAAATCTGTCCTTTGGTCTGATGAGTCCAAATTTTAGATTTTTGGTTCCAACAGCCGTGGGAACTCCTTCAAGATTGTTGGAAAAGCATTCCAGGTAAAGCTGGTTGAGAGAATGCCAAGAGTGTGTAAAGCTATCATCAAGGCAAAGGCTACCTTGAAGAATCTAAAATATAGAATATATTTTGATTTGTTAAACACTTTTTGTTTACTACATGATTCCATTTGTGTTATTTCATAGTTTTGATGCCTTCACTATTATTACATTGTAGAACAAAGTAAAAATTAAGAAAAACCCTTGAATGAGTAGGTGTGTCCAGTCTTTGGACTGGTACTTTATGTTTGGCTTGACAATGACAGTGAAGTAGGCAAAAGCACAAACTGATCTGGGACCAGGCTGGCAAAGACTGCCAGCACATTTCTGCACCAACCGTAACGGCTTGATAAGGTCTGTGCACACACCTCAGTGGAACAGCCTTGCTATTACCCTATCTTCCATTTTAATAAACCTTTGAGACACAAGGTCATCACCATCTCCAACATTACACCGTATTTACCATACGGCTGCCTGGGGCTGACGCTGACCGGAGAAGTGCTGAGTCAACAAGAAGATAAAGACGCTAAATCGATAGATTAACTAGTTAGCCAACAGAAACTACACAGTATTGATCTGACCATTATAAGATCTGGACACTATCAATGTTAAGAGGCGGTATCTTATAAGATCCTCCTTTCTGTGTTCTCTCCATGCAGCCTTGTCACAGGTGAGCAGTCTAACATGCTTTGCTTTACACACTGCTCACTACTGTGTCAGCGCTATAGGAAATCAATGCACCAGTACACACAGACACACACACACACATGCACACACTCACTCCGTCCGTCAGGCTGGCAGCATGCAGTGGAGCAGAAGCCGTATGTGCGTGCGTGCGTGTGTGTGTGCGTGCGTGCGAGTGTGTGCGTGCGCGTGTGTGCGTGTGTGCGTGTGTGCGTGTGTGTGTGTGTGTGTGTGTGTGTGTGTGTGTGTGTGTGTGTGTGTGTGTGTGTGTGTGTGTGTGTGTGTGTGTGTGTGTGTGTGTGTGTGTGTGTGTGTGTGTGTGTGTGTGTGTGTGTGTGTGTGTGTGTGTGTGTGTGTGTGTGTGTGTGTGTGATGGACTTTAACACTCATCATTCAGACATACGTGTCAGCCAGTGCATAGTCTGCTGTCAGAATGTTCCCCATCACATCCATTAGCAGATGAAATGATGGCCCTTGCTAATTGCCAGTGACAGGGTAATGGGGGTTTAGGCATTGTGTCGGGGAGAACGGGGACTGCAGGGGCACATGGGAATCAACTTTGTCTCTACAGACGTTACAGGTTTGAACTAATAAGCCCCAATTGGATTTTTCACTGGTCAATTATGACTGTAGAATGCACTCAGCGTGGTTGGAGTCCACCTCCCACATCAAATTATTACCACAGATGTCTGTATTCTGGTATAACTGAATATATAGTATTAAATATTTAGAAGAAGATTAAAGAATGACTGGCACTGGAATAGCCCAAACAGTGGTTATAGGTTTTCATTTTCGAATTCAATTACATCATTCATTACAGTAAGGGCCCACCCCAGATGTGACCCAGATTTCCATTCATCGCATCCTAAATAATTGTCAGTATAACAACAATCCGTGAAGTAATTTACAGTATACCTGTTTGTAAACGACCCATGCATTTCTTTAGATGCCAGATATTTAATGAAGTGTAAGTCCCCAGCATTCCGACTAACGCTACATTGAATATAATGAATACTATGTTTGGCACAGTGTCAACCATCAAACAAAAATCTTTACTGTAGAAACAAATGGTGTAGATCTGCAAAGCCTTCTGTCAATACAGTCACTGCCAAACACCCCCATAAGAATGGATGGCTGATTCTTGAACACACTGCAAATCAATAAGTCATTCTAAGTCATCACAACTTTAACAGACAGCCAAGACAATCTCACAACATCTACCACACGTATCCATTATGAAAATGTACTTAGGTTAAACTATTCATATCAGAGGAGGCTGGTGGGAGGAGCTATAGGAGGACAGGCTCATTGTTATGGCTGGAATGGAATGAATGGAACGGGTCAAACATGTGGTTTCCATATGTTTGATGTGTTTGATACCCTTCCATTTATTCCATCCCAGCCATTCCAGTGTGCCAATCCTCCTATAGCTCCTCCCACCAGCCTCCTCTGATGAATATTTAACTTGAGAGCAAAGCTCTGGATTCCCATTTGTAGACAGTCAGCAGTAGCGCTAGTCAGCATATTCCAATTCAGTACAAGGACATGCATTGACACAAGAAGGCTACATGTGTATTATAAACTGGGTGGTTCTAGCCCTGAATTCTGATTGGTTGACAGCAGCGGTATATCAGACAGTATACCACAGGTATGAAAAAACATATTTTTAGTGCTCTAATTACATTGGTAGCCAGTTTATAATAGCATTAAGGCAGGGTTTGTGGTATATGGCCAATATACCACGGCTAAGGGCTGTATCCAGACACTCCACTTTGCGTCGTGCCTAAGAACAGCCATGGTATATTGGCCACATACCACACTCCCTAAGGTCTTATTGCTTAATTACTGTACAGCATTGCTTGCAGGTTGTCACACAGCTAGTGCTAAGCCATGATATTTCCCATTTCAAACCATCCATCTTAAACCACTAAACAACAATACAACATGTGATGCACCTCTGAAATAGACATAGGAGCCCATATTTCATGAGCAGCCCAGTGGTTATGACTGAACAAAAACAGCAGTGCCCAGCCCAACCCTAACCATAGTACTATACGCTATCCATGGTGGTGAGGTTTTATTGCTGTCTCATTTTGGGCTTGTGCTAGGGTGTGTGTTGCCCTCCCCCTCTGGGCTCTGTAATAAGAGCATCTGTGGTCTACAGGGCAGTGCTGATTCAATTGCAATGGAGGATTTAAAGCTATTATCCAAAATACGGGAAGAGGAGCATGAAGAGGGGGAGAAGAGGAGGAGGAGGATGAAGTGTAGAAGTGGAGGATATCTGGGCTGCTGCTGCCTGACTGAGGGACATATTCTTAGAGAGATGTGGAAATAAGGGAAAGAGAAAGGGAGAGAGAGGGAGGGATGGAGGGAGGGAGGGAGGGAGAGAGACAATATTCAGAGATCTAGAGATGAGAGAGATAATATACAGAGATCTAGAGATGACAAAGGCAGAGATAATATACAGAGATCTAGAGACGAGGGGCAGAGAGAGATAATATACAGAGATCTAGATACGTGAGAGGCATAGAGAGATAATATACAGAGATCTAGAGATGAGAGAGGCAGAGAGAGATAATATACAGAGCTCGAGAGATGATAGAGGCAGAGACTCGAGAAAGAAAAGGAAGAACACAGAGGGAGAAGAAGAGAGAAAGTGAGAAAATGACAGAACATCTGTGAAAAACAGGGAAGCACACAGCTGTAGCCGATTAAGATGGTAGCTGCCAGCCAGAGAGAGAGGAAGAGTGAGAGGACGAGAGAGGGAAGACAGCAGCTCTACTCCTCGTGTGTTTCAGCCTCAGTGAAGCCTGCGCTTGGAAGGACATTCTGATCACACACAGGCATTTACCTGTCAGTGTGGTGTAGTAAGAGTGGGATGAGATCCCCCCTCCCTCCACCCTCCCTACCGCCGTGGTCACCCTGGTGATGAATAATGCAGTAGGGATGGGTGGAGGAAACTGAGCGTGTGCGAGGAGGAGGGATCCCTCCCCCTCAGCCTCAGCCCCCTAGCCTGCTGTTGCTGCTGCTGCTGTTGCCTACTGCAGAACGTCAGTGGTAGAGAGGAGAGAAGAGAGGAGAGGCAGGACAGAGGAGAGGATGGTGTGTTGAGAGAGAGTGATAGAGAGCAAGAGCAAGAGGGGTGGGGTGCCGGACGGACGGACGGATGAACATGCCCAGTGTGGTATTCCTGCGATGACAGCCATGCTGAGTCCCAAGATTAGACAGACCAGGAGAGGTGAGAGAGCCGAGCGCGTTGTATTTTTCTCTACCACTACTACCTAACCATACTACTACTACTACCACTACATATCTGAATGGAGCATATGGGCGGTACACACGGGTCGTTCTACTACGATGCTGTCAATGACATCATCATCTCCTGTTTCATCTTGATAATGCTGATCTGATGCTTGTCTGTCAATTGCTGCTTTTGATGCATTGAATAGTGAACGTCAAAATGATGCAGGTGTGTTTAAATAGTGAATGTGAAAGGTGAATATCACGAGATATAGGAATAGGTCACTTTGTTATCTTTGTTCTGTTATTCTCTCTAAAGTAAGATACAATTGAGAGTGTACGAGAAACGAAATGGATTCATGAAATAGATTCAATTAGCTTTGTGGTTCTAAGATACACACATTCTCTGCATAGATGTTGTAATTGGAATGTGATTGATTCCTTTTATTCATTCAACAAAACACATGACGAAATTTGATTTTCCTGGTCCATGGAAACCTCATAAAATAGCCCACATCGCAGCTGTTTCCCTCTTCTCCTCACCATGTTTTTTGGAATGAGAGATCCCACTACTGTACTATATTACACATCATGGACCGTACTGACAGCTAAGCTACAGGCACAGTAGTACACCCACACACACAGCATAGATAAGTACCCCCCCCCCCCCCCCCCACCACCACAGTTTCTCCGGCAACACAAACACTCCACTAATTCTCAATGGGTTAATACATTCATCAACCGCAGAGGAGTCAGTGGAAATGATGCACCTGTAACTCTACCAGCCCCTTCCCAGGCATCATAAATCACACAGCAACCAGGTTCATGAAATAGAATTTCTCAAAATGGATTCCATGCTTGGAGAAAAAGAGCCAGGTCATTTGTCTTGTGGCTAATAAGTCTACCCCATTGTGACGGGTTAATGGATAGCTATTCTTCGACGTGGAGAGGGTGTGATGATGACTACACAGCTCAAAAGGGCATTAAAAATAGAGACGGGATATCATTGGCTATAGTACGTGTGTGTGCAATGCAATCATGCAGTCATAATTCTCTAGGGTCACGGTGACTATCTCTGGGTTGAGTTTTCACCCACGTTGAAACATCCTACTGTAAGGTAGGTATGAGATCAACAGGAAAACAGCCACACATAATCTATGCCATTACTATGGATCAGAGCCATGTATTCAGCTAACGTGGCTGCATCATAATGCTCATTCTAGACATGATATTCCTCATGTAATGTTAATGGGGAGCCAACATGGCTGCCATAGAATGTTGTAGTGTCATGCAAATGCATCATAACGCTCATTCTAGACATGATATTCCTCATGTAATGTTAATAGGAAGCCAACATGGCTGCCATAGAATGTTGCAGTGTCATGCAAATGCATCATAACGCTCATTCTAGACATGATATTCCTCATGTAATGTTAATAGGAAGCCAACATGGCTGCCATAGAATGTTGCAGTGTCATGCAAATGCATCATATTGCAGAAGCCTCAATGTCTCAACTCTCCAAATACATGGCTCTGCTATGGATTAAATCATACAATGTGTAATTACTATGGGTTAGACATATATAGCATGCGCTAGTAGCAGCACAGTGAAACATGCTAAATAAACAGATTATACAGAGCACATCTTCGCTGGCGCTTTTAGACATTAGCTCATTGATTGATGGTATTAATGAAGCTCATACACAATATAAATGACTCATGATGCACATCCTTGGTAGACTATTCTCTGGGGTCAGGGGGTACATGATACATAGAATCAAGATGGTGGACCACCAATCTACTACTTGTTCATTGAAGATCACTATAGATCATATGGAGGGGATAGCATGTGTGGGTTTGAATCCCAGGGCTACTGGGAGAGTGAATCATCCATTTACTTCACTTTAAACATGGAAAAAGACCTAGTAGGAACGCACACTCAATGAATTGCTAGTATTTTGTGAAAATGTTCACTTTGAACCACAGTCCCAATGTTACAGATTGAGTGAGACCACATTGTAGCTACACCCATGTCAACCCTATGGAAGGTATGAATCACTGTGAGGAGAAATGTCCAAACTGGCTCAGTGTAGCGTTTGGCCTACAAAAACACACACACACACACACACACACACACACACACACACACACACACACACACACACACACACACACACACACACACACACACACACACACACACACACACACACACACACACACACACACACACACACACACACACACACACACACACACACTGACTCAGATAATTGGGCAGTGTATTCCAAAGCGCCCACGGATTGCAACAGCTGGTGCGAACTACAGTACATTACATTACTATGGCAACATTTACAAATCATTCCTTCATTCCTCTTGGACCCAGTTGGTTTCTTCCTGTGGAGACAACTTTGAAAAGACAGTGTGGAAACTGGAAAACAAAACTCATGAGGTTTCCCCCAAATGTCCATTTAGAAAACCCACAACACCACTTTGTCCTGAAACACCACTGATGAAATACATCTGTCCAGAATGACAGAATAAGGACTACAGTAGTGAAAGACTTTCTCCTAATAGTTCCAATGAAGACAATATTGTTCTTGTTCGATAATTCTTTGATATTGGGTTCTATTCAATCCGTATCGCAGAAGTTCAGCTTTACAGAATGATTGAAATGTGAAGGCAATGTTCCCGCTTCGGCGGAGACTGTATTCACGGTAAACTCTGCATATGCCAGCTCAATCGGAAATGACCTTAACATTTCTTGCGCGGAATCTGTAACGCTTCAGCTTTGAACAGATTGACTAGAGCCCATTGTATCTCACAATAAACCAATTCAAATTCATTCTCTCAATAAACCAATTCAAATTCATTCTCTCAATAAACCAATTCAAACAAAAGAGCTCAAACAACACTCTACTAACCATGCTTATAGTCCCTGCAGGACTCTTGAGTGTACACTATGCACTTACTCTAATAAGGCTTCCAGGGTAGAACACAGGGCTGAGTGGGGCCAGCAGTGCAGCCAGACACGGTGACGGAGGCAGAGAGGGATGGTTGTAGATGGAAAGAGAGAGATGGTTCATGTTCCTCTTGTGAGTTTAACCGATTAGGAATGGAGCCAGACAACGATGGAGGTAGGAGTAGAGGGTGGAGTGATGACCAGGCTATAGTGGCCATGCTATGTTGTGCCACAGCCAAGCCCACAACCACAGAGTATAGTACACAATGACTGTGAAATGAATGAACCGTTTGAACTATCAGTCCATTCCAATGAAACATGGTTGGTGGTGCCCGGGGATATGTCGGGAAGTGTCTCTTCGGGGTGTCTGCATCTATACCATAGCATTCCCCATCCTTAGGGTCAGGAGTTTTCTTTGAACATGTGAGAAACTCCTGCCCCCCCCCCCCCCATCCCATATCGCAAGAAGAAGAAGAAGCAGAAGGAGAATAAGAGAGAAATAATAGAACAAACATTGATTTTTCATCCCCCCTTCCGCCTCCAAGCCATCTGGGCATTGATCCTGAGTGTGTCACACAGGATGCTGGATTGATTCTTATAAATTATACATGATAATCAAATAGTTTTGTCTTGTTTGCCTTGCTGCTGTTTGGCTCCGTGAGATGTGTTGCTGAGTGGTTATTCTCTCAGGATTGTCTCTGGAAGCTGTATTCAGGGTTTAGTTGATTTGGGGAAATGGCATGATCAAAGCATGCTGTTTCCCACTAGTAATCACCAGATGTTACTTTCTGCACAGGCTGTACTGTATTCAAATCACATTTTATTGGTCACATACACATATTTAGCAGATGTTATAGCAGGTGTAGCGAAATGCTTGTATTTGAGTTTAATAGAAATAACACAAAAAAAAGACAAAATACTGCAAAGCTGCTTAGGAGCTAGAAGCAGAACTGCCATGTCTCTCAGCGCCATCTTCTCTCTGAGGAAAATATTGAGTAATATTGAGTGATTCCTGTCATTTTTAATGTAGCTCATTTCATCAACTGTGTTGAATAGAGAACAGATTGAAACTGATACAGGATGAGGGACAGCGCGTGACTCCAGAGCCTCCTGACATGAACTGCGTCTGAAACGGTCCTTGACTGAGCTCACATTACACTAAAACCCAGAGACAATCCCAGGAGGCCTTGTTATCCCAGTTCAAACAGGTTCCTGGTTCTATTGGTCTGCCAGAACTGACAATAACTCTCTACCAGGGGCTTTACATTAATCACTTATATCACCTGAGGCCTCCCATTTCTTCCCTGTGCCGGGTGGGTCTCCAGCCACCTCTACCCGGGGGAGGAAGGGGGGCCTCAGCCTCAGCTCCAGGGCAGGACATGGAGTGTGTGGTATGTGCCTCACCATGGCAACCCTGGAGCGCACACACACTGTGTGTATGTGCCTGTCTCCCTGCTGCTTAAATGTGTACTTGTATTCATGTTTGTATGTGTATCTCCACTCTCCAGCCCGGTCCAAGAGCATGGTGATGGGAGATGTGTCCCGGGGCCCAATCCGCCCGTCCTCCCCCAGTCTCCAGGAGGGGGCTCTGAAAGCTGGCTGGCTGAAGAAACAGAGGAGCATCATGAAGAACTGGCAGCTGAGATGGTTTGTCCTGCGCTCCGACCAGCTTTTCTTCTACAAAGAGGAGGAGGAGACCAAGCCACAGGTACTGAACGTTCACGCCTAAACTCTTCTTCACGTTCTTACAGAGGTTAGCTGACATCCTTTATTTGGTTGAATGTGGGACCTTACTATAAAGCCAACGTCGCAGGTTCAGATCCTCTCCACAAATACTTCGCATGTCTGCTGTGGTTTTTCCATCCATTCCTTAGCCACGCAGGTCAAATGGACAATAGAAAATAAAGATCTTTCTATACCATGACCTAGCCTGGATGGATTACATTGTCAGCGTGCCCTGCCTAGGAGGAAAATCAGGATAAAACATCATTTTGATACCGTCACTCAGTGTTGGTCATGAGTCATGACATCTGTTGGTTGACACCTTTTAATCACAGGTTGTCCATAGTCATCCAGCCAGAACTGATTTCTCTACACACACACCTCCCTGTGCAGTATTCAGGATGTGAGTGTCGATCTGGACGCTTTCCCCCCATCTAATCAATAGGAATCGGAGCAGGGCACTGCATAGGCACATGACACATCAAGGTCTCCCACTGAGATGAAAGGAAATTATAATTGGAGGAAGGACATTTGCACAAAAGCGATCTATGGCCATTTCTCATCATGCAGAGCAGGTCATTAAGGAATGGATTGGTGTTAGAGCCAGAGAGTTTGCTCCAAGACACATTCTGAAGGAAGAATAATCTCAGATCTTGAGTTACATTTTGGTTCTTCTCATTCATTCGTTCCCACCAGCAGTATTCAAGCAACATTGTACGCTTGGGAGATGTGCTTCTGGGCTGCAAGCCCTGCGCCAACGCTCTACCAATTTGTTGCCATGGCGACTAATGTGGTGACAGCTTGGCCTCTAGTTTGGCCATTTGGAAGATCGCAGCCTGTTTGATGTGGGATAGTGCCAGCTCCAGACTGGTAGGATGAGACCAATTTTCCTTCTGCGTAGTCTCTAATTAACAGGCCTTGATTAACAGGCCTTGTTAAATTACTATTGATCTGCATTTGATAATGTGTACATCTTCATCATTGGATAGATTAAAGAGATCAATATAAATAACGAGATCTTCGGTCTATTTTCTACCCTAATATTCTCATCATGATTTAATCAATATTTGTGATTTAATCGATTAGAGTCTCACTGAGGTATCATTAATCTTTGGTTTCAAATTGATCTATTCCCAAATGCTGCTGATTCCTGTGTTCCAGTTAAGTCCTTCTCGGTTTGTTCGTTCCAGGGCTGCATACCCCTGCAGGGCTGTCAGGTGAATGAGCTCACTGCCAACTCAGAAGAACCAGGGAGACATCTTTTTGAAATCGTTCCAGGTGAGGTGATCCATCAACACCAAACCCTCTCCTATTCTCACAAAAAAAATACATGTGCTGTCAAAGTCAGGCATCACCGCACAGAGCTGATATTTAACATTGCAGTTTTCTCAATACCGCCGTAGGCCAGCAGGGGGCAATGCTGATGTTTAACAACGGTGTCTGGTGTAGAGAATGTAGATGTAAGACACATACAGTACACACTACTGACTGGTAGATGGGCTTGCACTCAATGCACTGTGCAATTATATGACCAGCTAAGAATTGCTTTCAAAATCCTGTGGATGGTAATCTCTCTCATAACATAATTTCCAAACTAAGACTCCAGAATCAGAACTAATCTCTAAGAACACATTAATACCTCAGGGAGAAAAGAGAATCTCCTAGCCTTGTCCAGGCTTATCGACCCCAATACCTGGGTCTCATGTCTATCAGGAGTCAGTTACTGTTGACATCCATACAAAGACAGTACACAGCGTTACCTGGGGGCGAGTGTGCTGGAAAGACTCTACTCAGTCAGCTCTTCAAGCTTTTGGTTGCTCTCAATACAGCCAAATGGTCATTTTCAATGAAAGTCACTCAGAGTATGCAAGTTAGCTACATCACTCAGCAAAGGGTATTTGCTAGGTGGTTTTTCCCACTGTTTATTGTTGTCGACGAGCCAGTGGGTCCCTGTGTGTTTTATTTATGCTGAGTAAATATTGCAGGAGAGTGTGACCCCAATCAGCCAAGTGTGGATGGGCCAGGCAGGCAGCACACAGCCAGACAAAGCCATTTCTGAAGACCATTAAACCAGTGTGACAGTGAGAATGGAAAGGGGATTGAATTTCAATCTGGTCTGTGATCTTTACATACCTTTCACTCCCAAACCCAACTCATCCCCTCCATACCGCCTACATCTAATGTTTACAAGATATTCAATCCTCAGGCCCTTGCTTAGTTGTTTTATCCCCCTTTGTTTTATTCTTAATCAGCTTAAAGGAAAGCCTTTTTCGCTTCTCAGCTTTGAAATGAACAGCCACTGAGGGCTTAGGTTGACTTTCGCACTACGATAAAGATCCACTCTAGCACTTTAGTAAGAGGGGTTGGGAAACAGGGGATCATGGTAAACAAGTATTACTGTAAGGCTTCAACAGAGGCGCAGGGAAGCTTTCTGTACACTTCTTACAGTGGGTCCACAGGGAATAATACACTGACCCATGTCAGCCAAAATGTCTCCATACAGTATGGAGTCAGATCCACTTTGGACCGATGGTCCTATGTCCTCATTCATACTATCCATTTCAACACCGGTTCTGGCACAGAGCAGTGCCTGCAATTCGTTTAACAATTTGGCTTTTGACTGCAGGGGGATAGAGAGCCCATGACTCCTGAGGCTACTGTCGGCATGGTGTCCATAGCACGTTTGATGAATTTCTTTAGCACCTTTCGTTTTCTGTTACTGCGTCGCGTCATCCTTTCAGAGCAAGGCTGGGCGATAAGGGTGTTCCTGGGTCTCAGTTCACTGACTCTATGCATGAGCTCTGGCAATAAACGCCCTTGCAGCTCGTGTTTGTTGTGGACACCTTAAAGGTCCTTGCGCTGTCCAAACGAAAGAGAGGCAAAAGCCCCTGCAAACTGAGACTAACTCGTCAAGGGTACAAGTAGCTGGATTTTCGTTGGGGTCCAAAATTTGGCAGGTGATGATACCTCCCCTCATTTCCACAAGAACTTCTACATTGATAGACATCCTGTATGACCAAATGAACCTCTCTGATAGCATTTCTTCTGTCCTCATATCCAAGGGTTTTATTAAACTAGTTTGGGAGGCCTCACACCTTTTCAAAGTAAAATATCCTGCTTATTGTAACTGTCAAATCCTTGGGACCTAGAAAGTAAGCAATGACTGAAAGCACAGCCAAATCCAACAATCCATTTTGGTTCAACTGAAAGTATACGGCTAAGACTGAAAGCCAGTCAGATTATGACTGAAAATCAGATTAAGGAACAGTTGTAATAATCTGTGGTTTTTAAATGCTGTCTGTGCTTAAGGGGTCTACTCAAGGCTAAACTTCCCTTTGTGTTGGTCTCTAGCCATAAAGCCAGCTGGGAAACAACAGCCAGGAAAGGATGGTGCACTAACACACACACACACACACACACACACACACACACACACACACACACACACACACACACACACACACACACACACACACACACACACACACACACACACACACACACACACACACACACACACACACACACACACACACACACACACACACACACACACACACTAAAGCACAAGCCTGGGTAAACGTGACTACTTCAGCTAATTCCTTATTGCAGGCTACTTGTTTAGCCAGTGCATGTGCATACACACACACACACACACACACACACACGCACGCACGCACGCACGCACGCACACACACACACACACACACACACACACACTTGGAGCCTGTCCCCTGCCCCCAGCTCTCCCACAGAGTATTTAACTAAGTTCAGCCTTATCAAATATCTGTTTGTCTATCCCCTTCCCCCACACGTGCCATGGGTTTTATAAAGCACACCGGTAACAGTTCTAGACAAAGGGACAGTCCTCCTCTCTAAAGACTTACAGTACTTCTGCTCTGAGTTCAGCTTGCTGTCAGAGCTGAATGTCTGTCTGATCATTCCTTACAGACCAGGCTGACTCGGAATAGGGATAGACTACAACAAGATCCTTATAAGTCTCTATAGTTAATTGCTGTGTGAAATGACGTGATTCTGATTGGTTTATGACCTTGTTTACTTGAGTAATGTGACCCAGGTTGGAAAAGTAGACAATATTAATGCATACCTACATTTCATCTGAGCTTCAGTGTGAGCTCTTCTTACTTGATATGCATAAACTGTCAGCAACTACAACAATGGTTCACTTCATGACCCCAGATAGTGTTGCGTAAGAAATGGAAACGAGCTAAGTGCTGGGTTTAAGTCCCACGTCTATGGATGGAAACGAGCTAAGTGCTGGGTTTAAGTCCCACGTCTATGGATGGAAATGAGCTAAGTGCTGGGTTTAAGTCCCACATTTAAGTCCCACGTCTATGGATGGAAACAAGCTAAGTGCTGGGTTTAAGTTCCATGTCTATGGATGGAAATGAGCTAAGTGCTGGGTTTAAGTCCCACGTCTATGGATGGAAACGAGCTAAATGCTGGGATTAAGTCCCATGTCTCTGAGCAGCATGCTGAAATTAATACAGACCATTTATCAAACGTTTTTATCGAAAGTGACTTGCTTGCATACAGTACCAGTCAAAAGTTTGGACACACCTACTCATTCAAGGGTTTTCTTTATTTATTTATTTTACAATTTTCTACATTGTAAAATAATAATGAAGACATAAAAACTATGAAATAATACATATGGAATCATGTAGTAATCAAAAAAAGTGTTAAACAAATCAAAATATATTTTAGATTTCAGATTCTTCAAAGTAGCCACACGTTGCCTTGATGACAGCTTTGCACACTCTTGGCATTCTCTCAACCAGCTTCATGAGGTAGTCACCTGGAATGCATTTCAATTAACAGGTGTGCCTTGTTAAAAGTTAATTTTTGGAATTTCTTTTCTTCTTAATGTGTTTGAGCCAATCAGTTGTTTTGTGACAAGGTAAGGGTGGTATACAGAAGATACTCTATTTTGTAAAAGACCAAGTCCATATTATGGCAAGAACAGCTCAAATCAGCAAAGAGAAATGACAGTCCATCATTACTTTAAGACATAAACGTCAGTCGATCCAGTAAATTTCAAGAACTTTGAAAGTTTCTTCAAGTGCAGTCGCAAAAACCATCAAGCACGATGCTGAAACTGAGTCTCATGAGGACTGCCACAGGAAAGGAAGACCCAGAATTACCTCAGTTGCAGAGGATAAGTTCATTAGAGTTACCAGCCTCAGAAATTGCAGCCCAAATAAATGCTTCACAGAATTTAAGTAACAGACACATCTCAACATCAACTGTTCAGAGGAGACCGCGTGAACCAGGCCGTCATGGTCCAATTACTGCAAAGAAACCACTACTAAAGGACACTAATAAGAAGAAGATACTTGTTTGGGCCAAGAAACACGAGCAATAGACATTAGACCGGTGGAAATATGTCCTTTTGTCTAATGTCCAAATTTGAGATTTTCGTAAGACGCAGAGTCGGTGAACGTATGATCTCCACATGTGTGGTTCTCAATGTGAAGCATGGAGGAGGAGGTGTGGGGGTGCTTTGAAGTGTGACACTGACACTGTCAGTGATTTATATAGAATTCAAGGCACACTTAACCAGCATGGCTACCACAGAATTCTGCAGTGATACGCCATCTCATCTGGTTTGTGCTTAGTGGGACTATCATTTGTTTTTCAACAGGACAATGACCCAAACACACCTCCAGGCTGTGTAAGGGCTATTCGACCGAGGAGAGAGATGGAGTGCTGCATCAGATGACCTGGCCTCCACAATCACCAAACCTCAACCCAATTGAGATGGTTTGGGATGAGTTGGACCGCAGAGTGAAGGAAAAGCAGCCAACAAGTGCTCAGCAAATGTGGGAACTCCTTCAAGACTGTTGGAAAAGCATTGCTCATGAGAGAATGCCAAGAGTATGCAAACCTGTCATCAAGGCAAAGGGTGGCTACTTTGAAGAATCTCAAATATAAAATATATTTTCATTTGTTTAACACTTTTTGATGAATGGGCTAGTAGTACAAACAAGCCTACAGCATCGTGTGATCTAACAACATGATTACATTGATACAGTACATTGCGGTTTAGACTCATACTATAGATCACCATCACAAACCTGGCCAGCCAGAGGCTTCCCATTTGATTATCAGGGTCTGTTTGTTTTCTGTGTGGGGACGGTGGAGGTTTGTTTGGTAAGGAAAGGAAGAGCAGCCCATCTTCCTGTCACTCCACGCACAGCTGCACACAGCCAGGGAGGGAGAGCAAGGCAAGGCAACACAAGGAGAGCTCTTCCTCTGGGACCTGCCTCTCCATAGGGGAGCTAGGGGATAGAGGGATTTGCTGCTGCCCATGTTAGTGAATGAGGGACCGTGTGAACGGATAAAAAATAAGAAGGGACTTGTTTTTGGGGGGTTTTGTTTTTCCTGGCATCGAGCATGCCTTATTGGCACCGTCTGCCCAGTAGTACCTGTTTGTGGATAAAGATATACAACCTCCAGGAGGGCAGTGTGTACATTCATGCCCCAGCTGTAGCACTGTCAGCTCCCCTCAGTGAAACATGGGAATGGGGCTGGCCTGCTGTAAGCCCACCGGGCTCAAACAGGAACACCTGCAAGGTAATGCTAGCTACCTTTTTAGAGTTGTATTTGGAAAATGTCATTTCATTTCATTTGAGCACATGTAATGTGCTGTAATTACAATGTACATTGGACAGCTATGGGTGGTTGAAGCCTAGTCTCATAGATTAGATGTAACATACTGTAGTAAATGTAAACACCCAAATGAGTATGATATGTTAGGTTTGGTATGGTTACATAAGACAGAAGGTTACCTAAGGCATAAATGAAAGGAGGGTGGTTGGGTTGGACGTGAACGTCTAGCAACCCAAAGATCATCAAGGACAATTTTAGCAACTATTTACTACTTTTTAGCTACTTTGCAACTACTTAGCATGTTAGCTAACCCTTCCCCTAACCTTAACCATTTTACCTAACTACTAACTCTAAACTTAACCCTAACCGTATCCCCTAACCCTAATCCCTAGCCTAGCTAACAATAGCTACAATTCGTGACATAGCATACGTATTGCAAAATCGTAAAATATTGTACGAATTGCAATTTGTAACATATCATGCGAATTGTAATTCGTAACATATCCTACGAAATGGATGATGGACATCCACAAATGAATACATACCACACGAAACGTAACATATACTAAATGGAGTGTTTCGGATTTACATACAGATCCAGAGGAAATGCTATGAGACCAGGTTGGCGGTTGAGATGAATCTGTCTGTTGTGGATTTCACTTGTTTTGTCCATAGTGCAGTCTGTCATACCCCGACAGAAGGTGTACTTAGTAGGGGCACTTAGAGGGGTTCAAAGAAGTGTTATCTTTAGTTGGTGGCTCTGATGTTGTATAACATACTGCAGTCAGGTTTTGTGAAGAGTCCTTCATTTCACTTGAAGGGTAAAGCTTTTCTGATTATCCATCAAAGGTTGGACAATCACAATGGTCGACAGGAGTTAATCCACTCCCAATCCTCGGAATAATTCTCAGGCCAATTATTAACACTGACCACACACACACACATACCGTACACACAACACCACTGCTTACCATTTACTGCAGTCAGTTAGCTAAGCTCACAAAGTAAAATCAGCGATAAGAAGAAATGTATTTTCGCAGTAAAACCCATCCTTCATCTTCCACTAAGGATCCATTCATCCACAAGCACAGTTGGCACTCTGACATTTACCAACCTGAGGGAATTATTATCATCAAAAAATGACCTTCACTGCAGTTTTCTGTGGAACATGAAGTGTCCTTTTCAAAATACCAGCCCTTCACTGTGCTCTGTAGGAGTGAGACTTACTTTCATTAAATCACAGAGCTCTTGTCTCCAAATCAAATCTTTTAACTTTCTTCCTTCAAACAGAGGATTTTCTTAGATTTGTTGACAGTCTGCCTGTCCTTGACTGATTTAGTGAAGCTGTCTTATCCGCCTGGCGGTGGGCTGGAAGAGGAACTATTGGCTGTGTTCAGGCTCCTCTATGTCTGCGTCGGCAAGACATCTTTATCACTTGCTTGATTTCTCTCTTTCCCGTTGGCTAGGCAACCTGGTGGGAAGGAATCCATCCGGTCGACACTGTTATTAATGACAGGAACTGGGTCTGAAAAGCCTTGGCTTTCCTATCAGACCACATAAAGGAACCGCTTTTTGAAGAAGTGCTTTTCAAGCTGTAGCGATATCAAGTCCTATGTTTTAGAACCGAAAGTAGCCAATAAAGACAAGACGGTTAGAAGGTATATTTGGTACAAGACAGTAGAAGGTATTATATTTGGTGAATGATATGATCATCTCCTACAGTGGGAGTCCATTTATTCTCTGCTTTATTGAAGTTCATATCAGATGGCAGCAGCTAGCTGGGCATTATTGCTTTATTCCTGTCTGGTATATGAGTAAGTTGTTTTGAAGCAGAAGACAAGTGGGAAATACAGTATACCTTCGCAGAACCAATATTCCACCAGTCAAATGATAGGATCGTTGCAGCAGCTAGCTGGGCATTATTGCTTTATTCCTGTCTGGTATATGAGTAAGTTGTTTTGAAGCAGAAGACAAGTGGGAAATACAGTATACCTTCGCAGAACCAATATTCCACCAGTCAAATGATAGGATCGTAATGCAATATTTTATGAAGGCAAGGGAATTCTCATTACTTTTTACTTGGGCATAAGGAGTTTCAACTGATTCAACTGTAATATGGTAGCAATACACTAACAGGAATTATATCTACAGATGCTCTTAACTTGATCTCACTTCTGTCGCAGAGAATTTTCGTGCTGCATCAGGATATTCAAATGAGCCTTGTGAGTGGCTGAAATTTAGCATTCTCTTTCTCTCCATGCAGAGGTAGTCGAATCACTGGGATCAGGCTTGCTATCAAAATCATATTCTCTCTCGATTGCACAAACTCTAGGCCTAGGCCCTGTTACTGCAACATTCAAATGTGCAAACATTTATCTAAAATTCAGCCATACACATCAACAACCGTCGTTTTATATAGAGTAATAACACAAGATAGACATTGGTCTCCACCAGACTATGACGTACAAATGTCTAGTGTATTCTAAGGTTACAAATTAACTCTCAAAATTGAGTTCAATTGTGGCCTGGGATGACGCTGCCTTCAGTGCGCACATATATGCCTACAGTGTCACGCAGATACGATTCCGGCCCGCGCCCTTCTGGCACAAATAAATGAATCCCCTGATTGACTTGATGTAGTTACACATTTCAAATGTGGACTGTCCATGGTTGTTTTCCCCCTGATCTTGATAAGAAATTACACTTTTGGATAACGTTAATAGGAAACTATTAACAAATAAAATAATAACAGTCAGTAAGCTACACCAAAATTAATTTCTATTCATACGAATTGTCAAGTAAATTGCCACAGTAGATTTTGTGTGGTAACCAAGGAAATACTTTACAGAATACTTGTCAAATAGATAAATTGCCCTTAGTCTGTTAAAAAAGGACTAAGTTGTTGCTATTGCAATACCAACCATAGGGCGAACATACTTTTGGTAATGTAGTGTATGTGGACACATGCTCACCGAACATCTCATTCCAAAATCATGGGCTATAACAGCCTCCATTCTTCTGGGAAGGCTTTCCAACTAGATGTTGGAACATTGCTGTGGGGATTGCTTTCATTCAGCCACGAGCATTAGTGAGGTCGGGCAGTGATGTTGGGCGATTAGGCCTGGCTCGCAGTCGGCGATCCAATTTATCTCAAAGATGTTCGATTGGGTTGGGGTCAAGGCTCTGTGCAGGCCAATCAAGTTCTTCCACACCGATCTCGACAAACCATTTCTGTATGGGCCTTGCTTTGTGCACGAGGGCATTGTCATCCTGAAACAGGAAAGGGTCTTCCTCAAACTGTTGCCACAAAGGTGGAAGCACAGAATCATCTATAATGTCATTGTATGCTGTAGCGTTAAGATTTCCCTTCACAGGAACTAAGGGGCCTAGCCCGAACCATGAAAACAGCCCCAAACCATTACTCTTCCTCGACCAAACTGTACAGTTGACACTATGCATTGGGGCAGGTAGCATTTTCTTGGCATCCGGCAAACCCGGACTGCCACATGGTGAAAAGTGATTCATTACTAAAGAAGAACACGTTTCCACTACTCCAGAGTCCAATGGTGGTGAGCTTTACATCCCTCCAGCTGACGCTTAGCTGAAATAGCCAAATCCACAAATTGAAGGGGTGTCCACATACTTTTGTATATATAGTTTATCTTGAAAGACTTGGGTTGCAACAGGACACAAATATCATATTTTAGGGAGCGGTAAGGAGGTGACCAATAATAATTGAGATCAACTGTGCAGGTGAATTCAGCGTGTATTGATGGTTTTGAGGCAGAATTTCGAGGCAGAGCGTCAACATTAGCATGTCCCAATGCCATGCATACTGAGTAGAGTCGATCTGCAGATCGCGTACTACATGCCACACCCACTGTATGCCGCGAGGGTATCATCTTTCATCGAATCAGAAACCATTTGGTTTTGACAAATATTTGTATGATTACTTAATGGCAAAGCGGGTAAACTTAAGCAGGAAATGCCAACAACAAACAGTGAGCCATCGTATTCGTGCATAAAAAAAAATATTATGAAAGAAAAGCATTGTAAGTTTGAATTTTGTAAAGTTAGTATGGGAGAGGTGGAGGCATTATTGTTATCGATCAATAATGACAAACGTCCTGGCACTGACAACTTAGATGGAAAGCTACTGAGGATGGTAGCTGCTATAGCCACTCCTATCTGTCATATCTTTAATCTGTCCTCAGGCCTGGAGGGAAGCCAAAGTCATTCCACTACGCATGAGTGGTAAAGTGGCCTTTATTGGTTCTAACAACAGGTCAATAAGCTTGCTGCCAGCTCATAGCAAACTGTTGTAAAAAAAATGGAAGCTTCTCTAATGTCAAACATGTCAAATGTGGTGTACCGCAGGGCAGCTCTCTAGGCCCTCTTCTCTTTTATCTTTTTACCAATGACTTGCCACTGGCATTAAACAAAGTCTCTGTGTCCATGTATGCTGATGATTCAATCCTATATACACTACCGTTCAAAAGTTTGGGGTCACTTGTTTTTGAAGAAAAAAAAACACAATTTTTTGTCCATTAAAATAACATTAAATTGATCAGAAATAGAGTGTCGACATAGTTAATGTTGTAAATGACTATTGTAGCTGGAAACGGCAGATTTGTTATGGAATATATACACATAGGCGTACAGAGGCCCATTATCAGCAACCATCACTCCTGTGTTCCAATGGCACGTTGTGTTAGCTAATCCAAGTTCAGAATTTTAAAGGCTAATTGATCATTAGAAAACCCTTTTGCAATTATGTTAGCACAGCTGAAAACTGTTGTTCTGATTAAAGAAGCAATACAACTGGCCTTCTTTAGACGAGTTGAGTGTCTGGAGCATCAGAATTTGTGGGTTCGGTTACAGTTTGAAATTACTAGAAACAAATAACTTTCTTCTGAAACTCATCAGTCTATTCTTGTTCTGAGAAAGGAAGGCTATTCCATGTGAGAAATTGTCAAGAAACTGAAGATCTCATACAACACTGTGTACTACTCACATCACAGAAGAGCACAAAACCCTCAAATGCTGATGCTCCAGATATTCAACTAGTGTAAAGAAGGCCAGTACCCGCAAAACACCAGTCTCAACGTCAACAGTGAAGAGGCGACTTCTAGTCAGAGTTGCAAAGAAAAAGCCATATCTCAGACTGGCCAATAAAAATAAAAGATTAAAGATGGGTAAAAGAACAACGACACTGGACAGAGGTACTCTGCATAGAAGGCCAGCATCCCGGAGTAGATTTTGCGGGTACTATTTAATGTTAACAACTTGTAAAAAACTCACTCATCCAATCTTTACACCTCTGTTCACGCACAACGTGCCAGATACATTCTTAATGCAACAGTGTTCAGTACTCAACTGAGCTATGACACCATATTACTGAAAACAACATTTTGCATAGTCAACTTACACACAGCACTGCCAGCCAGTAACACTTACCCCACCAGACATCAGGGGTATTTTCACAGTCCACAGGTCCAGAACAAATTAAAGGACACGTGCAGTATTATTCAGAGCCAAGATTGCATGGAACTCCCTTCCATCTCATATAGTGCAAGTGAACAGCAAACCTGGGTCGAAAAAACAAATAAAGCAACAACTCACGGCACAACACCTCTCCCACATGTGACCTTCATGTTGTGTGTTTGTACTGACATGCAAACTCAGCAAAAAAAGAAACGTCCTTTTTCCAAAACCCTGTCTTTCAAAGATAATTCATAAAAATCCAAATAACTTCACAGATCTTTATTGTAAAGGGTTTAAACACTGTTTCTCATGCTTGTTCAATGAACCATAAACAATTAATGAACATGCAACCGTGGATCGGTCGTTAAGACACTAACAGCTTACAGACGGTAGGCAAATAAGGTCACAGTTATGAAAAATTAGGTCACTAAAGAGGCCTTTTTACCGAGGTGTAACGGATGTGAAACGGCTAGTTTAGTTAGCGGTGTGCGCTAAATAGCGTTTCAATCGGTTACGTCACTTGCTCTGAGACCTTGAAGCAGAGGGCCGCGGCTTTTGTGGAGTGATGGGTAACGACGCTTCGTGGGTGACTGTTGTTGATGTGTGCACAAGGTCCCTGGTTCGCGCCTGGGTATGGGCGAGGGGACAGTTTAAAAGTATACTGTTACATTGATGCTGTTGACCCGGATTACTGGTTGCTGCGGAAAAAGGAGGAAGGTCAAAAGGGGGGTGAGTGTAACGGATGTGAAACGGCTAGTTTAGTTAGCGGTGTGCGCTAAATAGTGTTTCAATCGGTTACGTCACTTGCTCTGAGACCTTGAAGTAGTAGTTCCCCTTGCTCTGCTTTTGTGGAGTGATGGGTAACGACGCTTCGTGGATGACTGTTGTTGATGTGTGCAGAAGGTCCCTGGTTCGCGCGAGGGGACGGTTTAAAATTATACTGCATGAGGACTGCAGATGTGGCCAGGGCAATAAATTGCCATGTCTGTACTGTGAGACATCTAAGACAGCGCTACCGGGAGACAGGACGGACGGCTGATCGTCCTCGCAGTGGCAGACCACGTGTAACAACACCTGCACAGGATCGGTACATCCGAAGATCACACCTGCGGGACAGGTACAGGATGGCAACAACAACTGCCCGAGTTATACCAGGAACGCACAATCTCTACATTAGTGCTGACTGTCTACAATAGGCTGAGAGTGGCTGGACTGAGGGCTTGTAGGCCTGTTGTAAGGCAGGTCCTCACCAGACATCACAGGCAACAATGTCGCCTATGGGCACAAACCCACTGTCCCTTGACCAGACAGGACTGGCAAAAAGTGCTCTTCACTGACGAGTTGAGGTTTTGTCTCACCAGGGGTGATGGTCGGATTCGCGTTTATCATCGAAGGAATGAGCGTTACACCGAGGCCCGTACTCTGGAGCGGGATCAATTTGGAGTTGGAGTGTCCGTCATGGTCTGCTTGTTGTCATTGCTGGCAATCTCAACCCTGTGCGTTACAGGGAAGACATTAACCTCCCTCATGTGGTACCCATCTTGCAGGCTCATCCTGACATGACCCTCCAGCATGACAATGCCACCAGTCATACTGCTCGTTCTGTGGGTGATTTCCTGCAAGACAGGAATGTCAGTGTTCTGGCATGGCCAGCGAAGAGCCCGGATCTCAATCCCATTGAGCACGTCTGGGACCTGTTGGATCAGACGGTGAGGGCTTGGGCCATTCCTCCCAGAAATGTCCGGGAACTTGCAGGTACCTTGGTGGAAGAGTGGGGTAACATCTCACAGCAAGAACTGGCAAATTTGGTGCAGTTCATGAGGAGGAGATGCACTGCAGTACACAATGCAGCTGGTGGCCACACCAGATATTGACTGTTACTTTTGATTTGATCAGTGACACATGATCAGTGACACATTATTCAATTTCTGTTAGTCAGGTGCCTGTGGAACTTGTTCAGTGTATGTCTCAGTTGTTGAATCTTGTTGTGTTCATACAAATATTTACACATTTGCTGAAAATAAACACAGTGAGAGGACGTTTCTTTTTTTGCTGAGTTTATGTGTAACTGATAGATGCACACAAATTCCCCCCAGAAAGTGTTTTTAAATGTATGTAAACTGTAAAGTATTTCGTCTGTAATGTATTTTTCGTTGTATATCGGTCCCCAGTAATACTAGCTTCTGCCGTTGGCGTTACGTAGCCTAGTGGTTAGAGCATTGGGACAGTAACCGGAAGGTTGCTGGATCAAATCCCCGAGCTGACAAGTTAAAAATCTGATCAAGGCAGTAAACTCGATTTTGGCAGCTCCCTGCACCTCTCTGATAAATGCGGAAGACACGTTAGGCATAGGCAGGCATCAAATAAAAAATAGAATTCCTTGAGACGCAGAGAAAGTTATTTTTTTTTAAACATCTGAATTAATGGCGGACAAGAAGTCCCCGCTTGGGATAGCATTTTCCAGAAGAAAAATAAATAATTTTGCGGAATGTAAGTATAACGTTTGTTTATTCATAAAATTATGTTTTTTTTTTTAAATCAACAAATTACTTTCATATGAATGTTTTATTAAAATTCTGAGTCATTGGTGTTTATCTGCTTGTTGCCAAGTTAGCGAGCTAACACGTCAATTCAACATCTATTCCATGTTCAAAGTAATTTAATTTAACGTTGATTCAACCAGTGTGTGACCAGATGGGGCGGACACGATAACTAGCTAGCAGGCGATCTCATCCTGCTTATCGTATGTTTAGATATGAACAACTAAACGAACTAATCGTAGATTCAGCAATGGGCCAATTGTGAAGAATCTGACTGTTTTTAAGTTATGAATAGGTCTTGCTCGCCAGTTAAGGACATGTCGCAAATATTTTTTAAATATTTTCAGGAACTAAAGTGGGCACCTGATCCCGTTTCACTCCATTGCATTGGCTTGGCAGAAGAAAACAGTCCTGCCCGACTCGTTTGGAGGTAAAACATTTGAACAACATCTGTTCATTGTGTATTGTTCAGTCCAGGCTTGCTATCCAGCCAAGTTATTTGTGCGTTTTGTTGACGAGTCTGTTTTACTAGCTAGCTGTATGCAGTGTCTGTTTACCTAGCTAACGTTTTCTTGCCACATTCCCTTCCCCTATCGTGTTGCACCATTAGGGTTGGTGTTAGTTAAAAATTAGAAGCTAAGTTATTCTACTCTTACTGTAAACAACTTGACCAAGCCTAAAAAAATATGCAAAACTGTTAACAACGATTGCACATTAATAAAGGTAGTTGTGGCTTCATCAACTTGAACCAGTAACGTTACTGAAATTTGAGCAGTGAGGTTAATTACTTCCCCCTTGTCTCTGCTTGTTCCAGGATGAAGGATCCCACCATGACACCCTGCAGATGTAAATAACTTGTTGTGAACTTCCCAGGCACCAGGATAATCACCATATCCCAGGATCATATTCAGGAGTGTTACATCACAATGTTAGATAGAAATAGATTCACCCGTGTTATTGTGTACCATGCAGATTTGTTAGGACATTGTAATTTATGATACAGATATGATGTCTGACCCAGGGGAATGCACTGAACAAGTCTTCAATTTTACCACAAGTAGTTGAATTAGGTGTTAGTGAAGGGCTGGAACAAAAAAAAAACTGTAAACTCTGGTCCTGTCTATTTAAAAATAAAAAAGTGGCTGAACAAGCTTATGTACTGAACAAGTTTATGACTGTTGGAGGTTAATCTCCTTGAAATCCCTCACTTTGTAATTATTTATTTTGTACAATGGACTGTGTTTTAAGGACTCATGCACTGATACAGGAAAACCAATAAAAAAGTTAACATTTATTTAAAATTACAATTGTTGATGTCTCATGTTTCTGGTTTTGAGGCTTGGTCATCTAAAGTATTGCATCTGTCTAATCCACTGCAAGGAGAGAAAGGCATCAATCATATTACAATTCTGTATTCATTTAATTTAATATATATTTCTATTTGATATACATTTACATAATTATTTTGGACATGTCCTTTATCACATGCCAGTATTTGTTTTGTATACAATGCATTTAGCTTACATTAGGATGGAATAGCCTAGGCCTTCTTATCTAGTTAGAATGCATCATATCACCTTTTCAATATTAGTTATCAACTAATATAAATCTTGGAAATCAATGACATTTAATAATATGCACAGGTGTGTGATACTCACAATGCAAGCCTACTCATTAGAGAAGTACATTATCAGCTCTAATGCAATATTAGCTTCACAGTGAAACCACTATTCTGGCTATTAATCATTCTTAAACAGTCAGCTAAATAACATATTTTACTATCTCAAAAAATTGTAGCCTGTATAATATCATGCGGGCAAGCTTACTATGATGGAGCAGCAGACCAAGCAATATGCGAGAGGAGGACGCTATTCCAAAGGATAATTATTCTGGTCGGTGTCAACTTCACTCATTAACAGGTAGTGAGGAGATGGATTCTGTTACTTGTTTATTTGTGTCAGATATTTCCATTTTGAGATGATGACGAGATTGCTAGCACTAGTTGCTCACACTAGTCACACACTTCGCAGCCGAGGAGAGAGAGGAAGGACAGCTGTGAAAATAATAGCTGGAAAATTAGTCGGAAGCACAGTAGCATTTTGATGCATTTTAATCATGTAGACAATGTTAGAGCACAGTGAAGAATTTGCCAAAACAAAATCTCATATAAGCCGGTTCTACGCACAACCCACACCGGCAGATGCAAACTGTGCACCCAACTGTGAAGCTAGCTGTAGCGGAGCTTCGAGAAACTAGCGGGCCTACTAGTGATGGTGGTGGAGCCAGCACCTCCACGTATCCACTCAGTCAAGTAGGCCTACTCTGTGACCCACAGCAACGCAGTCTTCTATGGACCAGTTTATGCCAAAGTCTGTAGCAAAACAAGAGCAAATTGATATTGCATATTGGCTAAAATAATTTCCAGACATTTTTTATCGTGGAGGACAGGTTTTAGAAATTATGATAGCAATAGTCTAAATCCAATGTACACAATTCCAAGCAGGAAAAACCTTTTAAAATCACTTATTCCATAACTGTACGAGAGCATACAGGCTTCAGTGCGGGAAAGAGTCCAAAAATCTACTGCAGTTTGTCTTACCACTGACTGCTGGACATCAGTGGTAACCACTTCTTACATGTCACTTCATTGAAGATTTGTTGATGTCTAGCTGTCTTCTGGACTGCTTTGAGTTCAGCGACAGACACACCTCAGAGAACTTGGCAGAGGAACTGTTGAGAATGGCAAGTAGATGGAAAAGAAGTCTGTTGTGTTAGCGACAATGCAGCTAACATAACCAAAGCCATGAAAAAATGTTAATGGACCCATCATCCATGCCTTGCCCACACAATCAACCTGTTTGTAAGAGATGCTCTGAAGGTGATGAAGCCCACTGTGGACGAAGTGAAAGCAGCTGTCGAATACATCCACAGGAGCACAGTAGGTGCTGAAAAACTAAAGTCTACACAATGCCAGATGGGGATGCCTGTCCTGAGGCCTAAACAAGACTGCACTACAAGGTGGAATTCAACATTTTATTTGTTGAAGCAGTTTCTTGAGTCAAAGGATGCCATTGTCAATGCACCTGTTGATGCTCTGACCCAAGAGGAATGGAAGGTGGTGGAGGAGGTGTATGGAGTCCTGGAACCCTTTGAGCAGGTCACTGTGGAGATCAGTGGAGAGAGGTACAGTAAACAGTTATTACTACATCATTATTTAGTATTATATATGTATATGAGCAGTAGATGAGAATGTAGTATCAGTAGACAAAACATGAACCTGAACTAATAAGTTACTGTGTTCTCTTCTCAGCTATGTGACAGCCTCAAAAATGATACTCCCGTGTAAGGGTCTGCAGCGAATCACAGAGAGAAGCAAATGTAACCACCGGACATGTGACAGAGTTCATGGACACCCTATGTTTATCAATGGACAGAAAATTCCACGGAATGGAATATAATCACGTGCTATCAGAAACTGCTGCACTTGACCCCAGGCCACGTATGGGTGGTCCCGGGGATCGAACCCACTACCCTGGCGTTACAAGCGCCATGCTCTACCAACTGAGCTACAGAAGGACCACATGGTGCAATATTCTATTATTATGTTGTTCAGATTGTATTCATTTTGAATTGTTACATTTATATGCACTTTGTTCATAAACATTAAAAAGTTATATTTTAAATGCAAATGTTTAATAGCATTCTTTTTTTCATAACAAACCAATGCATTTTTAAATACATTTGTGGTTAATTATGATTTAATAATTTAATTAGAATTGTTTTAACACCGATCATAGTCAAACTATCGCAAACTGTTTGATTTGAAAAAATACAAAACATTTTTTTAAAGAGCCGTTTGGGAGCCAAAAGAGCCGTCTCTTTTTGGTGACCTGAACGGAACGAGCCGGCTCACTGAAAATAGCCGGATTGCCCATCACTAGCTCACACTGCTACAGTGGCTACAATGTGACTGTAAACGTTTCGCGCTCCGTGGAATTTAAATGCGTTATCACGTGATACGGCCTTTGACTGGTTGCAAGTGGCAGTAACCTACTGGAAAAGTGCTACCTACTAAAGGTAGGTGCTTCTGGAGGCAGGTAGGCAGTATGTACCTAGCTGCTTTTGGATTGGTTAAACAATAACAATAGGCTACACCAACATTAGTTTCCAGTCATACAAAGTGTAAAAATGATTGCACAGCACTGGCCGCGAGCCTGTAATGATTGGCTTTGAAGTGTGCTGCTCAGAAAACTGCGCTATGTCATTTCACAATACTTTAGCAAGACATGAGAATACTTGATGGTATGAGGTCGGTTGCTTTGCAGCGTTTTGCAAACCATAGGTATCGTACTGCATTGTGCAGCCTACAAACACCACTTCCAGCTGCCCCCTGAAAGCGATTCTACATTTTCGATATTCATTCAAATCCTCCTGTGCGGGATTATTTTTCTTCTGCGACGAAATTGGTCATATTAAGATCCGACATCTGTACTTCATCAACATAATATTAAGTACCGTATATGAAGTACTGACTGAATGAAATGACTGCATGTGGTAACAATGATGAAAGTAATGATGACTAAAGAATTTCAGCTAAGTACTAGAATACAACCCTGTATCTACACTCTTTCAAAAAGTGCTATCTAGAACCTAAAATGGTTCTTTGGCTGTCCCTATAGTATAACCGTTTGAGGACCCCTTTTTGGTTCCAGGTAAAAACCCTTTCCACCCAGGGTTCAACATGGAACCAAAAAGGGTTCTCCTATGGGGAAAGCCGAAGAACCCTTTTGGAACCCTTTTTTTCTAAGAGTGTAGGGGTCACATGAGTACACAGCAACTGGTCTGCTCAGTGATAAAGGTGTGAGTTTGCTGAGCTGGGTGACAAAGGCCTTTAACTTTGAGGCACTGCTGTTTTTTATTTGGTTTACCTTCCCGAAGCTAAATGCTATTGAGTAACATGGCAAGAGATACCATAACATATAACGACCACAGTAAAATGACATCTAAATAATTATATCTGATTAATCACTTAAATGTGACAATTAGGGTCAATCAATTGAGACACATAGTCTATATCGGTATTTCAGTCATTCTGGTACGTTTGTAGCTGTCACTGTATGCTAAACAAATCAACTCCACCATCTAGTGGTACTAACGGCAGTTACAATGTTATTTACTGATAGGTCTGAGATGAGGGCAGATGATAATATGCTTGATTTGCTGAAAATCAAATCAGAATTTTAATTTAGACAATTAGATTTTTGAGGAGTCGGAGGTTGTTGACCATTCACAATATCTCATACTGTAGCCTAGTACCGGGGTGGGATCTTGAAGGACACCATCTCCCCCTGTAAAGTTGTGGTATGGGGGAAAACATGGGAGGATATTGAAGTGGCTGCTGGACTCATCAACCTTAACATCAGTCCAGTCTTCCCCAAGATTGGAGTCTGGCAAAAACATATACTTTTCAAAGACTAATTCCACTCATCTCTCTCTCCCCATCTCCCTCTTTCTCGCTCTCTCCATCTCTTGCTCTTTCTCTCTCCATCTCTCTCTATCCCTCTTTCTTTCTTTCTTTCTCTCCATTTCTCTCTCTTCATCTCTCTCTTGCTCTTTTTCGGTCTCTCTCTTTCTCGCTCAGGTGGTCCAGGAGGAGAAAAGGACCGTGCTGCGCTCAGTCATGAGGCCTTTCTGCTCATGGCCAACTCTCAGAGTGACATGGATGACTGGGTCAAGGCCATAAGACGGGTCATCTGGGCACCCTTTGGAGGAGGTAAACTAGCCTGGCATTCCAAATGATTTTGCTCGGTTTCACCGTTGTTTTGCTTTGTTCAGGCTGGTTTAGCCGGGCTAAGAGGTAAACTGCTTTGCCCAGAATTATATTACTAGACAGAATGATTACAAAATGCACTCTAAATCTCAGTAAAAGCATATTCTGGTACGGGCTCACATTATTCTCTTTGTATATGTCACTCAAACGTCTTTGTCTAGTGCTTTATGGGGTCAGTGGTTTGACAGACAGAAGATCATTTTATGACGTACTGTGCATTTGAAAAGTATTCAGACCCCTTGACTTTTTCCACATTTTGTTACATTACAGCCTTATTCTAAAATTGATGAAATCAATAAAAAATCTTTGTCAATCACACACAATACCCCCATAACGACAAAGCAAAAACTTTTTTTTTTAAACAGAAAAACCTTATTTACATAAGTATTCAGACCCTTTGCTGTGAGACTCGAAATTGAGCTCAGGTGCATCCTGTTTCCATTGATCATCCTTGAGATGTTTCTACCACTTTATTGGAGTCCACCTGTGGTAAATTCAGTTGATTGGATATGATTTAGAAAGGCACACACCTGTGTATATATGGTCCCACAGTTGACAGTACATGTCAAAGTAAAAACCAAGCCATGAGGTTGAAAGAATCGTCCGTAAAGCTCTGAGACAGGATTGTGTCGAGGATCAGATCTGGAGAAGGGTAACACAAAATGTATGTAGCATTGAAGGTCCCCAAGAACACAGTGGCTTCCATCATTCTTAAATGGAAGAAGTTTGGAACCGCCAAGACTCTTCCTAGAGCTGGCCGCCCGGCCAAACTGAGCAATCATGGGGAGAAGGGCCTTGTTCAGGGAGGTGACCAAGAACCCGATGGTCACTCTGACAGAGCTCCAGAGTTCCTATGTGGAGATGGGGGAACCTTCCAGAAGGACAACCATCTCTGCAGCACTTCACCAATCAGGCCTTTATGGTAGAGTGGTCAGACGGAAGCCACTCCTCAGTAAAAGGCACATGACAGCCCACTTGGAGATTGCCAAAAGGCACCTAAAGGACTGTCAGACCATGAGAAACAAGATTCTCTGGTCTGGTGAAACCAAGATTGAACTCTTTGTCCTGAATGCCAAGCATCACGGTGAAGTATGGTGGTGGCAGCATCATGCTGTGGGGATGTTTTTCAGCGGCAGGGACTGGGAGACTAGTCAGGATCGAGGGAAAGACGAACAGAGCAAAGTACAGAGAGTTCCTTGATGAAAACCTGCTTCGCCCCAGTTCTCAGGACATGAGACTGGGGCGAAGGTTCACCTTCCAACAGGACAACGACCCTAAGCAAACAGCCAAGACATTGCAGGAGTGGGTTCTGGACAAGTCTCTGAATGTCCTTGAGTGGCCTAGCCAGAGCAGGAACTAACATCTCTGGAGAGACCTGGAAATAGCTGTGCAAAGATGCTCCCCATCCAACCTGACAGAGCTTGAGAGGATCTGTGTGCCAAGCTTTGAATGTCATACCCAAGAAGACTCGAGGTTGTAATCACTGCCAAAGGAGCCACAACAAAGTACCGAGTAAAGAGTCTGGATACTTATGTAAATGTGATATTTTTTAAATATATTTTTTAAATACATTCACAAAAATGTCTTTGTCATTATGTAATATATTTTAGAATAATGCTGTAATTAACCAAATGTGGAAAAAGACAAGGGGTCTGAATACATTCCGAATGCACTGTATGTTCAGAACAGAATAAAAGGTCCTACCAGAGCTTCATTTCCTCACTAGTCTGTCTTTACACGCTGTACAGTTGCTAACGTTGCACTGGAGGCTAGTCTACTGTATGCTACTATCCTTGACATGTGTCCAGAAATATAACTAGGCTAGGTTGTGTGGAGGCAGCTGGGTGTACAGATATTATGTTACGAAAAGGACGTTATAAATAGGAGGATCACAGTATGTCTGTGATCATTGCTGAAACTTTAAACCAACCAACTCTCTGGAACTGGAAGGGAGGCACTGTATTGCAGCCAGTACTTGTGGCTTCATACATTACATTTTAGAAGGAGCATGCAATGCCGAAGATCACTCTTCTTTAGCCTGACATGTCTAATTCATGTAAATAGGGCCTAAACTGAAAACGGTTGGCTATCATTTCCATTTTACATCAGGAGGATATACACTGGATTGCTGATAACAGCGGGATTTCATCTGTACAGTATTTGAGGCTTATTGACACGTTTTGAATTGGCCCCTGAATGTCCTGTTGCACTGGAGTGTATTTCGTTTCCATCGTCTCAAATGTACATGGCTGCAGGAATGCTTTCCAAGTTCTCGCTCTCCATCAAGAATAGAATTGTTGCCAATTTATAGAACTGTCGTTAACAGGAATACTGCTGGCAGAACCCGTGGCGCTTCCACGTCTGTTATTTAAATGTTTCTGTGCTGACTATCTGCCACCAAACCTTTTATCTCTTGCTCATCCTCTTCCCACTTCTGCTCGGACGCTGCGCTATTACCAACGTCTATAGATGTGTCATTACGGTCATTACGTGTTATTAGAAAACCAGTCATCTCGAGTGCACGAGCCAGACTGGATTGAATTACTTCGGCCGTCGCTGCTTGGTAAATGTGGCTTTGGCATGTATGAAAAGCACGCTCTGACTCTGTGTAGCACTTGCTCGGTGACGTACTACGACTACTCTGATCTGTCAGTGTCTACTGGTTGCGACTGTGTTGAGAGGCGGCGTTGCGCACAATCAGGTGAGATGCGGTGCGCGATTGATCGATGTAGATGTGAAGACTGTCTGAACTGTTTTTCCTCCCTCTCCGTTTCTCCTTGATTTAATTTGCATTTTGTGTTTACTGTTCATCCAACTACTGAATGTTGACCAACTGCATATTGGTATTCCTGAAGATAACGTTCCATTGATTTGTAATTTTAATATGTTGAAACTTTTTAAATTGAATGAATGACAACCATCATAAAATACTGAAATACAGAACCCTATACTGTATGTAAACCACGTTTTTTGCCTGCAGGGATATTTGGCCAGCATTTAGAAGACACAGTCCAGTATGAGAAGAAATTTGGGCACCGCCTGGCACCTCTTCTGGTGGAGCAGTGTGTGGACTTCATAAAGGAACGAGGTCTGGATGAGGAGGGCCTCTTTCGGATGCCAGGGCAGGCTAACCTGGTAAAGGATCTACAGGAAGCCTTTGACTGTGGGGATAAGCCTCTGTTTGACAGGTAGATCTGCATTCGCTGATATTGAATGGCAAAAAGTGCTGACTTGCTATTTGTTCAGCTGGATGTAGAAGTGGGGGCCACAGTAATGGTGGCAGTGGTCAATTATTGACAGTCAAATAAAATGAAATGTTATTTTGTGCTGAATACAACAGGTGTGGGTGGACCTTAGCGTGAAATACTTACTTATAAGCCCTTAAAAAAAGTTACAACATTTGGTAAATAAATGAAAGGAAAAATAGTAACACAATAAAATAACAATAGCAAGGCTACATACAGTGGGTACTGGTAATGTGCAGGGGTACGGGTCAGTCGAGGTAATGGAGGTATGTGCATGTACGTAGGGGTAAAGTGACTATACATAGATAATAAACAGATAGTAGCAGTTTGTGTGTGTGTGTGTGTGTGTGTGTGTGTGTGTGTGTGTGTGTGTGTGTGTGTGTGTGTGTGTGTGTGTGTGTGTGTGTGTGTGTGTGTGTGTGTGTGTGTGTGCGTGTGCGTGTGCGTGTGTGTGTGTAGTATTTGTGAGTTTGTGGTTAGATTCCAGTGAGTGTATATCGAGCCTGTGCCAGAAAGTCAGTGCAAAAATAAGGGTAGCCATTTGATTAATGGCTGTTCATCCATCTTATGGCTTGGGGTAGAAAATGTTCAGGAGCCTTTTGGTCCCAGACTTGGCGCTCCGTTACTGCTTGTACTGTGGTTGCAGAGAGAACAGTCGACCCATCGTCGTGGGTGATCAGGCACATTGCCGTCGTGTTGGAGTCGTGTGTGGCCACGCAGTCATAGGTGAACAGGCAGGAACAGGAGGGGACTAAGCACACACCCTTGATGGGCCTCAGTGTTGGGGATCAGTGTGGCGGATGTGTTGCTGCCTACCCTCACCACCTGGGTGTGGCCCATCAGGAAGTCCAGGATCCAGGTTCAAAGGGATGTGTTCAGTCCCAGGGTCTTTAGCTTAGTGATGAGCTTGGAGGCCACTATGGTGTTGAACGCTGAACAGTATTCTCATGTAGGTGTTCCTTTTGTCCAGTTGGGAGAGGGCAGTGTGAAGTGCAATAGAGATTGCATCATCTGTGGATCCGTTTGGGCAGTATGTGAATTGGAGTGGGTCCAGGATTTCTGGTATGATGGTGTTGATGTGAGCCATGACCAGCCTTTCAAAGTATTTCATGGCTACAGATGTGAGTGCTACGGGGCGGTAGTCATTTAGGCAGGTTTCCTTGGCGTTCTAGGGCACAAGGACTATGGTGGTCTATTTGAAACATGTAGGCATTACAGACTGAGTCAGGGAGAGTTGGAAATGTCAATGAAGACAGCTGGTCAGTGCCTGCTCTGAGTACACATCCTGTACTGTGATAGTGTATACACACGAGGCTGGTGAGGGGAGAACGGCTCATAACAACAATGAAGTGAATGGAATGGTATCAAACATAAGTAAACCATGTGTCCGATGTTTTGACTTCATTCCATTACTGCCATTACTATGAGCCCGTCCTCCCCAATTAAGGTGCCACCCAGCCGCCTGTGAAACACACAATAAATCCCTCTACTGTTGGCCACTAAGGCTATAGCACTTGCTATTGGACTGATTCATGCAGTTAGTAGACCACTCTAGATAACTATTTTGTACCCTCTTGCAGTAACACTGACGTCCACACGGTGGCGTCCCTGCTGAAGCTCTACCTCCGTGAACTGCCTGAGCCTGTGGTCCCTTTCTCCAAGTATGAGGACTTCCTCTCCTGTGCTCAGCTGCTGGCCAAAGACGTGGAGGAGGTAAGAGACACTTCTCTGCACTAGTTCCAGTTCATTTTAGTATTCACACTATGACACCGAAGCCAAAGAACAGAACTGCTCTGTCATTCGATAGAAGCCAGTGTTCAAGTACATGTTGTCTATGTGAAGAAACAAGTGATGGTGATATTGTATGTTCTCATCTCATCTTTTAGGGTGTACAGGAGCTGGTCAAGCAAGTGAGCAATCTTCCTCCCGCCAACTACAATCTCCTGAAGTATATATGCATGTACGTCCACAAACATACAACTCCTTCTTTTGAAGATCTCAAATATCTTATTTTATCAAGGTGCCATTTTCATATCATTTTAATTCCATCCCACCATGCCATGCCTTCCTTTGTAGGTTTCTTGACGAGGTCCAGTCTCACGCAAACAAAAACAAGATGAGTGTACAGAACCTGGCCACGGTATTTGGACCAAATATCCTCCGACCCAAAATGGAGGACCCAGTGGCTATTATGGAAGGTGTGAACTCTCATTCATTTTATATTATACTGATATTAATAGGCACTGTATTAATCATATGAGACATTCCTAATATTGTTTTATACAACTGTCTGGGAGGCATGAGGCAGAGTAGATACAGTACATTAGCCTATGGAAAGCAGAGTACAGAGAAACGTCACTATTGCATGTTATCTATTCATGACTCATCTTGTCTATCTCTAGTTCATAAAACATGTCAAATCTCAAGTAGAGCAGCGTTGTACAGTATAGTTCCTTATTGTTTTTTATTTCCTGTTAAGGGACCTCCCTAGTCCAAAGCCTCATGACCGTACTGATCAGTGAACATAACCGTCTGTACTCGGGGAGGGGGGAGCTGGAGGTCCCTGTTCCCCAGCCAGAGGTGACCCTCCAGGGCCAAAGGCTCCAGCAGCACAGCATCGGTGGCTGGATCTCTGAGGAGGACCTCCAGAACTGCCCCACCAACCCCAACGAGGACCTCGCCTGCAGCAGCGCCTCTTCTTTGGACGCAAAGCTCTGTGCTGCCACCACCCCTCCACCTAGACTTGCTCCTTCAGGGAAGGGGGAGCCAGTGGTCAGCCCCAGCAAGCAGACCAAGAACCTTCCCTCCTGGAAGTACTCCTTCAAGGGCACCTCAACGCCACGGCCCCCTCCTCAGGCCGACGTCACCACCGTGTCCCCCAGTGGCAACTGGCTGATGAACGGGCTGTCCTCTCTGAGGAGCCACAGGCGCACCTCCTCTGGGGAGCGTGTCAGGGACTCCACCGGCTTTTCCCAGAGACTGTCCACCTACGACAACGTCACGTCTTCCTCCAGCATGGGCAGTGGCCCTAGTGTAGCCAGCACGCCTTGGTCTACCTCCTCCTGTGACATCTCCGCATCCGACTCAGGCAGCGAGCCCTCAGGGCTTAACTGTGGTAATGGGAAGGGTCTAGAGGAGTGCCAATGGCAGGAGCTAGCCTCACCCCAGGGCCCGGGCCAGGGTCAGAGGGGAGGCCGGGTGGAGGAGAGAGTTGGAGATAGGATCTCAGAGCAAGAGCAGGACAGTAGTGAAGCCATGGAGCTGTGTGTTAGCAGTGCAGGCTGCAGTGACAACGGGAACACCATAGCCAATATGGTGGTGCCGTCCATCGTGACACCAGAAGACCTTGATGGAGGCTCCAAAGCACTTACCAGCCTGGTGGAGGGTCTGAAGGATGAGCTGAGGAAACAGAAGGTGGCCTACGAGACCAGGATCAAAAGGTAAGTCTGCAAGGTTATTTATTGTACTATGGGGGTTTATAAGTCAGAATTTTGAAAGAAACTTCTGAGAAACAGTTCATGTGAACATAACAACAAAATATGCACTGTCTGAGTAGATGTATTTATTTTTTATTTTATTTTCACCTTTATTTAACCAGGTAGGCAAGTTGAGAACAAGTTCTCATTTACAATTGCGACCTGGCCAAGATAAACCAAAGCAGTTCGACAGATACAACGACACAGAGTTACACATGGAGTAAAACAAACATACAGTCAATAATACAGTATAAACAAGTCTATATACAATGTGAGCAAATGAGGTGAGAAGGGAGGTAAAGGCAAAAAAGGCCATGGTGGCAAAGTAAGTACAATATAGCAAGTAAAACACTGGAATGGTAGTTTTGCAATGGAAGAATGTGCAAAGAGGTAGTTGTTTGGGCTAAATTATAGGTGGGCTATGTACAGGTGCAGTAATCTGTGAGCTGCTCTGACAGTTGGTGCTTAAAGCTAGTGAGGGAGATGTGTTTCCAGTTTCAGAGATTTTTGTAGTTCGTTCCAGTCATTGGCAGCAGAGAACTGGAAGGAGAGGCGGCCAAAGAAATAATTTGTTTTGGGGGTGACTAGAGAGATATACCTGCTGGAGCGTGTGCTACAGGTGGGAGATGCTATGGTGACCAGCGAGCTGAGATAAGGGGGGACTTTACCTAGCAGGTTCTTGTAGATGACATGGAGTCAGTGGGTTTGGCGACGAGTATGAAGCAAGGGCCAGCCAACGAGAGCGTACAGGTCGCAATGGTGGGTAGTATATGGGGCTTTGGTGACAAAACGGATTGCACTGTGATAGACTGCATCCAATTTGTTGAGTAGGGTATTGGAGGCTATTTTGTAAATGACATCGCCAAAGTCGAGGATTGGTAGGATGGTCAGTTTTACAAGGGTATGTTTGGCAGCATGAGTGAAGGATGCTTTGTTGCGAAATAGGAAGCCAATTCTAGATTTAACTTTGGATTGGAGATGTTTGATATGGGTCTGGAAGGAGAGTTTACAGTCTAACCAGACACCTAAGTATTTGTAGTTGTCCATGTATTCTAAGTCAGAGCCGTCCAGAGTAGTGATGTTGGACAGGCGGGTAGGTGCAGGTAGCGATCGGTTGAAGAGCATGCATTTAGTTTTACTTGTATTTAAGAGCAATTGGAGGCCACGGAAGGAGAGTTGTATGGCATTGAAGCTTGCCTGGAGGGTTGTTAACACAGTGTCCAAAGATTGATTCCTAGTGTCCCAAAAAATCAAAGAACTAGAGTATTTTCCCCTCTAAATTACTCAATATTGCTATAAATCTGTCAACAAACTTTCTCGGGTTACATGTATTGAGGAGCACCAGCTATACATTTGTGGAAATCAACATATGTGTGTGTGCGCCCCCTGCAGGCTGGAGGAGTCCAGTGCGGCACTGTGTGCTCAGATGGAGCGTCTGGAGCAGGAAATGGAGCAGGAGAGAAAAAAGCAGCGCATGCTGGAGATCAAGCTCCGTAACTCAGAGCGAGCCCGTCACGACGCAGAGAACAGGAACCGGCTCCTGGAGAAGGAAATGGAGGACTTCTTCTCCACTCTGGGGGACCTGGCTCTGGGAGCAAGGACTAGTGACATTTAATAGCCCTGGTCATAGACCTCTATAGTCTCTTCCCACAGCTGAGTGCCATGAGTCTGGCAAGCAAGACTGACAACTACATGGACTCAGTGAATAATACTGCATGTTGTCCAACGCAGGCAGCTGCGTCTCTCAATGTTTCCTCAGGCCTCAAAGTGTGCCTATGACTACCACGAGTATCTATCTGGATGGAATTCCGTGTCGTTTGGTGACAAAGCCTCGGTCCTTGGTTTACTCTGGTCAACTCTGTCAGTATACTTTTAATGTAAATCAAAGGGTTTCGACTGCTGTCATTATGACTATACAATAATCCCTGCTGTGTTAATCATATGCTGCCTACAACAGTACACAATATGCAAATACAACATTACCAAAGCTGGACTCTGCTAAGGACCAGGGTTGAAGCCACCATGTTGGTTTGGGGCACATGAAGCTGACTACTGCCCTCAAAGGAACAATGAAGAAGTATGCTGGCTGTGCCTTTGCAGACTTTTTGAATTCGATAAAATAAAATGTTGCGTGCTTGTCCAGAGGTGTAGTTAGTCAATTACTGTCAATACTCACATGGTACATGTATTGCTTAACTTAATCACTACTCCAAATTTGTTGAAGAGCCACATGACATCCTCAGAGTCACTTGCAGTAAGATGACAATCGCGGAGGTGCATAAAGATGGCAGCCCCCATGTACTTGCCGCGAATACCTCGTTTGATAAGTTCGCTGTATTGCTCTCCTGTTCTCCAGTGTTGTCGTTAGCACAGTATACATGATCCCAATTCTAGCTCCAAGACAGCGATTTAAAAACAACGAAGTATAATGTTCTGATTTATTGGCGTGTTGAACCATGTTGCAGGCTGTAGTTTAAAAATACAGTATATAACTTAGTGGTAAAACAATGAAGTCAAACCTGAATTCTGACATCTTTATGCACCGCCATTAATTGAACATTTTGAAAAATGGTGTATACTTTAGTGAATGTAACTGTGTTGTTGATCAAGCCAGCCCTGTAAATTGAGCCTAAACGAATTCTTAAAACATTGACATAGATTTGAATGGATAACAATTATATACATTTCCCAGAACATTCTCATGTGAGCGTTGCATGTGGTGAAACTGTTGATAGAATCCCCTTTTTCAGCAAATTACTGCTACTGCATAGAAATGTCTTGAGGCTTGAACACGAAACATGATTTGGTTCTTGAAGACCACTATAAGCAGTATAGTAATGTGCATTCATTAAGGTAATGTGACTATTTTTTGTTTTGTTTTTACATTTTATACAGACCCTTTTCATATGCTGTTCACAAGGTTGTGTTTTGAAAGACGACCGTTATAGACAAGCGTCTAGTGTTCGCCCTGTCGATGATTGCAGTTGAAATGTGTATCTCTTAAAACACTTAGGCTGAATGTTTCTTATGTCTTTGATTAATATTTTAGTTGCTTATTTATTATGAATCTACACACTTGTAATGAATAGCATTATGGCAATCTAAGTAAATAAAGATGACAGGTGTCATTTCGTGACTGATACATGGGTCAGCAAGCTTGTGTTCCGTGCATCTTCTACTTAGTTCAGAGTGTCTTACTCACAATTCCAACACATTATACCACATATTAAGATCAAGCGCAAAAGAAAGATCTACAAATGCACGAGTCAAATTTTGTTTCTTTTATTTGCAGTACATGTTTATTTTTTAAGTTGGCATCATCAGATCCCAGTGTTTTTATTCCAGTAGTGTACTTTTCATTGGCTGCGGTCAGGATGCAGAGCCAGAAATGTTTAACTAGTTGCATAACAAACCAGCACCATATATATGAGTTTGTTTTTAGGCATTACTTATCTTTAACATTTTTTCCTTTATCATTATTTGGCCTTATCCCAAACAAAATCTATTGGCCATGTATGATATAACCGCCTCTGGCCATAGATTAAAGACTGGTTTAGGACTGATTACGTAACATCATAGATTAAAAGTCACAAGGAATCATCCTAATTCATAAAAAAGGAAAACATGGATTGACAGTACCAAACATTTCTCTACCTTCAGAAAAATACAAAGTAACAGGCTAGATCCATCACTTAGTTTACTACTAGCATAATTTGCAGAAGGTATTGCACATGAACTGTAAAAACAAGAGGGAAAAAGAGGGGGGATGACATTTACATAAACAATTCTCTTTACATCTAGGTGAAGTACACACCGTACACAACTAGAAGTTTCCTAACATTGACAATATTACACTTTCAAATAAATAAATAACGGAATCTGTATTCACATGTCTTCGATAGCTAATCATGTGGGCAACTAGGTATCCTAGAACTTGTAGAAATTGAGTGTGAGGTAGTTCATCAAAGCCTACTTAAAAATCACAATTACAATTTTCAGAGATGTGATAGAAAAGCAAAAAGCCACAGAAAGTCAAACAATTCTGAATGTGTCCCTAATAATGCTGGGTTAAGAAACAGAAGAGCACTTAAAATAACAAAAAAAGTAATCAGAATTATGAATTATAAACACAGCTACTATAATAATGGTTACATGTGATTGGCTGTTATTCTGCATACCTTCCCCTTCGACCATTCAACAACACACTACATGGTATTTTACATTCTGAAACTCCATAATTTAGCATAACAGCTACACTGCCACAGCCACCATTCAGCGCAAATACATTTGGCTTAATATTGAGGAAATGAGGCAAAACAGTATGATAATTTCCCTCCTAAAATCATCAAGCACATTCTCATTATGCAAAGTAAAGCCGCAAACCATACGCACCTACCAGTCATTGTAATTTTTTAAAACGTATTTTACTTTGATGAAAGACCTACTTTGATAAAACTGCCCCCTTTTTGAAAAATGTTCAAATGTATGAGCTAAAATAATCAGAAGCATACATCATCTTCTTGACAGAACATTGACCGTAAAGTTGGAGACTTAACAATTCCAAGAAAATGTACAATTCATTAACGATAACCGCCTCCAATGTGATTGACTTATTTGTGGAAACTACTGTAGTCATTATCAGGAACCGTTATTGACCTCGACACAACAGGACTACTCATCCTCTTCCGAGATACTCAGGAAAGAATGCTTGACAAACTACAGGCACTTTTTCCTTTTAAAAGCTAAATTAAAACATTTTTTAAAAACACTAAGGACACCATTATTGCATACAGTTCAGAATCACTGATTCACTTGGGTTTTGAGGTGGTTCTGTAGCTAGTGTGTGATGTACTAAGCATAGGGTGACATTTATTTAGTGCATGCATACGTACAAGTTCTGCAAAGGGTTCAGCCAATTATCTTCTCTGAGATCCCGCTTATTACTTACGTATTGTACACTCATTTTCCAATTTGAAATTTCTGCAAACTGCCTGCACACTGATATTACATGAATAACATGAGCACAGATTAGGAACCTTGTTTCTTTAAATAGTTTGTTTCTGCGCTTTAAGCTGGCAGAATGTCCATCCCTCCAAAGACAACAAACATCAACACGTACACAAGCCCTCTCTTTACGTCCCTGTGTTGGACTCAATCGAAACACATTCTTCATATACCTTCAACCGTCTCCAATCATGTATTCTAACTAGTAACATCCTATTTCTCACAAAGCTCTTCGGCATACTGCCACGTTTCTCAGTCCTAGCCTAGCGTTCAACATAGGTTTACTCGTTCTTTGACAGTGGGGCTGTAGAAACGAATCACTGGAGAATAACTGACCAGTGCAGAGGAAGCAGTGCCTTCAGCACTGACAAACAAAGAAAATGATCAAAAGCTCTTTAGTTTCCTTTCTGGGCCTATCTGCGCTATTTCCGTCATATACTGTAACACCCATAAAATTGGAAAAGAGAATTCAGGCAAAAATGTAAATAAAAAAAAAAAGAAATACTAAATGTCTTCTCTTACCAAAAGAGAAAATGGTTCAGGAATCTAACAGCATTTTGAGACATTTTAAGACTAAACTAATGAGAAAAGAAAAAAAGAAAGCGGTTTGATAAACTGTTTTGTTTTTTCAAGGAGGTAGTGACTCACGAGGAAAACTTTTTTTTTTTTTTTTTTTACAAATAAATCTAAAGTATATCTCAAAATCCAACCCAATGGATATGCATGAAACAATATTCTATATGAAAGAGATTAGAATAGACAAAGAAATAGTACTATTCAGAAGGGGAGTACTAAAATCATAAATGTATCAATTAAATTATGGTTAGAATGGCTCACTGCAAACTAAATTTGAAAAAAATATATTCACCATAAAATCTGTACAAACTCATTCTACATTGATATGGCCAGTTGAAACAGCAGTATCTTAAATAGAAGTAGATGAAATTAAAAACAAAGATAAAAAATTAAAGCATGTAAAACTCTTTTACAGACGTTCTCAAACTATCACCATTGGCCAAAACTGCAGCGTAGTGAAATCATAAAGTTCCTAGGTTAAAAATAAATTGATATTACAGCCTGGACTAAAAAATATTAATAAAATGTAATAAAAATGACTCTGTAGTAGTACTTTAAGGAAAAAAAAAATCTTTTTTAAAACTTTTTTTTTTTTTTTACAAACAAACATTGAAACTGGCCTAAACTCTACACCATTGAAGACAAGCGGAGGGACTGGTGGGACAGGGACCAGGGCAGGGTGATGGTCATCTGCAGCAGCCCAGCGGGTCCGTGTTAGAGGCCGTCTCCAGGCTGCTGTCTGTGTCCGAGGCCAGGGTGGGATCGGTGGACATGGTGGACACATCGTTGGCGGACGAGGACGACGCAGAAGGGTGCTGCTGGAAGCTGCTGCTCACTGCTGCACCTGTGCTACATGCATGGAGAAACAGATAGGGGGTATCAAGTCAGACTTAAACCACTTCTGGTTAGGCAGAAAGAGGAAAGGTTCTTCATTAAGAACTGGAACAGAAGCCAACTACGGGCAGAGAGACCATGCCAGTCTCAATTTATTGATCCCACACATAGTACTCTAGAACCAGGAGATTTCTCTGACCATAAGACCTGACCAGGAACAACTCTGGGCCCTAGTTATAGAGTATAACTATCAGAGTTTGAGTGCTAGGCTGCCCTTGGAGAAAACTCTCTAAACTAACCTAAAGACGCTGGCTGTCCCCGGATCACTCCATTCTTCGTTCTCTCCTCCCAGTCCTGAACCTCCATGTATATCAAATCTGCAATGAATCACAAGATTTAGTAAAAAGAGTGACTACAGTTGAACTTCTGGTAAACTACACCAAAACAGATTCCTGGAATTAGGAGGGAACAAGCAGGCTATTTAGGTATCTTCCAACTGGAATTTCTGGAAAACCTGTGAATCTAAAGAATTTTGCAACCCTAAACATGAGACATAAACCTAAGAAGAACATGACAGACAGGATCATTGCTAGCATGATATGACACGGGAGTCCAGAATTGAGAATAGAGCCAATAAACAGGGCTCTGCTAGACTCGGGTGTGAATGCCCTGTCGTCATTATCACGCTCCCAGAGGAAGCAGGGTTAGATCACCAGACCAGGTTTAGATTAGACAGATAGGGAGGGGTTGGATGCACCATAAACACATCTCACTTTAGACAGCCATTTTTTTAGGACAGACAAACAGACAAAGGGCAAAACCTGCATAAAACTCAAATATTAAGATTGAATGTCCCACAAGAACATCTTGAGATGTAGATTCTTAGTAGAATAATGTGCAATTGTAATGTAACATAGTGGAAAATTTAAACATGCTCAAAGTGTATGAATCAAAGATTGGGAAAATGGCTACTGTACCTTTCCACTCCTCCACCGTGTGCTCTCTCTCATCCAGCTGCTTGTCTGTGATCAGTGGTGGGGGCTGCAAGAGGAACAGGACAGGGCACAGTGTACTTTAAGTGGGGTGACATGGGGACTGTTGGCCTTCTCTTCACTTGGCTGAGTCACAATCAAATTTGATACATTTGCGCAAGGCGCTGCACTGCAGCCAAATCTACACGTCTCAAGGCCGATTTTGTCAGTTGTGAGGAATGCTTGCATGCAAGTGACTGAGTGGAGTGCAACATCTCATTCTCCACCCCCGCACTTTACGGTAGCCGGGGTCTGATTGGTTGACAGAGGAAAAACGGCAAGTGCACTCTCGGTGATGACGACCTGGCTGTCAATGGATGTCAAATCCAGAGCCCCTGCTTAAACAGTCAGGGAGTTTTATGATCTGATCCGGGCTAAGCTTTTCCCAGGCAGGCAAACTCACAGGGCTTTCATAATTTTGCGTGTGGCTGTTTTGACGTTCCCTCTTATTGTGAATCACCACTCAATGTGTATTTCGAGGCATATGCACGCATAAAAAATAAAAACACACACACAGTAGATCAGAAGAGTCATGTTATTATCTAACGTAAGAGTAGGTCATTAACACAAGAACCACCCCTCCACTCCCACATAATGGGCAAGTAAGTGCTTACCGCCTCCACTTCAGTTGGATCATACCACACGTTGATGTAGGGGTGCTGGAGAGCCTCGCTCACAGAGATCCGTTTGGATGCATCTATTACCAGCATCTTCGATAATAGGTCTCTGGCCTGACTTGCTGCAAGACAATTGAGACAAATAGATAAATTAATGGCGTGAGCAAATTCCCCTTTCATTCCCTCGGCTGACATTCACTGTGCTTATAAATGAGTGTAGTGTGCCAGAGTCCCTTCGTCAAACATGATCTGAATCAAAGCAGAGTAAGGCTTCAAACCACTACATAAAATACTATTCATGATCAGACTACTTTCCGTGGAATTTCCAATTGGTCACATAAGTCAGACTCGATTAGTTAGTGCATATCAGAGACAGTGTTAGGCACATAATATACTTATATTCAGCAAATAACTGACTACTATATATGGGATATTCTAGTCATACAGACATGTATGAGACATTTTGCATCTCACAATGACACCATACTGCAGTTTCCATGCTTGGGGTGTCCCCCAGGGGCGTGTGCTCTCCCCATTTACCTTTCAGTTTGTTGTGCTCTGAGTCGGCTGGGAAGAGGACGTCAGGGAAGAGCTTCTCGAAGGTATAGCCGGCATAGCGGGGTCTGTTTTCCACGTAAGTCCTCACTGACTGGTTGAGCTTCATCAGGAACTCCTGACTTGGAGTCCCCAGTTGCTCGATCACCTTGTTCCACTGATCAATATCTGACGTTCCAACATGTAAGAAAAATGCTGCAAAGGGCTTTTCAGAGGAGGAATATTGGCAAGGTTTTGTGCTTGTAGTTGGGATAAAAAAGAGGAGGATTACAGACACTGGACACAGAGGCAAATTTCTTTCACTGTTGACTTTGTAAAACAACTGTGATTGAGGAACCAAGGGAAAGCTGTTCGATCGCATCTTCTCCAGTGAGACGGACACAAAGAAGACTAAAAACAGCCTCGGCGTGGGACTGTGTAATGGAGGTGAAGTGATCAGAACACTTTTCCCTTGAGTTGAAATGGCCGCCGACAGGTACAAACCCTTTCACATATACCCAACCCAGTGGAAAGTAATTTGGATGGAGTGAAAGGTCGCTGGTTTCAAATCCCTAAGCAGACTAGGTGAAAAATCTGTCGATGTGCAAGGGACTTAACCCTAATCGATCCTGTAACTCGCACAGGTTAAGAGCATCTGCTAAATGACTAACATGTAAATGCAGTACGATACGCTGACCACCAGACACACACACAACAAACACATTTGTATACACACACACAATGGAGGGACGACGAGGGTCCAGGGAAGGATACGATCTGTGCCTGGGAACAACACACTACCTCGGACCATTTCTGCCATGATGCAGCCAATAGACCAGACATCAACTGAAAAATGGAATGACAACCAAATTAGCATGCAGAACTCAAAGCAATCCCCAAAAAATCATATGAAAAATCATAAAACAAGGAAGTAATTACGATGCAGACAATGTGATGTGTGTGAATACCAACAAAGAAAATGAAGGCATGCCAATTCTCATGTCAAATTGCAGTCAGTGTCCGACTAGGCAGTGCATCATGATAAGGTGAGGGTTTTTTGCTTCACTCTCTGGCATACTATTAAACAAAGTGGAAGTGGGCCAAAGAACGGCCTACATTGGCTTTCTTTTTTTTAATATATATATTTTTTTTTACATTGGCCACATAGCATTGGCTTTCAGTTAGCAAGACACTGACACTCGAGGCCTGCAGAAACTGTATTATGACAGCAGAAATACATAAAAACCCTCAAGATTTTTTACTATCAGTTTAATAGACAAAGGCCAATTCTTTATCATTGATAAAAGATCGACCAGTCAATCATTGTTATTAGATATTCTGTTAGGACAGGGTCCATTTCTTATTCTCTGCCAAAATGGCTGCTTATCTTTGAAGAAGAACATCAAACAATATGATTTAAAAGGGTATGTTTTGCAATTGTGTTGGTAAAAAATGAAAGCGCAAAACACTATCGAATTCTATTTCAGGAGCTTGTTGCATAAGTCGGAAGTGCATCAAGCTACAGCACTGGGTGCTTTGCTTTGGGGGATAGAGGGAAGGTGTGGGGGGGGGGGTGGAGGTGTCAGGCATATCAGAAGAGAAATAGAATTTTGACAGTTGCTCTTTGACATGATCTCCACAATCCGTTGTAAACTAGCCTTCAAAAATAAATACAAAATTCAAATGCAGAACTGAACTGCTTCAAGCAGCACAAGGATACAATCCCTTCCTGGAAAAAGGATTTTGTGGCGAACCATTTCTGCCATAATGCAGCCCACAGCCCATATATCCACTAAATATGTGTAGCATAGAAAGAAGGAAAAGAAGAAAGGCAAAGCAACAAGTCAGCAGGAAAGTTTGGGGTCGTTTTTAGACACTGCAGGGATGCTCATATTTTCAGGCAGTTTTTTTCCCTCGTATTTAATCTTTGAATTTTATCGCAGAGAGTCCAATGATTCGGAGATATCAAGCCCCATCACATCTGCACATTCTTGCAGTAAACGTTAATTGCTAAAGGCAAGCCAAACTAGGGACTGGATCACACTGACATCTAGTCCAGCTGCGCCCTCTCTGGACAGCCTCCTAGAAAACACAAGCACTACACCTGCTCTGCACTGGCTCTCTATGCAGCAGGAAAGGAACACACAACGCATAGCCAGGCGTGCCACCTACCCCTCTAACTGTGACACTGACACGGGAGGGTGGGTGTGGCTGTGAAGGTGGGTGTGTCTCAGGACCTTGTGGGCGGGGCATGCGACAAACAGCGTTCTGCAGCACACACAGCTCCAATTGGCCGAACCCTCAGTCGCTCACTCACCGTTGGCCTGGTAACCCATGCCCAATATGACTTCAGGGGCGCGGTAGTAGCGGGTCACCACGTACGGGGTCATCAGGAGTCCCGTGGCCGCTGTCCTGGCCAATCCAAAGTCCAGGATCTTCAGCGTGCAGTCAGACTTTACCACAATGTTGCTGGGTTTCAGATCCTGAGGTTGGGGGACAGGAGGGGGATATGCTTTAGAGATGGATAACTCTCTACCGATGCTTAAGTTCCATTCACACCACACCAGGCCAATTAAATTTATTTTTATTTATTTTATTCTCCAAAGGTGATTGTAAGAGAAGGGACAACAATAGGAATACACAGGAGGACTGGGTCATATTAAGGTTGCTTGGCCAGGCAAGGTGTGGTGGTGTGTGCCCACCCTGTGTATGATGCCCGCGGCGTGAAGGTGCTTGATGCCACACAGCATCTGGTAGAGCAGATAGGACAGCCGCTCGTGGTCCAGCTCCATCTGAATCACCTGGCACAGGTTGGCATCCATCAGCTCCATCACAATATACCTGGGGACGGATACAGAGGAGAAGGAAGGGAGGGTGGATGACATTACACAGAAAGGTGTGCAGTGCACATGTATACACTCACAAACGTATGCATACACAGGCAGACGCACACAGATACACCCACACACATGAAAGAATATGAGCAGAGCGCACACATCTCGCGCTCTCACTCACACACCAGGGCTTCAGACTGTGACCATTAGACTAGTTGAGTATCTGGAGCATCAGCATTTGTTGGTTCGATTACAGGCTCAAAATGGCCAGAAACAATCACCTTTCTTCTGAAACTTGTCAGTCTATTCTTGTTCTGAGAAATGAAAGCTATTCCATGCGAGAAATTGCAAAGAAACTGTGTACTACTCCCTTCACAAAACAGCTAACCAGAATAGAAAGAGGAGTGGGAGGCCCCGGTGCATAACTGAGCAAGAGGACAAGTACATTAGAGTGTCTAGTTTGAGAAACAGACGCCTCACAAGTCCTCAACTGGCAGCTTCATTAAATGGTACCCGCAAAACACTGGTCTCAACCTCAAAAGTGAAGAGGTGACTCGGGGATGCTGGCCTTTTTCTTTGCATGGTTGCAAAGAAAAAGCCTAATCTCAGACTGGCCAATAAGATTAAGATGGGCAAAAGAACACAGACACTGGACAGACAAATCTAAGTTTGAGGTGTTCGGATCTCAAAGAAGAACATTCATGAGATGCATAAAAAAATTAAGATGCTAGAAGACATGCAATCTGTCAAGCATGGTGGAGGCAATGTGATGGTCTGGGGGTGCTTTGGTTGTGGTAAAGTGGGAGATTTGTACAGGGTAAAAGGGATCTTAAAGAAGGAAGGCTATCACTCCATTTTGCAACGCCATACCCCGTGGACGGCGCTTCATTGGAGCCAATTTCCTCCAACCACAGGACAATTTTTAAATTTAAATTTAACCTTTATTTAACTAGGCAAGTCAGTTAAGAACAAATTCTTATTTTCAATGACGGCCTAGGAACAGTGGGTTAACTGCCTGTTCAGGGGCAGAACGAAAGAGTTGTCAGCTCAGGGATTTGAACATGAAACCTTTCGGTTACTAGTCCAACGTTCTAACCACTAGGCCAGGCTACCCTGCCGCCCCAAAGTACAGCTCCAAACTACACAATAACTATTTAGGGAAGAAGCAGTGAGCTGGTATTCTGTCTATAATGGAGTGGCCAGCACAGTCACCGGGTCTCAACCCTATTGAGCTGTTGTGGGAGCAGCTTGACCGTATGGTACGTAAGAAGTGCCCATCAAGCCAATCCAACTTGTGGGAGGTGCTTCAGGAAGCACGGGGTGAAATCTCTTCAGATTATCACAACAAATTGACAACTGGAATGCCAAAGGTCTGCAAGGCTGTAATTGTCGGAGAATTCTTTGACGAAAGCAAAGTTTGAAGGATACAATTATTATTTAAATTAAAAATCATTATTTATAACCTTGTCAACATCTTGACTATATTTCCTATTCATTTTGCAACCCATTATATGTATGTTTTCATGGAAAACAAAGGAAATGTCTCATTTCTGACCCCAAACTTCTAAACGGTAGTGTGTATATATAAATAATGCGCTCTTTGAGAACTAACAATCAAATAACAGCTAGACAGTCAGGGAGAATCTAAAATAAAAAAATGTTCACGGTCATTCAGGCCACATGTACATTGATTTTGTTATAATGTTTGAGCAGAGGAACACAGCATTAGCCATGGCAAAATACATAGAATTGCAGGAGATTATCTTAAAACTGCTAAAGTGTTTCTCAGCTTGACGCCAAACTGTGTAGATTAAAAACTGAAAGTTACCTTTCAAGTTGCAAGTTACACTTCCTCTTCCAATAAACTGTGGGGAGGTCAAAATAATAACTGTCGACCAAATCTATTCATTTTAAAATGTTCATTACTTGTACTTGCCATTATCATTCACCCAATGATAAGACAAGATGTGATTCCTTTTTGTTTTGCTAAGATATGATGGTGGTCCCTCAGTCACTGGTTTGCCTGGGCAAGAACAGTTTGAAAAACCCTGGTCTATTACACTTCTTAATAAAGCATCGTAAATGACTTCATAAATGACTCACATGTATTCTATTGTGTGATGCTGCAAGATACATACACGCACACAGGAGTGGGCTGCTCCTCCGTCATACTCCGTCATAGTGAAACAGGCTGTTTACCCCCCAGCCATGATGTTAATTTTTCTTTTTAGATCCAAATCAGAAAGACAGAGATTCTCAAAGTACCTCCCTCCGCTCTGAGAATGAATCACATTTCCTCCCATGCACTACAATGTACTAACCCTTCAGTTATCCCACAATAGACCCTGGTCCCCACTACTGTACAACAACAAAAAATATCCAAAATATACTTTTGGCCATTTCAGCACTACAGTCTACCAGGGAACAGAGATTATAGAGTATTGCAATGTATCCTTGTTGATTTTATAAGCAAAGGCGACGATGACGTTGCTTACACATCTTGAAATTCTTCCAGCGTCTTCTGTGGCGTGAATACATTTAATAGGCCAATGATCTGTGGAGATATAAGATGCATCAGTGCATCATAGTTCTGTGAGCAGCGTATGTAGGAACATTGCATTTCATGCTGACAATATGCTGCCTAAGGGCGCGCTAAAACTACAGAAGGGTTCTTCCGAAAATGAATAACACCACATAAAATAGACAATGACATTTTAGAAAAATGGAAACATCAAGAATTCATATAAGAGTTACAAGAGGATCGCAACATTCTAGAATGATCTGTGATGATCTTACATTTTGGTTCAATTGTACAAGAGAAAATGCTTTCACAACTTTCTATTCTATAATTTGGGACAACTCCCTTTTCTACTTGCTGTTCCCCTTTTTCTATCAGACACACAGATTCAGAGAGGTAAATAGCTTACGTTCTTATGGTTGACACATTTCATGAGCACCAGTTCTCTGTAAGCTCTTTTGGCATGGGTCTGGTTCTGGAAAGGCCGGCTGAGTTTTTTAATTGCCACATTTCGTTCATGGTTGTGGTCATACGCTGAGCTGGAAACACAAAAATACAAATGTACGTCCATACTTTATGATGCATCTGAAGAAGGCTAGCATTAAATATATATATTTTTTAATGAAAGATGAGTTTTGCTCCTTATTTCCCACATCCTAGATCAATATCAGGGTCCAAATGATTGAAGTGTAATACTGGACCAATGGCAAACATATAGCATATAAACAAACTTAAAGGAGCTAATAACATATCATATTGACTTCCAATGCCATTTCAACCTACAGCAGCTAATAACATATCATAGTGACTTCCAATGCCATTTCAACCTACAGCAGTTAATAACGTATCATAGTGACTTCCAATGCCATTTCAACCTACAGCAGTTAATAACGTATCATAGTGACTTCCAATGCCATTTCAACCTACAGCAGCTAATAACATATCATAGTGACTTCCAATGCCATTTCAACCTACAGCAGTTAATAACGTATCATAGTGACTTCCAATGCCATTTCAACCTACAGCAGCTAATAACATATCATAGTGACTTCCAATGCCATTTCAACCTACAACAGCTAATAACGTATCATATTGACTTCCAATGCCATTTCAACCTACCGCAGCTAATAACGTATCATATTGACTTCCAATGCCATTTCAACCTACAGCAGCTAATAACGTATCATATTGACTTCCAATGCCATTTCAACCTACAGCAGACTAATATTTCAACCTACAGCAGCTAATAACGTATCATATTGACTTCCAATGCCATTTCAACCTACCGCAGCTAATAACGTATGAATCACATTAACTTCCAATGCCATTTCAAATAGCTGGCAAATTGTTATATTTTATAGTACGATTTCAGACGAAATGTTCTTTCCCAGAGTAACACACACAGTTCTAACATAGCCACTGGAAAATGAGCATTGGGCTACAGGGCATATATTTTCCAATTCACAGCTCCATCTACTCACCAGACAATCCCTTGTGCTCCGGAGCCTATGGGTCTTAAATTCTGGTAGCGCTTCAAAACCGTAAAAGTGGAATCCCCGACATCTAGACTGTAATACTCCTTTTCACGCTTATTCCGATTCATGATGAAATCTGGACAAAGTGTGTGTTTTGGGCATCCAAGTGGGACTTCTGTCTCAAGACCTAAGACAGAGGGAGAAGAAACAGAAAGATAAAAAAGCAATTAGCATATTATCAGCTTATTACCTGGACCTTCCAAGCCATAGCTGTCAATCTATGGGAGTACGATTGACAGAGGCTGCATTGTGTGTCAAAATTCATGAGGGGAAATTATTCAGTATATGAGAGAAATCAAGTCCTCCCTGAATAAGCGATGACATTTGGGTCATTTAGGCTAGCGAGGGTATACTGCGTTACACATACAGTTAATACAACAACCTGCCCGCTCGACCCTATCCCCTCCTCTCTTCTCCAGACCATTTCCGGAGACCTTCTCCCTTACCTCACCTCGCTCATCAACTCATCCCTGACCGCTGGCTACGTCCCTTCCGTCTTCAAGAGAGCGAGAGTTGCACCCCTTCTGAAAAAACCTACACTCGATCCCTCCGATGTCAACAATTACAGACCAGTATCCCTTCTTTCTTTTCTCTCCAAAACTCTTGAACGTGCCGTCCTTGGCCAGCTCTCCCGCTATCTCTCTCTGAATGACCTTCTTGATCCAAATCAGTCAGGTTTCAAGACTAGTCATTCAACTGAGACTGCTCTCCTCTGTATCACGGAGGCGCTCCGCACTGCTAAAGCTAACTCTCTCTCCTCTGCTCTCATCCTTCTAGATCTATCGGCTGCCTTCGATACTGTGAACCATCAGATCCTCCTCTCCACCCTCTCCGAGTTGGGCATCTCCGGCGCGGCCCACGCTTGGATTGCGTCCTACCTGACAGGTCGCTCCTACCAGGTGGCGTGGCGAGAATCTGTCTCCTCACCACGCGCTCTCACCACTGGTGTCCCCCAGGGCTCTGTTCTTGGCCCTCTCCTATTCTCGCTATACACCAAGTCACTTGGCTCTGTCATAACCTCACATGGTCTCTCTTATCATTGCTATGCAGACGACACACAACTAATCTTCTCCTTTCCCCCTTCTGATGACCAGGTGGCGAATCGCATCTCTGCATGTCTGGCCGACATATCAGTGTGGATGACGGATCACCACCTCAAGCTGAACCTCGGCAAGACGGAGCTGCTCTTCCTCCCGGGGAAGGACTGCCCGTTCCATGATCTCGCCATCACGGTTGACAACTCCATTGTGTCCTCCTCCCAGAGCGCCAAGAACCTTGGCGTGATCCTGGACAACACCCTGTCATTCTCAACCAACATCAAGGCGGTGGCCCGTTCCTGTAGGTTCATGCTCTACAACATCCGCAGAGTACGACCCTGCCTCACACAGGAAGCGGCGCAGGTCCTAATCCAGGCACTTGTCATCTCCCGTCTGGATTACTGCAACTCGCTGTTGGCTGGGCTCCCTGCCTGTGCCATTAAACCCCTTCAACTCATCCAGAACGCCGCAGCCCGTCTGGTGTTCAACCTTCCCAAGTTCTCTCACGTCACCCCGCTCCTCCGTTCTCTCCACTGGCTTCCAGTTGAAGCTCGCATCCGCTACAAGACCATGGTGCTTGCCTACGGAGCTGTGAGGGAACGGCACCTCAGTACCTCCAGGCTCTGATCAGGCCCTACACCCAAACAAGGGCACTGCGTTCATCCACCTCTGGCCTGCTCGCCTCCCTACCACTGAGGAAGTACAGCTCCCGCTCAGCCCAGTCAAAACTGTTCGCTGCCCTGGCCCCCCAATGGTGGAACAAACTCCCTCACGACGCCAGGACAGCGGAGTCAATCACCACCTTCCGGAGACACCTGAAACCCCACCTCTTTAAGGAATACCTAGGATAGGATAAGTAATCCCTCTCACCCCCCCCCCTTAAGTTTTAGATGCACTATTGTTAAGTGACTGTCCCACTGGATGTCATAAGGTGAATGCACCAATTTGTAAGTCGCTCTGGATAAGAGCGTCTGCTAAATGACTTAAATGTTAAATGTTAATATAAAAAGGTTTAAATGCATTACAACACATTATAGTTCTGCGTTTATAGGATTAGCTGGTATTTTATATCCCATCAAATCAATATACTGTACAAATTCATTCCAGCATTTGGATCACAGCTTTCAAAAATGTAAAACCAGAGCACTGCAGAGCAAAACATCAGCCCAGCAAACTGTCTGGTACCACCAATCAATTGTGGTCTAAACAGGGACCAATGGTCCAGCCACAATTGTGTTAGCCTAAGCTGGCTAAACCTTCAGCTCAAAAAATCCATTGCATACATCCTGCTTCTACAGCTTTAAAAACATCTCCAATATCAGAAAACAGAGAGGCATTTCCTGGGGTTTGTGGCAGTGCTTTGCTAGCATTTGAAATAGGGTCGTGTAGATACCAGTGTCGCAATACGTTTCCATGGCAAAAATTAAAACAAAGCAGACCACACTCTGGTCCTTTAAAAACCTGCTGTATGTAAAATACTGCTGTATGTAAAATCAGCAAGGGCTGATTTCAAGGTTTTACTGCTAACCTACAAAGCATTACATGGGCTTGCTCCTACCTACCTCTCTGATTTGGTCCTGCCGTACATACCTATACGTACGCTACGGTCACAAGACGCAGGCCTCCTAATTGTCCCTAGAATTTCTAAGCAAACAGCTGGAGGCAGGGCTTTCTCCTATAGAGCTCCATTTTTATGGAACGGTCTGCCTACCCATGTCAGAGACGCAAACTCGGTCTCAACCTTTAAGTCTTTACTGAAGACTCATCTCTTCAGTGGGTCATATGATTGAGTGTAGTCTGGCCCAGGAGTGGGAAGGTGAACGGAAAGGCTCTGGAGCAACGAAACGCCCTTGCTGTCTCTGCCTGGCCGGTTCCCCTTTTTCCACTGGGATTCTCTGCCTCTAACCCTGTTACGGGGCTGAGTCACTGGCTTGCTGGGGCTCTCTCGTGCCGTCCCTGGGGGATGCGTCACCTGGGTGGGTTGATTCACTGTTGTGGTCGGCCTGTCTGGGTTCCCCCACCCCTTGGGTTGTACCGTGTCGGAGATCTTTGTGGGCTATACTCGGCCTTGTCTCAGGATGGTAAGTTGGTGGTTGAAAATTTCCCTCTAGTGGTGTGGGGGCTGTGCTTTGGCAAAGTGGGTGGGGTTATATCCTTCCTGTTTGGCCCTGTCCGGGGTGTCCTCGGATGGGGCCACAGTGTCTCCTGACCCCTCCTGTCTCAGCCTCCAGTATTTATGCTGCAGTAGTTTATGTGTCGGGGGGCTAGGGTCAGTTTGTTTATCTGGAGTACTTCTCCTGTCCTATTCGGTGTCCTGTGTAAATCTAAGTGTGCGTTCTCTAATTCTCTCCTTCTCTCTTTCTTTCTCTCTCTCGGAGGACCTGAGCCCTAGAACCATGCCCCAGGACTACCTGACATGATGACTCCTTGCTGTCCCCAGTCCACCTGGCCATGCTGCTGCTCCAGTTTCAACTGGCCTGGGCCCTAGGACCATGTCCCAGGACTACCTGACATGAGGACTCCTTGCTGTCCCCAGTCCACCTGGCCATGCTCCTGCTCCAGTTTCAACTGTTCTGCCTTACTATTATTCAACCATGCTGGTCATTTATGAACATTTGAACATCTTGGCCACGTTCTGTTATAATCTCCACCTGGCACAGCCAGAAGAGGACTGGCCACCCCACATATGCTCTCTCTAATTCTCTCTTTCTTTCTCTCTCTCGGAGGACCTGAGCCCTAGGACCGTGCCCCAGGACTACCTGACATGATGGCTCCTTGCTGTCCCCAGTCCATCTGACTGTGCTGCTGCTCCAGTTTCAACTGTTCTGCCTTATTATTATTTGACCATGCTGGTCATTTATGAACATTTGAACATCTTGGTCATGTTCTGTTATAATCTCTACCCGGCACAGCCAGAAGAGGACTGGCCACCCCACATAGCCCGGTTCCTCTCTAGGTTTCTTCCTAGGTTTTGGCCTTTCTAGGGAGTTTTTCCTAGCCACCGTGCTTTTACACCTGCATTGTTTGCTGTTTGGGGTTTTAGGCTGGGTTTCTGTACAGCACTTTGAGATATCAGCTGATGTACGAAGGGCTATATAAATAAATTTGATTTGATTTGATTTGTGTGGAAAGGCAGGGAAAATAAATAAATGTGACTCTGGATGACACTAAAAGTATGTTAATTTCTAACATTAGGGCTGTTTTACTAAAGAAGTTAAATCCACTTCTTGTTTTGTTTCCTTACCACAATAGTAACGAGTCGTCCAGGCTCGATTGTAACATAGAAATTGTAAAACACAATGTCTTTAGATGATTGTTCGGGCGAGTTATTGGCCAGCGCTAGAAAAGTTCATCACTAGCTTATAGAGAAATCCCACAGCTATCACAACAAGAGGGAATAGTACCACTGTCCGAAACCCATTTGAGCATGCAGAAATGTATATTTAAGACTCATTGTTCAGGCAAATGGAAGGAAGTATTGAGGCAGAGAGAGAAAAGGAGAGCGGGAGGGAGCGCTGGATTTGATAAGGAGCTAGAAGAAGAAATCATTAGTCAAATCTAGAACATTTGTGCTGAGGACATTTTCACTGGCTGATGGCTGCACGGTCAACAGACCATGACTTGACCTCCATACTCCTATACAGCCACCCCCTTCCCCTTTTCCACATGAAGGGGCGTTCAGCAGGGTTTTTTTCATCCCGGTTGAAAGGCATGTCAATGGCCTGAAGCCCTGCTATGAGATGGAGGGACTAAAACAGCGTTTGGAGAAGTCTGAACAGAATGCTTTGTAAAATTCAAAATGAAAATCGTTTCCATGCAGTAGCTCCATCCAATTGTGTGCTCTGGAGCAGAATGAATGGCGGTGTGCGTGTACATTTTATTAAAACAACATGAATGACACTATTTTTTTCCCAGCCACATTATCACTGGAATGTGAGCATTTTTATGACATTTCAGTTGGTCTTTAGATGTGAAACTTAGATGAGTGCTGCTTCAAATCACAGAGAATCTGAGAGAATATGCGATCAGTGGGAGGCAGAGAACCATAGTGATGAAGCATGTCGTCACGCTACATCATCTGATGCTGTTTCAAGGTCTCTCACTAATCACACGTTCACGGTGTGGGGCATTTCAGTCAAATGGGGGCCATTTAATTTCAAGGAATAAATTAAATGCATAACTGGAAGAAAGCTGAACATGAAAATGGGTTGTTCAGCTTTCAAACCAGCTGTCAAACCATTCAGGGCCATCTATGACTCTCTTTCATAGAGCAATGCCCTGCTGGGGTCTACATCTAACCTAACTTAATATGACTTCTCACATTATCTATGTGTTTTTCTGGGATTCACCAGCCTACTTTTCCAGCTAATGAAGACACTAAAGCCTATCACCACTGAGAGCAGACATCAGCATTAGAAGCAATGTGCCAAAAGCCTCTAGCTTCATCTGTTATAGAGGTCATTCTTCCACATGACACACCTGGAATGGTTAATGAAGGTGTCCAAAATCATTTAAAAACAACATGCAACACTAAACATCACCGATGTTTAGTGAATAGATAGTCAAATTAAGATATGATTTAACCATATTTACATGATAAATAGCGTTCTTATTATAATAGATGGTTGTCGATGTGACCATAATATCGTCGATTCATTATTCTGCTATTCTTAGATATATAGGATGAAATGTAGACAAATTCCAGTTATACACCTCTCACTTGTTTAATAGAAATCGACTTGACTCACTAGCAGCATGCAATAAGTTAACTTGCACTCACAAGTTTATACTAGTCCATTGGTGGGCTAATTGTCAAAAGCCCATTTATGACCGAATGGTGGGCTTGTGTTTCTTAATCATTTTAGAAATGATGGTGATGTTACAAATCAAAATATGGCATGGCAAATGTAACCACGCCGTTGATGTTGTCAGTAGACTATATGCCGCGAAGATACTTAACGTTAGGTCGTTGTTACAATGTAGCACTAGCTGTTAGCAGGTAGTTAAAGTCTTAAAATGTAACGTTAGCGCATTTTGTAGCCTGTCGTGCGCGTTTGAGAATATCCTAATAGCCATTTTTTTATGCGGTGCATGTCTTTAGAAGCCAAAACTTGACAATATGGTCCAACTAGCTAATTGCAGTTATTTAATGTATTTGCTGTGTTCTTTGCAACCCATCAGTGCTAATACCCTCCCCCCACTGCTAACAATAACATGTCTTATATTGGTTTAATATCGAACTCACCCTACTCCAAAAGAACGCGTTAGAAATTCCAAAACTGTCAAACCACGGTTTCTGGTCTTCCGTTGAAATATACAGCAGAATGTTTGAAGATATTATATTATTTTTTGCTTAGTAGGACAACCTCTGAATCCACTGCGTTTCCTTCCACTGGCAGGCCTGGGTCTGCAAAATACATGTGTACTACGTAGTCTAATCTTTGAGTCCGTGACACAGAGGCAGTTTCTGCCATTTCATACCGATGTCGTCGAAACCTTGCGATGTTTGCCGGAAGTTGCCGATGAGAACTAGGTGACATTCAAGAGCAAATCGTCCTGCGGTGTTGTATAGCCTGCGGTAGCCTACCTCTCACGGTATTAGTTTATGTACACTATGCAGGACGAATTAGAGGCATTTCACCTCTGTGATCTCGCCATAATAAGCACTTACGCTAGTGCATAGAGCGAGAGAGAACCTACAGCAGCACCTAGATCTTCTGCTCAGATTATGCCAGACCTGGGCCCTGACAGTAAATCTCAGCAGAGCAGTGGTTCCCAAACTTTTTTTAGTCCAGTACCCCTTCAAACATTTAACCTCCAGCTGCGTACCCCCTCTAGCACCAGGGTCAGTGCACTCTCAAATGTTGTTTTTTTGCCATCATTGTAAGCCTGCCACACACACACTATATGATACATTTATTAAACATAAGAATGAGTGTGAGTTTTTGTCACAACCCGGCTCGTGGGAAGCCGGCTGCGACAGAGCCTGGACTAGAACCCAGAATCTCTAGTGACACAGCTGGCAGGATATTCTGAGCGCAGCCCTACCCAGAAATCTGGCAGTGGCTTCTGATTAAATTCAATTTTCACAGAACCACTTGTTGCAATTTCGATGAGGCTCTCTTGTTCAGATATCGGTAAGTGGACTGGAAGCAGCGCCTCAAAGGAATAACGAATCCAGTTGTTTGTGTCGTCCATTTCAGGAAAGTACTGGCGTAATTGTGCACCCAGCTCACTCAAGTGCTTCGCTATAATCACATTTTACATTGTCCGTAAGCTTGAGTTCATTTGTCTTCCTGAATTGACCCCCCATAAATATAATGGACATATATCAGGAGCTGTGCCAGGCCCGCCAAGTCTGTTGACTCATCCAGCTGTAACGCATAGAATTCACTGGCTTGTATGCGAAACAGTAATTGTTTCAAAACATCTCCTGCCATTTCACTGATGAGTCGTAAAACAGTGTTGTTTGAAGGCATTGTCTGTATAGTTTTTGTTGGCCTTTCCCCCCAGCATTGTCCCAGCTATATCCGCGGTAGCCGGAAGAATCAAGTCCTCCACAATAGTATGTGGCTTGCCTGTTCTAGTCACTTGGTAGCTCACCATATAATACGCTTCTAGCCCTTTCTTATTAATGATATCTGTTGCTTTTGTAAAGTTGCAGTCAGAAGTGTGCATACACCTTAGCCAAATACATTTAAACTCAGTTTTTCACAAATTCCTGGCATTTAATCCTAGTAAAAAAAAATCCCTGTTTTAGGTAATTTCGGATCACCATTTTATTTTAAGAATGTGAAATGCCAGAATAATTAGTAGAGAGAATTCATCACATTCCCAGTGGGTCAGAAGTGTACATACACTCAATTAGTATTTAGTTGGCATTGCCTTTAAATTGTTTAACTTGGGTCAAACGTTTCAGGTAGCCTTCCACAAGCTTCCCACAATAAATTGGGTGAATTTTGTCCCATTCCTCCTGACAGAGCTGCTGTAACTGAGTCAGGTTTGTAGGTCTCCTTGCTCGCACACGCTTTTTCTGTTCTGCCCACACATTTTCTATAGGATTGAGGTCAGGGCTTTGTGATGGCCACTCCAATACCTTGACTTTGTTGTCCCTAAGCCATTTTGCCACAACTTTGTAAGTATGCTTGGGGTCATTGTCCATTTGGAAGACCCATTTGTGACCAAGCTTCAACTTCCTTACTGATGTCTTGAGATGTAGCTTCAATATATCCAAATGATTTTCCTGCCTCATGATGCCATATGTTTTGTGAAGTGCACCAGTCCCTCCTACAGCAAAGCACCCCAAACAACATGATTCTGCCACCCCCGTGCTTCACGATTGGGATGGTGTTCTTCGGCTTGCAAGCCTCCCCCTTTTTTTCTCTATAACGATGGTTATTATGGCCAAACAGTTCTATTTTGTTTCATTAGTCCAGAGGACATTTCTCCAAAAATTATGATCTTTGTCCCCATGTGCAGTTGCAAACCATAGTCTGTTTTTTTATGGCAGTTTTGGAGCAGGGGCTTCTTCCTTGCAGAGCGGCCTTTCAGGTTATGTCGATATAGAACTCGTTTTACTGTGGATATAGATACTTTTGTACCTGTTTCCTCCAGCATCTTCACAAGGTGCATTGTTGTTATACTGGGATTGATTTGCACTTTTCGCATCAAAGTACGTTCATCTCTAGGAGACAGAACGTGTCTCCTTCCTGAGCGGTATGACGTCTGCTTGGTCCCATGGTGTTTATACTTGCGTACTATTGTTTGTACAGATGAACGTGGTACCTTCCGGCGTTTGGAAATTGCTCCCAAGGATGAACCAGACTTGTGGAGGTCTACATTTTTTTTCTGGGGTCTTGGCTGATTTCTTTACATTTTCCCATGATGTCAAGCAACGAGGCACTGAGTTTGAAGGTAGGCCTTGAAATACATCCACAGGTACACCTCCAATTGACTCAAATTATGTCAATTAGCCTATCAGAAGCTTCTAAAGCCATGACATAATTTTCTGGATTTTTCCAAGCTGTTTAAAGGCACAGTCAATTTAGTGTATGCAAACTTCTGACCCATTGGAATTGTGATACAGTGAATTATAAGTGAAATAATCTGTCTGTAAACAAATGTTTGGAAAAATTACTTGTGTCATACACAAAGTAGATGTCGTAACCGACTTGCCAAAACTATAGTTTGTTAGCAAGACATTTGTGGAGTGGTTGAAAAAGTTTTAATGACTCCAACCTTAGTAGTGTATGTAAACTTCCGACTTCAACTGTACATGTCTTACTACTCAAAAGTCATCTTTGTAACTAAAAGTACTTGAATCAATAATAGAACCCATTGCCCTTTTTGGTTGTGAAGTCTGGGATCCGCTCACCAACCAAGAATTCACAAAATGGGACAAACACCAAATTGAGACTCTGCATGCAGAATTCTGCAAAAACGTCCTCTGTGTACATCGTAAAACATAAAATAATGCACGTAGAGCAGAATAAGGCTGATTCCCACTAATTACCAGAAAAGAGACGTTAAATTCTACAACCATCTAAAAGGAAGTCCCCTAAGCAACCTGGTCTTGGGGCTATGTTCACAAATACAAACAGAGCCCCAGGAATTGAATTGAGATTGGGTACCGGAAATTCCCAAAAGTCCCCACAAGGATAGCAAAACAAGGAAAATTCTCCCAGCTAATTAATCTCACTTTTTAACTGTGCATTTGTTCTCGTGGGCCTAAGCTATTTTAGGTTTAGGGGTTAGGTTCAGGGTTCAAATCAAATTAAATACAATTTATTTTTCACATGCGCCGACACAAGAGCTGTAGACTGCATTGTGAAATGCTTACTTACGAGCCCTTTCCCAACAATGCAGTTAAAAAGTAAGAAAAATTGGTAAACAAACGTTAGCCAATTGAACAGAAGGGAAATGCGGTTTATCCACTCGCCAACCTAGTCTCATCTGGTATCCCACACATTGGCCTCTATAACGCCTCCTGGGATGAGTAGTATGTCCTTCGCCCCAACTAATGGCAGTACTATTCCCTTCAGCGCAATTCTTTTAGGGTTACAATTAGGGTTAGGGTTATAACTAGGGTCAGGAGTTAGGTGTTGGTTTAGCGTAAGGATTTTGAATGGAAATGGTGTGTGTGTGTGTGAGAGAGAGAGAGAGAGAGAGAGAGAGAGAGAGAGAGAGAGAGAGAGAGAGAGAGAGAGAGAGAGAGAGAGAGAGAGAGATGTAAGAAAGTAAAACAGATAGCAAGAGAAAGAGCGTGTTGGTGACTTTGGCCAAACAGCAATCACACATTATAGTCGATTTTATATATATATATATATAAACACGGGTTAGATTAGTAGAATTGAGCGGAACAATAAGTGTATCACTTTACTATTGAAAGATTAGCTAAATGTTCTTGCCCACACCGATTGGTTGACCACTACCTTGCTGCTTGTCAAACAGCTCCTGCGTAATCCAATTGAGTTCTTATACCTGGAGTCTAAAAATAGTCAAAATTGACCGAAAACCCAGTATCGATACATCGCTACGTTTGTGTACAGAACATTATATTCAATGGAGAAAATTACTTATTTCCACGCTATCTTGTGATGGAATTATGGATAGATGAAAAGTCGCCTGATAGGCTAGAAAAAGTAGTGAATGAAGAGTACAGCCACAGGTGGAATGCCGTGTGATGCTTGAGAAGATTACATTCGATCTGGAGGTTTTCTGAAGAGGGACTTCTTCATATATTGAATGAAATTAGGTAAAGTTATGGGTTTAATTGGATATAATTGCACAAAAATATAGACCTACATCTATTCAACACAAATGTGATATTCTATGAATGTCTAAAAGTTCCGGGAACACGAATGCCGGTATGTCATCGGGAGGTAATTGTGGCCTGATCTTGTCATTAGGTATTTACAGTTTAATTACAACATATTCCATCGACAGTTTCTAGACAATAGCCTGGTAGGCATGATCTTAACCTAAAGAGTTTATTGTCAGCAATAGTTTTAGCACATCAATTTAATTATTGGGCAAGTGATTGTGATATTTTGCCAGGATAAGAGTTAGTAAACATGTTTTAAATGTAACGACAGCATTAATATAGCCAGTTATCATGACTTGATATTTAAACTATTTATATATTTTTGTACAAACTGTCCTGTTGCAAAAATAGACCTGTATTTGTTTATTTTCAGAGTAAACCAATTGAGAACGTGGTATTTAGGTAGTGGGCGTACCGTACCATCAATAAATCTCACTATATTGATGTCCTTTATACCAGCCTTCTCATCTAAGATACAGTATTGCCATTTTACTGGTACCTGCTATTGCAGCAGTAGTGCTTACTCTCTTCTGTCAGAAAACACAACCTTGCGTGAGTTACAGTTGAGTGATTGCCTACCTACTTATTTTGGGATAAAATGAATCTTCAGTTTGCCGTTGTTTATGAGAAACGCTATTTTATAGGACTACTTTGAAAGTAATGTCGTCATGAAACAAGATGGCGAATGTTTAGTCTCGGCTTGTAAATGCAGTCCTGTTCAACTGCACCCAGGTTGAAAAACAATAGGAACTACTGTGTTCCTGTAGAGCAGATACAATGGCTTTGTAGCATTTAGATCTCCCACTAAACCTGGTGTCTCCGGACAGTCTTTGTTGGCCCAGATCAACCCTTGATCAAATGCTGGTACAGAGCGTTTTAGGTATCAGCTAACTGAGTATTGGTATGAAGATTACTTATTTAATTTGAGTTTAGCTACAGTATGAATACCCATCTACCCACAGTTATCCCCGATTCAAAACACAAACAAGGCTACACAATATATTGTTTAACTGCAATGACGAACCCAGCATAATTAACTCCCTAGAGTATATCTTTTTTGGAGACGTTTCCACCTGCAGGAACCAGAGATGCTACACAATCAATTACATCGCTGACATTAATTTTATTATAGTTCTGTGTTATCATTTGATTTAGTTTATATTTTCAGTAATCAACGTAATTCAGAGTGAAATGGCATACCACCTTGTTGTTCCATTCATCACTCAGTCAGTGTACAACTCCACAACTTTGAGGTTTAATTTAAATAAAAGTAAACCAGCATCCCTCTAAAATAAGGTTTTATATGCACACAAAAACATAATACCTAATGGGTTGTTCCAACCTCCTTGCTCCAAAATACTTTTTCATGTATTACATTTAGTAATGTTTTTTTTTTTGTCCCAATTTCTTGTGGAACGACCCTAATTCTAAAATGTCATCGCTGTTTCGTGAAATCGTACACGAGGTACACTAATTGAATATGTCAGAGAACCTCAGCACTGTCACTTCTCATCTCAACGCTTCACCGTCACCTTGGTGACGAGAGGGGGGGGAATCAAAGGCACAGAGAGAGCAGAGACATTAGAGCAAATCCTTCAGGCTCTGTGAAAGCCAATTACCGGTATTTGCCAACTGAAAGCTCAGTTTGAATGTGTGAAAGCCTGGTGTGCGTGTGTGAGGAAGAGGGGGAAAGAAACAGAGGGGGGGGTGCCTTCCATTAGACCAAGCATTGGCCTTACTCATTGTACTCTAGATATTTAGCCTAATATCTCTATATTCTCAGCGAAAAGGATCAGTTTGAGATAATGATTTATGCGATAAGACAGTATGGTTGTGTGGACCCGTTTTAAAACTCAGAAATGATTCTGGAAATGATTAAGTTTCTTACATTCAACAGTTTCGCTGTAATCCAAATATCAGCTTCGCTTATTTTTTCACTTAGACTATGATGAAACATATTTTGCTCATCAAATAACAACAGATTGAATTAGTCACATGCTTTGTAAACAGCAGGTGTGGACTAACAGTGACATGTTTACTTACAGGCCTTTTCCCAACGATGCAGAGAAAAATATAATCGAGTCTATAATAGAGAAGGAAAACACGTAATAGTAAATACACAATGAGTAACGAGCACTTGGTTCTATACACAGGGTATCCGTACCTAGTCAATGTGAAGGGGTACGAGTTAATTGAGGTAGATACTGTACACATAACTAGGAACAAAGTTCGCTAGTACAGCGTTTGAACTTAAATAACAACAAATATTCCCCCCCCCTTATATAATATATGACTGTATCTACCCATGGCTGTGTCCCCCAGGATGGGCACGTTCGTGACCCTGGCAGAGGTGCTGGAGGCCCGGGGGTCACCTTTGGAGGAGGATGAGGTGTGGCGTCTGCTTTTGGGCACCGCCGAGGCCTTAGCGGACATCTCCCACAAAGGTACCTGGGCACATTTATATCCCATTGCTGACCCATGAAAATACCCACTGGCAGTTGCTAAAAGGATCTTTAGGTCTTAAAGGGATTGCTCATGGCCCATTAAACATTTGTCCGATGTTTGCAGACCTCAAAAGTGGTCTAATATCCCATGACATCTGTTGTTACATGCCTCTTTATGCATTAGAAGAAATAGGCCTCAAACCCGAAATGAATGGGAAAGATAGGCACCACCTTATCATATCGTGCTCTACTTCTAACGTCTGACCAACGTACCTTTTTGGAGTGAGTTATTCCTATAACCATGCAGACATGCAAGTTAATAGTATGTCTTTTGTCTTGTTGTCAGGTCCTGGTAACATGTGCAGTGTACTGAGCCCCGGCTCTATGTTACTGTCAGCCAGTGGGAACCTTGCTTTTAAAAGCTGTGCCCGGTCTGGGGACTTGGGCTCCTTCACTGCTCCAGAGGTACAGGATGGACACGCTGCCTCCAACAGGACAGCCTCAGAAAAGGTAATCAATAAATCCTGCTCTTAGAGTAATCATCATAATAATAGATGTAATGAAAAGCGCTATATAAAATACAAGTAGAATCTCGAAGTCGGTTAAAAAAAAAATACAAATTTAAAAAAATAATAATGTAATTGTATATCACTACTAGCGTAGTTCCAGATCTGTCTGTGCTGTCTGGGAAACTCCTATGGTTATTGGCATGACATCTCACCACTGTTTTGGTTCTTGACTTTTGGTTTTACATGAATTCCTCTGGAAGGATTTTACTCATTTTTGTGTGTTGTTTTTTTTTCAGATGGTTGTATATTCCCTAGGAATGACCCTCTACTGGTCCGTTGATTATCAAGTACCTCAAAACCAGCCCATTCAGCTGAGTGGCAAACTGAACAACCTGTTGCTGAGCATGTGTGAGGACACGGTCCAGAGACGAGCGGATCTCGCGACTGTGCTGGAGACCTGTGACCAACACATCAAGACTGCTCAACTGCCCCCACCAGAGAAGCTCATCAAACAGCTAGTAGAAGATGTGTTTAGGGACTCTGTGAGTTCACCCACATTCCCTTTGGTTTATGAAATGCACCTCTAGTCAGTATAGGTATCACTGTACCTACCTGGCTGTTGTGTATGCAAATCCCTGGTCTACAGGTACACATGTGGCAGTCATACGTGAGTCATTATCTTTTCATTTTGTCCCTTTTGTTATCGATACGCTGAAATTGAGATCGGTCTTGCCCAGTTTGGTATAGGGCGGCGCACAATTGGCCCAGCATCGTCCGGGTTTGGCCGGTGTAGGCCGTCATTGTAAATAATCATTTGTTCTTAACTGACTTGCCTAGTTAAATAAAGGTTCCGTTGAAGCAGCGGTGGGGGAGACATGAAGTCATTAACTTGAGCTTTTAGCTCTGTATGTCTTGGTTTTCGATTAGGGTAATACCACAGTACCCTGCTGATTTACATTTACATTTAAGTCATTTAGCAGACGCTCTTATCCAGAGCGACGTACACTAAAGCATGCCAGGGGTTACCCTACACTCCATGTGACATCCAGCACGATGACATTATAAGGTCAAAGTTCCTAGAAATACGTTGGCATCCATATTGTGACACTACAGACTCTTGGCTGGCTAAACCTCTATCTCGGCGGCGATCTTAAGCTGGGTTTGTGACATACGGTTATTTTTAAGGATAGGTCAGTGCAACTTTTCTAATTCAGTAGCTGCAATTTTATTTGGTTTTCTAGGTCAATCATGTGTCTATGGCTGAGAATGGTCCTCAACTCACTGACCGGAGTCAGATGGTCAGGGAGAGGATTCACAGTTTCTCGGGAAGTGCCTCGTACCATAACTCTACCTGGGCGCTGAGAAACAGAAGCGACTCAACATTCCAAGTCGAGCTCAGCAGAGGGTAAGAACCTAGCTGGCGCCTTTCAAACAACAAAGGCTCATTTTGACCATAATACACAAAGTATCAGCTTTACAAATGTGTTTTTTTTAAGGGATAGTTCACCAAACAGTCTGTGGACAATAAATTAAAGAATCCATGTATTCTTTTTTTTTCTTACAGAATTGCCCAGGGGTTACGTCACAGAGAGAGTTACTGCAGCTATCAATTCCGTAACCCCTGTATCCCTTACCTGGATGGCTTTCGCCGTGGCAGCATCAGACCTATACCATATGTGTATCTGAACGAGTCCACTGTCAGTCTTAATGAAAAGAAAGCCAAGGTATGATATCATAGAGAGTCATGTGACATTTTGGGTTGAAATACCAGAAGATATAGTGTGTATATATATATGTATATGTATTTATATGCATGCAATTGTGGATTCGGCTATTTCAGCCACACCTGTTACTGACAGGTGTATAAAATCGAGCACACCGCCATGCAATCTCCATAGACAAACATTGGCAGTAGAATAGCCCGTACTGAAGAGCTCAGTGACTTTCAACGTGGCACCATCATAGGATGCCACCTTTCCAACAAGTCAGTTTGTTTCAGTCAAATTTCTGCCCTGCTAGAGCTGCCCCGGTCATCTCTAAGTGCTATTATTGTGAAGTGGAAACGTCTAGGAGCAACAGTTTGGGGAAACGTCTTGTGGCAACAGTTTGGGGAAAGTCGTTTCCTGTTTCAGCATGACAATGCCCCTGTGCACAAAGCAAGGTCCATACAGAAATGTTGGACCTTGAAATGTTTGTTGAGATTGGTGTGGAAGAACTTTACTGTTCTGTACAGAGCCCTGGCCTCAACCCCATCGCACACTGTATGCGAGCAAGGCCTAATCGCCCATCAGTGCCCGACCTCGCTAATGCTTTTGTGACTGAATGGAAGCAAGTCCCCACAGCAATGTTCCAACATCTAGTGGAAAGCCTTCCCAGTGGAGGCTGTTATAGCAGCAATGGGGGGACCAACTCCATATTAATGCCCATGATTTTGGAATGAGATGTTCGACGAGCAGGTGTCCACATACTTTTTGTCACATAGTGTAGTTCTTAACGTTTCCCTCTTTTTTTATGTGCAGGATGTGGGTCCAGAGTTTTTTCGAATGTTAGATGAGCCACTGGTTGTCTTGGAGCTGCCCGGATCCATTGTTGTAATTATGACTTTTCATCATCAAGAACTCCATCATCAAATGCTTTTTTTTACATCATCCCAACTATCACCAGCCTGTCTATCTATTAATCACTATCTTTCTGTCTGCCAATCCAGTCAAAGAAAGGGAAGTCTCATTCCACTATGAGGGAGCTGAGTGTGGTCATGCCAAACGGACAGAGCATCCTGGTCAAGTGTGACGTCAAGTCAGAAGGAGGGGAAGTCTTTGATATGATTGTTGCCCACTTCAACCTGGTTGAACACTTCTACTTTGGCCTTGCTTACATTGATGGTAATTGACCAGGTTCACTAGTGTTTTTGTTTTGAATGGCTCTTGTCTGCTACCTGCTGATTTGTTGCTGTTTAAGTACAGTTCTGAAAAAGTCTTTACATGGTGGATGTGTTAAACATGTGACTCTTTTTCATCTTGTCTCGGTTTTTAGATAATGAGTTTTTCTTCCTGGACAATGACACAAAGATATCCAAGGTTGCCCCCCATAGTTGGAAGAAAGTGCCTACGTCCACGTTTGTCCTTTTCTTCAGGGTCAAATTCTTTGTCCACGACATCGCTCTACTTTTGTAAGTACAGTACAACACATCCTCCTATGCTCACACTGTGTCGTATTGAAGGACGACCTATAGAATCCATAGAGGTCAGGCAACATGGTCCACCGATTTCTCTATGTAAGCATATTGTGGGTTTTTTGGCAGGCACAAGCTGACTCGTCACCAGTACTACCTACAGCTGAGGAAAGATATACTGGAGGACAGGTTGTCCTGCCATGAAGAGACAGGCCTATATCTGGGTGCCTTGGCTCTCCAAGCAGAGTATGGAGACTGCATGCCTGAGGTGTTTGCTACTTTTTATTTTAGTTATATGGTCATGAAGTATCTTTGATATGCTGTATCGCACAATTGTCACATGATTGGTCAAGGTCTAGGCGGATTGATCTGCATACTTAAGTATCAATTGCCTTGTTAGTATTTTGTAATATTAGCTCTGGAAATGTTATAGTTGAGTGATGACTAACTTTGTCTGATCTTTTCTAAAGGTTTATGGGAGGAACTACTATCGACCAGACCAGTACATTGCCAAGAGCGTCATGGAGAAAAGAGCCCTGTCTTACCTAAAGGAGGAGTTGCTACGGTTACATGCCATCAACTCCACGATGAGTACCGACGAGTCCGAGCTTGAGTTCCTCAAGGTAACATGAACCAATGAAAACGCTTCATAGAGTTCTATGTTTTATATGGTTATATTCATGTTATTAGTGTCATACTCAGTGGACTGATATTTGAATCATTACACTAAAAGGCTGTGGCACCTGCACAGTGGATTAATGGTGAACATATGGTAATATAGTATATTACATAAATGTTTGGCTTGTATTCTTAGCCCGTGTGGTAAACTTGCACATCGGCAGTTCCCGGTTTCCACTAGATTCCACAGCCACAAAGTCAAAATATCATAAAAAATCGTGAAAACAAAATTAGCTTCTTGGTCTTAAGGTTAGGTTAGGGTGGGGCATAATGTTAGGAGTGTAGTTAGGGTTAAAATAAAATGTAATGAAGAGAAATTGTAGAAATAGGCGTGGTTTATGACTTTGTGGCTGTGGAAGCTAGTGACGACCTAGTTCTAACATCTAACTTCCTTCCCAGGCCACCCAGCAGCTTCCTGAGTACGGTGTTCTGTTCTACCGCGTGGGGCGCGAGAAGAAGCCAGTCATCGGAGAGCTGATCCTCGGAGTGTGTGCCAGAGGAGTCATAGTGTATGAGGTTAAAGATAGCTCTCGCTCCACGAGTCAGACATTCCACTGGTGGGAAACAAGCAGTATCTCCTCCTCTGTGAGTATTATGCCTTAGATAATGCATAACTCAGTTTTTTAAAGTGGCACTCCAATCTCCTTTTCATCTCAAAAAAGAAAATCAGGTGTTAATCCTGATTTACTTAACAAAAGGCACATCTCAATAGGTGGTCCAGGTATCCTCATGACATGGCACAAGTGGGGGAGCCTTTCCTTTCTTTTTTCCCCCCTCTTTTATTAAAATATATTATTTTACTCCCTTTTTCTCCCCAATTTCGTGATATCCAATTGGTAGTTAGTCTTGTCCCGTTGCTGCAACTCCAGTACGGACTTGGGAGAAGCGAAGGTCGAGAGCCATGCGTCCTCCGAAACACGACCCTGCCAAGCCACACTTGTTCTTGACACACTGCTCGCTTAACCCGGAAGCCAGCCGCACCAATGCGTCGGAGGAAACACTGGCGACCGTATTAGTGTGCATGCGCCCGGCTTGCCACAGGAGTCGCTAGAGCGCGATGGGACAAGGACATCCCGGCAAAGAAACAAGGAAACCACTCCCCTAACCCGGACGAAGCTGGGCCAGTTGTGGGCCGCTTCATGGGTCTCCCGGTCGTGGCCGGCTACGACACAGCCTGGGATCGAACCCCCCTGGCCTTTACCCTTTTGTTCTCTATTGCTTCTCTATTGTTCTTCAAGCAAGGAGGGAGGCCGATGACATAACGGATTTCCCTCAGACCGACTCCTTGAAGTTTGCAGTTGTGTTTAAAATGCACTATTATGCTCAATGTATTTTTTTTAACCCTTTTTAGTGTGTGTATTTACTGTATTTATACATGGGATATTAGTTTTCAACAGTAAAAGTATTTTCTTTTTTTATTCCCGGAGATTCATTTTAATAAAGGAAACTGAGGAATATTGAAAGTGAATATAGTTGACTATAAAGTGTTTGTTTAGTCAGTGAATTTTGTAGCTGTTGTTTTGATGGATTGTTATGTCTGTAAATACCTTCACCCCACCTCGCTCTCTGTCCCACCACAGTGCCGGAAATTTGTCATCGAGAGCAGAGGGAGCGCCAGAAAGCACACCTTTGTCACTGAGAGATCCAAGATGGCCACGTACCTGTGCAACCTCTGCTCTGCCCAGCACAAGTTTCACAATGAGATGAACTCTCGCCAGCTCGGACACAGTCTGGCCTCAGGTCAGAACATTTTATGATGACATCATAACTGGTAAAGTCACATGGTCAAGAAAAAACTCCTGGCCCAAACCATAACCACTTCTACATTCCTGTAAATAGTGTCCCAGTGACAGCTTGTTCTGATTCTATACAGTTTGTGTCCTGTTCTTGGTGAATCTTTTTTTGCCAGACCCTTCAGCCATATACAGTATATAGCTAATAAGCTATATATCTCGCTAATGTACCACCTGGGCTTATTGATAGGCCAAACAGAGAAACTTCTGGATCATTGGATTATAGCACAGTTATTGGATCTACATCTATCTTGATTTCATTATAGCCACCTTTGACCAACCTTGATTTGAACGAAAGAGCCCTTTTTTCTTTCCAGAGGACAACATAGCGCAATATGCGGCAGTGTGTCAGGCACAGAACAGGAACTCTGAGACCGTACTGACAGACAGCGGTCTGACCACACCGCAGGACGGCTCCATGACCAAACTGTGTGATGACATCGCCGCCAAGATCGAGGCGCGGATCAAACAGCACCGTGTCCTCCACGAGCAGGGGTAGGAGTGATGGAGAGCATACCCGCTGGGCACAGGCGCCAGTTCAACATCTATTTTTGAATTACATTTGGTTGACTTGTCAACTAACGTGACTTCAACGTGAAATCAACAAATGTCACCATGTCACTGGATTTAGGTTAAAATTTGGGTGAAGAAAATGACTAAATCCCCTTATGTTGATGACATTATGCAAATTCACTTGGTTTCCCACGTTGATTTAACGTCATCACATTGAATTATTTTGTTGAAACGACATGGAAACAACGTTGATTCAACCAGTTTGTGCCCAGTGGGTAAAGTATCCTTCCCTGTATTATCTCTGTCCGTATACACTACTGTACATTCCTTTGCATTTAATTTCTTGCACGTTGTAAGTATTTCTATTTCCCTGCATGTTGTAAGTAATTTCTCCCTGTATAATTTTCAGCAGAAGGAGGCCATTGCCTGGGAACCTGTCTCCAGCCCTGTCTCGTGGGTCTGGGAAGTGTGGGTCAGAGGTCAACCCCATGTCCTCAGCAGGCAGAGGTATGGATAGATGATCAGCTCCTAAGAAAATTAACCTCTTAACACTGGGTAATCAGGTACAGGATCAAGTGTTCACATTCTGTAAGCGTTCCAAATCCGGGCACCGTGCGGAAGACTTCCTCGCAACCGTTGTAGTAGCCTGTCAGTATCATCCAGAGAGATGGCATACGGGTTTCTTATGAGGTGCTGCGGTCAATGTACAGTAATGCGTTATTGCTGCGGTATTTCTGTCAACAGATGTTTTTGCCCAAATGAAGAGAGTCATACCAGAGAGAGAAGTCATTTGTGTGTGCTTAAAGAAAGACCCGAAGCTCGGCGTCGGTGAGTTCATCGCTTACAACATTTAGTCATATATCCATTAAAGGATATGTTGTAGAATAGAACTAAAATGGAAAAGTACTTTTATCTATTCAGGTGTTGTGATAGTTGGAGAAGACACGGTGGGGAAGTATGACCTGGGTGTCTTCATAGCATCCATCGTGCGGGGAGGACCAGCGGATAAAGATGGTCGCATCAGACCAGGTAGGTGACTAGGTTTTATTTCTGGGCTTGTCTTCACAAACCAGATTTGCCAGTTCTTGCTGTGAGATGTTACCCCACTCTTCCAACAAGGTACCTGCAAGTTCCCAGATATATCTGGGGGGGAATGGCCCTAGCCCTCACCCTCCGATCCAACAGGTCCCAGGCGTGCTCAATGGGATTGAGTTCTGGGCTCTTCGCTGGCCATGGCAGAACACTGACATTCCTGTCTTGCAGGAAATCACACCCAGAACGAGCAGTATGACTCGTGGCATTGTCATGCTGGAGGCTCATGTCAGGATGAGCCTGCAGGAAGGGTACCACATGAGGGAGGAGGATGTCTTCCCTGTGACGCACATTGCCAGCAATGACAGCAAGCTCATTCCAATGATGCTGTGACACACCACCCCAGACCATGACAGACCCTCCACCTCCAAATCGATCCCGCTCCAGAGTACAGGCCTCATTGTAACGCTCATTCCTTTGACGCTAAATGCGAATCCGACCATCACCCCTGGCGAGACAAGACCGCGACTCGTCAGTGAAGAGTACTTTTTGCCAGTCCTGTCTGGTTCAGCAACGATGGGTTTGCCCATAGGTGACGTTGTTGCCTGTGATGTCTGATGAGGACCTGCCTTACAACAGGCCTATAAGCCCTCAGTCCAGCCTCTCTCAGCCTATTGCGGACAGTCTGAGCAATGATGGAGGGATTGTGCGTTCCGGGTGTAACTCGGGCAGTTGTTGTTGCCATCCTGTACCTGTCCCACAGGTGTGATGTTCGGATGTACCGATCCTGTGCAGGTGTTGTTGCACGTGGTCTGCCACTGCAAGGACGATCAGCTGTCCGTCCTGTCTCTCTGTAGGGCTGTCTTAGGTGTCTCACAGTACGGACATTGCAATTTGTTGCCCTGGCCACATCTGCAGTCCTCATGCCTCCTTGCAGCATGCCTAAGGCACATTCACACAGATGAGCAGGGACCCTGAGCATCTTTCTTTTGGTGTTTTTCAGAGTCAGTAGAAAGGCCTCTTTAGTGTCCTAAGTTTTCATAACTGTGACCTTAATTGCCTACCGTCTGTAAGCTGTTAGTGTCTTAACTACCGTTCCACAGGTGCATGTTCATTAATTGTTTACGGTTCATTGAACAAGGATGGGAAACAGTGTTTAAACCCTTTACAATGAAGATCTGTGAAGGTATTTGGATTTTTACAAATTATTTTTGAAAGACAGTGTCCTGAAAAGGCGACGCTTATTTTTTTGCTGAGTTTAGATGCAACTCCCAGTCTATTTTCGTATCCCCTATTTCTACGGTCTTTACAAATCTGAAGGAATTGGATAGGGGCTAAGGGTAACTGTTGATTCTGGACCAGGACTAGGTGGATACCAACAAAATGATTATTTATATGAAATGTTGTGGTGATGTTCTCCCTCAGGTGGGCGTCTGATCTCTCTGAACCACACCAGTCTGGAGGGCATGACCTTCAGTGAGGCTGCAGAGGTCATGCAGAACAGCCCACAGGAGGTCACACTCATTGTGACCCAGCCCAAAGGTACTGGAAGTGCGTATATACAGTACCAGAGAATGCCAAGAGTATGCAAAGCTGTCAAGGCAAAGGGTGGCTACTTTGAAGATTCTGAAATATATCAAATAATTTGATTTGTTTACACTTTTTGTTTGTTTACTACATGATTCCATATGTGTTATTTCATAGTTGTGATGTCTTCACTATTATTCTACAAAATAGTAAAAATAAAGAAAAACCCTGGAATGAGTTGGTGTGTCCAAACTTTTGACAGGTACTATATATCTCTGCTCTGTTCAGGCTCATTTACTTTCCGTAATAAACTATATATTTTAAGTCGACTGGCTTTTCAGCTTGATGTTTTAGTTAGAGCTCCAAATGGGAATGTCCTTTTCCTCCTCTCTGGATCATCACTACATACATGGCCAGGCTTTCGTTATTAGTTCATAATTCCACATTTAAACTTTTATTACAATGTGGATATTTTTGTTGTGTTTTTGTTGATGTTTCTTTACAGTTTCCTCGACACCCAACAACGTGAGATCTCCGCTATTGAAGAACTACGAGTCCCAGACCACTTTGAGGACTAACGTGCACTCTGGGGAGGACGACCTGGATGAGATCGTGTCTGTCATGTTGACCCCAAAGACTGGCAGTAGATTGCAACTCCCTGATGTACGCATCCTCAACGCTCAGGTAACCAATGGCTACTGACCATCATCTCCTCCATGTTAAGGACAATACTCTACATGTGCTAAGATTGGGGAACAATTGTATTCATTTTGTACACAAACAAGACAACAAACATTAGCAATCAACTCTACTTAATGTCAATTAAATCAACAAATAGAAACAAATACAATGCAATTGTGCCTTTGTTGTGAATTGTATCATCCATCTTAATCTCATCATGAACTCTTATTCCCTATCCATTATCCAGGACTGCCGCTCCAGGTCTCCTTCCACAGACTGCTTCAGGGGTGGTGAGATCTCTGTGGAGCTGAAGAAGAAAGCTGGAGCAGGTTTAGGGATCAGTATCGCTGTAAGTTAACTATTTCATGTCTAACTCCCTAGGACAGCGCTATAAATGACTGTTATACACATGATATAACCTCACACTCTGGCCAGAGAGAACATTTCCCACCCAATACCCCAAGAGAGGGCCAGACAAGCTCCCATTTTTTCCCTCAACATCTGATCTGAGATCAGTGATCTCACACCATTGTACAGAAGGGGTTTATTTTACATTACATTACATTACATTTAAGTCATTTAGCAGACGCTCTTATCCAGAGCGACTTACTGGTCAGTGGTACTATAGGGAGATGGACCTACTGTACTTAAGTCTGGGATGGACAAATTAGTCTAGTCAGGAAGTCAGCTGCTTCTGTGTCTCTGGGTAGTAATCCTTTAGACCGCTGGGGTTAATCACCTTGGAGAGGGAGGAGCTGGAGCTGGACCCACTAGAGCCTGCAGCTTGGAGCCTGCCTGCTTACTGGACAGTACAGTAGGCTACGAGAGAGAGAGAGAGAGAGCGCAAGCGGGTGAGAGGGAGGGAGGGAGGGAAGAAGAGGGAGCAAGGGAGCGAAAGATCGAGCGAGGCAGAGGGAAAGGGAGCAGTAAACAGCCTTCCGAGACGTCATTAAAATGCCTGCTAATTCTCATTAGGCCTGACTGGGATTCGGATGATGTGAAGGTGGATCAGGGATGAAAGCATCCCACACCACACTCCTGGTGTATCTGTTGGCAGACATTCTATTTGTTTACCCCCTATGTGTGAGAGACAGAGCGATAGATTGTAAGATCGTATAAACATACTATATTCCTTTTAATCTTGATACATCCCTCTCACCTAGCAGCCTGAGGGCTCTATTTTCGGCTGGCGTGAAGCCTGCGCAATTGTCAAACGCACGCCCTATTAAAACCGGCTCTCTTCTGTTTTCAAACCGTAGGGCGAGGATTGGTCATTTACATGTCTTATATGAGCTTGCTTGCGCAGAGGTGGGCGGGGTGTGTCCTTAAAAACGTGACCCAAAGTGCCAATTTCAGGCAGCGCTGGTGGGGATATTTAAGACCAACCAAAGCTGATCTTACCGGTAACGCAGTTGGTTTTGGCATGGATTTGGACAGTGGAATTGGACACGGCTTATCCAGCCGTGACACCCACTGCCAAAATGCAAATGGGACAAGAGAGATGTGCTTTTAGTGCCCGTAAACCTCCCATTTAGTTTAATCTGATTGAAAAACCAATCATAACCTCCCCTCCTCTCAATGAAGACCATTTTTTCTTTTGTCCTGCCTAATGCATTTGCCAAGTAGGAAAGACGATTATAAAGGGTTTGACTCGCGAGACCACATACAGTCATTCCTAAATCACCAAAGCGTTATTAAAATGTTTTTTATTTGTTTCTGTGTGGGGTTAGGGTTAGTTTGTACGTTATTTTAACCTGCTCTTTTTTTGTTGCTTAAATAACCCTCCCTGTATCCTACTGTATCTGCCCATCATGGAACTAGACATGAGATGATCTGTTCACACTCGTATTTCGAAACATTTAACTTATTTTCCTGTAACAATTGCTTGTTTTCCCATTTCATTTTTTTATAAAAGCCCTTTAAGCTACACTTACCCTACTCGAACAAAAACTGGTTCAACAGCAATGTGTCTGCTGCCTTCTTGATCCTGGCAATGCATTAGTCAATTATCCATAAAAGGGTTCTAAGTGGTCTACTTGTGAGGCTTTTGCAGTATTCACCATTCACATAACCCAACCTGCCGTGCATACTTTATTTCAAACTCCATTTTCAAAGAGCGCCGCTTGTCATTTAAGGCCCTATCAACGGTGTCTGGCTTATTGAGAACGTGCTCCAACACGTGTAATACAATTTACGGTAGCCTGGGATGTTTTATTTCAGGGGAAAGTGCACCGCGTAAAGGCCTATACTCGTTAAATCCAATTGCAACAATATTGACTGTCAACGCTCCGAACATATTGAGCAAACATTGCATTTATTATTACTAATTAATTTAATAAACTGTATCGATCCACAATGAACCGGGAAGAGAATATTCCGTGCCCCCAGCCCGAATTACTGTTGATGACAACTCAAAGACCTTCAATAACCTACAGAACATGAGGCAACGGCATGCAGTATTAACCCATGAAACACGTCGATTGGCCAGTGATTGACCAAGTCACACCTATAATTTATTTATTCATCAAAACCCTGTCCTTTTGCGGCGCCGCCAGCTATTGCGCTCATAATTCCCGCAGTGAAAATAGCACAAATATTCCCGACACACCCCTAAAACTGTAGCTCTACTGCCAGAGCTAAGATTTACCATGGCGTTCGGTTTGTTAAAGTAGAGCCCAGAGAGTAGGGACTTATTATATTAGCATGAAAATAATATGGGAAATTAACCCTTTATGGTACATTGTCATATTAAGCCACTTCAACAATTAGTCAGACATGCAAATGTTATTGATGGTGTACAGTATATTGATAAACTTACATTTCAACCGAGACTGTCATGTTGTTGGATAATAACCTTGTGTTTCTGATTTGTCAGGGTGGTGTGAACACAGGCCTGCGTCATGGAGGTATCTACATCAAAAGCCTAGTCTGTGGAGGGGCTGCTGAGCAAGATGGCCGCATTCAGTCAGGTACAGTATAATGCTGAACAAGCGCTACTCTGTTACAGTGAAGCACCTGGAATAATAATGACATTTAGAAGAACATTATACTGGATTATTGCTGCACAAATTGAATTTAGATGAGTGAGATTTTGTGTGCTTGCATCTAACAGGTGACAGACTGCTGAAAGTTGATGGAATCAGGTTTCAAGGGTTCACATATCAGCAGGCTGTGGAATGTCTGGCAAAAACAGGAAAGGTAAAGGAACATCAATATCTCAGCTGCAACACCAGGGCAAGGCAACACCAGGGCAAGGCAACACCAGGGCAAGGCAACACCAGGGCAAGGCAACACCATCATCGTTTTGCCTCTGCGTTGGCCGTTAACCGAACTGTGTACAAAACTGAGTGCAAACAAACACTGACATGTTAACATGTGTTCTGATTATGTGCTGTTTATCTTGTGCAATGTGAATATACCTGTGTATATACAGTACACTCTTAGAACAAAAGGCGCTATCTAGAACAAAAGGGTTCTTTGGCTGATCTCATAAGAGAACCCTTTGAAGAACCCTTTTTGGTTCCAGGTGGAACCCTTTTGTGTTCCATCTAGAACTATTTCCACAGATGGTTCTCCTGGACCCTAAAAGGGTTTTAACAGGAATCAAAAAATGGTTCTCCTATGGGGACAGCCGGAGAACCGTTTTGGAAGCCTTTTTTCAAAGAGAGTAGTTTAAAACTAGTTTCTGAAAGGTACAGACTAATGAGAAGCATTAACTGTTGTTTGTCTTTATGTAACCGTTTCCTGTCCAAGGTGGTGACCCTGGTCCTGGAGAGGGAGAACATGAACAGCCTGCCCTGGGTGTCTCTGAGCCCAGACACAGGGTGCCACCTCTCCCCTCAGAGTTCCCACCGGGACATCACCCAAAAGAGGAACAACAGTTGCCCTGCCGTCATCACCCCCTTCTTGGTCAAGCCCAAGGACTACAGCTTTGTGTCTGACGGTAAGGGATAGTATATCATCGACAAGGGAACTTTAGTTTAAGGGGAACACTGGCGCTTCGAGGGACTGAGCTCAGAAGCATTGTCCCTGACTGAAGAAGGGATTAGAAATCAGTCAGACGAACAAGAGAAATCTGTTTAAACAAACTGACAAAAAATGACCAGCAGATGGTGTGAAAAAAAGCACGCACACCCACTGACAGGAAACTAAACCATCGTATCAGTATAGTGTGAGTGAATACAGTAGGTCTATTAGGCTTTTGTGAGAGAGAGTGCTACCTTTGACAGCTACCCAGTCTGGATCCACGGTCCAAGCCTCCCAAGGTGAACTCTAACACACTTCAATCCCCTAACCCTACAGGGAACACTTTGGAGGTGACCTTGAATAAGAGGCTGAATGGCTTGGGCTTCAGCTTCCTGGTCCCTGAGCTCGAGCCCTCGAAAGGAGACTCGGGCAGTGGTCTTGTCCGGATCAAGAAGCTTTTCCCTGGCCAGCCAGCGGAGGAGAGTGGGCGGATCCAGGAGGGAGACGTCATCCTGGCAGTCAATGGAGAACCGCTGAAGGGATTGTCCTACCAGGTAAATATAGACGCAGACTGGTGTGACGTAATACGATTGTTCAACCGTAGCTCCAGGTGGGAGTTGGCATGCTGTATATGGGGGTGGGTGGGAACGTTGGAAGACGGAGATATTGTGGAAATTGTAGTGTGAGAGATAGGGTTTTTGTTTCACTCAGTGTGATTGATCTGTTCAATATTTCTGTATCACCACTCATTTATCTTATAGGCTTATAAGGCTTACTATACATTATTATGGCCATTTATCAGTCCATAATTGTGGATGTGACGGTTGTCTCTCTGGCATGTAGAGGGTGGTCGCGCTGCTGAGAGGCTCTCCTCCTGAAGTCCGGTTGTCTCTGTGCCGTCCTGCTCCAGGTAAACACGTCTACACATCCGGATGCAGGTTGATGTTTATTGCCATGAGTCTTGTCCTGGAGGAAGAACAGAGCGATTTTCTCTTTGATAGGCAAGCTGCAAAGTAGAAATTTGTTTTATTCATGAAAATTAAGACTAGCTTTTTTTTGTTGTCTTAATTTAAGGTTCGGGTTAGGCATTAGAGTTAACAGTGTGGTTAAGGTTAGGGTTAGGCATTAGGTTAACAGTGTGGTTAGGTTTCAAATCAGATTTTATGACTTTGTGGCTGTGCCTCCAGAACAACATCCATGATGAAAAACACTAACCTGCAATTCGGACAGGGCAGACAACATAATCCAATTTACAGTTTTTCCTTTCACAAAGTAATGTCAGCATAGCTTTAATTCATTTAAATGTTACCTTTTTGTAAGACACATTTTCATCATTCACACCTAAAGAAGTTGTCTTTTTATGCAGAGGCTAACATCAAACTGCATGTATTTCTCATTCCTTCCCATTTTGATATCTTCCAAGGAATTCTGCCTCCCATTGAAACGTTGTTTGGCACCTGAGTGATGTCACACCACAGTACGCGAGCACCAATGGGAGTTCAGGAATATACTTCCTGAAAGACAGAGAGGAGATCTTGGAGGAGCAGGACAGGGGAAGATCTGTCCAGATGAAAGAGTAGGACCGGGGGAGATGCCTGGCCCTCCCTACCTTGTAGCAGAGCACTGGGCCTGACCTCACGGATTACAGAACCCACCTGTATGGTGGGTGGATGGGCAGTACCAGCACTGCAAGACATATCACAAGATACCTCATAATGTCAGATTCAGTTTAAAGACTGCAAAAATGTCACCTGAATATTTATGAAATGATTATTTTCAGCATCTCTGCGTTCTATGAGTCAGAGGGGTTGGATGAGTCGCCCCGCAGACAAGAACCAACTGTGTCATGTTGCAACAGCCAGGAGGCACTGCTGAGGTCAACTCGTGTGAGGTGAAGAAAATGCCAAACGATGGAAATCTCTTGCTACTTAGGTAAATAATAGTTAGTTTAAAGTCTTGTGACATTAATGTTTGAAATATATATATTCGGATCAAGGCAATGACCTTTTCTCTTTTCCAAGATTCTGTTGAACACCAGAAGAGGTGAAAGTTGGTTGGACTGGGGGCGTGGGGGTTCTACAGTGTGAACCCTTGACGATAAGGAGAGAACTATTAAACAAGCTCAGTTGGTTTGAAGGTGAGGGGGACTGTATGGTGAGGGGTTCTGTGAACTGTGTGCTTTTCCCTGAATACGGATGTGGTTTAAGTTCTGGCACAGAAAGACAAGACGGTATACAAACAGAAAAGGTGTATGGTTGAGGTACTATGGTCACATAGGGAGGCCTGATATAGGAGCAGGACTTAACCACCGTGCTGCTTTAATAACCTGGTAATAGGCTGATAGTCACCCGTGCGTCACAAAGTGACGTCATTTTGAATATTGAGTAGCTCCCGGTGTGTTTATACTAGAGACTTACCGTTTCTTGTAGTGGCTGCAGCTCAATCCCCTCTTTCCGCCGATATAAGGTTTGCACTTATTCCATAACATGGGTCTTGTGAAAGCTGCCTTTATTAATTATTTTTTTTACACATGAGAGGATCCAGACAAGAAAATCCCTTTTTTTCTATTTAATTGGAAATCAAACTCAAATCTTACTGGAGGCAATACCATCAGAATCTCACCCCAGATCACCTCCCATGAAGGGCATAAAGCATGCACTATGGTCAAGTTCATATAGTATGCAATGTAGGCCAAGTCACCAAAAGTGCAAACATTTAGTATGCGGGAAAAGGGTACAGCCTGACGGTCTTTGTAAAGCAATGCGTTTCCTTCTCCATATGCATTACCTTGTGTGCATCCTCCACATGCGCCTTCGATCTCTCACTCGTTTGCAATAGGAATGGGAAATGGGAAAATAAGTTTAACGTTTCTTCACCTGTCTGTGTCTTATTTCACAAAATAAACTTGATAACTTGAAAGCTCTGATTGCTAGGGTCGTTTTAAGGTGTCAGTCTGGACAATCTGTTTACCCATTTTGTGACTCACTACCAAAACCAGATGTGACTGGTTTCAAATGGCCAAGAGAGGTCATGTACTCTCTTACTCCTGTCTAGTGGACAAACTGGGAATCAGGCAGGAGATATATTCACATAACTGGGTAGGCAGAGGCTTCTGCTTTCTCCTCATATGGATGTCATTTTTGTAATATGAAACATTATTCCTGTATGATGAAAAAAGTTAAAGAAACCCTGTATATTTCAGGGTTCTGTAATGTTTCTGACACATTTAACAGATACCCTCAGTTCTTACCTTTTTCTAACAACATGAATAATTTGTTTGTAAGATTTATTGTTTTGAAACCGAAATGGTATTATTCTTTACGAGGGTAGTATACAATAATATGCATCGTTTACAAAATGCCACTAGAGGGAGCCAGAGTTGAACAGGTTTTAAATACACCTCACTGTTATGTAGGGTTGGTTGTTCAGCAACAAAACCGACGGGTGCTCAACTAAGGGGAAAAACAGACTGGGTTGGCTTAGATCGTTGATAAAATTGTAAACTATATTTTATTTAAAACATAAATAAAATTGCACAATGAGCACTTGTTTTCTCAAATACATTTTTACAGTTGTTGGTTAGCTAGCTGGCAATCTTTTTTTGCCGTAGTAGCATAAACGTGACATCAGTCAAAACACCTCAAAACAAGACATGGTATCAAGAACAAGTTCAAAACGAGCTGAAACTAGGAACTTACAATTCACCACCTGGCAGTTTCTTGTCATTGTTGACAAGAATCTGAAACTGTCTATCTGGCCATCCAGAACCATAACAACACACGGCCTTCTGCCCCCTTTGAAGTGGTCACATCGTTTTCGTTACGTTGCCAGCCAACCAGTCTATATATCCCCCTGGCGGTGTTCATGAGTAGAGATCAGGTAAGCCAGTTAAGGTGTGACCTGGGGTTAGTTAGGTGAAGTACTTTGGCCAATATCCACTGATACAGGGATCACATCTATTTAAGGTCGAACAGAACAGAGCTCTTACAGAGTGATCTCAGGCTTTCGCTGCCTGCTCGTGCAGCTATCAATTCACACATACGCTGTTAAAACATACTATCCCAGATTTGAACTAATATTTACATAATGCCCAGGGCTACATGGCCTGCCCTCTACCTTTTACATTACATGTATTATTAATTTATTATTCAACTGTGTATATTATAGCCTGGAGGGGGATCTCGGACAGATTGCACCACTAATGCAGTGCCTAATCAAAGAAAAGGTAAGCAAATGAAACAAATTATTTGAGCCATAAAGGTATTGTCCACTGGGAGGCAGCATAGGGCTAAAAACGATTCACTACCCTCTGTTGCTGTCCCTATCTCATCTCTCCTTTGCCTCAAACCTAGGTTGGATGGGGAAAGTCTTACCAAAGATGTCTCACTAAGAAGTCGTTTTGCTAGATTTTTGGTTTGTTATTGATCTTTTCCTCTCTTTACAGACGGAGCTACAGAACGCCATATGGTGCAGCGTGGTGACAGCCCCTGAAACACATGAAATGAACGTTACGTCTGACTGTTGATACACTCATACGTTCATCTTTGAAATAACTCCTACCTCTGTTTAGTCTAAACATCTGCAGGATCCCACTGATTCTGACATGGTCCTTAGAGCCACACTGCATGATGGGTACTGAGTGGCAAAGGCCTAAATTAGTAGCAGTTCAACCATGTGGATGTCTAGCTCTGACAAAGGCACAACAAACATAAGATTCTGGTCTTGTTTCTGAATTCTACTGTATTAAAGACCTCTTCTAGACATCATCTGTGTGTGTGTGTGTGTGTGTGTGTGTGTGTGTGTGTGTGTGTGTGTGTGTGTGTGTGTGTGTGTGTGTGTGTGTGTGTGTGTGTGTGTGTGTGTGTGTGTGGCGATGACATTCTCACCTTTACTGTTAAGGTAAGGCTACAAGTTCTACCAACTAAATCTAATCTAGCACTCTGGTACCCTGTAGACCATGGTCCATGTTGTATTCTACATGAGTCAAGTGTAATGGAGTCCATTGCCCATGTTGTGAAGGGCTGCTGTTCATACAAGGATTTGTACATTGCTAGACATGACCGCACATTGACTCTGTACCGGTACCCCCTGTATACAGCCCCGCTATTGTTATTTACTGCTGCTCTTTAATCATTTGTTACTCTTATCTCTTTTTTTTGTGGTATTTTCTTAAATCTGCATTGTTGGTTAAGGGCTTATAAGTAAGCATTTCACTGTAAGGTATTTCACCTGTTGTATTCAGCGCTTGTGACAAATAAAATTTCATTTGATTTGTTGACCAGATAGCCAGCGAGGTGAGACGAGTAGAATTATTGTGTAAGGGGAAGCTGGTTTGATGTTGATGTGTGCCAAATATGCCTGATACAGTTTTTCTTTGAGGGAGGTGCTCGTAAGTGGGCTGCTCATGTGACGGCTACATGGAGCAGGCCTTTGCAGAGACGCTGTTTAAATACCAGCCCCACGTGGCACACTTGGACAGCCTCAGGCGTAGGTGCAAGCTGGTGGTGCTGATATTCGGCAGTCTCGGCCATGTATACAGCAAGATGGCCCCCTTGCTCGTATTCCCTCTAGGGGGATACACACCGTTCAGTCTACTCTGGAGGTCGAAGCCAGTCTGAAAGGGGGACTGGTGGTTGGTAAAGAACATTATACATCACCTTGGAGCCACTGGATTTCCAAACACAACATGTAGATGCTAAACTCATTAATGTACCTCCCTGCGTGTTAACTTACAAAACACACACACACACAATCTGGAGGCCACGCACTGCAAGCCTGTGTACATAGCTCTTTTGGGGTTCTGGATAGGGGGGGATAGAGATGAACCCCGCTCTCCCCGACCAGGAACTCTTCAACTCCCCTCGTAAATAAGGGTTACTGTATTTCGGGGGAAACCCACCATTGGTTGATCAATATGGTTCCCATTTGGGCTCGTGTTCCCTCGTTTCTCCCCCATTCCCCTCGTTCTCTCTTTCTTTCTCATTGTTTCTCACTCGCAGTTTCTGTCTCAAGTCGAGGTAACCTGGGACATTGGTGTTCTCCGCACTCTTCCCACTGAGCCAGAGGAGAAGGCAATCAGTGGGTTTGGGATCTTCTCTGTGGTTCGATGAATCCTCCACAATGTCTTCCATTGTGGTCACATTCTCCACAGCCCCTGCCAGCGAAAGGCCGTTTTAATAGTGAGTGCTGCATGGTCATAAAAAAAGAAGTAGGATTCCAAGGAGGTTTGGTGAATTACAGCAGGAAAGTCATTTGGGACACAGGGTTCTGAACGTGACTCCCCCCGAGATCATGGAAATCAAAATCTGACTCAGTCCGTTTCACTGTGGGTGGCTCCGGGGTTGCAGACCTGACTTTATAACACTGTATATATATATATATATATATATATATATATATATATATATATATATATATATATATATATATATGAGAGAGAGAGAGTGCCAACCTTGCTGCTCCTCCAGAATAACAGAAAAAACCCAGCCAGACGAATGGACATGGTGTCGAAGTCTGGCAGCTCTAAAAGCTCCCTCTATTATGAGAGATTTTGAAAGATTCACTTTTTCCACAGCTCTGGCGCACAATCCTGCCATCCGTCCATGATTGTGTGTGTTCTGCTTGTGTCTTTGATGTGCTTCTCACACAGCTATTTCCCCAATTAAAGTGACTGTGCTAATGTGTTAAGTGGCAAGCTACGATTGAAGGGGGACACTTATTTTTGAGAAGGCTTCAAATTCATCACCTGCTGATGAGGCCAAAAGGCATGGAAAAAGCCACCGCCTCCGAGAAGGTGAGTAAGAAAATCACAAATGTTGAGATGTAATTTGAGTGGAAAAAGGCACCCTAATTGTGATTATAGCCTGACCACATACTTCATATTGACAATTGAAACAGTGCTAATTGTACATCATGAGTGGTAGCCGGCCAACTTGTAAGGTTTCTGGCTCATTCCAGCTTTGAGGGGGGATGAGGAAAAACACAAGGATAAAGATAATTGAGGTCACTGTCAATTAAAGAATGTTTAAAAAGGACCAGTGAAAGTGTGTCAAGTACAATACGTTCAACGGGTTGCAGGATGAATAGGGGGGAAGAGGAAAAATAGAGAAGGAACTATACAGGCTGGGCCTGGTGTCCAATGTTGACATGGTTCTCCGTGTGAGGTCCCTGTGATGACCGCACATTAACACACAGGAGAGCCTTTCAATACATCCCGTAACGGAAATCCACAGCACAAGTCTCTCCACTTTAGGAAACAAAAACAAAGTCAGGGTGTTATGTGCACAGCAGACCCCGTTTTTTGGTATTGTGTAGGACGTGGTTGGCTGGGGGATGGGGTTGGCTTCTGGGGAGAGAGGAGGGCGACAGTTTTGAATGATGTATTCAGGGTTTTGCGCTGCACTTACTTTGAGGTGAAAGACTTTTGCCCACAGAGGGGTTACATTCTTTTCAACTTGGTGATGAGTTTTCAAGCTTATAGTCATACTCCATACAGTCGTTTTGACTTTCTCCTTCTACCACAGATCCCACGTCAGTCTTGCCTTTGGCTAAATAATACTAAATGTCTTAGAAAAAACTAGGTGTACAGTATCCAAAATACTTCACAGATCCCATTTTCACTCACCTCTTCCTGAGGGGAAACATCTGCAGAATGGATCAAAGGACCTTAGGGAACTGGAGGTTATTCCCCAAACACTGCAGTTGCTGCAGGTGAAGCCAAAAACCTGAAATATGGGCCTCAGTCAGGGTGAAACTGCTGCCATTACCTGAAACAGCCATTGGGATATGGAGAAAGGGCTTGAAGTAGAGGTTTACCTTTACCACAGATCTAGGATCAGATTACACTAATCTAACTTTAAGCGTTAATTTAATATTATACCTGATCCTGTGTCAGTGGTAAAGGGCATCTTCTATCTCCTCCAGTGATGCGTACCTCCTGTTAACTCAAACTCGACAAAAGTGCACATTCAGTGTTTAGTTGGGCCTCTTTCCATCCCTCTCCCCATTCTACTTTTCTAGGGCCTCACTAAAGCCTATTTTCCACAGTCACAAGTTCACAATCATGGAGTTAAACTCCGATGTTAGAGTTGAGTGTTGATTCTCGCCTTGACACAGGATGCCTAGTACAGTAGAGCATTGCATGGGGACTTTAAAATACTGGGTTAATGGGGCGAACTTCCAGTTATATAAAACACGCTCCATTGCTGCCATATGGTGTGTGTCCTCACAGACCAGTCCAGGATTATATGAGAAACTGTGCAAAGGAAATGAATCAAGGTGGCTGTTATCATTTTACAGTATGGAGAGAAAGAGGTGGGGAGAGAGAGCGAACACAAATCATTTCAACATAATGACAATTCAGGGTTCAGTCAGATCAGTGAAATAGCACTCTGCAATGAGGATGCCATGACACTTTCATTCACGGGCACCCTCGCAGGCAGCATAGCACAACCAAAAAATATATTATCCCCAGGCAGGCCTCAGCTGGTCATTTCCATCCGCCATCCACTGCTTGTGCTCTCTTCCACCATACCCTCTAGGCTCTATACCATCGCTGCAGGGTATTACCACCCAGGGTCGTGGCCAAAGTAAACAGACTAATCGTGGGCCTCCACACTGAGCCGTTAATATCAGCCTGCGTGAAATGCAGTGAGACCACAGCGCTCCGACACTGCTTTTACAAGACCTCTCTCTCTCTGCCTCCTCGGAACATCAAACCCTGAGAACCGGAATCCAAACAAGCAAAGTCAAATTAAAGACATTGTTTTTCCTCCGATCAGAAACACGAGAGCCCCAGGGAAGCTCAGAGAGGAGAAGAGAAGAAATTTAACAACGCCTCGGAGCTTCAGTCCAGGCCCCTTTTTATTTGACTTTATGATAATGGAATTGAGCTCAAAAAATCCTTTATATCCTTCCTCTAGCGCTCCCTCTCTCCTCCTCTAATGCTTCCCCCAGGACAAGAAGCAGGGCATGCCAGAACTGTAAATTCTAGCTCTGTATCTGTCCATCTCTCAGCATAGTATGACCAAATGTGTATTTGTACCCATAAAGATTCATGCTGGGGCTGTTTTGGGGCTGTTTTTGGGTGGCAAGTACCCTGGTCTTTATGATGTCATATAATATAAATCATCAAGCCGTCCATGCAATGAAACACTGATGAATGAGAGCAGGTGGGTGAGTACCAGAGTGCTGTCAGAGCTACACAAGAGGAAATGTGGCTAATCGGAGTTGACCTCTGGGGTCACATTTTCTCCACCTGGATCCAGCCATGCAGAAAGCCCCAACATCCTGAGTGGAGGAGGCAGACAACGTGAATCGATCATTGTCAACACAAGTGTTTCCACCAGATGTCAGCAGTGCATTCACACTCATAGTACATGTTTAAGCTGAGCTAACCACTCAACAACTGCTCACGGCCAATCAATGTAGGCAGGCATAGCATATTACTGTAAAGTCCTCTGGCACTGTGTGATAGACAGTTCAGTTTCATAGTGTTACTGTCTACTGTTAGAGTCCATGCATGGACGGCTATTATTCCTCTGCTGTGGTTATGTAAATAGAGGGGAAGGAGTCTCATTATGTAGTGGCAGGAATCATGGGACAAGCTATACTTTTCGTGGCTGTTTGTTTACCACCACAGACAGATGCTGGCACTAAGACCGCACTCAGTCAGCTGTATAAGGAAATAAGCAAACAGGAAACCACTCACACAGAGGCGGCGGTCCTTGTGGCCGGAGACTTTAATGCAGGGAAACTTAAATCATTTCTACCAAATTTCCATCAACATGTTAAATGTGCAAGCAGAGGGAAAAAAACTCTAGATCACCTGTACTCCACACACAGAGACGCGTACAAAACTCTCCTTCGCCCTCCATTTGGTAAATCCGACCACAACTCTATCCTCCTGATTCCGGCTTACAAGCAAAAATTAAAGTAGGAAGCACCAGTGACTCGGTCTATAAAAAAAAGGGTTCAGATGAGGCAGATGCTAAACTACAGGACTGCTTTGCTATCACACACTGGAACATGTTCTGGGATTCTTCCGATGACATTGAGGAGTACACCAGATCAGTCACTGGCTTTATCAATAAGTGCATCGAGGACGTCGTCCCCACAGTGACTGTACATACATACCCCAACCAGAAGCCATGGATTACAGGCAACATTCGCACTGAGCTAAAGGGTAGAGCTTCCGCTTTCAAAGTGCGGGACTCTAAACCGGAAGCTTACAATACATCCTGCTTTGCCCTGCGACGAACCATCAAACAGGCAAAGCGTCAACACAGGGCTAAGATTGAATCATACTACACCGGCTCCGATGCTCGTCTTATGTTGCAGGGCTTGCAAACTGTTACAGGCTACAAAGGGAAGCACAGCCGTGAGCTGCCCAGTGACACAAGCCTACCAGACGAGCTAAATAACTTCTATGCTCGCTTCAAGGCAAGCAACACTGAGGCATGAATGAGAGCATCAGCTGTTCGGACGACTGTGTGATCACGCTCCGTAGCTGACGTGAGTAAGACCTTTAAACAGGTCAATATACTCAAGGCTGCGGGGCCAGACAGATTACCAGGACGTGTGCTCCGGGCATGTGCTGACCAACTGGCAGGTGTCTTCACTGACATTTTCATAATTTCCCTGATTGAGTCTGTAATACCAACATGTTTCAAGCAGACCACCATAGTCCCTGTGCCCAAGAACACAAAGGCAACCTGCCTAAATGACAACAGACCCGTAGCACTCACGTCCGTAGCCATGAAGTGCTTTGAAAGGTTGGTAATGGCTCACATCAACACCATTATCCCAGAAACCCTAGACCCACTCCAAACAGATCCACAGATGATGCAATCTCTATTGCACTCCACACTGCCCTTTCCCACCTGGACAAAAGGAACACTTATGTGAGAATGCTATTCATTGACTACAGCTCCGCATTCAACACCATAGTACCCTCAAAGCTCATCACTATGCTAAGGACTGGGACTAAACACCTCCCTCTGCAACTGGATACAGGACTTCCTGATGGGCCACCCCAAGGTGGTGAGGGTAGGTAGCAACACATCTGCCACGCTGATCCTCAACACTGGAGCTCCACAGGGGTGCATGCTCAGTCCCCTCCTGTACTCCCTGTTCACCCACGACTGCATGTCCAGGCACAACTCCAACACCATCATTAAGTTTGCAGACGACACAACAACGAGACAGCCTATAGGGAGGAGGTCAGAGACCTGGCCGGGTGGTGTCAGAATAACAACCTATCCCTCAATGTAACCAAGACTAAGGAGATGATTGTGGACTACAGGAAAATGAGGACTGAGCACACCCCCATTCTCATCGACGGGGCTGTAGTGGAGCAGGTTGAGAGCTTCAAGTTCCTTGGTGTCCACATCAACAACAAACTAGAATGGTCCAAAAACACCAAGACAGTCGTGAAGAGGACACGACAAAGCCTATTCCCCCTCAGGAAACTAAAGCATCCTGACCGGTGACTGGTACGGCCATTGCTCGGCCTCTGACCGCAAGGCACTACAGAGGGTAGTGCCTACGGCCCAGTACATCACTGGGGCTAAGCTGCCTGCCATCCAGGACCTCTACACCAGGCGGTGTCAGAGGAAGGCCCTAAATATTGTCAAGACCCCAGCCACCCCACTCATAGACTGTTCTCTCTACTACCGCATGGTAAGTGGTAGGTCTAGGACAAAAAGGCTTCTCAACAGTTTTTACCCCCAAGCCATAAGAATCCTGATCAGGTAATCAAATGGCTACCCGGACTATTTGCATTGTGTGCCCCCCAACCCCTCCCCCCAGCCCCTCTTTGTACACTGCTGCTACTCTCTGTTTATCATATATGCATAGTCACGTTAACTATACATTCATGTACATACTACCTCAATTGGTCCGAACAACCAGTGCTCCTGCACATTGGCTAACCGGGCTATCTGCATTGTTTCCCGCCACCCACCACCCACCAACCCCTCTTTTACACTACTGCTACTCTCTGTTCATCATATATGCATAGTCACTTTAACCATATCTACATGTACATACCACCTCAATCAGCCTGACTAACCAGTGTCTATATGTAGCCTCGCTACTGTTATAGCCTCGCTACTGTATATAGTCTGTCTTTTTACTGTTATTTTATTTCTTTGCTTACCTATTGTTTACCTAACACATTTTTTGCACTATTGGTTAGAGCCTGTAAGTAAGCATTTCACTGTAAGGTCTACTACACCTGTTGTATTCGGCGCACGTGACAAATAAACTTTGATTTGATTTGATCTGTGTATCTGCATGCCACAGGACGTTGGTGGCACCTTAATTGGGGACGATGGGTTCTTCGTAATGGCTGGAGCGGAATCAGTGGAATGGTATCAAACACATGGTTTCCAGACACGTGATGCCGCGAAGCTGAGCAGACGTTGACAAACCGAGCTCTTCAAACTTATTCTATTTTTACCTAAATAACAACGTTGAAACAATATTCTAACATTGGCTGATAAATTGTCAAGTACTTACCTTCCCAAAGAGCCATGGACCTCCGACCGAGAGGCAAGAAGGACGACCAAAATGTCGTTGATTCCCAAGATAACGATAACGCTACAGCGAGCAAGATTATCATTAGCCCTCATAACTCAGAAGACAGTTCCAGACTGTTGCTCTCAGCAGCCTCTTGCGAGCCTGCTGACATGCTGGCCACTCTCCTCCGGGAAATTCAGGATGGTAACAGAGGTCTTTCTCTGAAAATCGATAAGAAATCAGCTGAACTCCATTCTTCCATTGACGACCTGAAATCCTCCATGAATGATCTCCTTTTGAGAACGACTGAGGCAGAGCTGCGCATTAGCACAGTTGAAGATACCATCGCTAGACATGACCAGGTCTTGACACAACTGCAAAAGGACAATGCCTACCTCAAAAACAAAGTAGATCAGATGGAGAACCAGAGTAGACGTAGTAATATCCGTGTGGTGGGATTGAAAGAGGACAGCGAGGGCCGTGACCCGGTCCGTTTCTTCACTCAATGGATCCCGGAGGTCCTAGGCATAACCAACTTCACCAAGCCGCTGGAAATCGAACGCGCCCACAGAACATCAGCGCCGAAACCCCGGCCAGATGAGCCCCCACGAGCCGTCCTGATCAGGTTCCTCCGTTTCCAAGACAGAGAGAAGATACTGCAACTCGCAAGAGCCAAAGGGGACATCGACATCGATGGGAAGAGGGTCAGCCTTTTCCCGGATATGAGCGCGGACTTCGCCAGACGCCGCAAGCAGTTCAGACCTGCCGCCAAAGCACTGAAGGAGAAGAACATCACCGGCTACCTCATCCACCCTGCGCAGATGAAAGTTCAGTACAAAGGCCGAAGCCATCTCTTCAACACACCGGGAGAAGTGCACACTTTTCTCAAAGAACTGAGCAATGTCTGAGTCTGAGCCAGGACGGTCTCTCTGGGGGATAAAATGCAGTTTGTTTGTTCGATTGAACTGCTGGTATCTCCCGGTCACTTTAATTGATTTGTACATTTTCAACTAACCGTATCTTCCCGGGGTGAGTTCTATTACATTTACAGGAGAGTATATTTTGGTTTAGTCCATATCTACTGGGCGAAGCAATAAGTGGGTTTAGGCCCACTAGTTTCCCCCTCATTTATGTTAATCTTTCGTAAAGAGACTCAAGCAGCCCTTACCGTGGCCAGTAAATATTCAGCCATAAATATCTATTCACAACGTTTGTTTTCAATTTAGAGAGCTGGCAGGTTTTAGTTTACGCCAAGGTTTAGCTAGTAAGAGCAAGATGGAAAGTGAGCAGCAACGTATCTCTACAAGTGTATTCATGTTTGATTGTTGGGATTGTTGTTTTAGTCTGACAATCGGGGTGGGTGGGATTTTTATTATTTTTTTCTTCCTTTTTTCTATGTTTATTGTTTCCTTCCTAAAGAGACACACAGGTCACTTTTGTGCTCAAACCAAAGTTGAAACATTTCCTAATTATCTGCATATGATAGATTTCTATTCAGTTACATATTTGAAACCCAACCGATGCTTAATCCACTAAAATATGTCACATTCAACGTAAAAGATATTAACGGCCCGATTAAAAGGAAAAGAGTCTATACATACCTTAAGAAATTAAAGGCTGACATTGTGTTTTTACAAGAAACACATCTTACAGCCAGTGAACACAAGAAATTGAAGAGGGAATGGGTAGGACAAGTTGTTGCATCCTCTTTTAACTCCAAAGCAAGAGGAACTGCAATTTTGATAAGTAGACACATCCCCTTCTGCGTCAACAACACCATCTCTGATCGCTCTGGCAGGTTTGTTTTGGTGCAGGGGCATATGTTTTCAGAGTCTTGGACCCTATTGAATATTTATGCTCCTAACTTCGATGACCATATGTTTATTCAGAATGTCTTCCTTCAGGTTGCTCAAGCACCACCAGGATGGCTACTGGTTGGAGGAGATTTTAATTTTTGCTTAGATACAGTTCTTGATAGGTCTTCTGATAAACCCTCACTTCTTACCAAAGCCGGCAAGCTTTAGATGGTCTCCTATGGGCTTCACATATTTGGGCATAATGGTGGATGGTAATCTGAACAACCTCTATAAACTCAATCTGGCCAGTTTGTTGCAAAAGGTGGAGGTTGACCTTTGTAAATGGATGGACTTACCTCTCACTCTACTGGGTAGAATCAATGTAATTAAAATGAATGTCCTGCCCAGGTTTCTATATCTGTTTCAATCTTTCCCTATCCCTGTTCCCGCAGCATTTTTTTCCTCTCTCGACAAGCTGACCAGACGGTTTATCTGGCACGACAAAACACCTAGGGTTGGCCTGGATAAACTGACCCTTGATTACAGTCAAGGGGGTTTAAACCTCCCCAATTTTAGAATGTACTACTGGGATGCACAGTCTAGGTTTGACAATGGTCCCTCTCTCTCATGGTTGAACATTGAAAAGCTTGAGGTAAATGATGACACGGGCAGATTTGTTTTACAAATGGGACAGAAAATCTATAAAAACCATCACAGACAACCCTTTAATCATACATTCTGTCCTGGCATGGTGCAAACTGCATGAGCTGTTCGGACGAGGGGTATTCCTTTCCCCTAAAACCCCTTTATGGAACAATAGATTGATCCCTATGTTTTTCCAGAATAGTAACTTTAGACCATGGTCTGATAAGGGGATCACTCTTCTGGAACATTGTTACGAGGAGGGAGTTCTTATGTCTTTTGATCAGCTGAAACAGAAATACCACTTGCCTAACAGGGACTTCTTTAGCTACCTACAACTACGAAACTTTATTAGGGTGACTCTCAAGGGACAATGGAACCTACCTAAGATGTCACCTATTGAACAACTCTACCACGCAGACCAACCACTGTTCAAGACCATTTCCCATGTTTACAATGCTCTTATGTCAGGACTAACACTGCCTGGGCTAGATAAACCCCGACTTAGATGGGAGAGAGATCTGGGTATTGATCTTGATGAGGATTTATGGAGTGACCTATGCAGGGATGGGGTTACATCCACATTGAACTCCAGATACAGACTGATCCAGTTTAATTTCCTCCATCAGCTCTATATCACCCCATCTAGACTGAACAGGTTCAACCCAGATATCTCCTCCCTATGTTTTAGATGTGGCTCAGATGAAGGAACATTCCTCCATTCCACTTGGCAGTGTTCAAAACTACACTGTTTCTGGCAGGGGGTATGCGATACCATATCCTCAATTCACGGAGGTGCATTCCCTTTAGACCCAGAGGTCTGTCTACTGGGTAACTTTACTAACACCAATCTTAGGCAAAGCCATACTATAAAGCTAACATAAATATTGCTAGCGATTGCAAAAATTTTTTTTTAAATATGCCATTTAGCAGACACTTTTATCCAAAGCGACTTACAGTCATGTGTGCATACATTCTACGTATGGGTGGTCCCTAATCACAAGAAATGTATTGCCTTGAAATGGAAATTGGATTCCTCCCTGCCAGTTGCAATGTGGCTTTCGGAAGTTAATAGTTGTATCCCTTTGGAGAAAATCACTTACTGCTTGAGGAATAAGTTAAAGACATTTTACAGAATTTGGCAACCTTTTATTGACTATATGGAGAATCTCCCCCCACATCTCATTGATTGAATCTATATATAATCCTCACATAATGTTTTCACACGTAATGTATATTATGTAGCCTATGGCAGGTGATCCAATGTCTCGTTATTTTTTGTAAAAAATATATATATTTTTTTACTTTTTTGATTATTGTATGTTTGTTTATATAACTATAATTATAATGTATTTTTGTTACGTTCGTCTGTTACTGTCACTTTGTCCTATTGTTGTCTAATATCTTTTCACTTTTGTTTTGAATGTTCTTAATTGGAAAATGCAAAAAAAAACACATGGTTTCCATGGTCTCTATGTGTTTGATGCCATTCCAATTATCGCCGTTCCAGACATTATTATGAGCCGTCCTCCCCTTAGCAGCCTCCATTGAAGCGTTCGTGAGTGTGATTTTTGCCATTTTATTACATTCAGCTATTTTAAATGCCCAGCTTGTCTCTTTACATACCATTTGATATTCTGTGCACAGACACAGTAAAATCAACCAAAGGAATTTAATTTTTTTGTTTAATCAACTTTCAAATTTCGATCAGATTGAGTTTATCCTTATCTAGACTTGGCCAAATTCACACAAACAAAAAAACTTTGGAAATGCAGAAATAGTTTATCTTGCAGAGCATATCAGTGTTGTGTTTGATGCTTTTCAATGTTAAGCAAATTTCATGGCTCTCAGTCACATGCTTGGCTTCAAGTTCCAACAGAGCTGCGGCGGCACCACTGCCTCCCCCACCTGAAAGGCACTGCAGGAGCAACCCAACATCTGCATTGGCCATGCAGCGTTTTACGGTGATACTGCCTCTGCCTGGTTGCTTGACCAAGAACTGGGTGGCCATCAGATGAGATGGCACCTGGGGCTTGGGAAATGTTCATCCATTTCTGAACCAACATTTTTGACGAACAGGTTAGTGGCCTTGCCTCCAATTTTCACTTCACGCTCTTTGCGAGACTTATAGTGCCCAATAACCACTTTTTTCTCATTTACACACCCCGCTCTTCCTCAGGGGGTTAGGCTGTGACGACATGAACATCTCATAGTTCAACTCGATCGGGGCTCGGTCAGAATTGGCTGGCTGATAGTTGTTGACATAAACATGTGCCAGCAATCGGCAGGTGATGATGTCCCGAGTATAATGGGCCGACGGTACTGAACAGCTCATGGAGCTGAGCCTCGGTGACATCACAGAGTTTCTAATCACAAAGGCCCAACATGGAAAGACTTCCGGGAATGCTTGTGAAGCAGTCTCGTAAGACCAGACTAGGGTTTGAGAAGTCAATGAGAGAAGTGAAACATTCTTCCTTAGTTGTTCATGTTCTCCAAATCTAACGGCACAACCTAGATCCAAGTCACCGTCTTAAGTAGTTGAACATGTTATTACTCCAACCTTGTGAAAGTGACAAACTGACACCTTTTAAATGTTTGTCAAAAACAACTTTACATCGAAGGACTGACTTTAATTTGACGGCCTACACATGTGCAGTTCAGCGTGAGGTGACCTTTAGACCCAATGACGTGTTTCTGCGCCTAAGCTTAGCTAACCAACGTCGCCACGACATCACCTACAAGCATGATCAGGGATTTCTAATGGAGAAACAGTTTCTACATATCTTCACACTGAAATATCTTCGGTGACATGCTGATGAAGGTCACCAACATAAAAGGAGGAGATGGGTGATGCACTGAGATTCATGTCCGACTTTTAGATACTTTCTTTGCTTACAGAAATCTTTGTTGAATTTGTAGGAGCACATGACAGGACATTGAATCATGACAGAAGATTGAAACAATATCATTTGGGACCCCCGTAACTCCATTGTTTGTTATGTCATTAGTGATGTTCAACCAGATAGAATACATCATATAATTGGAATTATTTATTGCGTCATAGTAATTTACTGTAGCATGATTAACCTTACAAATAGTGTGTGTGTGTGTGTTGTGTGTGTGTGTGTGTGTGTGTGGGGGGGGGTCCATATCCAGAGTCACTATGTATAAACCAACAGATGGTGCTAGTGATCCTTGTCTGCTGGCTGCACAGTACCGTACAGTCATCAGTCTGCCTGGGACCAGGGGTCCTTATCCATTACCACAGCAGACTCCCCATCAGATAGCAGCAGTGGTTAACCATAGAGGTCCTGGGATAAGATTCTGTTTCTCAGTTCAATCGAGGAAAGGCTAACTGAAGGAACAACCGAGACGGAGTGCAATATGAAAATGCATTAAAATAGGAATGCTCTTCGGTGCCAGAGACCCCCCTGCTGGGAAAAAGGGACAGGCCTTAAGCTGGTGGTGGTGGTGGTGGGGAGGTGGTTGTTGGAAACAGCAAGTGAGAGAACAAGGGTAACTTGACATATAAATACATCCCAAGAGTTACGCCCATTGATGGAACAAGAGAGGAAGGTGATAATTGTGAGCCCATTGGTTAAACTGCAAGCGTGAGGAATTTATTTATTATTATTTTTTATTTCACCTTTATTTAATCAGGTAGGCTAGTTGAGAACAAGTTCTCATTTGCAACTGCGACCTGGCCAAGATAAAGCATAGCAGTGTGAACAGACAACACAGAGTTACACATGGAGTAAATAATTAACAAGTCAATAACACAGTAGAAAAAAAGGGGAGTCTATATACAATGTGTGCAAAAGGCATGAGGAGGTAGGCGAATAATTACAATTTTGCAGATTAACACTGGAGTGATAAATGATCAGATGGTCATGTACAGGTAGAGATATTGGTGTGCAAATGAGGTAGGTGAAAATGGGTGGGCTATTTACCAATAGACTATGTACAGCTGCAGCGATCGGTTAGCTGCTCAGATAGCTGATGTTTGAAGTTGGTGAGGGAGATGAAAGTCTCCAACTTCAGCGATTTTTGCAATTCGTTCCAGTCACAGGCGGCAGAGTACTGGAACGAAAGGCGGCCAAATGAGGTGTTGGCTTTAGGGATGATCAGTGAGATACACCTGCAGGGGGGCACGTGCTACGGATGGGTGTTGCCATCGTGACCAGTGAACTGAGATAAGGCGGAGCTTTACCTAGCATGGACTTGTAGATGACCTGGAGCCAGTGGGTCTGGCGACGAATATGTAGCGAGGGCCAGCCGACTAGAGCATACAAGTCGCAGTGGTGGGTGGTATAAGGTGCTTTAGTGACAAAACGGATGGCACTGTGATAAACTGCATCCAGTTTGCTGAGTAGAGTGTTGGAAGCAATTTTGTAGATGACATCGCCGAAGTCGAGGATCGGTAGGATTGTCAGTTTTACTAGGGTAAGCTTGGCGGCGTGAGTGAAGGAGGCTTTGTTGCAGAATAGAAAGCCGACTCTTGATTTGATTTTCGATTGGAGATGTTTGATATGAGTCTGGAAGGAGAGTTTACAGTCTAGCCAGACACCTAGGTACTTATAGATGTCCACATATTCAAGGTCGGAACCATCCAGGGTGGTGATGCTAGTCGGGCATGCGGGTGCAGGCAGCGATCGGTTGAAAAGCATGCATTTGGTTTTACTAGCGTTTAAGAGCAGTTGGAGGCCACGGAAGGAGTGTTGTAGGGCATTGAAGCTTGTTTGGAGGTTAGATAGCACAGTGTCCAATGACGGGCCGAAAGTATATAGAATGGTGTCGTCTGCGTAGAGGTGGATCAGGGAATCGCCCGCAGCAAGAGCAACATCATTGATATATACAGAGAAAAGAGTCGGCCCGAGGATTGAACCCTGTGGCACCCCCATAGAGACTGCCAGAGGACCGGACAGCATGCCCTCCGATTTGACACACTGAACTCTGTCTGCAAAGTAATTGGTGAACCAGGCAAGGCAGTCATCCGAAAAACCGAGGCTACTGAGTCTGCCAATAAGAATATGGTGATTGACAGAGTCGAAAGTCTTGGCAAGGTCGATGAAGACGGCTGCACAGTACTGTCTTTTATCGATGGCGGTTATGATATCGTTTAGTACCTTGAGTGTGGCTGAGGTGCCCCCGTGACGGGCTCGGAAACCAGATTGCATAGCGGAGAAGGTACGGTGGGATTCGAGATGGTCAGTGACCTGTTTGTTGACTTGGCTTTCGAAGACCTTAGATAGGCAGGGCAGGATGGATATAGGTCTGTAACAGTTTGGGTCCAGGGTGTCTCCCCCTTTGAAGCGGGGGATGACTGCGGCAGCTTTCCAATCCTTGGGGATCTCAGACGATATGAAAGAGAGGTTGAACAGGCTGGTAATAGGGGTTGCGACAATGGCGGCGGATAGTTTCAGAAATAGAGGGTCCAGATTGTCAAGCCCAGCTGATTTATACGGGTCCAGGTCCTGCAGCTCTTTTAGAACATCTGCTATCTGGATTTGGGTAAAGGAGAACCTGGAGAGGCTTGGGCGAGGAGCTGCGGGGGGGGGGGGGGGCGCGGAGCTGTTGGCCGAGGTTGGAGTAGCAAGGCGGAAGGCATGGCCAGCCGTTGAGAAATGCTTGTTGAAGTTTTCGATAATCATGGATTTATCGGTGGTGACCGTGTTACCTAGCCTCAGTGCAGTGGGCAGCTGGGAGGAGGTGCTCTTGTTCTCCATGGACTTCACAGTGTCCCAGAACTTTTTGGAGTTGGAGCTACAGGATGCAAACTTCTGCCTGAAGAAGCTGGCCTTAGCTTTCCTGACTGACTGCGTGTATTGGTTCCTGACTTCCCTGAACAGTTGCATATCGCGGGGGACTATTACGATGCTATTGCAGTCCGCCACAGGATGTTTTTGTGCTGGTCGAGGGCAGTCAGGTCTGGAGTGAACCAAGGGCTGTATCTGTTCTTAGTTCTGCATTTTTTGAACGGAGCATGCTTATCTAAAATGGTGAGGAAGTTACTTTTAAAGAATGACCAGACATCCTCAACTGACGGGATGAGGTCAATGTCCTTCCAGGATACCCGGGCCAGGTCGATTAGAAAGGCCTGCTCACAGAAGTGTTTTAGGGAGCGTTTGACAGTGATGAGGGGTGGTCGTTTGACTGCGGCTCCGTAGCGGATACAGGCAATGAGGCAGTGATCGCTGAGATCCTGGTTGAAGACAGCGGAGGTGTGTTTGGAGGGCCAGAAGGTCAGGATGACGTCTATGAGGGTGCCCTTGCTTACAGAGTTAGGGTTGTACCTGGTGGGTTCCTTGATGATTTGTGTGAGATTGAGGGCCTCTATCTTAGATTGTAGGACTGCCGGGGTGTTAAGCATATCCCAGTTTAGGTCACCTAACAGAACAAACTCTGAAGCTAGATGGGGGGAGATCAATTCACAAATGGTGTCCAGGGCACAGCTGGGAGCTGAGGGGGGTTGGTAGCAGGCAGCAACAGTGAGAGACTTAGGGAGGAGGCTTCTGATGTTGACATGCATGAAACCAAGGCTTTTTCAATCACAGAAGTCAACAAATGAGGGTGCCTGGGGACATGCAGGGCCTGGGTTTACCTCCCCATCACCCGCGGAACAGAGAAGGAGTAGTATGAGGGTGCGGCTAAAGGCTATCAAAACTGGTCGCCTAGAGCGTTGGGGACAGAGAATAAGAGGAGCAGGTTTCTGGACATGGTAGAATATTTTCAGGGCATAATGCGCAGACAGGGGTATGGTGGGGTGCGGGTACAGCGTAGGTAAGCCCAGGTACTGGGTGATGATGAGAGAGGTTGTATCTCTGGACATGCTGGTTGTAATGGGTGAGGTCACCGCATGTGTGGGAGGTGGGACAAAGGAGGTATCAGGGGTATAAAGAGTGGAACTAGGGGCTCTGTTGTGAACTAAAACAATGATAACTAACCTGAGCAACAGTATACAAGGCATATTGACATTTGAGAGAGACATACAGCGAGGCATACAGTAATCACAGGTGTTGAATTGGGAAAGCTAGCTAAAACAGTAGGTGAGACAACAACAGCTAATCAGCTAGCACAAGAACAGCAGGTAAAATGGCGTTGACTAGGCAACGGGGCCGACAGATAAAACAAACAAGCAGAATGGAGTACCGTGATTAATGGACAGTCCAGCTATGTAGCCAAGCGATCAGTGTCCAGGGGGCAGCAGTGGATGGGGCAGGGAAGCTGGACTGGCGAGTGTTATCCAGGTTAAAAACTAACAATGACTAAATAGCTTGTAGCTAGTTAGCTGGTTAGCTTCTGGAGGTTATAATAATAATATAATATATGCCATTTAGCAGACGCTTTTATCCAAAGCGACTTACAGTCATGTGTGCATACATTCTACGTATGGGTGGTCCCGGGGATCAAACCCACTACACTGGCGTTACAAGCGCCATGCTCTACCAACTGAGCTACAGAAGGTTCTTGAGTGTGTTCTAAAAAATTTTTAAATAATAGCGATTCCATATCACATTGGGTGAGGCAGGTTTCCAGAAGGTATAAGCAAATTAAAAATCGGAAAGAGATAGAAAGTACATATGGGTCCAGTGAGTGTTTGGGACGCGGCGATGCAGACGGTTAGCAGGCCTGTGCTAACAAGCTAACAGTTAGCAGGCCGGGGTAAACAAGGTAGCAGTTAGCGGACCAGCGCTAAACAAGCTAGCAGTTAGCAGGCCGAATTAGCAAGCAAGGAGATAGCAAGGGCTAGAGAGTTAGCCTTTGGGGGACGTCGCGATGGGGTGAGTCTGTTTATTCCTCTTCATGCGGTGACATCGATAGACCGGTCGTGGCCCGGGTATTGTAGCCCAGGAGTGTGCTACGGTGGTAAGCACAGGTGCTCTGGCCGGGCTAGCTTCAAGCTAAGTGGGTGGAAACGTTAGCCAGGAGTAATCATCCGGGGTTGCGGTTTAGCTAGATAGCTAGTTGTGAAGATCCAGCTGAAAAATGTTCCGTTTGCAGTGGGAATCCGGGGCTAAAAAATAAATAGGTCCGTTATGCTCTGGTTAGCGTCGCGTTGTTCGAACTGGCGAGAGCTTTCCGAGCTAAAGGTTAGCTGATGACCGGTTAGCTGAAGACCGCTAGCATAGCTGGTGGTTAGCTGGCTAGCTTCAGTTGAGGGGTTCCGAAGTAAATATAAATACTTTAGGAAAAAGTAGCTACATTGGGTGAGGCGGGTTGCAGGAGAGTATCTGGAAGCTTAGGTTTAGCAAAATGTTTTTAAAGATATGCGAAGAACAATATGTAAAAACGAAAAAGAAACGATATATACAAGGGACAAAGATACGACAGGACGACTTACTGCTACGCCATCTTGTACCATCTATGTGCATTATTGTGCCGTGCCCACAGGTTATAAGGTAAATAAGTGCATGACATTCAGAAAAGAGGATAGATATGACGCTATGATGATAACATTTGTAAACACTAACATATATACTGTAGAAAAATATACTTAGAAATGTTCCATATGCACAAAAAAGTCTATTTCTCTCAAATGTTGTGCACAAATGTGTTTACATCCCTGGTAGTGATCATTTCTCCTTTGCCAAGATAATCCATCTACCTGACAAGTGTGACATATCAAGAAGCTGAATAAACAGCATGATCAGGTGTACCTTGTGCTGGGGACAATAAAAGGTCACTCTAAAATGTGTAGTCTTAGTAAAAAGTGTTCCAAAACGGTTCCAAAAAGGTAGAACCATTTTGGTTTATATGTAGAATCCTCTGTGGAAAGGGTTCTTCATGGAACCCAAAATGGTTCTAACTGGAACCAAAAGGGTTCTACTCAGAACCAAAAAGGGTTCTTCAAAGGGTTCTTCTATGGGGACAGCTGAAGAACCATTTTAAGTTCTAGATAGCACCTTTTTTTCTAAGAGTGTTGATGTTCTATGTTCTATGAGACTTGAATGTTCTTTCTCTACCATAAGCTGCCTCCAATGTTTAAAAAAAGAAAATTGTCTGTACATCCAACCGGTCCCCTGTACCCACGCCAGCTCAGGACCTCCACATCCGGCTTCTTCACCCGCGGGATGGTCAGAGACGAGCCAATCGGACAGCTGATTGAAACTGTGGGTTTGCTCAACCGAATAATTTCTACACAAACTGTTAGAAACCGTCTCAGGGAAGCTCATCTGCGTGCTTGTCGTCCTCACCAGGGTCTTGACCTGACTGCAGTTCGGCATTGTAACTGACTTCAGTGGGCAAATGCTCACCTTGGATGGTCACTGGTATGCTAGAGAAGTGTGCCCTTCACAGATTAATTCAACTGTACCGGGCAGATGGCAGACAGTGTGTATCAAGTGGTGTGGGCGAGCGGTTTGCTGATGTCAACGTTGTGAACAGAGTGCCCCATGGTGGTGGTGGGGTTATGGTATGGGCAGACATAAGCAATGGACAACGAACACAATTGCATTTTATTTTATGGCAATTCGAGTTACCGTGATGAGATCCTGAGGCCCATTGTCATGCCATTCATCCGTTGCTATCACCTCATGTTTCAGCATGATAATGCACGGCCCCATGTTGCAAGGATCTGTACACAATACCTGGAAGCTGAAAATGTCCCAGCTCTTCCATGGCCTATATACTCACCAGACCTGTGTGGGATGCTCTGGATCAACGTGTACGACAACGTGTTCCTGTTCCTGCCAATATCCAGCAACTTCACACAGCCATTAAAGAAGAGTGGGACAACATCACACAGGCCACAATCAACAGGCCACAATCAACAGTCTGATCAACTCTATGTGAAGGAGATGCATGAGGCAAATGGTGGTCACACCAGATACTGACTGCTTTTCTGATCCACACCCCTACATTTTTTTTAAGGTATCTGTGACCAACAGATGTATATCTGTACTCCCAGTCATGTGAAATCCATCGATTAATTCACTTATTTCAATTGACTAATTTCCTTACATGAACTGTAACTCAGTAAAAATCTATTAAATTGTTGCATGTTGAAGGGCGGTGAGGAGGGCAACTATTTCACATTGATTAAAGTGAGATTATTTTACACTTGTTTGCAATTTTTGTATATACCGCAGACCTAAATGTGAAGATGTGAACACATCTTCATAGCTCTTCTTCCACAGGAATGGTTCCGAGAGAATTTCTATGACAAACTCATTTGGGAAGAGTTGCCGAAAAAAATCTGTCAATGTCGTGTTTCTATCCAAAGATGGAGATTTCACCCGGGCCTCCAGCAGTTTCCAGGAGTCCAAGAACAACACAAATAATAGTATCAAGACGACCGAGTGCTGAGAGACTGCAGTGTCTGTCCGTTTTACACTCGGAATCCTATTTCCTCCATCCTGCTAGCATGTAAAATGTGTCCTACTTTTAAGAGCAAAGTGCTTGGCTTTGAACACTCACAATAATTACCCACTCTTGCTGTCTTCTGAACCTCGTGTGAAGTTCCCAAAATTGCGGGCGATTAATAAAATATTATATTTCCATGACTGCTCCTGCGACAATGACCACGGAGCCGAGGATATGAGTATACCTTCCATTGGCAAGTCTCTCTCTTCCATCTGCCAATGCTAAGGACACCATTATTCTCACTAACTAGATTCCACCCTCTGGCTTTGATGACAGTTGCAACTCGGCTTCACTTTTACGGTGACGTCTCCTTGCCAAGAGAGAAATGACTCTGAATATGCTGATTCTGCTATCATGTCAGGAGAAATGTGTCAAGTCCTGCTCTCACGATGATGAATGCCGTGCCTTCTCCAGGTGCCTGTGTGTGGAGTTTCGTCATCGTTTGGTTCATCAGACGTCGAACAAATTGATGTTTTGTTTCCACACAAACAGTACCTCTAAGGAATATTTGGACATCAGCCTTAGACTTTGCTCCCAAATGAATAACCAGTGAAGAGATAGAACATGTGAGCTATAGAAAAGACATATCGATGTCGGTCAAAGGTTCGACCTTTATTATGGAGATAGATTTGTGATTTTTCTTTGTGTTCTACAGACCACGGTACACATTGACTTTGTATGCTGTGTATTAACAAGAATTCTGGCACCAATCTATCTCCGTACTTTATTTTCTTTAAAAAAAAAGAATGAATCTCAGAGGCTTGTGGTTGCTCTCACTCACTATGAAAATGGTGGAGGAGGATAAATATTGAATAGATATTACTCAGTCCAACCCAAAGGTCAACAGTAATATATTAACCACACGCGATTATGATCCCAGGGGGTTTCCAAGTCATTCTGGGTTTTCCAGCGTTTATGGTCAGTATTGTTGTCTATTTGGCTGAACTATTTTCAACATTGGTTTTGAGTAAAGACTTTCATGGCTCCAAGCAACTTTTTGGACACATCCAGCATGGCGGGGTTAAGGGGGTTGTGTGAGAAAGAGAGAGCGTTTACAGTAAATGTTTTCATCCGTTCAGTCGAACAAAAGGAAAAACACACACTTTAGCCTGACCTTTACAATGCAAGAGCCAGCATTTTTCTGGTGTACAAACGATTCAATGGGGGGACGTTCATAAAACACCATGTTGTTTATTGGTTGGCTACACCTTCCTCCTATGGAGGAAACCACAGCCATTCGTTAGCTGGTGTGGCTAATCATTTATGGAATGGTATTTATATGTTCAATATGGGGCCATTAGCAGCTGACTTTCACAGGCGGCACAGCAGGAGGGGACAGGGTTTTGTGTGCTGTTGTTATTCAGGCAACACACACACACACACCACACACACACTTTCTCTCTCCCAGAGCATGGGTGGTCATGGGCCAGCTACAGCCCCAACTAACACCGTGGTCGTTGGCACGCCTCCCACAACACAGACACACTCCCGCTGTTCGACAAAAACTGCTCCAAATGGTTTTTGTCTTCCGATTACATACTCCCATTCCATAAGCTGTGCTTTGGTGGCTTGGTAACAAATGTCATATTGATCGGTGCATTTGTTTGGGTGTACTGCAGTGTCCCTTATGAAGGACAGCTTTATGCACAATAAGTTCCATACAGCCATCTTTAAAGGTCCCAATGTTAAGCACTCACCCACCCTAATGGCTGGCCCCAAAACAGGAAAGGCTCAAATTATGAGAACCACTTGAATTTTTGACAGACATATTGAAGTGGAAACTCCATGCTGAAGGATTTGGCCTCTTGGATGATATTTGGTGAGTTGACCAATCCCCCACCCAGTAGTCATGACCACTTATTTGGGTAAAGAGAGCTCCAACGTGACTCTTTTCACTCACAGAGGGACATCTGTTGCCAGTAGCTACAAACCTCGTTCACTTTGGATTGACAACATCAGTAAATCCTGACATATTATGCTTTCCTCTATTGGTAGATAATACGGACAGAAATACTTCTACAGTTGCGTATTGGTTCCATTTTACATGGTTAGTGTTAGTCAAAACAGCCTGGTGAATGTCAAGCTTATGGAAGACGGGAGGGCCTGCTTCTTTGGGATAATTTGCTCTTGGAGCCAGGTTGAGACACTCCTGTAGGCTATAAGTGATAAGATCATGACAGGAAAGAGATTGGCCACACATACGTAGGGCCCTGGGTTTTTCCCTGCCAGGTCATGTGATTAGAAAACACTCATGGCCCCAGCTACACTTCCATAGCTTTTATGTTAATGCTCCAATGAGCAACAACTGTCCCGGTTTAGGGACACCGATCCGTAGAGGTTAAATGCTCAGCCGTGCTTGAAGTGTTCTTGTAGCAGAGAGGTAACAGGAGATGAAGAGTCTAGTTAAAGGATATCTTTATAGCCAACAGACAAAATGCAAAGGGAGGAAGAGGTTGGTTTTATACGGCAGCTGTGTAACTATACCGTGAAAAGAGTGAAAGATGTGCTATAGCAGTGTTTCCCAAACTCGGTCCTGGGCCCCCCTGGGTACACATTTAGTTTTTTGTCCTACCACTATACAGCTGATTCAAATAACCAACTCACCATCAACCTTCAACGTTCTGACCATAGTTCTGTTATTTATCTTTGTTTTAGTATGGTCAGGGCGTGAGTTGGGTGGGCAGTCTATGTTTGTTTTTCTACGTTGGTTTTTGAGTTCGGCCTAGTATGGTTCTCAATCAGAGGCAGCTGTCAATTGTTGTCCCTGATTGAGAATCATACTTAGGTAGCCTGGGTTTCACTTTTGGATTGTGGGGTTTTGTCTTCCATGTTAGTACCACACGGGACTGTTTCGTTCATTTCACGTTTATTGTTTTGTATTTTGTAGTGTTCAGTTTATGTAGTAAAATAAGCATTATGGACACTTACCACGCTGCAAATTGGTCCTCCGATCCTTCTCGCTACTCCTCCTCAGAAGAGGAGAACGAGGTTTGTTACAATTTGAGTCAGCTGTGTAGTGCTAGGGAAAAATGCAAAAGTGTACCTGGGAGGGGCCCAAGACCAAGTTTGAGAAATCCTGTGCTATACGATGTCACCATAACCTGGGTTCACAACATTATATGTCTGCTAGTTATTCCTCCTAACAAACTAGAACGGTAGATAATAAAGTTCAATTGATTGTTTTGCGTCAGTTCCAAAGCTGTCAAAAGAACCATTTTCCACTACATTCAGCTCTATAAAGTGCGAGAATAACGGAATACAAGTAAATTAGCATGCTTCCCTGTTGGAAGAACTTGTAAAAATGTCACCTCCACTTTGCAATTGTTTAGTTAAAGGTTGTAAAATAAGAGCTTGGAGTGTTTGTGCGTGTGTGTGTGTGTGCATGCTTATTAGCTGCCTGGGTTCTTTCATCAAGGTCCTTTAAGACTTCTAAGCTTCCAAAACTTGTCTCTGCTATCTTAAGATGGGATACACACGCCGCTCAGGGGTTTACTTTAGTCCCCATGTGATCAGTAAAACCTACTGTACATCCCTTTCTATGACATCCTTTTCTGAACAATTGTTCACAGTACCGTTGTTTTGAGTCTGACGTGTGATGGCCAGACAGCGCGATCCAGGACAAGTTCTTGCTCTTGCCTAGATAACTCCTCAGTTGGCAAGACACACCTCAGTCTGAGCAACAGAGATCTCGCTGTCCAGCCAACTGCACGGTACAGAAGACAACAAACATATTTCCACATTTGCACACACACCCCATGTACACAAGTACACAAATAAACACACTCTTACATACATGCAATACACACACAAAGAGAATACGCCTACTGTTCATAGGGCAATGCACAGTGACACTTTAAGTTTCCAAAAGATCATAGTGCGATTTTTTTCATAGCTCATGAATATGCAAATACTGTATATTGACCGCAGGTCATTGTTGGTGCTCACTTGAATGCCATTGGTGATTATGACGACATGTCTGCCCCAGAGGAAGCTGTTGGGAGGAGCTACAGGAGGAAGGGCTCATTTTAAAGGCTGGAATGCAATTAATGGAACGGTATCAAACATATCAAACATATGGAAACCACATGTTTGGCTCAGTTCCATTTCTTCTATCCCAGCCATTACAATGAGACTGTCCTCCTATAGTTTCTCTCACCAGCCTCCTCTGGTCTTCCCCCATGGCAAAATTGAGTTGAACTCTCTCTTGTCTTGCACAATTCTTTAGCTGTATTATTATTAGTATTATTTATTTATTGTATACTTTGTCTTTTTTTGCGCGAATGTGTTTTTTTTAATATACACTGAGTGTACAAAACATTCTGAACACCTGCTCTATCGATGACATAGACTGACCAGGATAATCCAGGTGAAAGCTATGATCCCTTGTTGATGTCACTTAGTAAATCCACTTCAAACGGAGTAGATGAAGGGTAGGAGACAGGTTAAAGAAGGATTTTTAAGCCTTGAGACAATTGAGACATGGTATGTGTGCCATTCAGAGGGTAAAAGGGCAAGACAATTTAAGTACCTTTGAATGGGATATGGTAGTAGGTGCCAGGGGCACCGATTTGTGTCAACAACTGCACCGCTGTGGGGTTTTTCACACTCAAAAGTTTCCTGAGTGTATCAAGAAGGATCCACCACCCGAAGGACATCCAGCCAACTTGACACAACTGTGGGAAGAATTGGAGTCAACATGGGCCACCATCCCTGTGGAACACTTTTGATATCTTGTATGGTCCATGCCCTGATGAATTGAGGCTGTTCTGAGGTCAAAAACTGATGGCGTTCTTAATGTTGTGTACACTCAGTGTATGTAAGTCTGCAATGTCTTCGTTAATGTTTTAAATGTATGTCAATTGTGAAGTATTTTAGTCTGTAATGTATTTTTTGATGTGTGTCGGACCCCAGGAAGACTGGCTGTAGCCATTGGCGTCAGCTAATGGGAGTCCTAATAAAATCAAATCAGTTATACACACGGTAGCAGGTCAGCTGGTTGAGCTCCTGGACATGCAACACTGCAATCGTTTTGGAGACAGCTCCCAAAACCTTGCCATGTAACCCAGCAGCTTCAGAGCACATCTCATTTTTTGCTTCATTATTTGTCCATTTGCTTCCCCCCACAGGTCTTATCTGTCTCAACAGCACCGCTCAAAGTGTTGTGTGTGTGTGTGCGCGCAGCTTATTAAGTTTAAGGTGATAGACATGACTAAAATACATGAAAGAGCAAGGCAACCCCCCCCCCCCCCCCGAAGAAACACAGACTGGCTACCAAACACTTCAAACAGGTGCTGGGACATGCAACTCTGGAGCAAGGCCTGAGGCGATGAATTGTTAACGACGTCTGCAGAGCACATTTGAAAATGAAGATGTGAGGTCGGAATATTTGCAAACGCTTTTGCAGGCTTCATTTGCACAAGTCTGTCAAGAAGACAGTTCTCTGTACGAGGACTTCCATAACCTCGGAGCAGAGCTTGTACGTCTATTTGTGCACAAAGGAGGTAGGCGTGTCATGGGAGAGGATAAGATTCTGGAAGTGTTCCTAGAGTATTCTCATCACGGGGGAAGGAAGTTGGCTCGGACTTCTGTATCTCTGGTCCAAGCTATGACAGGCTCTGGGGGCGCTGGTTAAATGGGCAGCCGTAAGGGATTCCTCAGCGGGTGATTCAGTAGGAATCTAAGTTTTCACCCCTCAAACGAATAATACACCACCTCAAAAGTGAAGACCAAAATCCCGCTAAGACAGTGATCCATTGGAGGGAAAATCCCCCATCACCTTGATGTGAAGGCCTTCAAAGTAAAACCTGCAGAGCTCTTCAAACATATCCCCTGTGCACGAATGAGCTCCATTTCAAACCAGAAAGTGTTTTATTTGAATGAGCACTTGGGAGAGTAATTCTTACACTTTATTAATATCTCAAGACATAGAGCTGTACAGCTCAAGAGCCATACTTCATAGCACAGAAGCCAATGAGTGAAGAGATCCCAGTTCTTAACCTTGCATCTGGGATATTACTTGGATTTGAAACCTCTGTCTGGAGAAGATTTCATTTTGATAAACTGTATTTCCGTAGCAGTGAGAGCACTACAGATGTAAGATCTTAATTTGAGCCAGTTTGCCACGGCACAAAAATCAACCTGCATCAACAGTAAATGTAAAATAGTGTGTGGATTAGAATTCAAATACATTTTTATAGGGATTGATCTATTTTTCTTTAGGACAAATCAAGTCTGACATTTTAAAGTAGGTATTGCTAACTTTAGAATCCTTTTTAAACCTTGAATACACTACAAGTGTACATTTCCTGCTGTGTAGGAAAATTATCAGCAAAAGAGTGATCATATTATAAGAGGGTAAACATGATTTACACCTCTCCCTATCCAATTCCCGCACCCCTTCCCTTCCCCTCACAAGTCAACTAGAGCATTACTGTAGATGCTGCATTCAGGCACTACTCATTAAGTTTGAAGACGGTGTGTGTGTGTGTGTGTGTGTGTGTGTGTGTGTGTGTGTGTGTGTGTGTGTGTGTGTGTGTGTGTGTGTGTGTGTGTGTGTGTGTGTGTGTGTGTGTGTGTGTGTGTGTGTGTGTGTGTGTGTGTGTGTGTGTGTGTGTGTGTTAGGGTGGGTGGGTGATTTTTTTTTTTTACTCACTCTCCTAGCTAATAAAACATTCATAGGAGGTCAAATATTCCAATGTATAGTTTCCCTGTGCCTGTGAGAGCTGGGATCCTGTGGTGAACCCATGGGGAGCACCATTCTGTCTGCAGACAAAGACCCACTGTTCCAACTATACAGCCAAAAACCATAAATAAAACACTCGCTACTGCACTGCTGCAAAGCTAATCAACAGTTTTTCTATTACCGTCAATTACTTCAGTATATGCATGTATGTTGGTGGTTTCTTTCTGTGGTTATCACAAAGTGGAAAATACTGTTGTGGAAAGTTGTGTGGACAGAGTAATAGACGTGCGATAAGTAGTTAACTGAGGAGCTTTAGAATTGGCTGGCTTGTTTACACTCTAGTTATCTTAAGAGAGAAAAACAAATATTGAATTTAAGTAGTCTTTCTACGAGCAAGTTGTAAAAACATTTTTTTTGTTTACTCCATATTATGAACCTTGTGTGCCCCTCACCTTCCCTCAGATAGAGGTGAAGTCTCAGAGAGTCCAACCATAATCTTCCATTGCTGATTGCCCAAAATCATTTAGCTACTGTAATGATTCAGATTTCACTATGCCAGAGATTGGCCAATGTAGCTAACCTTCCCTCTGAGAGAGCTATTTATTCAGCTCATAAAAATATGGTTGACAAAAAACATCTCATTACTTGATGTAATCAAGTGCAGGTTTCATTTATTTAGAGAGAAAAAAGATTATCCTATGAATTCCAGCTAATTTATTTTTTCTTGGTTTTAACTCATCAGTCATGTTGAGGGTTTGATTAAATGCAGGTCTATATTCAAGCACACATGTAGGTCTTGTTTTCCAACCCATGAGTCTTGTTTCGGCTTCGTCCTGACTTCTACCAGACCTTTTGAAACCATCTGAAGAAGGAAGGCTAATAATGTCATGTTTTGTCTTAGATTGTCTTGTCATTTTGCTTTTCCCTCTGTTCATTTTCCCCCTGCTGGTCTTTTTAGGTTCGTTCCCCTTTTTCTCTCTCCCTTCCTCTCTCTCTTCTCTCTATCGTTCCGTTCCTGCTCCCAGCTGTTCCTATTCCCCTAATCAATCATTTAGTCTTCCCACACCTGTTCCCTATCTTTTTCCCTGATTAGAGTCCCTATTTCTCCCCTTGTTTTCCGTTTCTGCCCTGTCGGATCCTTGTCTATTGTTCACCGTGCTGTGTCTGTGTATCGCCCTGTCGTGTCGTGTTTCCCTCAGATGCTGCGTGGTGAGCAGGTGTCTGAGTCTGCTACGTTCAAGTGCCTTCCCGAGGCAACCTGCAGTTCTTGATCGAGTCTCCAGTCTGTTCTCGTCATTACGAGTGGAATTATGCCTTATGATTGTAGATTTACTTTACTGGATTAAAGACTCTGTTTTCGCCAAGTCGCTTTTGGGTCCTCATTCACCTGCATAACAGAAGGATCCGACCAAAGAATGGACCCAGCGACTACAGACGCTCGTAACACTGCCGTCGAGATCCAAGGAGCCATGCTCGGCAGACACGAGCAGGAATTGTCTGCTGCTCGCCATGCCGTGGAGAACCTGGCCGCTCAGGTTTCCGACCTCTCTGGACAGTTCCAGAGTCTTCGTCTCGTGCCACCTGTTACTTCCTGGCCTGCCGAGCCTCCGGAACCTAGGGTTAATAACCCACCTTGCTACTCCGGGCAGCCCACGGAGTGCCGCTCCTTTCTCACCCAGTGTGATATTGTGTTCTCTCTCCAACCCAACACATACTCTAGCGAGAGAGCTCGGGTTGCTTACGTCATTTCACTCCTTACTGGCCGGGCTCGAGAGTGGGGCACAGCTATCTGGGAGGCAAGGGCTGATTGTTCAAACAATTACCAGAACTTTAAAGAGGAGATGATTCGGGTTTTTGACAGTTCAGTTTTTGGTAGGGAGGCTTCTAGGGCCCTGGCTTCCCTATGCCAAGGTGATCGATCCATAACGGATTACTCTATAGAGTTTCGCACTCTTGCTGCCTCTAGTGACTGGAACGAGCCGGCGCTGCTCGCTCGTTTTCTGGAGGGACTCCACGCAGTGGTCAAAGATGAGATTCTCTCTCGGGAGGTTCCTTCCAGTGTGGACTCTTTGATTGCCCTCGCCATCCGCATAGAACGACGGGTAGATCTTCGTCACCAAGCTCGTGGAAGAGAGCTCGCGTCAACGGTGTTTCCCTGCTCCGCATCGCAACCATCTCCCTCCTCTGGCTCAGAGACTGAGCCCATGCAGCTGGGAGGTATTCGCATCTCGACTAAGGAGAGGGAACGGAGGATCACCAACCGCCTGTGCCTCTATTGCGGATTTGATGGACATTTTGTCAATTCATGTCCAGTAAAAGGCCAGAGCTCATCAGTAAGCGGAGGGCTACTGGTGAGCGCTACTACTCAGGTCTCTTCATCTAGATCCTGTACTACTATGTCGGTCCATCTACGCTGAACCGGTTCGGGTGCTACATGCAGTGCCTTGATTGACTCTGGGGCTGAGGGTTGTTTCATGGACGAAGCATGGGCTCGGAAACATGACATTCCTTTCAGACAGTTAGACAAGCCTACGCCCATGTTTGCCTTAGATGGTAGTCATCTTCCCAGTATCAGATTTGAGACACTACCTTTAACTCTCACAGTATCTGGTAACCACAGTGAGACTATTTCTTTTTTGATTTTTCGTTCACCTTTTACACCTGTTGTTTTGGGTCATCCCTGGCTAGTATGTCATAATCCTTCTATTAATTGGTCTAGTAATTCTATCCTATCCTGGAACGTTTCTTGTCATGTGAAGTGTTTAATGTCTGCCATCCCTCCCATTTCTTCTGTCCCCACTTCTCAGGAGGAACCTGGCGATTTGACAGGAGTGCCGGAGGAATATCATGATCTGCGCACGGTTTTCAGTCGGTCCCGAGCCAACTCCCTTCCTCCTCACTGGTCGTATGATTGTAGTATTGATCTCCTTCCGGGGACCACTCCTCCTCGGGGTAGACTATACTCTCTGTCGGCTCCCGAACGTAAGGCTCTCGAGGATTATTTATCTGTGTCTCTTGACGCCGGTACCATAGTGCCTTCTTCCTCTCCGGCCGGGGCGGGGTTCTTTTTGTTAAGAAAAAGGACGGTACTCTGCGCCCCTGCGTGGATTATCGAGGGCTGAATGACATAACGGTTAAGAATCGTTATCCGCTTCCCCTTATGTCATCAGCCTTCGAGATTCTGCAGGGAGCCAGGTGCTTTACTAAGTTGGACCTTCGTAACGCTTACCATCTCGTGCGCATCAGAGAGGGGGACGAGTGGAAAACGGCGTTTAACACTCCGTTAGGGCATTTTGAGTACCGGGTTCTGCCGTTTGGTCTCGCCAATGCGCCAGCTGTTTTTCAGGCATTAGTTAATGATGTTCTGAGAGACATGCTGAACATCTTTGTTTTTGTCTATCTTGACGATATCCTGATTTTTTCACCGTCACTCGAGATTCATGTTCAGCACGTTCGACGTGTTCTACAGCGCCTTTTAGAGAATTGTCTCTACGTGAAGGCTGAGAAGTGCTCTTTCATGTCTCCTCCGTTACTTTTCTCGGTTCCGTTATTTCCGCTGAAGGCATTCAGATGGATTCCGCTAAGGTCCAAGCTGTCAGTGATTGGCCCGTTCCAAGGTCACGTGTCGAGTTGCAGCGCTTTTTAGGTTTCGCTAATTTCTATCTGCGTTTCATTCGTAATTTCGGTCAAGTTGCTGCCCCTCTCACAGCTCTTACTTCTGTCAAGACGTGTTTTAAGTGGTCCGGTTCCGCCCAGGGAGCTTTTGATCTTCTAAAAGAACGTTTTACGTCCGCTCCTATCCTCGTTACTCCTGACGTCACTAGACAATTCATTGTCGAGGTTGACGCTTCAGAGGTAGGCGTGGGAGCCATTCTATCCCAGCGCTTCCAGTCTGACGATAAGGTTCATCCTTGCGCTTATTTTTTCTCATCGCCTGTCGCCATCTGAACGCAACTATGATGTGGGTAACCGCGAACTGCTCGCCATCCGCTTAGCCCTAGGCGAATGGCGACAGTGGTTGGAGGGGGCGACCGTTCCTTTGTCGTTTGGACAGACCATAAGAACCTTGAGTACATCCGTTCTGCCAAACGACTTAATGCCCGTCAAGCTCGTTGGGCGTTGTTTTTCGCTCGTTTCGAGTTTGTGATTTCTTACCGTCCGGGTAGCAAAAACACCAAGCCTGATGCCTTATCCCGTCTGTTTAGTTCTTCGGTGGCTTCTACTGATCCCGAGGGGATTCTTCCTTATGGGCGTGTTGTCGGGTTGACAGTCTGGGGAATTGAAAGACAGGTTAAGCAAGCACTCACGCACACTGCGTCGCCGCGCGCTTGTCCTAGTAACCTCCTTTTCGTTCCTGTTTCCACTCGTCTGGCTGTTCTTCAGTGGGCTCACTCTGCCAAGTTAGCTGGTCATCCCGGTGTTCGAGGCACTCTTGCGTCTATTCGCCAGCGCTTTTGGTGGCCGACTCAGGAGCGTGACACGCGCCGTTTCGTGGCTGCTTGTTCGGACTGCGCGCAGACTAAGTCGGGTAACTCTCCTCCTGCCGGTCTTCTCAGACCGCTCCCCATTCCTTCTCGACCATGGTCTCACATCGCCCTAGACTTCATTACCGGTCTGCCTTTGTCTGCGGGGAAGACTGTGATTCTTACGGTTGTCGATAGGTTCTCTAAGGCGGCACATTTCATTCCCCTCGCTAAACTTCCTTCCGCTAAGGAGACGGCACAAATCATCATCGAGAATGTGTTCACAATTCATGGCCTCCCGTTAGACGCCGTTTCAGACAGAGGCCCGCAATTCACGTCACAGTTTTGGAGGGAGTTCTGTCGTTTGATTGGTGCGTCCGTCAGTCTCTCTTCCGGGTTTCATCCCCAGTCTAACGGTCAAGCAGAGAGGGCCAATCAGACGATTGGTCGCATACTACGCAGCCTTTCTTTCAGAAACCCTGCATCTTGGGCAGAACAGCTCCCCTGGGCAGAATACGCTCACAACTCGCTTCCTTCGTCTGTTACCGGGTTATCTCCATTTCAGAGTAGTCTGGGTTACCAGCCTCCTCTGTTCTCATCCCAGCTTGCCGAGTCCAGCGTTCCCTCCGCTCAAGCGTTTGTCCAACGTTGTGAGCGCACCTGGAGGAGGGTGAGGTCTGCACTTTGCCGTTACAGGGCACAGACTGTGAGAGCCGCCAATAAACGTAGGATTAAGAGTCCAAGGTATTGTTGCGGCCAGAGAGTGTGGCTTTCCACTCGCAACCTTCCTCTTACGACAGCTTCTCGTAAGTTGACTCCGCGGTTCATTGGTCCGTTCCGTGTCTCCCAGGTCGTCAATCCTGTCGCTGTGCGACTGCTTCTTCCGCGACATCTTCGTCGCGTCCATCCTGTCTTCCATGTCTCCTGTGTCAAGCCCTTTCTTCGCACCCCCGTTCGTCTTCCCTCCCCCCCTCCCGTCCTTGTCGAGAGCGCACCTATTTACAAGGTTGGGTTCCGTCTCGGGACGTGCTGGAGGATCATGGACATGCGTTCTTAGATTGTCTTGGGTTCATTTTCCCCCTGCTGGTCTTTTTACGGGGTCACTGTTCAAATAATCTTTAGTGGATTGGGAGGGTTATCGGTCCTGAGGAGAGATGAGTTGGGTTCCGTCTCGGGACGTGCTGGACCGTTCACTGGATTAAAGACTTGATGATTTCATAAAAAATAAAGCTCCGTTGCCGCCAGGATTCCTCCTCGAGTGCGCCAGGAGGCGCAAGACATACGGTGAGTGGGGGGGCAATTTGGTTGTAAGAAAATCATAGCCGTTTGCTGTCATGTTTTACGCACCCACACACACACACACACACACACACACACACACACACACACACACACACACACACACACACACACACACACACACACACACACACACACACACACACACACACACACACACACACACACACACACACACACGCAGGCATGCACTCACTCACACACGCACTCACGCACACACACACACACGAAGGCAGGCAGGCACGCACGCACACATACACATAAAGATACAGTAATTGTACACTACACACATAGGGTCGTGGTTCAGACAGGGCCGGGGTTCAGACAGGGTCAGAGTTCAGACAGGGAACACATGTCAGTGATGCATCGAAAACACATACAGTATTAATCTCCAATCAAATGATGACAAATGTGGTGCCTCTCAGATTGCTCATTGTATTAAGACGAGGCGTTGTTTCATGGCATAGTTACAGTAATAGCGGTACTAGTACTCAGGTGACGTTCAGGGCGTTCAAGGCCAATTGACAAGTCACACGGAGTCATCAACACCATGTCAAATGAACCTGCATGATGTATTCCCTCCAAACCCAAACGGGCCTGGTTTCTTGGTCTTCACCTGTTTCTTATACCTTAGCCTTACATCCTGAAATGGACCTGTTGCCACAGAGAATAACATTTTTTATTTCATTTTAGAATATGCAGGAATGGTTCCCTCCTTCATGAATGTGACTTTCTTTTTAAGCGTGCCATTTTCTCTCTCTCTCTCCCCCTCTCTCTTTATCTCTCTCTCGCACTCTCTTTATCTCCCTCTGACTCTTTGTCTCCCTCTCTCACTCTCTCTTTTCTCCCCCTCTCTCTTTATATCCCTCTTTATCTCCCTCTCTCCCTCTCTCTCTTTATCTCCCTCTCTCTTGCTCTCTCTCTTTATCTCCCTCTCTCTCACTCTCTCTTTATCTCCCTGTCTTTTGTTTATTTCCCTCTCTCACTCTCGCTCTCTTTATCTCCCCTTCTCCCCCTCTCTTGCTCTCTCTCTTTATCTCCCTCCCTCTCACTCTCTCTTTATCTCCCTCTATCTCTCTCTCTCCCTCTCTCCCTCTCTCTCTCTCTCTCTCTCTCTCTCTCTCTCTCTCTCTCTCTCTCGCTCTCGCTCTTGCTCTCTCTCTTTATCGCTCTCTCACTCACGCTCTCTCTATCTCCCTCTCTCTCGCTCTCGCTCTCGCTCTCTCTCTTTATCTCCCTCTCTCTTTATCATCCTCTTTATCATTCTCTTTATCTCCCTCTCTCGCTCTCTTTATCTCCCCCTCTCTCTCTCTCTCTCTCTCTCTCTCTCTTTCTCTTTCTCATTCTCATTCTCTTTATCTCTCTCTCTCTTTCTCTCTCTCTCTCTCTCTCTCTCTCTCTCTCTCTCTCTCTCTCTCTCTCTCTCTCTCTCTCTCTCTCTCTCTCTCTCTCTCTCTCTCTCTCTCTCTCTCTCTCTCTCTCTCTGACCAGTTCAGCTGTGCTTAGACTTAGATTCAGAGGGGGAATATCGGATGTAGTATCTCCTTGACAAAGGTTTAACTATGCTTCACTGTTATCGTTGCAATTGGATACACAGAAATCTACTGTTAGACATATGCGATGACGTCTTTTCAAGAAAGTCGTTCTGGCTTGATTTCAGATCTACAAGGTCATGCCAGATGATCACACAAAATCCACCCAGGACATCAGATAGCAATGTGAAAGAAATACCCTTTTACCACAAGCTTCCTTAAAGCAGGGGCTGCCAAGTCGCAAATTAACGTTGATTTAGTAACAACAGAAGCCTTTTGTTTAGTTTTTTTTCTACATTGAGCACTTGGGTTTCCAGCTTGTTATTTTTCCAAGCATAAAACTTTCATGATGAAATAAGGCAGTGCATGGTTTGTTCTGGGGATGGACGATTTGCTCGGCTTGGCTCGTATCGTCGATGAACTTGACCCGCTGCATAGTGTGCGAACAGGCCACTCACACTAATCTTAGTTATACAACTAAGCTGCTAAAATCGTCTTATTGTTTGGTATAGGACAGTCCCCTGCTGTTCCTGAAAATAACAAAAAAAAGAAAATACAAATATCACAAATGAACATTAAATCGACATACATTTATAAACAGACAAATCATCCACGTGGAAACAGTCCAGACATACTTCATCTGGAGTCAAGCAGTTCGAATTACAAACACTGACATTGAGAACTTGAACCCGTTGTCTGAGTGTATCCCCCCCGGTAGTGATAATCAAACTGTTGATGGTTGAGATTCCACTTATCCTGCTGAGGACTGTATTTTACTGACCTAATGAATCTGGATATAAACAACCGGAGGCTGCAGAGTTCAACCCCCACAACCCCCTTCCAGATCCCCAACCTCCTGTTTATCCTCTCCCCAACCTGACTTTTATTGGCCCTGGATTCAAAACAGCATCATTGAAGTTCAGGAAGGTTGAAGGAATGTGTCTAGACACTGGAGGTGACCGCTGTTGAGAGATGTGCTGTTGAGTCACACAGCGTGTGTCATCATGGACCAGTCTACTGATGAATGTCATTCACTACTACCAAGCTCTGAGGCTGGGCTTTGAATCAAAGCAGGAACAGATTGTCTCTATGATAACAGGCTGCTTGGGCATGTATTAATGATAACACCCATTATCAAATATTATATATGAATATTCATATATTTATTTAATAAACCTGGCAAGTCAGTTAAGAACAAATTCTTATTTTCAATGACCGCCTAGGAACAGTGGGTTAACTGCCTGTTCAAGGGCAGAACGACAGATTTGTACCTTGTCAGCTCGGGGGTTTGAACTTGCAAACTTCCGGTTACTAGTCCAACGCTCTAACCACTGGGCTACCCTGCCGCTCCAATAATATTGGAATATGCTTGAAAACATAATGTATTGTAAAAGGCAGCACTATATAAAGTGCCTTGCAAAAGTATTCTTCCCCCTTTACGTTTTTCCTAATTTGTTGCATTACAACCTGTAATTTAAATTGATTTTTATTTGGATATCATGTCATGGACATACACAAAATAATCCAAATTGGTGAAGTAAAATGAAAAAAAATATTTGTTTAAAAAACAAACAAAATTTTAAAAAACGGAAAAGTGGTGCGTGCATATGTATTCACCCCCTTTGCTCTGAAGCCCCGAAATAAGATCTGGTGCAAACAATTACCTTCAAAAGTCACATAATTAGTTAAGTGAAGTCCCCCTGTGCGCAATCTAAGTGTCACCTGATCTGTCACATGATCTCAGTATATATAAACCTGTAATGAAAGGCCCCAGGGTCTGCAACACCACTAAGCAAGGGGTACCACCAAGCAAGTGGCACCATGAAGACCAAGGAGCTCTCCAAACAGATCAGGGACAACATTGTGGAGAAGTACAGATCAGGGTTGGATTATTTAAAAAATATCAAAAACTTTGAGCATCCCACGGAGAACAATTAAATCCATTATTTAAAACATTAAAGAATATGGCACCACAACAAACCTGCCAAGAGAGGGTCGCCCACCAAAACTCACAGACCAGGCATGGAGAACATTAATCAGAAAGGCAACAAAGAGACCAAAGATAACCCTGAAGGAGCTGCAAAGCTCCACAGCAGAGATTGGAGTATCTGTCCATAGAACCACTTTAAGCCGTACACTCCACAGAGCTGGGCTTTACGGAAGAGTGGCCAGAGAAAAAAGCCATTGCTTAAAGAAAAAAATAAGCAAACACTTTTGGTGTTCGCCAAAAGGCATGTGGGAGACTCCCCAAACATATGGAAGAAGGTACTCTGGTCAGATAAGACTAAAATTGAGCATTTTGGCCATCAAGGAAAACACTATGTCTGGCGCAAACCCAACACCTCTCATCACCCTGAGAATATCATCCCCACATTGAAGCATGGTAGTGGCAGCATCATGCTGTGGATATGTTTTTCATCGGCAGGGACTGGGTAACTGGTCAGAATTGAAGGAATGATGGATGGCGCCATGAACATTCTTGAGGGAAACCTGTTTCAGTCTCCCAGAGATTTGAGACTGGGACAGAGGTTCACCTTCCAGCAGGACAATGACCCTAAGCATACTGCTACAGCAACACTCGAGTGGTTTAAGCTGAAACATTTAAATGTCTTGGAATGGTCTAGTCAAAGCCCAGACCTCAATCCAATTGAGAATCTGTGGTATGACTTAAAGATTGCTGTACACCAGTGGAACCCATCCAAGTTGAAGGAGCTGGAGCAGTTTTGCCTTGAAGAATGGGCAAAAATCCCAGTGGCTCGATGTGCCAAGCTTTTAGAGCTATACCCCAAGAGACTTGTAGCTGTAATTGCTGCAAAAGGTGGCTTTACAAAGTATTGACTTAGGGGGGTGAATAGTTATGCACTCTCAAGTTTTCTGTTTTTTTGTTGTCTTATTTCTTATTCGTTTCCCAATAAAACATATTTTGCATCATCAAAGTGGTAGGCATGTTGTGTAAATCAAATAATACAAAAATTATTTCCAGGTTGTAAGGAAACAAAATAGGAAAAATGCCAAGGGAGGTGAATACTTTCGCAAGCCACTGTATAGTAGAAGGCAGCACTAAGTACTGTAAAAGACAGTACCACATATTGTGAAAAGCAGTACTATGTATTTTAAAAGTCCACATGTTCATTCATTTGTATTGCCTCAAACCTTTTCAAATACAAAGTAAATACTTTTCTCTCTTTTCAGGTCTGCTGCTGTCTTTAGTATCCACAACCACTTGAGTCTGAGGGTCTTTTCAGCCCCCAAAAAGACCACACAAAACGTGTTATGAATGAAGAAACGAAATGACTACAATCAAGATCATCAACCTGGATAGCATCAGTACATAAGTATATTCAACTGATTCTTAGCTAAATCTCGTATCTTCTTTTGTCTGAGCCTGGACTAAAGGGACAACCCATAGTGAATGATGTCACACCAGAGGTACAGTGTGACATGGGTGGGAGGAGGCCACACAATGCAGGCTTATTGTCTCACGCAGGGCCTTCTCTAACAATATTTTTTCTAGACAGCCTTTTTCTTACATTCTCCACAGCATTTAGAGCCCAGGCAATGCTTCCCCTGCTGAGTTGCAGAGCCAATGGGATTACTGCCGCCCATACAAACTATAGCCCTCCCTAACACCCAACCACCCGCCCCAATGCTGGCAAAGCACTATGCCCTTTTTGTGAGGTGCTTTTCACACGAGAGGGTTACATTTGACGGTTGATCTGAAAAACACATTTTTCAGTTACGGCGGGGGCTCCGTATTGGAAGAAGTAAACATATGTTGATGGTTAAATCATATAGTGTACAGTAGACGTTCTGTTAAATGTTTTTCAATGGAAGCCAACACTTTTTTTATTTCCTGCTTGTGACATGATAGACATTGAAATTAATTGGGATTACACATTGAAATTGAGTCCCCTACCTCCCAAGGCAATTTCATGAAGTGGTATTGAATATCTGAGTGAGCAATGTTTGGCTCCATCTTTCTGACTGACTCACTCTTCAACATAGACCAAAAGAGAGACAGGAAACTTAAAAGAAAGTGGTTTGTGAGGTGTGGGATTTTTCTGTTGAACGCAGCAGACAACCTTTAGACTCCACTCATTACATGTTCAAGATATTTGATGTCAAAGGTTCATACTGGGGTTAGATCATAGCTCCAGGCAATGTGAAAAGGCCTAAGCAAGAGCATGCTCTGTGGAAGCTGTAATTAGAGAAATAAGTCAGACGAAACCTGAAATTAGCCCCAGTACAGTCAATTTGGGCACGTTGACAAGAGTGTGTGTGGTTTGATGTAGATATGTGAGGTTGGGTAGAGTCACTGAGACTGAGAGTTTATTGGTTCCCTTAGAATGGAAGACATCATTTCCAATGGCTGACTATCCTACCATGGCCAATGCAAAATACTGCTTTTTTTCATCATTCACCAAATTATGCTACTGTATTCTTGACAACCAACTCACAAATATGCCCCCAAATAGAGAGAGAAGGAGAGCATTGGAGACAGAGGGAGACAGAGGGAGACAGAGGGATAGAGAGGGAGGGAGAGGGAGAGGGAGAGGGAGAGGGAGAGGGAGTTTCTCCATTCTGAGGGGTAACTAATGTTGAGTGACAGAGAGGCAGAGATCAAAGCTGCCCTGGTGCAGGGGGCCCAGTATTCACAGCTGTAAGAGGGGAAATCACATCGCTAACAGGCACACAGAGCAGAGCAGGGCTGCCGCTGGCTGGTTGCTAGATGACTGGCTGACTGGTGTAGCTGGCTGCTAGATGACTGGTTGGTGTGGGTGGCTGCAAGATGGGTGGTTTTGTGGGTGGCTGTTTGGTTGGTTGGTGTGGGTGGGTAGGTGCTAGATGACTAGTTGGTGTAGGTGGCTGGTTGGTTTGGCTGCTAGATGACTGGTTGGTGTGAGTGCTAGATGACTGGTTGGTATGGCTGCTAGATGACAGGTTGGTGTAGGTGGCTGCTAGATAACTGGCTGTTTGGTGTGGGAAGTTGGTGTGGCTCAGGATGATTTGTTGGTGTGGGTGCTAGATTTAAAAATATATATATATTTGACCTTTATTTAACTAGGCAAGTCAGTTAAGAACAAATTCTTATTTTCAATGACAGCCTAGGAACAGTGGGTTAACTGCCTTGTTCAGGGGTAGAACAACAGATTTGTACCTTGTCAGCTCGGGGGTTTGAACTTGCAACCTTCCGGTTACTAGTCCAACGCTCTAACCACTAGGCTACCCTGCCGCCCCAATGACCAGATGACTGGCTGGTTGGTGCGGTTGGCTGGTGTGGGTGTTAGATGACTGGCTGGTTGGTGTGGGTGGTTGGTGTGGTTACTAGATGACTGATTGGTGTGGGTGCAAGATGACTGGTTGGTGTAGGTAGCCTCTAGATGACTGGTTGGTGTGGGTGCTAGATGACTGGCTGGTTGGTGTGGCTGCTAGATGACTGGTTGGTGTGGGTGCTAGATGACTGGCTGGTTGGTGTGGTTGCTAGATTACTGATTATGACTGGTTAGTGTGGGTGCTAGATGACTGGTTGGTTGGTGTGGGTGGTTGGTGTGGGTGCTAGATGACTGGCTGGTTGGTGTGGGTGGTTGATATGGGGGCTAGATGACTGGTTGGTGTAGGTGGCTGCAAGATGACTGGTTGGTGTGGGTGCTAGATGACTGGTTGGTGTAGGTGGATTCAAGATGTCTGGTTGGTGTGGGTTTTAGATGACTGAATTGTTGGTGTAGGTGGCTGCCAGATAACTGGTTGGTGTGGGTGCTAGATGACTGGTTGGTCTAGGTGTCTGCAAAATGACTGGTTGGTGTGGGTGGTAGATGACCGGTTGGTGTGGGTGGAAGGTGACTGGTTGGTGTAGGTAGCTGCTTGATGACTGGTTAGTGTGGGTGCTAGATGACTGGTTGGTTTGGCTTTCAGAGGACTGGTTGGTTGGTGTAGATGGCTGCTGGATGACTGTTTGGTGTGGGTGCTAGATGACTGACTGGTTGGTGTGGGTGGTTGGTGTGGGTGCTAGATGACTGGTTGGTGTAGGTGCTAGATGACTGGTAGGTGTAGGTGCCAGATGACTGGTTGGTGTGGGTGCTCGATGACTGGCTGGTTGCTGTGGGTGGTTGGTGTGGGTGTAGATGACTGGTTGGTATGGGTGGTAGATGGCTGGCTGGTGTGTGTGGTAGATGACCGGTTGGTGTGGGTGCTAGGTGACTGGTTGGTGTAGGTAGCTGCTAGATGACTGGTTAATGTGGGTGCTAGATGACTGGTTGGTGTAGGTGGCTGCTAGATGACCGGTTGGTGTGGGTGCTAGATGACTGGCTGGTTGGTGTGGGTGCTCGATGACTGGTTGGTGTAGGTGCTGCAAGATGCCCGGTTGGTGTGGGTGCTAGATGACTGGCTGGTTGGTGTGGGTGCTAGATGACTGGTTGGTGTAGGTGGCTGCTAGATAACTGGTTGGTGTCGGTGCTTGATGACTGGCTGGGTGGTGTGGGTGCTAGAAGACTGGTTGGTGTGGGTGCCAGATGACTGGCTGGTTGGTGTGGGTGGTTGGTGTGGGTGCTAGATGACTGGGTGGTATGTGTGCTAGATGACTGGTTGGTGTGGGTGCTAGATGACTGTTTGGTGTAGGTGGCTACTAGATGAATGGTTGGTTTGGCTTTCAGAGGACTGGTTGGTTGGTGTAGGTGGCTGCTGGATGACTGTTTGGTGTGGGTGCTAGATGACTGGTTGGTGCAGGTAGCTGCTAGATCACCGGTTGGTGTGGGTGGCGGCTAGATGACTGGTTAGTGTGGGTGCAAGATGACTGGTTGGTGTAGGTGGCTGCTAGATGACCGGGTGGTGTGGGTGCTAGATGACTGGTTGGTGTGGGTGCTTGATGACTGGTTGGTGTGGGTGTAAGATGACTGGCTGGATGATGTAGGTAGCTGCTAGATGACTGGTTGGTGTAGGTGCTAGATGACTGGCTGGTTGGTATGGGTGCTAAATGACTGGTTGGTGTGGGTGCTAGATGACTGGTTGGTGTAGGTCGCTGCTAAATGACTGGTTGGTCAAGGTGTGTGCAAAATGACTGGTTGGTGTGGGTGCAAGATGACTGGCTGGTGGGTGTGTGTGGTTGGTGTGGGTGCTAGATGTCTGGATGGTGTGGGTGTTAGATGACTGGCTGGTTGGTGTAGGTGGCTGCTAGATGACTGGTTGGTGTGGGTGCTAGATGACCGGCTGGTTGGTGTGGGTGGTTGGTGTGGGTGCTAGATGACTGGTTGGTGTAGGTGCTAGATGACTGGTTGGTGTGGGTGCTAGATGACTGGTTGGTTGCTAGATGACTGGTGGTTGGTGGGTGGTTGTGTAGATGACTGGTTGGTATGGGTGCTAGATGGCTGGCTGGTGTGTGTGGTAGATGACCGGTTGGTGTGGGTGGAAGGTGACTGGTTGGTGTAGGTAGCTGCTTGATGACTGGTTAGTGTGGGTGCTAGATGACTGGTTGGTTTGGCTTTCAGAGGACTGGTTGGTTGGTGTTAGATGGCTGCTGGATGACTGTTTGGTGTGGGTGCTAGATGACTGGTTGGTGCAGGTAGCTGCTAGATGACCGGTTGGTGTGGGTGGCGGCTAGATGACTGGTTAGTGTGGGTGCAAGATGACTGGTTGGTGTAGGTGGCTGCTAGATGACCGGGTGGTGTGGGTGGCGGCTAGATGACTGGTTGATGTGGGTGCTTGATGACTGGTTGGTGTGGGTGTAAGATGACTGGCTGGATGGTGTAGGTAGCTGCTAGATGACTGGTTGGTGTGGGTGCTAGATGACTGGCTGGTTGGTATGGGTGCTAAATGACTGGTTGGTGTAGGTAGCTGCTAGATGACTGGTTGGTGTGGGTGCTAGATGACTGGCTGGTTGGTGTGGGTGCAAGATGCCTGGTTGGTGTAGGTGGCTGCAAGATGACTGGTTGGTGTGGGTGCTAGATGACTGACTGGTTGGTGTGGGTGGTTGGTGTGGGTGCTAGATGACTGGTTGGTGTAGGTGGCTGCGAGATGACTGATTGGTGTGGGTGCTAGATGACTGACTGGTTGGTGTGGGTGGTTGGTGTAGGTGCCAGATGACTGGTTGGTGTGGGTGCTCGATGACTGGCTGGTTGCTGTGGGTGGTTGGTGTGGGTGTAGATGACTGGTTGTTATGGGTGCTAGATGGCTGGCTGGTGTGTGTGGTAGATGACCGGTTGGTGTGGGTGCTAGATGACTGGCTGGTTGGTGTGGGTGCTCAATGACTGGTTGGTGTAGGTGCCTGCTAGATAACTGGTTGGTGTGGGAGATAGATGACTGGCTGGTTGGTGTGGGTGCTAGATGACTGGTTGGTGTAGGTGCTGCAAGATGCCCGGTTGGGTGGGTGCTAGATGACTGGCTGGTTGGTGTGGGTGCTAGATGACTGGTTGGTGTAGGTGGCTGCTAGATAACTGGTTGGTGTGGGTGCTTGATGACTGGCTGGGTGGTGTGGGTCCTAGAAGACTGGTTGGTGTGGGTGCAAGATGACTGGCCGGTTGGTGTGGGTGGTTGGTGTGGGTGCTAGATGACTGGTTGGTATGAGTGGCTGCCAGATGACTGGTTGGTGTAGGTGTCTGCAAAAGTACTGGTTGGTGTGGGTGCAAGATGACTGGCTGGTTGGTGTGGGTGCTTGGTGTGGGTGCTAGATGTCTGGTTGGTGTGGGTGTTAGATGACTGGCTGGTTGGTGTAGGTGGCTGCTCTGATGACTGGTTGGTGTGGGTGCTAGATAATTGGTTGGTGTAGGTGGTTGCTAGATGACTGGTTGGTGTAGGTGGCTGCTAGATGACTGGCTGGTGTGGGTGCTAGATGACTGACTGGTTGGTGTGGGTGGTTGGTGTGGGTGCTAGATGACTGGATTGGTTAGTGTGGGTGCTAGGGTGGCTGCTAGGTGACCGGTTGGTGTGGGTGCAAGATGACTGGCTGGTTGGTGTGGGTGCTCGATGACTGGTTGGTGTAGGTGCCTGCTAGATAACTGGTTGGTGTGGGAGATAGATGACTGGCTGGTTGGTGTGGGTTCTAGATGACTGGTTGGTGTAGGTGCTGCAAGATGCCCGGTTGGTGTGGGTGCTAGATGACTGGCTGGTTGGTGTGGGTGCTAGATGACTGGTTGGTGTAGGTGGCTGCTAGATAACTGGTTGGTGTGGGTGCTTGATGGCTGTTCAGGGGTTCAGTTGTACCTTGTCAGCTCGGGGGTTTGAACTTGCAACCTTCCGGTTACTAGTCCAACGCTCTAACCACTAGGCTACCCTGCCGCCCAATGACCAGATGACTGGCTGGTTGGTGTGGGTGGTTGGTGTGGTTACTAGATGACTGATTGGTGTGGGTGCAAGATGACTGGTTGGTGTAGGTAGCCTCTAGATGACTGGTTGGTGTGGGTGCTAGATGACTGGCTGGTTGGTGTGGCTGCTAGATGACTGGTTGGTGTGGGTGCTAGATGACTGGCTGGTTGGTGTGGTTGCTAGATTACTGGTTAGTGTGGGTGCTAGATGACTGGTTGGTTGGTGTGGGTGGTTGGTGTGGGTGCTAGATGACTGGCTGGTTGGTGTGGGTGGTTGATATGGGGGCTAGATGACTGGTTGGTGTAGGTGGCTGCAAGATGACTGGTTGGTGTGGGTGCTAGATGACTGGTTGGTGTAGGTGGATGCAAGATGTCTGGTTGGTGTGGGTTTTAGATGACTGAATTGTTGGTGTAGGTGGCTGCCAGATAACTGGTTGGTGTGGGTGCTAGATGACTGGTTGGTCTAGGTGTCTGCAAAATGACTGGTTGGTGTGGGTGGTAGATGACCGGTTGGTGTGGGTGGAAGGTGACTGGTTGGTGTAGGTAGCTGCTTGATGACTGGTTAGTGATTAGTGCTAGATGACTGGTTGGTTTGGCTTTCAGAGGACTGGTTGGTTGGTGTAGATGGCTGCTGGATGACTGTTTGGTGTGGGTGCTAGATGACTGACTGGTTGGTGTGGGTGGTTGGTGTGGGTGCTAGATGACTGGTTGGTGTAGGTGCCAGATGACTGGTTGGTGTGGGTGCTCGATGACTGGCTGGTTGCTGTGGGTGGTTGGTGTGGTGTAGATGACTGGTTGGTAGATGACTGGGGTATGGGTGCTAGATGGCTGGCTGGTGTGTGTGGTAGATGACCGGTTGGTGTGGGTGCTAGATGACTGGCTGGTTGGTGTGGGTGCTCGATGACTGGTTGGTGTAGGTGCTGCAAGATGCCCGGTTGGTGTGGGTGCTAGATGACTGGTTGGTTGGTGTGGGTGCTAGATGACTGGTTGGTGTAGGTGGCTGCTAGATAACTGGTTGGTGTCGGTGCTTGATGACTGGCTGGGTGGTGTGGGTGCTAGAAGACTGGTTGGTGTGGGTGTTAGATGACTGGCTGGTTGGTGTAGGTGGCTGCTCGATGACTGGTTGGTGTGGGTGCTAGATAATTGGTTGGTGTAGGTGGTTGCTAGATGACTGGTTGGTGTGGGTGCTTAATGACTGGTTGGTGTAGGTGGCTGCTAGATGACTGGCTGGTGTGGGTGCTAGATGCCTGGTTGGTGTAGGTGGCTGCGAGATGACTGGTTGGTGTGGGTGCTAGATGACTGACTGGTTGGTGTGGGTGTTTGGTGTGGGTGCTAGATGACTGGTTGGTGTAGGTGCTAGATGACTGGTTGGTGTGGGTGCTCGATGACTGGCTGGTTGCTGTGGGTGGTTGGTGTGGGTGTAGATGACTGGTTGGTATGGGTGCTAGATGGCTGGCTGGTGTGTGTGGTAGATGACCGGTTGGTGTGGGTGCTAGGTGACTGGTTGGTGTAGGTAGCTGCTAGATGACTGGTTAGTGTGGGTGCTAGATTACTGGTTGGTGTAGGTGGCTGCTAGGTGACCGGTTGGTGTGGGTGCTAGATGACTGGCTGGTTGGTGTGGGTGCTCGATGACTGGTTGGTGTAGGTGCCTGCTAGATAACTGGTTGGTGTGGGAGATAGATGACTGGCTGGTTGGTGTGGGTTCTAGATGACTGGTTGGTGTAGGTGCTGCAAGATGCCCGGTTGGTGTGGGTGCTAGATGACTGGCTGGTTGGTGTGGGTGCTAGATGACTGGTTGGTGTAGGTGGCTGCTAGATAACTGGTTGGTGTGGGTGCTTGATGACTGGCTGGGTGGTGTGGGTGCTAGAAGACTGGTTGGTGTGGGTGCCAGATGACTGGCTGGTTGGTGTGGGTGGTTGGTGTGGGTGCTAGATGACTGGGTGGTATGTGTGCTAGATGACTGGTTGGTGTGGGTGCTAGATGACTGTTTGGTGTAGGTGGCTACTAGATGACTGGTTGGTTTGGCTTTCAGAGGACTGGTTGGTTGGTGTAGGTGGCTGCTGGATGACTGTTTGGTGTGGGTGCTAGATGACTGGTTGGTGCAGCTAGCTGCTAGATGACCGGTTGGTGTGGGTGGCGGCTAGATGACTGGTTAGTGTGGGTGCAAGATGACTGGTTGGTGTAGATGGCTGCTAGATGACCGGGTGGTGTGGGTGCTAGATGACTGGTTGGTGTGGGTGGCGGCTAGATGACTTGTTGATGTGGGTGCTTGATGACTGGTTGGTGTGGGTGTAAGATGACTGGCTGGATGGTGTAGGTAGCTGCTAGATGACCGGGTGGTGTGGGTGCTAGTTGACTGGTTGGTGTAGGTGGCTGCCAGATGACTGGTTGGTGTAGGTGTCTGCAAAAGTACTGGTTGGTGTGGGTGCAAGATGACTGGCTGGTTGGTGTGGGTGCTAGATGTCTGGTTGGTGTGGGTGTTAGATGACTGGCTGGTTGGTGTAGGTGGCTGCTCGATGACTGGTTGGTGTGGGTGCTAGATAACTGGTTGGTGTAGGTGGCTGCTAGATGACTGGTTGGTGTGGGTGCAAGATGACTGGTTGGTGTAGGTGGCTGCTAGATGACTGGTTGGTGTGGGTGCTAGATGCCTGGTTGGTGTAGGTGGCTGCTAGATGACTGGTTGGTGTGGGTGCTCGATGACTGGCTGGTTGCTGTGGGTGGTTGGTGTGGGCTAGATGACTGGTTGATGTGGGTGCCAGATGACTGGTTGGTGTGGGTGTAAGATGACTGGCTGGATGGTGTAGTTAGCTGCTAGATGACTGGTTGGTGTAGGTGTGAGATGACTGGCTGGTTGGTATGGGTGCTAAATGACTGGTTGGTGTAGGTGGCTGCTAGATGACTGGCTGGTTGGTGTGGGTGCAAGATGACTGGCTGGTAGGTGTGGGTGCTAGATGACTGGTTGGTGTGGGTGCTAGATGACTGGTTGGTGTAGGTCGCTGCTAAATGACTGGTTGGTCTAGGTGTGTGCAAAATGACTGGTTGGTATGGGTGCAAGATGACTGGCTGGTTGGTGTGGGTGGTTGGTGTGGGTGCAAGATGTCTGGTTGGTGTGGGTGTTAGATGACTGGCTGGTTGGTGTAGGTGGCTGCTATATGACTGGTTGGTGTGGGTGCTAGATGACTGGCTGGTTGCTGTGGGTGGTTGGTGTGGGTGTAGATGACTGGTTGGTATGGGTGCAAGATGGCTGGCTGGTGTGAGTGGTAGATGACCGGTTGGTGTGGGTGGTAGGTGACTGGTTGGTGTAGGTAGCTGCTAGATGACTGGTTAGTGTGGGTTCTAGATGACTGGTTGGTGTGGGTGCTCGATGACTGGTTGGTGTAGGTGGCTGCTTGAGGTGGCTGTGGGTGATGACAGGTTGGTGGTGGGTGTGCTAGATGACCGGTGGTGTGGGTGCTGACTAGCTGGTTGGTGTGGGTGCTAGATGACTGGTTGATGTAGGTGGCTGCTACTGGTGACTGGTTGGTGTGCTAGGTGGTTAGTGTAGATGTCTGCTAGATGACTGGTTGGTTTGGGTTTTAGATGTGCTGCTTGATGACTGGTTGGTGTGGGTGCTAGATGACTGGTCGGTTGCTAGTGACTGGTTGTGTGTTAGATGACTGGTTGGTGTGGGTGCAAGATGACTGGTTGGTGTAGGTGGCTGCTAGATGAATGGGTGGTGTGGGTGCTAGATGACTGGTTGGTGTGGGTGGCGGCTAGATGACTGGTTGATGTGGGTGCTTGATGACTGGTTGGTGTGGGTGTAAGATGACTGGCTGGATGGTGTAGGTAGCTGCTAGATGACTGGTTGGTGTGGGTGCTAGATGACTGGTTGGTGTAGGTCGCTGCTAAATGACTGGTTGGTCAAGGTGTGTGCAAAATGACTGGTTGGTGTGGGTGCAAGATGACTGGCTGGTTGGTGTGGATGGTTGGTGTGGGTGCTAGATGACTGGTTGGTGTGGGTGCTAGATGACTGGCTGGTTGGTGTAGGTGGCTGCTAGATGACTGGTTGGTGTGGGTGCTAGATGACCGGCTGGTTGGTGTGGGTGGTTGGTGTGGGTGCTAGATGACTGGTTGGTGTAGGTGCTAGATGACTGGTTGGTGTCGGTGGCTGCTAGATGACTGGTTGGTGTGGGTGCTAGATGACTGGCTGGTTGCTGTGGGTGGTTGGTATGGGTGTAGATGACTGGTTGGTATGGGTGCTAGATGGCTGGCTGGTGTGTGTGGTAGATGACCGGTTGGTGTGGGTGGAAGGTGACTGGTTGGTGTAGGTAGCTGCTTGATGACTGGTTGGTGTGGGTGCTCGATGACTGGTTGGTGTAGGTGGCTGCTAGATGACCGGTTGGTGTGCGTGCTCGATGACTGGTTGGTATGGGTGCTCGATGACTGGTTGGTGTAGGTAGCTGCTTGATGACTGGTTAGTGTGGGTGCTAGATGACTGGTTGGTGTGGGTGCTCCATGACTGGTTGGTGTAGGTAGCTGCTTGATGACTGGTTAGTGTTAGTGCTAGATGACTGGTTGGTATGGGTGCTCGATGACTGGTTGGTGTGGGCTAGATGACTGGTTGATGATGGGGTTGGGTAGATGACTGGTTGGTGTGGGTAAAGATGACTGGCTGGTGTGGTGTAGATGACTGCTGCTAGATGACTGGTTGGTGTAGGTGAGATGACTGGCTGGTTGGTGTGGGTGCTAAATGACTGGTTGGTGTAGGTGGCTGCTAGATGACTGGCTGGTTGGTGACTGGCTGGTGCAAGATGACTGGCTGGTGAGGTGGTGGGGTGCTAGATGACTGGTTGGTGGTGTGGGTGCTAGATGACTGGTTGGTGTAGGTCGCTGCTAAATGACTGGTTGGTCTAGGTGTGTGCAAAATGACTGGTTGGTATGGGTGCAAGATGACTGGCTGGTTGGTGTGGGTGGTTGGTGTGGGTGCAAGATGTCTGGTTGGTGTGGGTGTTAGATGACTGGCTGGTTGGTGTAGGTGGCTGCTATATGACTGGTTGGTGTGGGTGCTAGATGACTGGCTGGTTGCTGTGGGTGGTTGGTGTGGGTGTAGATGACTGGTTGGTATGGGTGCAAGATGGCTGGCTGGTGTGAGTGGTAGATGACCGGTTGGTGTGGGTGGTATGTGACTGGTTGGTGTAGGTAGCTGCTAGATGACTGGTTAGTGTGGGTTCTAGATGACTGGTTGGTGTGGGTGCTCGATGACTGGTTGGTGTGGGTGGCTGCTTGATGACAGGTTGGTGTGGGTGTTAGATGACTGGCTGGTTGGTGTGGGTGCTAGATGACTGGTTGGTGTAGGTGGCTGCTAGATGACCGGTTGGTGTGGGTGCAAGATGACTAGCTGGTTGGTGTGGGTGCTAGATGACTGGTTGATGTAGGTGGCTGCTAGATAACTGGTTGGTGTGGGAGCCAGATGACTGGCTGGTTGGTGTGGGTGCTAGATGACTGGTTGGTAATGGTGCTAGATGACTGGTTAGTGTAGATGTCTGCTAGATGACTGGTTGGTTTGGGTTTTAGATGACTGGCTGCTTGCTGTTGGTGGCTGCTGGATGACTGGTTGGTGTAGGTAGCTGCTAGATGACTGGTCGGTGTGGGTGCTAGATGACTGGTTGGTGTGGGTGTTAGATGACTGGTTGGTGTGGGTGCAAGATGACTGGTTGGTGTAGGTGGCTGCTAGATGAACGGGTGGTGTGGGTGCTAGATGACTGGTTGGTGTGGGTGGCGGCTAGATGACTGGTTGATGTGGGTGCTTGATGACTGGTTGGTGTGGGTGTAATGACTGGCTGATGACTGGCTGGCCATGGTGTAGGTAGCTGCTAGATGACTGGTTGGTGTGGGTGCTAGATGACTGGTTGGTGTAGGTCGCTGCTAAATGACTGGTTGGTCAAGGTGTGTGCAAAATGACTGGTTGGTGTGGGTGCAAGATGACTGGCTGGTTGGTGTGGATGGTTGGTGTGGGTGCTAGATGACTGGTTGGTGTGGGTGCTAGATGACTGGTTGGTGTAGGTCGCTACTAAATGACTGGTTGGTCAAGGAGTGTGCAAAATGACTGGTTGGTGTGGGTGCAAGATGACTGGCTGGTTGGTGTGTGTGGTTGGTGTGGGTGCTAGATGTTTGGTTGGTGTGGGTGTTAGATGACTGGCTGGTTGGTGTAGGTGGCTGCTAGATGACTGGTTGGTGTGGGTGCTAGATGACCGGCTGGTTGGTGTGGGTGGTTGGTGTGGGTGCTAGATGACTGGTTGGTGTAGGTGCTAGATGACTGGTTGGTGTCGGTGGCTGCTAGATGACTGGTTGGTGTGGGTGCTAGATGACTGGCTGGTTACTGTGGGTGGTTGGTGTGGGTGTAGATGACTGGTTGGTATGGGTGCTAGATGGCTGGCTGGTGTGTGTGGTAAATGACCGGTTGGTGTGGGTGGAAGGTGACTGGTTGGTGTAGGTAGCTGCTTGATGACTGGTTGGTATGGGTGCTCGATGACTGGTTGGTGTAGGTAGCTGCTTGATGACTGGTTAGTGTGGGTGCTAGATGACTGGTTGGTGTGGGTGCTCCATGACTGGTTGGTGTAGGTAGCTGCTTGATGACTGGTTAGTGTGGGTGCTAGATGACTGGTTGGTATGGGTGCTCGATGACTGGTTGGTGTGGGCTAGATGACTGGTTGATGTGGGTGCCAGATGACTGGTTGGTGTGGGTAAAGATGACTGGCTGGATGGTGTAGTTAGCTGCTAGATGACTGGTTGGTGTAGGTGTGAGATGACTGGCTGGTTGGTATGGGTGCTAAATGACTGGTTGGTGTAGGTGGCTGCTAGATGACTGGCTGGTTGGTGTGGGTGCAAGATGACTGGCTGGTAGGTGTGGGTGCTAGATGACTGGTTGGTGTGGGTGCTAGATGACTGGTTGGTGTAGGTCGCTGCTAAATGACTGGTTGGTCTAGGTGTGTGCAAAATGACTGGTTGGTATGGGTGCAAGATGACTGGCAAGTTGGTGTGGGTGGTTGGTGTGGGTGCAAGATGTCTGGTTGGTGTGGGTGTTAGATGACTGGCTGGTTGGTGTAGGTGGCTGCTATATGACTGGTTGGTGTGGGTGCTAGATGACTGGCTGGTTGCTGTGGGTGGTTGGTGTGGGTGTAGATGACTGGTTGGTATGGGTGCAAGATGGTTGGCTGGTGTGAGTGGTAGATGACCGGTTGGTGTGGGTACCTGCTAGATGACTGGTTAGTGTGGGTTCTAGATGACTGGTTGGTGTGGGTGCTCGATGACTGGTTGGTGTAGGTGGCTGCTTGATGACAGGTTGGTGTGGGTGCTAGATGACTGGCTGGTTGGTGTGCGTGCTAGATGACTGGTTGGTGTAGGTGGCTGCTAGATGACCGGTTGGTGTGGGTGCAAGATGACTGGCTGGTTGGTGTGGGTGCTAGATGACTGGTTGGTGTAGGTGGCTGCTAGATAACTGGTTGGTGTGGGAGCCAGATGACTGGCTGGTTGGTGTGGGTGCTAGATGACTGGTTGGTAATGGTGCTAGATGACTGGATAGTGTAGATGGCTGCTAGATGACTGGTTGGTTTGGGTTTTAGATGACTGGCTGCTTGCTGTTGGTGGCTGCTGGATGACTGGTTGGTGTAGGTAGCTGCTAGATGACTGGTTGGTGTGGGTGCTAGATGACTGGTTGGTGTGGGTGTTAGATGACTGGTTGGTATGGGGGCAAGATGACTGGTTGGTGTGGATGCTTGATGACTGGTTGGTGTAGGTGGCTGCTAGATGACTGGTTGGTGCAGGTGACTGCTCGATGACTGGTTGGTGTGGGTTCTAGATGACTGGTCGGTGTAGGTAGTTGCTAGATGACTGGTTGGTGTGGGTGTTAGATGACTGCTTGGTTGGTGTGGGTGCTAGATGACTGGTTGGTGTAGTTGGATGCTAGATGACTGGTCGTTGTGGGTGCTAGATGACTGGTTGGTGTAGGTGGCTGCTAGATGACTGGTTGGTATGGGTGTTTGGTGTGGGTGATAGATGACTGGTTGGTGTAGGTGGCAACAAGATGACTGGTTGGTATGGGTGCTAGATGACTGGTTGGTGCAGGTAGCTGCTAGATGACTGGTTGGTATGGGTGCTAGATGACTGGTTGGTGTAGGTGGCTGATAGATGACTGGTTGGTGTAGGTGGCTGCTAGATGACTGGTTGGTGTAGGTGACTGCTAGATGACTGGTTGGTATGGATGACTGGTTGGTATGGATGCTAGATGTCTGGTTGGTGTGGGTGTTAGATAACTGGCTGGTTGGTGTAGGTGGCTGCTCGATGACTGGTTGGTGTGGGTGATAGATAACTGGTTGGTGTAGGTGGCTGCTAGATGACTGGCTGGTGTGGGTGCTAGATGACTGGTTGGTGTAGGTGGCTGCTAGATGACTGGTTGGTGTGGGTGCTAGATGCCTGGTTGGTGTAGGTGGCTGCTAGATGACTGGTTGGTGTGGGTGCTAGATGACTGGTTTGTGTAGGTGCAAGATGACTGGTTGGTGTGGGTGCTCGATGACTGGCTGGTTGCTGTGGCTGGTTGGTGTGGGTGCTAGATGTCTGGTTGGTGTGGGTGTTAAATGACTGGCTGGTTAGTGTAGGTGGCTGCTAGATGACTGGTTGGTTTGGCTTTCAGAGGACTGGTTGGTGTGGCTGCTGGATGACTGTTTGGTGTGGGTGCTAGATGACTGCTTGGTGCAAGTGGCTGCTAGATGACCGGTTGGTGTGGGTGCTAGATGACTGGTTGGTGTGGGTAGCGGCGAGATGACTGGTTGATGTGGGTGCTAGATGACTGGTTGGTGTGGGTGTAAGATGACTGGCTGGATGGTGTAGGTAGCTGCTAGATGACTGGTTGGTGTCTGTGCTAGATGACTTGTTGGTGTAGGTCGCTGCTAAATGACTGGTTGGTCTAGGTGTGTGTAAAATGACTGGTTGGTGTGGGTGCAAGATGACTGGCTGGTTGGTGTGGGTGGTTGGTGTGGGTGCTAGATGTCTGGTTGGTGTGGGTGTTAAATGACTGGCTGGTTAGTGTAGGTGGCTGCTAGATGACTGGTTGGTGTGGGTGCTAGATGACTGGCTGGTGTGTGTGGTAGATGAACGGTTGGTGTGGGTGGTAGGTGACTGGTTGGTGTAGGTGGGTGCTTGGTGTGGGTGGTTGGTGTGGGTGTAGATGGGTTGGTATGGGTGCTGATGGCTGGCTGGTGTGTGTGGTAGATGAACGGTTGGTGTGGGTGGTAGGTGACTGGTTGGTGTAGGTGGCTGCTAGATGACCGGTTGGTGTGGGTGCTAGATGACTGGCTGGTTGGTGTGGGTGCTAGATGACTGGTTGGTGTTGGTGGCTGCTAGATGACCGGTTGGTGTGGGTGCTAGATGACTGGCTGGTTGGTGTGGGTGCAAGATGACTGGCTGGTTGGTGTGGGTGCTCGATGACTGGTTGGTGTTGGTGGCTGCTAGATGACCGGTTGGTGTGGGTGCTAGATGACTGGCTGGTTGGTGTGAGAGCTAGATGACTGGCTGGTTGGTGTGGGTGCTAGATGACTGGTTGGTAATGGTGCTCGATGACTGGTTAGTGTAGATGGCTGCTAGATGACTGGTTGGTTTGGGTTTTAGATGACTGGCTGCTTGGTGTAGGTGGCTGCTGGATGACTGGTCGGTTTGGGTGCTAGATGACTGGTTGGTATGGGTGCTAGACGACTGGTTTGTAAAGATGCTAGATGACTGGTTGGTGTAGCTGGCTGCTAGATGACTGATTGGTATAGGTGCTAGGTGACTGGTTGGTGTAGGTGTTAGATGACTGGTTAGTGTAGATGGCTGCTAGATGACTGGTTGGTTTGGGTTTTTAGATGACTGGCTGCTTGGTGTAGGTGGCTGCTGGATGACTGGTTGGTATGGGTGGCTGATAGAATACTGGTTGGGGTTGGTTCTAGATGACTGGTCGGTGTAGGTAGTTGCTAGATGACTGCATGGTGTGGGTGTTAGATGACTGGTTGGTATGGGGGCAAGATGACTGGTTGGTGTAGTTGGATGCTCGATGACTGGTTGGTTGGTGTGGGTGCTAGATGACTGGTTGGTTTTGGTGGCTGCTAGAGGACTGGTTGGTATGGGTTCTGGATGACTGGTTGGTGTAGGTGTCTGTTAGATGACTGGTTGGTGTGGATGCTAGATGACTGGTTGGTGTAGGTGGCTGGGAGATTACTGGTCGGTGTAGGTAGTTGCTAGATGACTGGTTGGTGTGGGTGTTAGATGACTGGTTGGTTGGTGTGGGTGCTGATAGATGACTGGTTGGTGTGGGTTGCTAGATGACTGGTTGGTATGGGTGCTAGATGACTGGTTGGTGTAGTTGCTAGATGACTGGTTGGTGTGGGTGCTAGATGACTGGTTGGTTGGTGACTGGGTATGGCTGCTAGATGACTGGTTGGTATGGGTGCTAGATGACTGGTTGGTGTAGATGGCTGCTAGATGACTGGTTGGTATGGGTGCTAGATGACTGGTTGGTGTAGGTGGCTGCTAGATGACTGGTTGGTATGGGGGCTAGATGACTGGTTGGTGTAAGTAGCTGCTCGATGACTGGTCGTTGTGGGTGCAAGATGACTGGTTGGTGTAGGTGGCTGCTAGATGACTGGTTGGTGTAGGTGGCTGATAGATGACTGATTGGTGTAGGTGGCTGCTTGATGACTGGTTGGTGTAGGTGGCTGCTAGATGACTGGTTGGTATGGCTGCTAGATGACTGGTTAGTATGGGTGCTAGATGACTGGTTGGTGTAGGTGGCTGCCAGATGACTGGTTGGTATGGGTGCTAGATGACTGGTTGGTATGGGTGCTAGATGACTGGTTGGTATGGGTGTTAGATGACTGGTTGGTGTGGGTGCTCGATGACTGGTTGGTGTAGGTGCCTGCTCGATGACCGGTTGGTGTGGGTGCAAGATGACTGGCTGGTTGGTGTGGGTGCTAGATGACTGGTTGGTGTAGGTGGCTGCCAGATGACCGGTTGGTGTGGGTGCTAGATGACTGGCTGGTTGGTGTGGGTGCAAGATGACTGGTTGGTGTAGGTGGCTGCTTGATGACCGGTTGGTGTGGGTGCAAGATGACTGGCTTGTTGGTGTGGGTGCTAGATGACTGGTTGGTGTAGGTGGCTGCCAGATGACCGGTTGGTGTGGGTGCTAGATGACTGGCTGGTTGGTGTGGGTGCAAGATGACTGGTTGGTGTTGGAGCTAGATGACTGGCTGGTAATGGTGCTAGATGACTGGTTAGTGTAGATGGCTGCTTGATGACTGGTTGGTTTGGGTTTTAGATGACTGGCTGCTTGGTGTAGGTGGCTGCTGGATGACTGGTCAGTGTGGGTGCTGCTGATGACTGGTTGGTGTAGGTGCTAGATGACTGGTTTGGTGTGTGGGTGCTAGATGACTGGCTGGTTGATGTTGGTGGTGGGTGCTAGATGACTGGTTGGTGTGGGTGGGACTGGTTGGTAATGGTGCTCGACTGGTTAGTGTAGATGGCTGCTAGATGACTGGTGGTTGATGACTGGCTGCTTGTGTAGGTGGCTGCTGGATGACTGGTCGGTTTGGGTGCTAGATGACTGGTTGGTATGGGTGCTAGATGACTGGTTGGTGTAGGTGGCTGCTAGATGACTGGTTGGTATAGGTGCTAGGTGACTAGTTGATGTAGGTGTTAGATGACTGGTTAATGTAGATGGCTGCTAGATGACTGGTTGGTGTGAGTTTTAGATGACTGGCTGCTTGGAGTAGGTGGCTGCTGGATGACTGGTTGGGATGGGTGGCTGCTAGATGACTGGTTGGGGTTGGTTCTAGATGACTGGTCGGTGTAGGTAGTTGCTAGATGACTGGTTGGTGTGGGTGTTAGATGACTGGTTGGTATGGGGGCTAGATGACTGGTTGGTGTAGTTGGATGCTAGATGACTGGTTTGTTGGTGTGGGTACTAAATGACTGGTTGGTATGGGTTCTAGTTGGTGTAGGTGTCTGTTAGATGACTGGTTGGTGTGGATGCTAGATGACCGGTTGGTGTAGGTGGCTGCTTGATGACTGGTTGGTGTAGGTGTTGCTAGATGACTGGTTGATGACTGGTTGGTGTGGGTTCTGGTTGGTAAATGACTGGTGTAGGTGTAGGTAGTTGCTAGATGACTGGTTGGTGTGGGTGTTTGATGACTGGTTGGTGTTGGTGTGGGTGCGTTGTGGGTGCTAGATGACTGGTTGGTATAGGTGGCTGCAGATGACTTATTGGTGGCTGCTAGATGACTGGATGGGTGCTAGATGACTGGTTGGTATGGGGGCTAGATGACTATGGTGCTAGATGACTGGTTGGTGTAGGTGGCTGCTAGATGACTGGTTGGTATGTGTAGGTGGCTGATAGATGACTGGTTGGTGTAGGTGGCTGCAAGATGACTGGTTGGTGTAGGTGGCTGATAGATGACTGGTTGGTGTGTGATAGATGACTGGCTGCTAGATGACTGGTTGGTGTAGGTGGCTGCTAGATGACTGGTTGGTATGGCTGCTAGATGACTGGTTGGTATGGGTGCTAGATGACTGGTTGGTGTAGGTGCCTGCCAGATGACTGGTTGGTATGACTGGTTGGTATGGGTGCTAGATGACTGGTTGGTATGGGTGTTAGATGACTGGTTTAGTGTAGGTGCTGCTAGATGACTGGTCGTTGTGGGTGCTAGATGACTGGTTGTTGGTATGGGTGTTTGGTGTGGGTGCTTGATGACTGGTTGGTGTAGGTGGCTGCTGACCGGTGATGACTGGCTTGGTGCAAGTGTTGGTGTAGGTGGCTGTTAGATGACTGCTTGGTGTGGGTTCTAGATGACTGGTTGGTGTAGGTAGTTGCTAGATGACTGGTTGGTGTGGGTGTTGGTTGGTGTTGGAGAGATGACTGGTTGGTTTGTGTGGGTGCAAGATGACTGGTTGGTATGGGGCTAGATGACTGGTTGGTGTAGTTGGATGCAAGATGACTGGTTGGTATGGGGGCTAGATGACTGGTTAGTGTAGGTGGCTTCTGGTCAGTGTGGGTGCTTGATGACTGGTCATTGTGGGTGCTAGATGACTGGTTGGTATGACTGGTTGGTGTGGGTGCTAGATGACTGGTTGGTGTAAGTAGCTGCTAGATGACTGGTTGGTTGTGGCTGATAGATGACTGGTTGGTGTAGGTGGCTGCTAGATGACTGGTTGATGTAGGTGGCTGCTAGATGACTGGTTGGTATGGTGCTAGATGACTGGCTTTGGTATGGGGGGTGCTAGATGACTGGTTAGTGTAGCTGGCTGCTAGATGACTAGCTGGTCGGTGTGGGTGCTAGATGACTGGTTGGTATGGGTGCTAGATGACTGGTTGATGTAGGTGGCTGCTAGATGACTGGTTGGTATGGGTGCTAGATGACTGGTTGGTATGGGGCTGCTAGATGACTGGTTAGTGTAGCTGGCTGCTGGTTGGTGTAGATGACTGGTTTGTGGGTGCTAGATGACTGGTTGGGTGTCGGTGTCCGTGTGGGCTAGATGACTGGTTGGTATGGGTGTTTGGTGTGGGTGCTTGATGACTGGTTGGTATGGGTGCTAGATGACTGGTTGGTGTATGTGGCTGCTAAATGACTGGTTGTTGTAGGTGGCTGATAGATGACTGGTTGGTGTAGGTGGCTTCTTGATGACTGGTTGGTATGGCTGCTAGATGACTGGTTGGTATGGGTGCTAGATGACTGGTTGGTGTAGGTGGCTGCTAGATGACTGGTTGGTATGGGTGCTAGATGACTGGTTGGTATGGGTGCTAGATGACTGGTTGGTGTGGGTGTTAGATGACTGGTTGGTGTGGATGCTCGATGACTGGTTGGTGTAGGTGGCTGCTCGATGACTGGTTGGTGTGGGTGCTAGATGACTGGCTGGTTGGTGTGGGTGACAGATGACTGGTTGGTGGTAGGTGGCTGCTAGATAACTGGTTGGTGTAGGTGGCTGCTTGATGACCGGTTGGTGTGGGTGCTAAGATGACTGGTTGGTGTAGGTGGCTGCCAGATGATCGGTTGGTGTGGGTGCTAGATGACTGGCTGGTTGGTGTGGGTGCTAATGATGACTGGTTGGTGTTGGAGCTAGATGACTGGCTGGTTGGTGTGGGTGCAAGATGACTGGTTGGTAATGGTGCTAGATGACTGGTTAGTGTAGATGGCTGCTAGATGACTGGTTGGTTTGGGTTTTAGATGACTGGCTGCTTGGTGTTGGTGGCTGCTGTATGACTGGTTGGTGTAGGTAGCTGCTAGATGACTGGTCAGTGACTGGGTGCTTGATGGGCTGCACTGATGACTGGTAGGTGGATGACTGGTGTGGTGCTAGATGACTGGCTGGTTGATGTTGGTGTGGGTGCTAGATGACTGGCTGGTTTATGTTGGTGTGGGTGCTAGATGACTGGTTGGTATGGGGGCTAGATGACTGGTTGGTGTAGGTGGCTGCTATGACTGGTTGGTGTAGGTGGCTGATAGATGACTGGTTGGTGTAGGTGGCTGCTAGATGACTGGTTGGTGTAGGTGGCTGATAGATGACTGGTTGGTGTAGGTGGCTGCTAGATGACTGGATGGTGTAGGTGGCTGCTAGATGACTGGTTGGTATGGCTGCTAGATGACTGGTTGGTATGGGTGCTAGATGACTGGTTGATGTAGGTGGCTGCTTGATGACTGGTTGGTATGGGTGCTAGATGACTGGTTAGTATGGGGGCTAGATGACTCTTTAGTGTAGCTAGCTGCTGTTAGATGACTGGTCGTTGTGGGTGCTAGATGACTAGTTGGTATGGGTGTTTGGTGTGGGTGCTTGATGACTGGTTGGTGTAGGTGGCTGCTTGATGACTGGTTGGTGCAAGTGTCTGTTAGATGACTGGTTGGTGTGGGTTCTAGATGACTGGTTGGTGTAGGTAGTTGCTAGATGACTGGTTGGTGTGGGTGTTAGATGACTGGTTGGTTTGTGTGGGTGCGAGATGACTGGTTGGTATGGGGGCTAGATGACTGGTTGGTGTAGTTGGATGCAAGATGACTGGTTGGTATGGGGTGCTAGATGACTGGTTAGTGTAGGTGGCTTCTCGATGACTGGTCATTGTGGGTGCTAGATGACTGGTTGGTATGACTGGTTGGTGTGGGTGCTAGATGACTGGTTGGTGTAAGTAGCTGCTAGATGACTGGTCGTTGTGGCTGATAGATGACTGGTTGGTGTAGGTGGCTGCTAGATGACTGGTTGATGTAGGTGGCTGCTAGATGACTGGTTGGTATGGGTGCTAGTGCTAGATGACTGGTTGGTATGGGGGCTAGATGACTGGTTAGTGTAGCTGGCTGCTAGATGACTGGTCGTTGTGGGTGCTAGATGACTGGTTGGTATGGGTGCTAGATGACTGGTTGATGTAGGTGGCTGCTAGATGACTGGTTGGTATGGGTGCTAGATGACTGGTTGGTATGGGGGCTAGATGACTGGTTAGTGTAGCTGGCTGCTAGATGACTGGTCGGTGTGGGTGCTAGATGACTGGTTCGTGTCGGTGACCGGTTGGTATGGGTGCTAGATGACTAGTTGGTATGGGTGTTTGGTGTGGGTGCTTGATGACTGGTTGGTATGGGTGCTAGATGACTGGTTGGTGTAAGTGGCTGCTCGATGACTGGTTGTTGTAGGTGGCTGATAGATGACTGGTTGGTGTAGGTGGCTTCTTGATGACTGGTTGGTATGGCTGCTAGATGACTGGTTGGTATGGGTGCTAGATGACTGGTTGGTGTAGGTGGCTGCTAGATGACTGGTTGGTATGGGTGCTAGATGACTGGTTGGTATGGGTGCTAGATGACTGGTTGGTGTGGGTGTTAGATGACTGGTTGGTGTGGATGCTGGATGACTGGTTGGTGTAGGTGGCTGCTCGATGACCGGTTGGTGTGGGTGCTAGATGACTGGCTGGTTGGTGTGGGTGACAGATGACTGGTTGGTGTAGGTGGCTGCTAGATAACTGGTTGGTGTAGGTGGCTGCTTGATGACCGGTTGGTGTGGGTGCAAGATGACTGGTTGGTGTAGGTGGCTGCCAGATGATCGGTTGGTGTGGGTGCTAGATGACTGGCTGGTTGGTGTGGGTGCAAGATGACTGGTTGGTGTTGGAGCTAGATGACTGGCTGGTTGGTGTGGGTGCAAGATGACTGGTTGGTAATGGTGCTAGATGACTGGTTAGTGTAGATGGCTGCTTGATGACTGGTTGGTTTGGGTTTTAGATGACTGGCTGCTTGGTGTAGGTGGCTGCTGTATGACTGGTTGGTGTAGGTAGCTGCTAGATGACTGGTCAGTGTGGGTGCTTGATGACTGGTTGGTGTAGGTGCTAGATGACTGGCTGGTTGATGTTGGTGTGGGTGCTAGATGACTGGCTGGTTTATGTTGGTGTGGGTGCTAGATGACTGGTTGGTATGGGGGCTAGATGACTTGTTGGTGTAGTTGGATGCAAGATGACTGGTTGGTATGGGGGCTATATGACTGGTTAGTGTAGGTGGCTGCTCGATGACTGGTCGTTGTGGGTGCTAGATGACTGGTTGGTATGGGTGTTTGGTGTGGGTGCTAGATGACTGGTTGGTGTAGGTGGCTGATAGATGACTGGTTGGTATGGCTGCTAGATGACTGGTTGGTATGGGTGCTAGATGACTGGTTGATGTAGGTGGCTGCTAGATGACTGGTTGGTATGGGTGCTAGATGACTGGTTGGTATGGGGGCTAGATGACTGGTTAGTGTAGCTGGCTGCTAGATGACTGGTCGTTGTGGGTGCTAGATGACTGGTTGGTGTGGTGCGGTGGTCCGCTAGATGACTAGTTGGTATGGGTGTTTGGTGTGGGTGCTTGATGACTGGTTGGTATGGGTGCTAGATGACTGGTTGGTGTAAGTAGCTGCTAGATGACTGGTCGTTGTGGCTGATAGATGACTGGTTGGTGTAGGTGGCTGCTAGATGACTGTTTGGTATGGGTGCTAGATGACTGGTTGTTGTGGGTGCTAGATGACTGGTTCGTGTAGCTGGCTGCTAGATGACTGGTTGGTATGGGTGTTTGGTGTGGGTGCTTGATGACTGGTTGGTGTAGGTGGCTGCTTGATGACTGTTTGGTGCAGGTGTCTGTTAGATGACTGGTTGGTGTGTGTCTTAGATGACTGGTCGGTGTAGGTAGTTGCTAGATGACTGGTTGGTATGGGGGCTAGATGACTGGTTGGTGTAGTTGGATGCAAGATGACTGGTTGGTATGGGGGCTAGATGACTGGTTAGTGTAGGTGGCTTCTCGATGACTGGTCATTGTGGGTGCTAGATGACTGGTTGGTATGGGTGTTTGGTGTGGGTGCTAGATGACTGGTTGGTGTTGGTGGCTGCTAGATGACTGGTTGGTATGGGTGCTAGATGACTGGTTGGTGTAAGTAGCTGCTAGATGACTGGTCGTTCTGGCTGATAGATGACTGGTTGGTGTAGGTGGCTGCTAGATGACTGTTTGGTATGGGTGCTAGATGACTGGTTGTTGTGGGTGCTAGATGACTGGTTCGTGTAGCTGGCTGCTAGATGACTGGTTGGTATGGGTGTTTGGTGTGGGTGCTTGATGACTGGTTGGTGTAGGTGGCTGCTAGATGACTGGTTGGTATGGGTGCTAGATGACTGGTTGGTGTAAGTGGCTGCTCGATGACTGGTGTTGTGGGTGCTAGATGACTGGTTGGTGTAGGTGGCTGCTAGATGACTGGTTGTTGTAGGTGGCTGATAGATGACTGGTTGGTGTAGGTGGATTCTTGATGACTGGTTGGTATGGCTGCTAGATGACTGGTTGGTATGGGTGCTAGATGACTGGTTGGTGTAGGTTGCTGCTAGATGACTGGTTGGTATGGGTGCTAGATGACTGGTTGGTATGGGTGCTAGATGACTGGTTGGTGTGGGTGCTCGATGACTTGCTGGTTGGTGTGAGTGCAAGATGACTGGTTGGTGTAGGTGGCTGCTAGATAACTGGTTGGTGTGGGTGTTAGATGACTGGTTGGTTGGTGTGGGTGCGAGATGACTGGTTGGTATGGGGGCTAGATGACTGGTTGGTGTAGTTGGATGCAAGATGACTGGTTGGTATGGGGGCTAGATGACTGGTTAGTGTAGGTGGCTTCTCGATGACTGGTCATTGTGGGTGCTAGATGACTGGTTGGTATGGGTGTTTGGTGTGGGTGCTAGATGACTGGTTGGTGTTGGTGGCTGCTAGATGACTGGTTGGTATGGGTGCTAGATGACTGGTTGGTATGGGGGCTAGATGACTGGTTAGTGTAGGTGGCTGCTAGATGACTGGTTGGTATGGGTGTTTGGTGTGGGTGCTTGATGACTGGTTGGTGTAGGTGGCTGCTAGATGACTGGTTGGTATGTGTGCTAGATGACTGGTCGTTGTGGGTGCTAGATGACTGGTTCGTGTAGGTGGCTGCTAGATGCCTGGTTGGTATGGGTGTTTGGTGTGGGTGCTTGATGACTGGTTGGTGTAGGTGGCTGCTAGATGACTGGTTGGTATGGGTGCTAGATGACTGGTTGGTGTAGGTGGCTGCTAGATGACTGGTTGATGTAGGTGGCTGCTAGATGACTGGTTGGTATGGGGGCTAGATGACTGGTTAGTGTAGCTGGCTGCTAGATGACTGGTCGTTGTGGGTGCTAGATGACTGGTTCGTGTAGGTGGCTGCTAGATGACTGGTTGGTATGGGTGTTTGGTGTGGGTGCTTGATGACTGGTTGGTGTAGGTGGCTGCTAGATGACTGGTTGGTATGGGTGCTAGATGACTGGTTGGTGTAAGTGGCTGATAGATGACTGGTTGGTGTAGGTGGCTTCTTGATGACTGGTTGGAATGGCTGCTAGATGACTGGTTGGTATGGGTCTAGATGACTGGTTGGTGTAAGTGGCTGATAGATGACTGGTTGGTGTAGGTGGCTTGTTGATGACTGGTTGGAATGGCTGCTAGATGACTGGTTGGTATGGGTGCTAGATGACTGGTTGGTTTGGTGCTAGATGACTGGTTGGTGTAGGTGGCTGCTAGATGACTGGTTGGTATGGGTGCTAGATGACTGGTTGGTGTGGGTGCTCGATGACTGGTTGGTGTAGGTGGCTGCTAGATGACTGGTTGTTGTAGGTGGCTGATAGATAACTGGTTGGTATGGCTGCTAGATGACTGGTTGGTATGGGGGCTAGATGACTGGTTAGTGCTAGATGACTGGTTGGGTGGCTTCTCGATGACTGGTCATTGTGGGTGGGTGCTAGATGACTGGTTGGTATGGGGGCTAGATGACTGGTTGTTGTGGCTGAGATGACTGGTAGCTGGCTGATGACTAGATGACTGGTGGTTGTTGGGTGGGTGCTAGATGACTGGTTTAGATGACTGGTCAGGTGGCTGCTAGATGACTGGTTGGTATGGGTGTTTGGTGTGGGTGCTTGATGACTGGTTGGTGTAGGTGGCTGCTAGATGACTGGTTGGTATGGTTGCTAGATGACTGGTTGGTGTAAGTGGCTGCTCGATGACTGGTCGTTGTGGGTGCTAGATGACTGGTTGGTGTAGGTGGCTGCTAGATTACTGGTTGTTGTAGGTGGCTGATAGATGACTGGTTGGTGTAGGTGGCTTCTTGATGACTGGTTGGTATGGCTGCTAGATGACTGGTTGGTATGGGTGCTAGATGACTGGTTGGTATGGTGGCTAGATGACTGGTTAGTGTAGCTGGCTGCTAGATGACTGGTCGTTGTGGGTGCTAGATGACTGGTTCATGTCGGTGGCTGCTAGATGACTAGTTGGTATGGGTGTTTGGTGTGGGTGCTTGATGACTGGTTGGTGTAGGTGGCTGCTTGATGACTGTTTGGTGCAGGTGTCTTTTAGATGACTGGTTGGTGTGGGTTCTAGATGACTGGTCGGTGTAGGTAGTTGCTAGATGACTGGTGGGTGTGGGTGTTAGATGACTGGTTGGTTGGTGTGGGTGCGAGATGACTGGTTGGTATGGGGGCTAGATGACTGGTTGGTGTAGTTGGATGCAAGATGACTGGTTGGTATGGGGGCTAGATGACTGGTTAGTGTAGGTGGCTTCTCGATGACTGGTCATTGTGGGTGCTAGATGACTGGTTGGTATGGGTGTTTGGTGTGGGTGCTAGATGACTGGTTGGTGTTGGTGGCTGCTAGATGACTGGTTGGTATGGGTGCTAGATGACTGGTTGGTGTAGGTGGCTGCTAGATGACTGGTTGATGTAGGTGGCTGCTAGATGACTGGTTGGTATGGGTGCTAGATGACTGGTTGGTATGGGGGCTAGATGACTGGTTAGTGTAGCTGGCTGCTAGATGACTGGTCGTTGTGGGTGCTAGATGACTGGTTCGTGTAGGTGGCTGCTAGATGACTGGTTGGTATGGGTGTTTGGTGTGGGTGCTTGATGACTGGTTGGTGTAGGTGGCTGCTAGATGACTGGTTGGTATGGGTGCTAGATGACTGGTTGGTGTAAGTGGCTGCTCGATGACTGGTCGTTGTGGGTGCTAGATGACTGGTTGGTGTAGGTGGCTGCTAGATGACTGGTTGTTGTAGGTGGCTGATAGATGACTGGTTGGTGTAGGTGGCATCTTGATGACTGGTTGGTATGGCTGCTAGATGACTGGTTGGTATGGGTGCTAGATGACTGGTTGGTGTAGGTGGCTGCTAGATGACTGGTTGGTATGGGTGCTAGATGACTGGTTGGTATGGGTGCTAGATGACTGGTTGGTGTGGGTGCTCTATGACTGGTTGGTTGGTGTGGGTGCAAGGTGACTGGTTGGTAATGGTGCTAGATGACTGGTTAGTGTAAATGGCTGCTTGATGACTGGTTGGTTTGGGTTTTAGATGATTGGCTGCTTGGTGTAGGTGGCTGCTGGTTGACTGGTTGGTGTAGTTGCTAGATGACTGGTCGGTGTGGTGGCTGCTAGATGACTGGTCGGTGTGGGTGCTAGATGACTGGTTTGTATAGGTGCTAGATGACTGGTTGGTGTAGGTGGCTGCTAGATGACTGGTTGGTATAGGTGCTAGGTGACTGGTTGGTGTAGGTGTTAGATGACTGGTTAGTGTAGATGGCTGCTAGATGACTGGTTGGTATGGGTGGCTGCTAGATGACTGGTTGGGGTTGGTTCTAGATGACTGGTCAGTGTAGGTAGTTGCTAGATGACTGGTTGGTGTGGGTGTTCGATGACTGGCTGGTATGGGGGCTAGATGACTGGTTGGTGTAGTTGGATGCTAGATGACTGGTTGGTTGGTGTGGGTGCTAAATGACTGGTTGGTGTGGATGCTAGATGACTGGTTGGTGTAGGTGGCTGCTTGATGACTGGTTGGTGCAGGTGTCTGTTAGATGACTGGTTGGTGTGGGAGTTAGATGACTGGTTGGTTGGTGTGGGTGCTAGATGACTGGTTGGTATGGGGGCTAGATGACTGGTTGGTGTAGTTGGATGCAAGATGACTGGTTGGTATGGGGGCTAGATGACTGGTTAGTGTAGGTGGCTGCTCGATGACTGGTCGTTGTGGGTGCTAGATGACCGGTTGGTGTAGGTGGCTGCTAGATGACTGGTTGGTATGGGTGCTAGATGACTGGTTGGTGTAAGTAGCTGCTAGATGACTGGTCGTTGTGGGTGCTCGACGACCGGTTGGTGTAGGTGGCTACAAGATGACTGGTTGGTTTAGGTGGCTGATAGATGACTGGTTGGTGTAGGTGGCTGCTAGATGACTGGTTGGTGTAGGTGGCTGCTAGATGACTGGTTGTGAATGTCAGGGATGAGGGCCTTGTCGGGCGTCTGAAGTAAATCCTTCCCGTCCGACTCGTTAAAGAAAAAGTCTTCCTCCAGATCGGGGTGAGTAATCACCGTCCTGATATCTAGAAGCCCTTTTCGGTCATAAGACACAGTGGCAGAAACATTAAGTACAAAATAAGTTACAAATAACGCAAAAAAACGCACTCAATAGTACAATTCGTTTGGAGATCCTACAACGGCAGCCATCTACTATTATCATGATTATCGATATTACTGAGTATTTCATCAAAGCACTATGAGAATACGGATGCAAATCCAGGCCCCTAACAGAGTATAGCATCGTCTTAAATCCTGCTTAAAATCAAGCATTCCCATATGGATCAATGAAAAAAATATATTTAAAGGCACAAAAAAAGCCCATAATGCCAGACTTACTGTGTGAGGCCAAGAGAAACAATGTGCTTGGCCAAAAAAGTCTGTCTGAAATACACCAAGCTAATTCCATTCTCTCTCATGACAAAATGGGCTGGAGGGAAGAGGAGGGGGTCACAACTTCAAAACTGGCTGGTAAATTACACACTTCATTCAAATAATTTGCGTCTGAGTACTGATATATCACACATAGACTAGATTAAAAAATGGCTTAAGGGCAAATCTCATTCATTACAGTTGCGCAGGGCCAAAGTCACAGCATTACGGAGTGATTTATAGACAGTCAAATGAAACGGTGTGGATGGGAGGGGAGAGAGCAGTGCCAGTCGTCAGTCCATTTGGTGCATTAAAGTGAAGTGTAATGGTCTCACTGACTGAATGATGATGGGAAAATGGCCTCCCTGTTTGGGAGCCCTTGAAGTGATTGATTACCATGTGGATTGAATACAACGCTCTATGACCAATCACGCTTTCCGCAACTCATCGTAGGCATAAACAAAAGAGGGGCCATAGAGCGACTGGACCATTGGCGTGGCCCATTCCCTCTGCCTGAAGCAGATACAGCTGTTTCTCAGCCAAACTCACTGTGTCGTCCAAACAGAAGCCTCCAACAGTGAATAATGGTTGTAACTCAATAGCTTTGTCCATTTCTCAAAAGTGCCCAAACACATCAGGCTTGCTTGTTTTCAGATAGGCATCTCGCATTAAGAATTGCCAACAATTCAATTAAAACTTGCTTTAAGTAATACAAAGCAATGAGTTCACGTTCTGGAAAGTGATCATCAACTGATAATAACTTGACATAGCGTCATAAGAGATAGAGAATGGTCCATCTCAGTAGATTGTGTGCGTGAGTGCAATGGTAAGAGTTCATACGGTCAATTGTGTAAGTGACTGTGCTTTACTGTATTAGTTGTAAGTGTCTTGGCAGATATACTGCAGACTGATACAGAGGTTTAAAGATTACTCTGGGATTTGAAGAAAATGAGCTGAAGAAATAAAACCATCTAATGAGTGGATGTAACTTTGTTTCAAGACTATATGGTTTCTTTCTCTGCCTAAGTGCTAAGGGATTTCCCCTATCTACAGCCAATTATTCCTGAGTTGAAGGGAAAAACTCCAGCGCTCCTTACTGAGGCAAAGATAACTTTGGTGTATTCATAAGTGGTCAGAGAATATACCTCAAGTCTAATTTTGTATCTATAATGATTTCTTGCAGTAATAATAACACAGAAAAGTAGTTTTGTAATTGGGTCACATGAAGCGAACGTTGGAGGTGAAATCCATCATGTTGATTGCTGGCTCTGTCCGTGGGTTGAGTTTCTGCAGATGTAGTGGGTCTCGGGAGAGGAGCTGCACTGCTCAGCTAGCGCTGCTCGCACTGCTGAGAGCAGCTCTTTACCTTTGTTACTGAACCCAAATGTCTGAACCCCAATGATAAATCACTCACTTTTTATGCGGAGCTCCGACAGGCCATGGCACCGGGTCAGGCCTTTATTCAGAAATCAGACGTCTGAGCGGCCCGGCTGGACGAGACAAGGCCTGCAGAAATACACCCTGATGTGATCATTCTGTCAGCAAGCAGCCCAGGTGGTGTGTGGGGGGGGGGATAAACTACTCCAGTCCCACTCGGATGCCATCTATACCCAGTAAACCCTGCAATTTGCTGAGATTTGGGCCATAAATTTGTCATAACAAATCCTTTCCAGGAGGCATTCCATCTTCTGTTGGCGTTGATCGCTAAATGTGCTGCTATGCAAATGCAGGAGCTGTTCCGGATATCTCTCTGGGAGAGGAAGGCTGTCTGTCTTGCTGTCTGTTTTTCTCAGAAGGAGGTCATTGATGTGAACTCTTCTCTCTGAGTGTCCATGAGGGAGGTATGGCAGAGGACCCAGTCTGGTGAGGGTCTGTGTGATCACACATGGACATCTTGGCAGGGATCCGATGAGTAATGGAGGGGTTTTCATGGCCTTTGGACATCCATGACCAAATCAGTCAGAGCGGTCATTTAGTCCTAGCCAGCAGTAAGAAAACAAGTCGAGGGGAGATTGGTGTCCAGCCAAAAGCAACATGGCGGACTCACTGTCTTTCACTCCTTGATGAACGCCCCAGGCAGATATTCTGTGAATCAAAGCATTTTCTTCTGTCCCCCTACTTCATCTCTCTACCAGAGGTGATTCATGCATGCATGATGTCATACGGAATGCCATTTCTTAAATGGTCTTATGTGTGAGGGGCCATTGTCTTGGCCAGTGTCTGCTGTACCGATTAAAAAAATATGAAATGATGAACAGTTAAAGGTCCAATGCAGCCATTTTTTTATCTCAATATTAATTTCTTTCTCAATATGAATTTCCTTTCTGGGTAACAATTAAGTACCTCACTGTGATTGTTTTCAATTAAAATGGTCCAGAAGAAACAAAAATAGTTTCTTAGCTAAGAGAAATTTCTCAAGCAATCATTTTTCTAGGACTGTTTTGGATTGGTCTGGGTGGGGAAGGGAAAACTGAAAACTAGCTGTTATTGGCAGAGAGGTTTGGAACTCGCTTTCTTATTGGTCTATTAACTAATTTATATATAATAATAATATATAATATTATATAAATATTATATAAATATTTACCGCCTGGTGACATCACCAGGTGGTCTTTTCAAACAGCTCTTACACTAAAAGGGCATTAACACAATTTTCACAAGTTCACAGTATTATTCCAACCTCATTGTCACAAAGGAAATTATGGGTAGCTCTAATGCGAAGGGTCTACCATGATCGCGACACATGATGACAGCTGAGGCTGATATGATCTTGCTTGGGCTATGTAGTGAAAACCTTAAGACAATCCTTGCTTTAGTGAGTGCTTCAGGAGCAGGGGGCTTTTAGTGCTGTTGCAGGACATGTAAAGTGTGGTGTGAAAGGCCCCAGTGATTCCCGTCGGGCCAGTAGAAGGTATTTTAATGGCTCACTGACCCCAGTAGCCAGGCTGTCACCACCTCTCTCACAGGGTCCGCATTGTGCTGCTGTTAACTAGACATCAAGACCCCAGAAACGCAGGAGGCTCCAGCAGGGCCCTCCGACCGAGGGGCCACAAAAGAATGAAATGGAAGAAAAACAAGAGCACCTCACAAAAGGTCTTAACATCACATGGTTGGCTGGAGAGACCAGGAAGGGAGATATGTCTTTACATATCGGCATGCCACCGAAACATCAATTCTTCATGCAACTCTTCACTACAAGGGAGTGCCCTGTGCCCCAGTCATTGTGTGATCATCATGCCTATGTTTATCCAGAATGGAACGGAATAGACATTATAGTTCAAACAGTCAAAATTAATTTAATTAGTTAGGTTTAGAGTGTAAATGCTTTTTTAAATGATGTATGAAAACCTTTAATAATAATATAATATAATTCCTGTTTTCATAGTTGCAATATCTAAAGTACTGTACATTTTAACAGCAGCCAGCACATACAGTTATTCTACAATGTGGGAGATCTGCGGACTTGACTCTCTCGTTGGCTGGGCGCTGCAAAGCGTCACCATCTGTCACTGCTAAAGCAGTAGTCTACCCCCTGGTCTCTCTGTCAGTAAGAAAACAGTGTGGAGCAATACGCTGTGAAGTTTGCCAAACGATTTACCGATTTAAATGTTGACCTCCAATCTACATATGAGTAAAAAGAAAGACAACTAATCAAGCGCGTCCTGGAATTGCACTGCCGAGAGCTGTGGAGGATTTTTCTCACATTTTGGCACATTCAAACACTAAAGAAAGACTGTCCTTGATGGAATAATTCGTTTTGCCTCGAAAATATGACGAATATATTATTACATCTGGTGCATTTGATGTTATTTTTTCATTCCGTTATCGGGGAAGTTTTATCAGAGGAGCCATTCGAAATTACGCAGCAGGACAGCGATATCCACGAAACTACCGATGGCACCTCCTCGCGCGAAAGCGCACGGCGGGACATGGTCTCCATCAATATGTTTAAAGTCTATGAAAAGTACAGTAAGGAACCACAACGCCATCGAGACGAAAATACCGTCAGAAGTTTTAAGGCTATTCTAGGTGAGTGTTCTCCTGCCCTATGTACGGCAGTATATTTTATGTAGGCCTTTTTAACGTACGATGTCATTGAGTGTCCCGAAAGCCGTCTGCTACATAAAATGCATTATTATTATATGTGCATATGTTACTGCATGACACTGTAATGTCCCATAACCAAATATGAAGTGGCGGGCTGCTGTAGGTAGGATACAGCAGCTACAGTAGCCTATATCAGTTGGAACCTTACAATGACATAAATATAATTTTGCAAGAGCAAAACGTAAATCATAAATAAAGTTCAGCTACTGAATGTGTTTAATATAAGCACCCCCATGCCCTGTCACTACTTGATACAAGCTCAATGTGAGAGTATAGGCTACTGTTAGTATCCACGACATATTAGACCAAAGCCGATTATGACGCCAATAGAGGCGCATGGAAAATTCTTCTCGTGCGCTCCTAAGCATTTCCACATGTCTGAGACCTTTTCAGAGGCAATGTTTATCTTTCAAACAGCAGTGGGAGTCAAGGGATGAAATTAAGATGATTGTTTATTGTAATCCAAATGTTGTATATTGCAATCAGATCGTTATCATGCCATGTGGTAGCATGCACTATAACCTGCTGTATGTGATGCTATTTCACCCAGAGCTAATCATTCATTGTTTTTATGAAATTATAGTTAGCAGAGAAAACAGTTGAAAGTAAGCTACATTGAAAAATAAAGTGTAGAATTGAAAATGCTGTCACCACGTCTTTCCATTGTCTTGTCTTTTTTTTGCAGGAGTCTCCAAGAGCAGTGTGTGGTTCCATTTCAACCTGTCGTCCATCCAGGAGTCGGAGGACATCCTGTCCGCCACATTCCACTTCCTGGACCAGCGTCCCCGCCACCGACCCTGGATCTGCCGGCGCTCCCGAAGCGCTTCCTGTCGCCTTCAGTGGCATCCCCCGTCCCAGCTCCTCTTCCGAGGAACGTCCCCAAACTCTGCCTTTGCCTCCTTGCTGGGCAACGTCACCCTGCCCCCTCCCAAGAGAGGGTCCTGGCAGACAAGTGATGTCTCCGCTGTAGTCAAAGAGGCCCGCATCCTGGGAGTCTTCCTCATTACTGCTGAGTTTGACTTCGGGATGAGGCCCCAGAGGAACCAGGAGCGCCTTTCTCCAGCCATCCTACCATACGTCCTGGCGTATGCCAACGACATGGCCATATCTGAGCCCAACAGTGTGGCCATGACCCTGCAGAGGTACGGGCCGTTCCCTTCGGGGGAGGAGCCCACCCGGTCATCCAACGAATCTCCTCCAGCCTCTAGGCTGAAAAGAGAAGCTTTGTCCCCCCTGGACCAAATACTGGACAATGACCTGCCTGAGGTCCAGTTCAACACCCTGAAGAGCCATGAGCTATGGGAGAGCACTTATTTGGTTCCCAAGATCAAGCCCTCAGTGAAAGATGGGCAAAAGCATGGCCAGGAGAGTAGTGAGGGGTTGAATAAGCCCCAGGTGCTGAGCTTTGATGAGAGGACCATGAAGAAGGCTCGCAGGAGACAGTGGAGTGAGCCCAGGGTCTGCGCCCGACGCTACCTGAGAGTGGATTTTGCAGACATCGGCTGGAGCGAGTGGGTGCTAGCCCCGAAAGCCTTTGATGCCTACTACTGTGCAGGCACCTGCGGATTTCCTATTCCTAAGGTAAGTTAGCGTAGTGTTTTACTTAAGTGTGTTATGTAGTATTTATTTAGTAAATAAAATATTGAATTGTTTTGAAAATATGTTTGGAATTGCTTTAATTGATCAGATGACGAAGGGCATGCTGGATAAAATATACTACATGACTAAAAGTATGTAGACACCTGCTCATTGAACATCTCATTCCAAAATCATGGGCAATAATATGGAGTTGGTCCCCCCTTTGGTGCTATAACAGCCTCTACTCTTCTGGGAAGGCTTTCCACTAGATGTTGGAACATTGCTGCAGGGACTTGCTTCCATTCAGCCACAAGAGCGTTAGTGAGGTCGGGCACTGATGTTGGGCGATTAGGCCTGGCTTGCAGTCTGCGTTCCAATTCATCCCAAAGATGTTCAATGGGGTTGAGATCAGGGCTCTGTGCAGGCCAGTCAACTTCTTCCACACCGATCTCGACAAACCATTTCTGTATGGACCTCGATTTGTGCAGCCAGACCATTGTCATGCTGAAACAGGAAAGGGCCCTTCACTGGAACTCAGGGGCCTAGCCTGAACCATGAAATTAGCCCAAGCCCATTATTCCTCCTCCACCAAACTTTAAAGTGGGCACTATGCATTGGGGCAAGTAGTGTTCTCCTGGCATCCGCCAAACCCAGATTCGTCCGTCAAACTGCCAGATGGTGAAGCGTGATTCATCACTCCAGAGATGGCGTTTCCACTGCTCCAGAGTCCAATGGAGGCGAGCTTTACACCAATCCAGCTGGGAATTGTGCATTGTGATCTTAGGCTTGTTTGTGGCTGCTCGGCCATGGGAACCCATTTCATGAAGCTCCCAACGAACAGTTTTTATGCTGACGTTGCTTCCAGAGGCAGTTTGGAACTCGATAGTGAGTGTTGCAACTGAGAATAGATGATATTTACGTGCTTCAGCACTCGGCGGTCCCGTTTTGTGAGCTTGTGTGGCCTACCACTTCGCGGCTGAGCTGTTGTTGCTCTTAGACATTTCCACTTCACAATAACAGCACTTACAGTTGACCGGGGCAGCTCTAGCAGGGCAGAAATGTGAGGAACTGACTTGTTGGAAAGGTGGCATGCTATGACAGTGCTATGTTGAATGTCACTGAGCTCTTCAGTAAGGCCATTCTACTGCCAATGTTTGTCTATGGAGATTGCATGGCTGTGTGCTAGATTTTATACACCTGTCAGCAACGGTTGTGGCTGAAATAACCAATCCACTCATTTGAAGGAGTGTCTACATCTTTTGTATATATAGTGTACATGCCTAACAAACGTGATGTCATCATCATACTCTCTTGTGAAAGAGAATCCCTCTTAACTCCAGCTTCTTTCCCTCTCTGGCTCCCAGGTTGCACGGCCCTCGAACCACGCCACCATCCAAAGCATTGTGAGGGCGGTGGGAATCGTTCCCGGCATTCCGGAGCCCTGCTGTGTTCCGGACAGGATGAGCTCTCTGAGTGTTCTCTTCCTGGACCCCAGCCGGAACATGGTGTTGAAGGTTTACCCCAACATGTCTGTGGAGACCTGCGCCTGCCAGTAGAACCACCCGGAAGGAGCCTCAATGCATAATGCATGAGCCAGAGTACAATGAATCAGACAGAGTGGAGCAGAAGAGACATTCAGTCAGTACAGTAAAAAAGACAGACATCTTTGGATGAGGCTGCGATGGATAAACCCACCATGGAGGGAGATCTGGATTATAGATAAGGGTTTCTGGATTATAGATAAGGGTGGCGAGATGCAGAGAACGCCGTGTCTGACCATCAGATCAGTGTGATTCACACAGACATTTCCTTGTCGTTCAGCAGCTCAACTGTAGTTGAATTTGGGCCTGTATCACTGTCAGTTCCAAGTCTTCAGCCATCCAGAGCTCCTGATGTATACACGGATTCCAAAGTAACTCAAATGATGGACCCTATTGCCATGTACTGGACTTCGGTGGGGGCTGGTGGGAGTAGCTAGAGGAGGACGGGCTCCTTGCAATGGCTTGAATGGAATAGATGGAATGCTATCAAACACATGGAAACGACATGTACGACTCAGTTCCATTCACTCAGTTTCAGCCATTGCAATGAGCCCCTACTCCTATAGCTCCTCCCACCAGCCTCCACTGCTGCACTTAGACTATTGGACTCAGGTGAGCTTTAGATGTGATGTCTTCATACGGTACAAGACTCAAAAGCTGAACCTCTGTAAATAATAATGTAACTAATACAACTAAATAAGACTTATTTCTGTAAATATTTGCTGGGATCTTAAACTATGTTTTGCCTGTAGTGTTCACTAGTTGTGCAGTTTGAATTCATCTGTCAACATAAATGGTTAATACATGAGAGAATGTACTGTTATAATAAATAATCCCATGTTGTTTTCTGACATGTCATGTTTGCATAAGTTTGAATCAGGAATCCATTGTCATCATATTCAGCGAAGAAAATGGAGCTAGACAGCACATTCCTGCCACCTGCTGTTTTGAAATAGAAAATAGTTTTCAAAAAATTGCCATTTGAAGAGATAGACCTGATATTGATTGTTTTGATCTTATTGACGGAAAGATTGTGAGAGCTTAATTACTTATAGACCACTAGTGCGAAGTTATTACATTCAACATTTTCAGCATCATACTGTAGTTGATTAACGTCAAACTACCTCAAAAGTCTTGAGAATATTGTGCTATGTCATTTCTATTCCAACATTGTGAATTGTGCATTTATCCTTTGTTCAGGCTTTGTCCGGTTTTGATCATGTGTGCTTTCATTGTCCAAATATGGCCTAGATTGACTCAAAACTTAAATGGAAATAAACTGAATGCTCCATAAAGTGGAGTACATGAATAATGAGAACCCTGGGAGATTGGTTGGGGTTGTAATCATTTTATGATGACCTTGTCCTGAGTCCTCATAGGCTGCGTTTACACAGGCTGCCCAATTCTGATCTTTTTTTTCACTAGTTGGTCGTTTGACCAATCAGATCAGCACTGAAAAAGATCTGATGTGAAAAACTCTGATGTGATTGGTCAAAACAACAATCAGTGGAGAGAAAAAAAGCATCCTACATATTTACAGTATTAGCCAAGCAGCTAATATTAGAATTACAGGAATGTTTAGGGAATAGGAATGCGTTACTCATTTCAGACTCAAATAAAGAACGTACCTTAATCACCAAATCACTTGTTTATCTGGTGCATTCTTCTCTACGGAAAATGCATGTCAGAGGATATTTAACTGGCCTTTACTCATAAAGATATCCCACAGAGTGGGGTGGGGGGGGGGGGGGGGGGGGGGTCTGCCTGAATGTGTGAGAGAGAAAAACACACTGTTGGAAAGTGCCAGGACTCAAGCCAATGTCCTCAGACACATTGGCCTCGGATGTCACTGGATCATAGCCACAGTGTTTACTGGTGATGAAGAAGGTGTTCTACACAAATAATTCCCCTTGGAATATCGAGTGCTGCCAATTTAACCTGTAACTAACATTTCTGAGATCTGACATCTTTATTGCTTTATGTATCTGAAAGACTCTGAAGAAAACATGTCCTGTATCAATATGGGAAAGTTCTCACTACTTATGGTGATTTCCGTCGGCCTCAAACTATGACCCGTCAGTGGGAAGCAAGTGGGAAGAATTTAGCAAAGTGTTTGTCAGTAGTCTCGCAATTTCCAGCGCCTCGCTCATTATCGCAGTGTGTCTGTCAAATGTTTACAGAATATTCATTAACGGCAAGCGCCCTAATGATAACAAGGCCCAAATGAAGATACAGTGTCAATGGTCGAGATAAGAATGGCTGTGCTACTATTTTGGTTGAAACGAGGCTACTGTTTACTCTAGAACATGGGAGCGGATCCCAGCTCTAGCATAGAAGAAGCTCAATTTCAACAGATTGTCACCCAAAGTCCATGTTAAATACATAGTGGGAACTGGGAAGGTAAAGTGTGTTGATTGGGAAGGATTTGCTCTGAAGATGCAATGCTCAAGGCGTTTCTTCTTCCAGATGTGTCTGAGTTTGCTGGTGTCCACGGGGTCCTGTAGATGCAAGTCACTGAACGATGTCCTCCAAAGTGAAGCTCCTGAGAGCTTCACTGAGACTTCCAAGCAGGACTTTGTTGAAAAGGAGGAAATGGACAGCAGGTTACAGAGCTTTCTGGAAAACATGAAGGAAGGGTTTCTGAGAGAACTCAACTTATCAGATATCCCACAAGAGCACATCAAGATATACCCACCGCCGTTCATGATTGAACTGTACAACAAGTATGCCTCCGACAAGTCTGCGATGCCTCGTTCTGATGTCATTCGCAGCTTCACCGTTCAAGGTATGTACATAGGCAAGTCAAACAGGAATATTGGGGGCAAGACTTATGCCACAGGGTTTTTTTTCAAATCAGTTATCACAACATTTACATACATACAGTGGCTTCAGAAAGTATTCACAAATATTCACACCCCTTGACATTTTGGACAATTTGTTGTGTTACAAAGTGGGATTAAAATGGATTTAATTGTCATTTTTGGTCAACGATCTACACAAAATACTCTGTTATGTTAACGTGGAAGAAAAATTCTAACATTGATGAAATATTTAGGAAAACTACAACACTAATATATCTTGATTAGATAAGTATTCACCCCCCTGAGACAATACATGTTAGAAACACCTTTGGCAGCGATTACAGCTGTGAGTCTTTTTGAGTAAGTCTCTAAGAGCTTTGCACACCTGGATTGTACAGGATTTGCCCATTATTCTTTTTTAAATTCTTCAATCTTTGTCAAGTTGGTTGTTGATCATCGTCAGAAAGCCATTTTCAAGTCTTGCCATAGATTTTCAAGCTGATTTAAGTCAAAACTGTAACTAAGCCCCTCAGGAAAATTCAATGTCGTCTTGGTAAGCAACTCCAGAGTAGATTTGGCCTTGTGTTTTAGGTTATTGTCCAGCTGAAAGATACATTTGTCTTCCGGTGTCTGTTGCAAAGAAGACTGAACCAGGTTTTCCTCTAGGGCTTTGCCTGTGCTTAGCTGTGTTCCGTATCTTTTTATCCCCACAAACTCCCCTAGTCCTTGCCGATGACAAGCATACCCATAACATGATGCAGCCACCACCATGCTTGAAAATATGAAGAGTGGTACTCAGTAATGCGTTGTGTTGGATATGTCCTAAACATAACACTTTGTATTCAGGACAAAACATTTATTTCTCTGCCACATTCTTTACAGTATTACTTACATGCCTTGTTGCAAACATGATGGATGTTTTGTAATATTTTGTTCTGTACAGGCTTCCTTCTTTTCACTCTGTCATTTAGATTAGTTTTGTGGAGTAACTACAATGTTGTTGATCCATCCTCAGTTTTGTCATACAGTGTCACAACCATTAAACTGTGTAACTCTTTTAAAATCACCATTGGCTCATGGTGAAAGTCCTGAGCAGTTTCCTTCCTCTCTGGCAACTGAATTAGGATGGATGCTTGTATATTTGTAGTGACTACCATAACAAAGGCTTGCCATAACAAAGGGGTTGAATACTTATTGACTGAAGACATTTCAGCTTATCAATATTTATTTTTTAAATATTTATTTTGCTTCAAACAAAAATCCACTTTGACATTATGGGCTATTGTGTATAGATCAGTGACGTAACATCTCAATTTAAACAATACACAAGTCAGGCTGTAACACAACAAAATGTGGAAAAAGTAAAGAGGTCTGAATAGTTCTGAAGGCATTATGTTAGTACTGTATGCTTATTAAGCAAGCCTGTGTGCCTCTATGGCTATTGATTCAAATATGAAACATCAAATATGAAACTGCATATGCCTGTTGTCTACTTTCGCAGATGTTAGTCACTCTGCAAAAAATGGAACAAAGTCAAAACACAGACTGCTGTTCAATGTAACTGTCCCAAATCACGAAGAGGTCACCATGGCGGAACTCAGGCTATTCACCCTGCTGGATAATAGGGCGACCTCGCACTCAACCTCCTCCAATCAGATCGGGGCTTCCATAAAGGTCTATGAAGTGGAGTATAAAGGAAACAATGTCACAGCCCACTTTGTGAATGGGAAAGAGGTCGTTGGGGCCCATCACTCTTGGGAAGCTTTCGATGTGACCACCGCCATCCAGAGTTGGGTCAAATCAGGCCGTGGGGCCAGTGCATTTGAGGTGGTGGTCGACAGGTGGGACTGTGGGCCTTTCAAAGGCGGAGGTTTTGACGTGAGCGTGGCTGTGGGGGATAACCAGTCAGCTGCTTTGATTGTCTTCTCTGATGACCTGGGGAGCAGGAAGAGAGAGGCCAAGAAGGAGCTGAAGGAGGAGATAGTCCATGAGGAAGAGACGGTCTTCTCAGGGAGCGACTGGCAAGGGCCCGACTTCAATGAGATCCCCGTGGACCTACACCCCAGGCGGAAGAGGCAGGGGGACACCAGCTACTGCCGACGGACCTCCATGCGCGTCAAATTCAAAGATATCGGCTGGGACCAGTGGATCGTAGCGCCCCCTGAGTATGACGCCTTTGAGTGTAGAGGGGTGTGTTACTACCCCCTGACTGAAGACATGACCCCTTCCAAACACGCCCTCATCCAAACCTTGGTCAATCTCAAGAACCCCAAAAAAGCCAACATGGCATGTTGCGTTCCCACAAAACTGGCCCCAATCCCGGTCATGTACCAGGAGAATGGTGTCATCACCTTGCGACAGATGTATGAGGAGATGAAGGTGGCAGAGTGTGGATGTAGGTAGTAAGAGGTAACATCCACGGTGGTTCCCTTGACCCTTTACTGTAAATCTGTACATTCCTGTTGTAAGATGCTTTTGAGTTATTTTATTTAGTATAAGCTCAGAAAATATATCAATAAAACCTGAAATTCAGTATTTATTAACTATGTATCATTATTGTAATGGTTTTAGAAAACAAAAGAGATGATAAATTGGATCTATTATGAAGTCAGTGTTCATCAATTGTTTGATATCTATAACAAAATGATCATAATCGAAAAGAGTAGATTTTGAAAGTATTTTTTTAATAACAGGGCATTTCTGTAGTGTACGCAAGAGGCGTCACTACAGTACCTGGTTCGAATCCAGGCTGTATCACATCCGGCCGTGATGGGGAGTCCCACAGGATGTGCACAATTGTCCCAGCATCGTCCGGGTTTGGCCGGGATAGGCCGTCATTGTAAAAAATAATTTGTTCTTAACTGACTTGCCTAGTTAAAAAAAGGTTAAATAAAAATGATGATTATGACTTCTAAATGATTCATTTGAATTAAACATGTAGTGTTCTAATTAGTTTCATATTAGAGGCAGAAACTGCTCTATAGCATAGCAGTGTATTTCTCCGCTAAATATGTTCTACTGTATAAATTTATATTAATTTTGAATTTCTAAAGTTCAACTTTTGGGGATGAATTTCTCCTTTGAATAATGTGTACAGAGTGCCCTCTAATGGTGGACAATAAACTATTTTTTATGTATATATCTTACTCCTTCATTCATGCCTTACATTTTCTTTTGACTGTTTTTGTAATTATTCAACTAAAATATTGCACACATATCTAAATATTAAGTACGCGTTGATCCCGACATACTTCCGTTGTGAACATTAGTCAATGCACAATAGTCAATACACATCAATGTATTCTAATCAGAGGTGATGGTTCCCGTCCCAATGAAGCAAATGTTTGTCAGAGGATGAGGAAGCCTAGATGTAGACACTTACATCAACGCTTCACAGTAAAAACAAATATAGCCCAGTCTTAATATACACTATATATACAAAATGTGGAAACCCCTACAAATGAGTGGATTCGGCTATTTCAGCCACACCTGTTGCTAACAGGTGTATAAAATCGAGCACACAGCCATGCAATCTCCATAGAAACATTGGCAGTAGAATGGCCTTACTGAAGAGCTCAGTGACTTTCAACGTGGCATCGTCATAGGATGCTAGAGCTGCCCCGGTCTGCCCTGCTGTTGTAGTGAAGTCGAAACATCTAGGAGCAACAACGGCTCAGCCACGAGGTGGTAGGCCACAAAATCTCACAGAACAGGACTGCTGAGTGCTGAAGTGTGTAGCGTGTATAAATCCTCTGTCCTCGGTTGCAACATTCACTACCGAGTTCCAAACTGCCTCTGGAAGCAGCATAAGAACTGTTCGCCGGGAGCTTCATGAAACGGGTTTCAATGGCCGAGCAGCCGCACACAAGATCACCATGCACAATGCCAAGCGTTGGCTGGAGTGGTCTAAAGATCATCACCATTGGACTCTAGAGCAGTGGAAACGCCTTCTATGGAGGGGTAAATCACGCTTCACCATCTTGCAGTCTGATGGACGAATCTGGTTTTGGCGGATGGGGCTGTTTTTCATGGTTCGGACTAGGCCCCTTAGTTCCAGTGTAGGGAAATCTTAACGCTACAGAATACAATGACATTCTAGACAATTATGTGCTTCCAACTTTGTGGCAACAGTTTGGGAAAGGCCCTATCCTGTTTCAGCATGGCAATGCCCCTGTGCACAAAGTGAGGTCCATATAGAAATGGTTTGTTGAGATCAGTGTGAAAGAAGTTGACTGGCCTGCACAGAGCCCTGACCTCAACACCATCGAACACCTTTGGGGTTGAGGTCACCTTTACATTCAAAAACAATGTGACATCTGATTTTAGCCTAGTTAACAGAGTCCACAATTGCCTAAATTAGTTCCTCCCCCTGATGACCTCCTCACTATCCATTTTAGCGCCAAGCATATCCTCCAAAAAAGGTCCTTGCTTTCTGGATCCTTGGGACGTCCCTACCCCATTAAAATGGTTAGGGTTAAGGTTAGGCTTAGGTAATGGTTATGGGTAGGGTTAGGGTAAGGATTAAGGTTAGGGTTTAGGATAGGGACATCCCAAGGATCACGGATAACACTAACCCTCCCAAATGACACAGTGAACAATGTACCAGAGTCTTAAAATGAGATTCCAGGTCCTGATTGGTCATGAGGAATCGCCAGACGGGCTTATGTAAGAATGGGTATTAGAAGTTAAGGCAAGATTAACGGTACACACCGTGCTGCAGCATTAGACGATATGTAGTTGCGTAATTCTGTGTTGTAAAAATTCCCAGTGATAAATTTCAGTTTTGAACTCACTCAACCCTAAATTCTATTCACCGTTGATAAATTAACATAGGGGCAATGCAGTGAGTGAAAATCTGGATGCAAACATGCATTGTAAATAGTGAATATGTAAGTATTTTCAAACAAATGGTAATTCATGTTCATTTTTATAATCATTGCTGTTGAATCTTCAGTTTCCATCCTGCATTCTGTGTTTAAGGCAGCGTATCAGGAAAACACACGTGAACACAAACTGTGTAATCGTGTCACCCACTCCGCGCCCCAGACATGGCCTCACAAAGCATGACCCTATTCTCCATCTGGCCAAACCACAATGCTTTCATAAGTGATTGTGACTTTCACATGGGGCTTTCATACTAATCCGGTTGTCTTTCACTTCTTTAATCTGACCTAATCTCTTGTCATATCGCATCCCTTTTTTTCAAAAAAATTAGTATGACATTATAGTGCATATCATAGAAATTCCCCCAAAATAATATGGAATGCAAAGTTTTCGTATTTGATGCCTAAAACGAAATAATGTACATCCACACAGAAACATTCACAGTAATAAAACAACAGAAAAAAGTGAAACTCCAATAATCCTGTGGCATCCCCAAATATGTACATTATAATACCTTTGATGTAACATCTCTAGTTAAACATTTTCATCTGTTACTGTCTGGCGGATGCACCTCAGATAATACGATTAAAGGTTTATTAGGAACAAAAGCCTCTTATGTCATTGTTGCTGTCCGAAACCTGGTGGTTAAAACATTCTCTCTTAACAAAGGACCGCCCCTCTGAATGAATGGACAAAAAAAGCAGGATAACAGATCAAATATAACATTCTCCGCAGTAATGGCAGGAGGTCGGTTCTCACCAGCACTGCTGGTGCTTCTTTGCCATGTTCTCTTTGGCAGCTCTTCCTTCCAGCCGGCTCTGGTGCTGGACATGGCAAAAATTCTACTCGACAACTACTGCTTCCCTGAGAATCTGGTCGGCATGCAGGAGGCCATTCAGCAAGCCATCAACAGTGGAGAAATCCTCAAAATATCTGACCGCAAGACCTTGGCATCTGTGCTGACAGTTGGCGTGCAGGGTGCACTCAATGACCCTCGACTAACTGTGTCCTTCGAGCCAAACTTTGTCCCAGTGATGCCGCCCGCCCTCCCTTCTCTCCCCACCGAGCAGCTCATCCGTCTGGTCAGGAACTCTGTGAAGCTGGAGGTCCTGGAGAATAACGTGGGTTACCTGAGGATCGACCAGATCATAGGGGAGGAGACGGCCGCCAAGCTTGGCCCGCTGCTCCGGGACAACGTCTGGAACAAGGTTGCCAACACCTCCTCGTTAATCTTTGACCTGCGCTACAGCACAGCTGGGGAGCTGTCCGGAGTCCCGTTCATCATCTCCTACTTCTCCGACCCAGAACCTCTCATTCACATTGACACTGTGTTCGATCGACCCTCCAACACGACTAAGGAGCTGTGGACTATGTCATCTATCATGGGAGAGCGGTACGGAAAGCGAAAAGACCTCATCGTATTAACCAGTAAGCGTACTATGGGTGCGGCTGAGGCGGTCGCCTACACTCTGAAGCATTTGAAGAGGGCGAACATTGTTGGAGAGAGGTCAGCCGGGGGGTCAGTGAAAGTGGAGAAGATAAGAATAGGAGATTCTGGTTTCTACATCACAATTCCAGTGGCCAGGTCAGTGAACCCAATAACAGGCCAGAGCTGGGAAGTGAGTGGAGTATCTCCCTCTGTAAATATCAATGCCAAGGAGGCTGTTGCTAACGCCCAAAATCTACTGGCGGTCAGGAGTGCCATTCCAAGGGCCATCCAGAGCGTCTCTGACATCATCAGGCAGTACTACTCATTCACAGACAGAGTACCGGCTTTCCTTCAACATCTGGAATCCACTGATTTCTTCTCTGTCATTTCAGAGGAGGACCTGGCGAATAAACTCAACAATGAACTGCAGTCTGTGTCAGAGGACCCTCGTCTGATGATCAAACTGACCCAAGATCACCCGGTTATCATTGAGGAAGACTTTGAACCTGAGAACATACCAGGTGATCCAGCATTTCTCAGGAACTTGGTGGATACAGTCTTCAAAGTACGCATCCTAACTGGAAACACTGGTTATCTCCGCTTCGACAAGTTTGGAGACGTGTCAGTGATGGCCAAATTAGGAGAGCAGATTGCCCAAAAAATCTGGGAGGCCCTCAAAGACACAGAGAACCTCATCATCGACCTGCGATACAACACAGGCGGGTCCTCAGCTTCCATGGGCATCCTGCTCTCCTTCCTCCAAGACCCATCACAACAGTTCCACTTCTTCACCATATACGACAGGATCCAGAACACCACCACTGAGTTTAACACGCTTTCCGGCCTGCTAGGCCCACCCTACGGGTCTAAACGGGGAGTGTACATCCTGACTAGTCACTATACCGCCAGTGCAGGGGAGGAATTTGCTTATCTGATGCAGTCGCTGCACCGTGGCACCCTCATCGGGGAAATCACATCTGGGACCCTGATGCACTCCAAGTCATTCCAGGTGGAAGACACAGACATTGTCATCACCGTCCCCTTCATAAACTTCATAGACAACAACGGGGAGTGCTGGCTTGGTGGAGGCGTGGTCCCCGATGCCATAGTGCTTGCTGAGGAGGCCGTGGACCACGCCCATGAGATAATAGAGTTTCACAAGGAGGTTCTGTCACTGGTGGAGGGGACAGGGGAGCTCTTGGAAGTACACTATGCCATCCCTGAGGTCGCCAACAAGGTCAGTAGAGTGCTGCTCACCAAATGGGCCGAAGGCTCATATCGATCAGTGGTCGACTATGAGTCTCTGGCATCCCAGCTAACAGCTGACCTCCAGGAGACGTCAGGCGACCACCGGCTGCACATATTCTACTGCGACATCGAACCCGAGTCTCTGCGTGACATGCCAAAAATCCCAACAGCTCAGGAGGTGGGTTACATCATTGACACGCTGTTCAAGATCGAGGTGATGCCCGGGAACGTGGGCTATCTGAGGTTCGATATGATGGCAGACATAGAAGTGATGAGAGCCATCGGCCCTCAGTTGATCAAGCTGGTGTGGAGCAAGCTGGTGAACACGGACACAATGATCATTGACATGAGATACAACACAGGTGGTTACTCCACAGCCATACCGCTCCTCTGTACCTACTTCTTCGATGCTGAGCCCCTGAGGCACCTTTACACCGTCTTTGACCGCTCTACAACCACCATGACCGAGGTCATGACCCTGCCTCAGATCCAGGGTCAGAGGTACGGCTCCACCAAGGATATCTACATCCTCACTAGTCAAATGACAGGGTCAGCTGCTGAAGTGTTCACGCGGGCCATGAAGGACCTGAACAGAGTGAAGGTGATTGGGGAGCCGACCATCGGAGGGTCCCTGTCCAGCGGCACCTACCAGATCGGGAATAGTATCCTGTATGCTTCCATACCTAACCAGGTGGTCCTGAGTGCTGTTACTGGGAAGGTGTGGAGTGTATCTGGGGTCGAGCCACACGTTGCTGCCCAGGCAAATGATGCTCTGAGTGTTGCACAGAGAATCATTGCAGCCAGGCTTTTAAAGCAAGATAAAGGGAAATAGTGGTCATGTTTTAATTTCTCTTTCCTTTAAATGTTTACTTTGTTTGTCCTGTATTTGGAATTATGTTATTTTTCCTGTGTAATTTCTAACAGAAATGTTATTTATTATCATCATTTTTCTGTAACCTGACATAATGTATCTGTGGTATAATATATCCACCCCAAGGAAAGCTATTTTGGTTCTCTTATTTGAAATCTTAAAATAGTAGATTGCACATTATTATTTAGGCACCTTATGAAAGCGTTCTTTTTGCACCTGAAAATATACAGATCAATAACTGTCGCAGCACTGGGATGAAATGAGTTGCCTTCGATGAATTTGACCAACCCCCCTGTGCGTCATTTTGTTTGAGAAATTGGATTAGATTTAGAAGTAAATCCTCTTGTTTATATGTTATGAATATCTAAATGTATTTTTAATCTCTTTGATGTAACTCTTTGGGCTATATTTCTGTTGGCCTAAATATGGGTGAGGATTTTGATATAGGGTTGATATTTCATTTCATTGTACTATCACGGACTTCATTTGATTATCGCAAATACTTTATAATTCTATATTAATCTGCTTTTAAATGCATTTGTTATTTGTCCTTTTCTTCATTTGTTAAGTCATGCAATGTAGAGGAGTCTTTAGCCAGTCAGTAGAGGGAGCATTTCCTATACAACCCTGTAGTGAACTACTGTACTCAGTTCTCCTACTGTGTATTAAGCATCAACGATAACCACATAAACTCATTATGAACAGTGTAATATCGGTTAACCTAGTTTCACGTAATTGGTCAAATGCTGGATTAAGTTCTGGGCTCATACGTGTTAGGAGAAAAGACTATAGAACAAGGATCGGAACCGGAACGAAGAGCATCCCTTTTTTATCATGACAGATCTGCGGTACCATTTATGTTTACATAGTCTGTCCACATGAAATGATGACTAGTGTCACAACCAACACTGTAGCTTAGATGAGAAAACACAAATGTTCTATTTTACGCTGGTATAGTAGGTTGACTAGAACTGTAGAACAAATGTTGTTGGTTCCTGGTAAGTTTCATTTGATTTTTAATCAACACTAAACTGTTAAATAAACTTGTGAGTTATTGATTACCTGAGAGGAACTGTTCAGAGCTCAATGTCATATTTACAGACCATAATATTGGGTCAGCCAATGGGAAATTAAGAAAAGGGGGGTGGACGACTTGACTATTTTATGTTCTAAGTTTTAAGTATACACTAAGTACAATTTTATGTCCTAAGTATAAATTCTATGTTCCAAGTATAAATTCTATATTCTAAGGATAATGCTGAGTGTGAGATTAGACTCCTATTTATGGTATAAGGACAGGTAATATTACACTTAAGATCAACTTACTGACCAACAGAAGGCCTAATTATAAGGTACAATATATATATATATATATATATATATATATATATATATATATATATATATATATATATATATATATATATATATATATATTTATATCTAGTTATATCTAGTTAACATTGATGTTCAATCAGTGAGATGTTTTCTTCAAATGAAAAATATTCATAAATGTATACAGTAATGTGAATATTTCCACCAAGTATAATCACAGCAGTTATTTGTGTCAAGTCAAACCTTACCTCACATGCACAGCAACAAACATATTTTTAACATCTACATCTTGGGCAACATGTTGCACCTACATTGTTAGCTTGTTATTGTCTTACCCAAGTACTCAGGATAATACGATTAAAGGTTTATTGTGAGGGAAAGCCTTGTGTGTGTTAACAGAAACTTTCAGGAGAAAGAGTCTCATTTGACCAAGGACCTCTTTGCAGACGTACCTTCCACCGCAGAGCAGCTACTACTGTGGTTTACTGCAATCTAGAAACCCGACAAGATGGCAAAGTCTCTCCTCTTGTTGGCATCGGTGGTGGTCTTCGGCAATGTTGCCATCCACAGTGCTTTTGCACCCGACCTGATTGTAGACATGGCTAAAATTCTCCTGGACAACTACTGCTCTCCGGAGAAGCTGACTGGCATGCAGGAGGCCATTGACGCTGCGAGCAGCAATACAGAGATCCTCAGCATCCCTGACCCCGACACTCTTGCCTCTGTCCTGACCGGTGGGGTCCAGAGTACCATCAACGACCCCCGACTGGTCATCTCCAATGAGCCCAACTATGTCCCTGCGGTGGCCCCTGCCCTGCCACCCCTGCCACCGGACCAGCTTATCGGTGTGCTCCAGAGCTCCATTAAGCTGGAGGTCTTAGAGGGCAACATCGGCTACCTGAGAATCGACCACATCATCGGGGAGGAGTTGGCCGACAAGATCGGCACCCTCCTCCTAGAGCTGGTCTGGAAAAAGATTCTGCCCACGTCCGCTCTGATCTTTGACCTCCGCTACACAGGCAGCGGGGATCTGTCTGGCATCCCATACATTGTGTCTTATTTCACTGACGCCGAGCCTCTGATTCACATTGACAGCGTGTACGACCGTCCCTCCGACACCACCACCGAGATGTGGTCCATGCCCACACTGCTGGGCGAGAGGTACGGAACCAAGAAATCCCTCGTCATCCTGACCAGTGCAAACACCAAGGGAATTGCAGAGGATGTCGCCTACTGTCTGAAGAACCTCAAGAGGGCCACAATCGTTGGGGAGAAAACTGCTGGCGGGTCCGTGAAAATTGACAAGATCAAGATTGGGGACACAGACTTCTATGTCACAGTGCCCTCGGCTAAGTCCATCAACCCAATCACAGGGAAGTCTTGGGAGGTCACCGGCGTGATGCCCGATGTTGAGGTCGATGCTGAAGATGCCCTGGCTGTTGCCGTTAAGATCATTAACCTCCGTGCCGAGATCCCTGCCATTCTTGAGGCAACTGGCACTCTGGTGGCCGACAACTACGCCTTTGAGAATGTCGGAGCGGACGTTGCAGAGAAGCTGGCAGCAGCGAGCGGTGACTACAACTTGATCTCTTCAAAGGTGGATCTGGAGACTAAACTCTCCGCTGACCTCATGACACTGTCTGGAGACAAGTGCCTGAAGACCACACACAACACCCCACCCCTGCCACCAATGGTAAGACACATTTGATGTTGTATTGTATTTCTAGCCTATGTAATACATTTATCTATAGAGAATACTTTTATGTGAATCCAGAGAGCAACTTTTTAATGAATATTTGCCTGAAAAAAATATATATTGAATTTCAGTATTAATTGGGGGGACAATTTAGAGACATTTTATGTTGATTTCAGAACCCATCTCCAGAGATGTTCATTGAGCTGATCAAGGTCTCCTTCCACACGGATCTTTTTGAGAACAACATTGGCTACCTGCGCTTTGACATGTTTGGTGACTTCGAGGAGGTTCAGGCCATTGCCCAGATCATCGTGGAGCATGTGTGGAACAAAGTTGTTAACACTGACGCTCTGATTGTTGATCTCAGGTACAGATGTAGGATCATAATTTGATCACACCGTTGCAGAAGAATGTAAAACTAGTTGTGTGTATGAGGTTTAAAAAGGCTTCTGAAGTTTGTAATTTTGATTTTCCCTTATGAAAAATGTATCAACCCTTACAAAAATGTTCATGAATTATAATTCCCATAATAATTCACATTTACTGTTGCTGCATAATTATTTTCCTGCTGTGGCAAACTGGCTAAAATTAAGATCCTACATCTGTAGAACTTCTCTTTATAGTGAAAATCAAAGCTCAAATGACGAGCATAGCAACTGGAGGAACATATTTATGTTCACCAAGATGAACAGAGTTACAGAGTGGCTTACCATTTCGTTGGGTTAAATGGGGACAGTTGCACCATAGGGAAAGTTTTTATTTACAACATGTTCATCTTTTATATTGAATGAGTTTGTATAATTGATTTTGCAGAAACAACGTTGGCGGGGCCACTACTGCCATTGCGGGCTTCTGCTCCTACTTCTTTGATGCAGACAAGCAGGTCTTGCTGGACAAACTGTACGACAGACCGTCTGGCACCACTAAGGAGCTGTGGACTCTACCTGAGCTCACAGGTTTATAAAACTCAAACGTTTCATAATGTGCACTGTATAATGAGTTTATCGATTTGGATTAAGCAGAACACAACTGTGCGCTGTCAGCAGATGAAAATGACTCTCATCTTCTCTCTCAGGTGCGAGGTATGGCTCTAAGAAGAGCCTGGTCATCTTGACCAGCAGAGCCACAGCCGGCGCCGCCGAGGAGTTTGTCTACATCATGAAGAAGCATGGTCGGGCCATGATCGTGGGCGAGACCACCAACGGTGCCTCACACCCCCCTGAGACCTTCCGCGTGGGCGACAGTGATGTGTTCCTGAGCATCCCCACCACCCATTCAGACACAGCCCAGGGCCCCGCCTGGGAGGGTGCCGGGGTCACCCCTCACATCCCCGTGCCCGCCGACGCAGCCCTGGACACCGCCAAGGGCATCCTCAACAAGCACTTCGCCGGTGCAAAGAAGTGAAGTCTCCAACTGTGGATGTTGGCAGCCAAAGGCGTTTAGGATCTTATGTTCTCAGAGGAGAGAAGTGTGTAGGGTACCGTTATATGTAATTGACCAAATTTAGGCAACCAGCCTCTGCACCTAAGCCTTCTTTCTGTAGCCTGTTCTCGTTTTGCAAGAAAATGTGAGAGGTTCTGAACCAGTTTGTGGTTTGTTTTTACTTATAGTTTTTACATCTGAAAACTACTGTGATTGCAGAATGATTTAAGAAAGTGTGAGTGAATTGAAATGTTATACTGAAATGTGACTCTTAAAGGAGTGGTTCAGAAACTATGTTTGTGTTTGAGTTACTGATCCACTAGCCTTTGTGGCAATGATTTGTCAAAGCAGCTTAGATCTTTGGCTGTCAAAAATAATGTGAATTGTAAATTGTGCGAGAGCAGGAAAGCTGAAACTAGTTTAAAAAGCAGCATTGGATCAAATGCTGAAATATTTGTAATGACATATTTGCTTTTCCTATGATATTTCTCCTATAATTTCAAGTAACATTGTTAGGACCTTTACAAACAAATTGTCCTGTCTGTTGGGGGAGCATTCTTAAATTTGATGCAGGGTCTTTTTGCTGTGTATGGGAAGTAGTGTTGTGTCCATACATAGTGACTTGCCATGTGAAGACATTTGGGTTGTATCAATTCCAATGGTGGGACACAATAAAGGCAATGGAAACACAATAATACATATGTGTATTGTTTTATAACAGAGGTTAGGAGTTGATCAAGAAAACCAAGCAGCTTTTTATATCATATAACACCAAACACATTATAATTACTACAATTCCTACCAGATTTTCTCCCGATGGCAATTAAACACACCAACAAAATGGAATCAATCCCAGCCATTGTTACACAACTTTCCGTTACAGCCTCTTGTAATAATCCAAACCAACAAATGAGTGAGATTATGGCTGAGATCAACTGTGTTTCAGCTCTAAGTAGCAAAAGCATTTGACAAAAACTACTCATTCAGATGAGAATTTAAAACCTGAGAACAATTATCAGTCTGTCAATTCAAGTCATACTTACCCATTCTAGTTGCTTTCTGCAGTTTCAATTTGGTCTGCAATACACAAACACAGTTTATTAGTACTCTGTTAGAGGATATATTAAATCAGCCAATATAATTAAATGTACTCCCTTTGTCTCTTTTCAATCTACACCATTCTATTCAACCACTGGGATGCAAATCCATTCCACCCAGGAGATGGCAGTGCAGCTGTAACATCTCAGAGGCACACACAGATACTGATCAGTGAGCGAGTGAGAACAGACCAGCTTTTGGCGAGCACATTTTCAAAACACAAGGATTTAACAGGATACGTTTTGCAGGGAATATCACGTACATAAACATGTGCAGAGCCGAGGGACAAGAGAGACAACACAACACTACATAAAGAGAGACCAAAGACAACAAAACAGGCAGGCAGCAACACATGACAACACAGCATGGTAGCAACACAACATGACAACAACATGGTAGCAGCACGAAACATGGTACAAACATTATAGGGCACAGACAAAGGCACAAAGGGCAAGAAGGTAGAGACAACAATTCTTCATGCAAAGCAGCCACAACTGTCAGCAAGAGTGTCCATGATTGAGTCTTTGAATGAAGAGATGAATGAAGCTAATGAATGAAGCTAATCACAAACCACATACAGTAGCTAAAGTTTAGCTGTGTGTGTGTGTGTGTGTGTGTGTGTGTGTGTGTGTGTGTGTGTGTGTGTGTGTGTGTGTGTGTGTGTGTGTGTGTGTGTGTGTGTGTGTGTGTGTGTGTGTGTGTGTGTGTGTGTGTGTGTGTGTGTGTGTGTGTGTGTGTGTGTGTGTGTGTGTGTGTGTGTGTGTGTGTGTGTGTGTGTGTGAAAAAGTAGATAGAGTAATGGGAAAAATGATCAATGGAGAAATACATGTTAAGACAGACGTCCGGTTTTCCTGTAGTCATCACATTCATTTGATAATTCTTACTTTACTTGCCTCTTGAGGCGTAACTTTGCTTTACAGCTGACTCATGCGGTACCTGCAGCAGCTTGCTGGCTATGGATTAAATACTGTGGACATTACTACAGCTTCTGCCTACTTGGCTCTGAGAGAGGATGAGAATGTGCCAATCAACATGTGTTCATTACAGTCCCAGTAATTGCATGTCATTATAAATGTGTAGGCTAATTACATGACAATTACATAGTCACATCATTCCACAGTGCTAATTAACTGGAAGGGCCAGCCCAGTAAATAAGGGTTAAGGTAGGTTACAAGTCAGTGGTAACCTACAAGAGGTGAGATTTTATCATGAATAAATCTATTAACTTTGTTTTTCTAGAGAAGTATACAGAAACAATAAATATAGCTGCAAGCAGCAATGAACGGGGTTCACATGATGACAGAAAGGAAACAAGATCAGTTGGATAACTGTAACAGCTGTCGTGGGTTGAAGAAGGTGAGGACCAAGGTGCAGCGTGTTAAGTGTTCATCTTTTATTATGAATTGAACACTGAATGGAAAAACAAAAAAAGAGAATGAACGAAACTGAAACAGTTCTGTCTGGCACAGAATACAAAAACAGAAAACAACTACCCACCAACACAGGTGGGAACAGGCTACCTAAGTATGGTTCTCAATCAGAGACAACAATTGACAGCTGCCTCTGATTAGGAACCATACCAGGCCAAACACATAGAATGAAAAACATAGAATGCCCACCCCAACTCGCGCCCTGACCAAACCAAAATAGAGACATAAAAAAGGAACTAAGGTCAGGACGTGACAATAACAAAGCAAGCACACTATCATTTAGGAACTATCTTCCTTTACGTGCAATCAGTGAAAGCATTACCATGTTTATCTCTTAAAGGGATATTTTGGGATTTCTTGATTAGACAATAGGCCTTACATGTCATCCGTGTGTAAGCCCAACAAGGTGGGAAAACATGACAGCCCAATACAGAAACAAACATATCTCTGGTAAGAAGAAGGGCAGGGGTGTATGCCTTATGATTTACGAGACGTGGTGTGATCATAACAACATACAGGAACTAAAGTCCTTTTGTTCACCTGACCTAGAATTCCTTACAATCAAATGCAGACCGCATTATCTACCAAGAGAATTCTCTTCGATTATAATTACAGTCGAGTATATCCCGCCCCAAGCAGACACCTCAACGGCCCTGAAAGAACTTCATTTGACTCTATGTAAACTGGAAACAACATATCTTGAGGCTGCATTTATTGTAGCTGGGGATTTTAACAAGGCTAATCTGAAAACAAAGGCTCCCTAAATTTGATCAGCATATTGACTGCGCGATCCAGGCTGGCAAAACCCTGGATCATTGTTATTATAACTTCCGCAACGCATATAAAGCCCTCCCCCGCCCTCCTTTCGTAAAATCAGACCACGACTCCATTTTGTTGCTCCCAGCCTATAGACAGAAACTAAAACAGGAAGCGCCCGTGCTTAGATCTGTTCAACGCTGGTCCGACCAATCAGATTCCACGCTTCAAGATTGCTTCGATAACGTGGACGTGGATATGTTCCGCCTGGCGTCGGACAGTAACATTGATGAATACGCTGATTCAGTGAGCGAGTTTATTAGCAAGTGCATCTGTGATGTTGTACCCACAGCGTCTATTAAAGCATTCCCCAACCAGAAACCGTGGATTGATGGCATCATTCGCGCACAACTGAAAGCGCGAACCACAGCTTTTATTGAGGGCAAGGTGACCGGAAACATGACCGACTACAAACTGTGTGCCTATTCCCTTCGCAAGGCAATCAAACAATCTAAGCGTCTGTATAGAGACAAAGTAGAGTCGCAATTCAACGGCTCAGACACGAGAGGTATGTGGCAGGGTCTACAGTCAATCACGGACTACAAAATGAAAACCAGCCCCGTCGCAGACCACGATGTCTTGCTTCCAGATAATCTAAACAACTTCTTGGCTAGCTTTGTGGACAACACAGTGCCACTGACACGGCCCGCTACCAAAACCTGTGGGCTCTCCTTCACTGCAGCCAACGAGAGTAAAACATTTAAATGTGTTAACCCTCAAAAGGCTGCCAGCCCAGACGGCATCCCCAGCCGCGTCCTCAGAGCATGCGCAGACCAGCTGGCTGGTGTGTTTACGGACATATTCAATCAATCCTTATCCCAGTCTGCTGTTCCCACATGCTTCAAGAGGGCCACCATTGTTCCTGTTCCGAAAAAAGCTAAAGTAACTGAGCTAAATGACTATCCCCGTAGCACTCACTTCCGTCATCATGAAGTGCTTTGAGAGACTAGTCAAGGACCATGTCACCTCCACCCTACCTGACACCTTAGACCCACTCCAATTTGCTTACCGCCCCAATAGGTCCACAGATGACGCAATCGCAATCACACTGCACACTGTCCTAACCTATCTGGACAAGAGGAATACCTATGTAAGAATGCTGTTCTGCGACTACAGCTCAGCATTTAACACCATAGTACCCTCCAAACTCGTCATTAAGCTCGAGACCCTGGGTCTCGACCCCGCCCTGTCCTGGACCTCCTGACAGGGTCTTGGACTTCCTGACGGGCCGCCCCCAGGTGGTGAGGGTAGGTAACAACATCTCCACCCCGCTGATCCTCAACACTGGGGCCCCACAAGGGTGCGTTCTCAGCCATCTCCTGTACTCCCTGTTCACCCATGACTGAGTGGCCATGCACGCCTCCAACTCAATCATCAAGTTTGTAGACGACACTACAGTGGTAGGCTTGATTACCAACAACGACGAGATGGCCTACAGGGTGGAGGAGGTGAGGGCCCTCGGATTGTGATGTCAGGAAAATAACCTCACACTCAATGTCAACAAAACAAAGGAGATGATTGTGGACTTCAGGAAACAGCAGAGGGAGCAGCCCCCTATCCACATCGACGGGACAGTAGAGGGGAAGGTGGAAAGTTTTAAGTTCCTCGGCGTACACATCACGGACAAACTGAAATGGTCCACCCACACAGACAGCGTGGTGAAGAAGGCGCAGCAGCGCCTCTTCAACCTCAGGAGACTGAAGAAATTCGGCTTGTCACCAAAACCACTAACAAACATTTACAGATGCACAACCAAGAGCATCCTGTCGGGCTGTATCACCGCATGGTACGGCAACTGCTCCACCCACAACCGTAAGGCTCTCCAGAGGGTAGTGAGGTCTGCACAACGCATCACCGGGGGCAAACGACCTGCCCTCCAGAACACCTACACCACCCGATGTCACAGGAAGGTCAAAAAGATCATCAAGGACAACACCCACCTGAGCCACTGCCTGTTCACCCCGCTATCATCCAGAAGGCGAGGTCAGTACAGGTGTATCAAAGCGGGGACCGAGAGATTGAAAAACAGCTTCTATCTCAAGGCCATCAGACTGTTAATAAACAGCTGCTGCCAACATACTGACTCATCTCTAGCCACTTTAATAATGGAAAAATGTATGCAATAAATGTATCACTAGCTACTTTAAACAATGCCACTTATATAATATTTACATACCCTACATTACTCATCTCATATGTATATACTGTACTCAATACCATCTACTGCATCTTGCCTATGCCGTTCGGCCATCGCTCATTCATATATTTTTATGTACATATTCTTATTCATTCCTTTACACTTGTGTGTATAAGGTAGTAGTTGTGAAATTGTTAGGTTAGATTACTTGTTAGATATTACTGCATGGTCGGAACTATGAGCACAAGCATTTCGCTACACTCGCATTAACATCTGCTAACCATGTGTATGATACAAATACAATTTTATTTTATTTTATATAATTTTCTTATTTTCATGACAAGCTTATTAGTTCAATAGCTATTGATGAGAGAAAACCGTATATACAATATAAAACTAACTTTACCATGGTGCCGAACCGAACCATAGCCTATGCCTACCGGTTCTCTAAGAAGTTGGGTAAACAATACTTTCCGTTTTTTAAAAACATTTTGAGCAGCTGAACAACAAACCGCACAGACAACCAGTAGAGTTTAAAGCTGTAAAATGTAACTTGTTGGGCGACATGACCAAATTCACATGGAAATGTGAGTTGTAGATCTGTCATTGTCAATGAAAGCATGTCTAAGAAGTGGTAGATCTCTTCTATGTGCAGTATTTCTATGCTTCCCATTCTTACGTTTTGTTTTAGCATCTCCACACTATACTTGCTTGTTTTGACACATAAACTGAAATTAGGCAAACTATTCACATTTTTGCAAACAGGAAATGACGACGCGCTTTCTGCATAGTGCACCTTTAAATGTAATTTTATTAAACATTCAGTTATAGGATTGTTCAGCCATTAGTTTCAGGCTGTATATACAAATTCATTGTGTATTACAGCCTGATTAATCAGACTAGTCTTATGCTGGGATGGGCTGTGAAAAGGCTAGTAATATGCACAGTAACGGTGAGTGGGTAAAATCACTGGGGAAGCCAAGCCAGAGAGAAAAGACATATTACAACCTGCAGTGTGTGTTGTGATAATTGCATTGTTTGCTCTATAACCTGTTAGTTTATATACATTGTAAACATGATATATAGGCCTAAGGCCGAGACGATAAGAAGACACAGTGGCAGAATAAATTCAACCACGTATTTGTTTCATCACAAAACTGGAGAGCAACCTCTGTCAGGTGATTTCTGTGATTTCTTTCCGCTTGTGTGCGTTCATGCAAGTAGATGTTGACTCACCCTACTTGAAGAGAAACACCAATGTCCTCCTCCTCTCTTTCATGTTGATGAAACGTTCTGTGATGCCGTCATACAGTACACACTTACATTTTTGTTGTCCTAGGCTACCTGGCTAAAATGTTTGCTCGCGAGCTTAAAATTCCTTTTATGTGCAACATTAGCAAGTGATCATTAGCCTTCTACATCTAGCTACATATTGAACGTCCATCATCTCAGGCCAGGGGCACAATGTATGAATTTATGGCTGGATCAGAATCGCTGTTATAATCATTGGCCAGTACGGAGAATTAAGTAAAACATCAAGTCAATCTTCATCCATGGCTAATTTAGGAAATGGCCAATTTTAGCTAGCTAGCCACCAGGGGACAACACAACGAGATGCAACAATTCAAGTTGTTTCTGTCAATGACATATTGCTCTCGTTGTGATGTGATTGGAGTGAAGCCAAATCCAAACTAGCTTCCCATTACATTTTTTTGGCCAGTACGGAGAATTAAGTAAAACAACAAGTCAATCTTCATCCATGGCTAATTTAGGAAATGGCCAATTTTAGCTAGCTAGCCACCAGGGGACAACACAACGAGATGCAACAATTCAAGTTGTTTCTGTCAATGACATATTGCTCTCGTTGTGATGTGATTGGAGTGAAGCCAAATCCAAACTAGCTTCCCATTACATTTTTTTTGGTGCTCCAGGACCATTCACAGTTGAGCTCACTCAGTTCAGCTCAATGTTGATTGGCTATTATTTTATCCTTATGACTCATACCATACTCAATAGAGCCCAACAGCAGATGTGTCATAATACCATAACACCTAGCAGTCAAACAGAGATTTTTTAAATTTAACTAGGTAAGTCAGTTAAGAACAAATTCTCTCTACCCCAGCCAAACACAGATGACGCTGGGCAAATTGTGCGCCACCATATGGGACTCCCAATCACGGGCAGGTGTGATACAGTCTGGATTCGAACCAGAGACTGTAGTGACACCTCTTGCACTGAGATGCAGTGCCTTAGACCGCTGCGCCACTCTGGAGCCCATGGTGGTTCCTAATCATTTTTCCACCATTCATTTTTCCCATAGGGAATTTTCAAAACACCTAAAACTGTGTTTTGTGTATGAATATCCTGGCGTTACATTTCGATAATCATGTAAATCTCTCTCGGACAAGTTGACTTTAATCAACATATTTGGCTGTATTTACTCTCAGATTCTAAAATGCTAATTAGCATCAAAGTAGACATCATGCAAGACTACAAATCCCTGCAAGCTTCTGCACGTCATCTCTAGCTGAGACCATTGATAATTGGGATTGTCAATTGAAAACGTGCACACAACAGTTCACAGAATTATCAATTGAAAAAAATGTTGCCAATTTATTAATTATTAAATATAGTCAACATTAGATCATTAATCCAGAGATTCTTACCTTTGCCTCGATTTGGCAGTTTCGTCCAGATCATCATGGCATTTGTAGTTCTTTATGATAGCCACATTAGCAGCTAATTAGCATATCATGGGAGGGTGGGGGGGGGTAAATACAGGCAAATATATTGATAAAAGTCACGTTGTCCTATAGAGATTTAAATCCAAATGTCTTGCCAGGTTAAACCTACAAGAAACGCAGCCCTTATTTTAAGTGTTTCTAAAATCCGCTATGGGAAAATGGATGGTGGAAAAAAAATTGGAACAATTTCCTTGTTTGACTGCTAGGTTTTCTGGGTATAATGACTCATACTGTGGTACTCTATTAGCCTACAATAACATTCTGGACAGATAGGATTTTGGTGTTAAGATGTCAGTGGATGCTGCAGCTCATCATTTCTTCCCTGTTTTATAGGCAGGCATATGTTTCTCCAAAGTTAGCTTCTTGAGAGGGAGGTGCAACATGAAATCTCGACCTTTTTTCGTTTTTTTTTCTCTAGGCAGAAATATGAAACCTGGTTCCATTCTGCCATGTTTGTTCCCGAGCTCCCAGTTCTTAACATTGCACGTCTCCATTTAGCTTTTTTAACCAAAATGATTTTGACACTTTTCACAGGAAACGTGTGTTTTTGTGAATTATCCACATATATTCTAACACGTTGAAACATTTTAGATGTGTTAATCAAATACTCCACGATTGTTTTATCATGCGAATATGACAGGATGATATCGGAGAGTAAAATCTCTGACCAAATTATTTTCTACGTTTTCAAAGGATAATAAAGTGCTGCAAGTTTTGGTATGGTATATTCGCCTTCACCAACACGATCTGTATTGTTTGGAAACTGAGAGCATCAGTTTTCTATGGCGCAGCCTTGACCGTCTTTTTTGTCGGTTATGCATCTCTGCCTAGATAAGTCATTTCAAGACTTTGTGGATGTGAGACAGCATTGACTTAGTTCCATTGAGGTTTTGGAGTATTTTGCGTTTTTGGCGGGGGAAAGATGGCGAGGTTTTGGAGAAAAGTGTCTCTTGCCCTACTTTTCCTTGGATTTTTAATGTTTACTTTAGCATCTGTAAATGCTGAACCAGAGCAAGAAGTAGAAGAAGAAGGGGAGGAAAGTACATGTCAGGGGGCTTTTGACTTGTATTTTGTGCTTGACAAGTAAGTAACTGTCTAAATGGCATATTTATTATTATACTGCATAATAAACCCAGGGAGCCGTTATATTGAGATGCCAAACATCGCTCATTACACGGTATTAAGTCATTACTAAACAGGCAATAGTGTACAGTGAGCTCCAAAATGTTTAGGACAGTGACACGTTTTTTGTTGTTTTGGCTCTCTACTCCATCACTTTGGATTTTAAATGATACAATGACTATGGGGTTAAAGTGCAGACTATCAGCTTTCAATTAAGGGTATTTTCATCCATATCTGGTAAAATTACAGCACTTTTTGTACATAGTCCCCCCATTTTAGGTAAACAATAGTATTGGGACAAATTCAGTTATATGTGTATTAAAGTAGTAAAAAGTTAAGTATTTGGTTCCATAGCACGCAATGACTACATCAAGCCTGTGACTCTACACATTTGTTGGGTGCATTTTCTGTTTGTTTTGGTTGTGTTTCAGAATAGTTTGTGCCCAATAGAAATGAACTGTATATAATGCATTGTGTCAATTTGGAGTCAGAACGTCAAATCAAATCACATGCGCCGAATACAACAAGTGTAGACCTTACCGTGAAATGCTTACTTACAAGCCCTTAACCAACAGTGCAGTTCAGGAAGAGTTAATAAAATATTTACCAGATAAACTAAAGTGATTTTTTTTTAAAGTAACACAATAAAATAACGAGGCTATATACAGTGGGTACCGTATATACAGGGGGTACCGGTACTGGTACAGGTTAGTTGAAGTAATTTGTACATGTAGGTAGGGGTGGTTATTTGTTCAGCAGTCTTATGGCTTGGGGGTAGAATCTGTTAATGAGCCTTTTGGTCCTAGACTTGGCACTCCAGTACCGCTTGCTGTGCGGTAGAAGAGAAACAGTCTATGACTTGGGTGACTGGAGTCTCTGACACTTTTATGGGCTTTCCTCTGACACAGCCTATTATATAGGTCCTGGATGGCAGGAAGCTTGGCCCCAGTGATGTACTGGGCCATACGCACTACCCTCTGTAGCGCCTTACGGTTAGATGCCGAGCAGTTGCCATACCAGGCGGTGATGCAACCAGTCAGGATGCTCTCGATGGTGCAGCTGTAGAACTTTTTGAGGATCTGGGGACCCATGCCAAATCTTTTCAGTCTCCTGAGGAGGAAAAGGTTTTGTCGTGCCCTCTTCACGACTGTCTTGGTGTGTTTGGACCATGATAGGTTGTTGGTGAACTTGAAACTCTCGACCCGCTCCACTACAGCCCATTCGATGTTAATGGGGGCCTGTTCTAGAGGTCGACCGATTATGATTTTTCAACGCCGATACCGATTATTGGAGGACCAAAAAAGCAGATAACGATTAATCGGATGATTTTTTAATTTTTTATTTGTAATAATGAAAATTACAACAATACTGAATGAACACTTATTTTAACTTAATATAATACATCAATAAAATCAATTTAGCCTCAAATAAAATGAAACATGTTCATTTTGGTTTAAATAATGCAAAAACAAAGTGTTGGAGAAGAAAGTAAAAGTGCAATATGTTCCATGTAAAAAAAAGCTAACGTTTAAGTTCCTTGCTCAGAACATATGAAAGCTGGTGGTTCCTTTTAACAGGAGTCTTCAATATTCACAGGTAAGAAGTTTTAGGTTGTAGTTATTATAGGAATTATAGGACAATTCCTCTCTATATACGATTTGTATTTCATATACCTTTGACTATTGGATGTTTTTATAGGCACTTTAGTATAGCTTCCGTCTCTCTCCTCGCCTATACCTGTGCTCAAACTAGGAACACATTGACAACAGCCACCCTCGAAGCAGCTTTACCCATCGTTCCACAAAAGCCGCAGCTCTTGCAAAGCAAGGGGAAGAACCACTCCAAGTCTCAGAGCGAGTGACGTTTGAAACGCTATTAGCGCGCACCCCGCTAACTAGCTAGCCATTTCACATCGGTTACACCAGCCTAATCTCGGGAGTTGATAGGCTTGAAGTCAGAAACAGCTTAATTCTTGAAACACAGCGACGAGCTGTTGCCAAAACGCACGAAAGTGCTGTTTGAATGAATGCTTACGAGCCTTATAACATAATAACACACATAAATATGAACCTTAGATCATTAATATGGTCGAATCCGGAAACTATCATCTCGAAAACAAGACATTTATTCTTTCAGTGGCATCCATAAGTCTAAATATTCCTGTTACATTGCACAACCTTCAATGTTATGTCATAATTACTGTACGGGAATTCTTCATCCTCCTCTGACGAGGAGTAAGAAATGTCAGATCAATGCGCAGCGTGGTATGTGTTCATGATGTTTATTGACTGAACACTGAAAATACAAAATAACAACGTGAAATAAACGAAAACCGAAACAGTCCTGAAAGGTGCAGAAAACACTAGACAGAAAATATTCACCCACAAAACACAGGTGGGAAAAGGTGACCTAAGTATGATTCTCAAGCAGAGACAATGAACGACACCTGCCTCTGATTGAGAACCATACCAGGCCAAACACAGAAACACAACATAGAAAAAATAACATAGACTACGCACCCCAACTCTCGCCCTGACCATACTAAAACAAAGACATAACAAAGGAACTAAAGTCAGAACGTGACAATTACGTAAAATTCTGGCAAATTAGGCGGCCCAAACTGTTGCATATACACTGACTGCGTGCAATGAACGCAAGAGAAGTGACACAATTTCACCTGGTTAATATTGCCTGCTAACCTGGATTTCTTTGAGCAAAATATGCAGGTTTAAAAATATATACTTCTGTGTATTGATTTTAAGAAAGGCATTGATTTTTATGGTTAGGTACAGTCGTGCAACGATTGTTCTTTTTTTGCAAATGCGCTTTTGTTAAATCATCCCCCGTTTGGCGAAGTTGGCTGTCTTTGTTAGGAAGAAACAGTCTTCACAGAGTTTTCAACGAGCCAGGTTAGCAGGCAATATTAAGTAAATATGCAGGTTAAAAAATGTATACTTGTGTATTGATTTTAAGAAAGGCATTGATGTTTATGGTTAGATTCACATTGGAGCAAGACAGTCCTTTTTCATGAATATGGCTTCTTACTGCATTCGCGTAACAGACAGGCTCCTCGTGGAGTGCAATGTAATCAGGTGGTTAGAGCGTTGGACTAGTTAACTGTAAGGTTGCAAGATTGAATCCCCGAGCTGACAAGGTAAAAATCTGTCATTCTGACCCTGAACAAGGCAGTTGACCCACCGTTCCTAGGCCGTCATTGAAAATAAGAATGTGTTCTCGCCTAGTTAAATAAAGGATAAATAAAGGTAAAATCAGCCAAATCGGTGTCCAAAAATACAGATTTCAGATTGTTATGAAAACTTGAAAACGGCCCTAATTAATCGGCCATTTCGAATAATCGGTCGACTTCTAGCCTGTTCGGCCCACCATTTTCTGTAGTCCACGATCAGCTCCTTTGTCTTGCTCACGTTGAGGGATAGGTTGTTGTCCTGGCACCACATTGCCAGTTCTCTGACCTTATGTAATATATCTGATCTAATTTGGACATATTTTAGATAAGTTCTCATCTGGTAACACAACTCGTAGAAAATGTATGATTCAATGTTGATAGATTTCTATGTGTGCAAACTTGTGTGGCCCTGATGATGAGGATGTTGGTGCTACTAAGCGAAGTTCCTGACTTCAAACAACCGGATGCTCGTTAGTGACATCCCCTCATCCCTCAGGCCTGAGCTGTTTATGAGATGCACAGGCAAGTGTTTTTACAACACCAGTATCACAATACTAGGAAGTAAGGAAGCAAAGGAAACAAAACATGAAGCAGACTCAAGTCCTGATGTTGGTGGAAAAAACTGTCTTGTGTTGTCACCCAGAGTCACATTTGTTTTTTTTGCAAGCTATAGCACACCCTATTTTGCAAAAGTATGTTTTAATGGACCATAAAGTTGACTCTGCTTCATGTTTTCTTTTTTGCCAAGAAGAATCTGGTGTCATAGTATTGCAATACTGGTATCGTGACAACACTAGCACAGACCACATTCTGGTTGAGATGTAGATTAAGGGCATAGCCCTTTGTACTTTAGCTTGGTCATTGGGTTCCTGACCAGACCTGAACAGGAAAAACTCTGGGCCTTAGTTGCATCCCATAGGACCAGGAGTTTTTCCTCCGGGTCTGGCTCTTGTCACACTGCATAGGGCTACAACTAGGATACAAATCAAATCCAATTTTATTTGTCACATGCGCCGAACACTGGAGTGGCTGGAGTCAACACTTTGGTCTCGAGTTTCTTTGAATATAAATCCTGTAAATTTCACGACTACTTTATGGAAAAATCTCCCTTAGCCAAGTGGTCACCGAATAAAGGAAAACGGACCATGTGGATATCATGAATCATTACTGTTAAGGTCCAAATGGGTAGTGGATCAAAGAGAACCAAGCTAAAGTTATCCCTATGTTGTGGTGTACTATAGGCCTACTGAAGTATGACCATATAATTAGTCATTTAATAAGATCTCCATGGGTATGACTTTGAACTTAATCAGACTGGTAGGCCCTATCCCGCTGTTTTATAAGGAACACAACTAAATGTATTGTTTTAGGGCATGTTTCTATCACTGCAGACCAGTACTGATGCCAAATGTTCTGCATAATAAAAATCATCAAAACTCACTCCCTACCACTGTAGCTAATGCTCATCAGATGTTATGGGAAAACATCCTGGTTTTACTTTTGGTCTGCTGACATCACTTCCTTGCCCTTACTTCCTTATCTGTAACCAGTTCGCTGCAGCCTGCAACAAACACTCAAACTGGGCAGTTTTATCTCCATCTCTTCATTCAAAGACTCAATAATGGACACTGTTACTGACAGTTGTGGCTGCTTTGCGTGATGTATTGTTGTCTTAGGTCTCTCTTTATGTAGTGTTGTCTCTCTTGACGTGATGTGTGTTTTGTCCTATATTTATATATTTTTGTATTTGATTTTTTTATCCCAGGTCCCCATCCCTACTTGAGGCCTTCTGCCTTCTGGTAGGCCGTCATTGTAAATAAGAATTTGTTCTTAACGGACTTGCATAGTTAAATAAAAATGAAATAAAAACCACATTTCCATCCACAGTTTTTATGTGAGTAAAGTCATACTGTATAAAAAAGAATCACGTCAGTTGTGATGGAAACAGGAAGTTTTGGGTACAATTTTATAAATGCCAACAGATCATTTGTTCGTTCGACATGGTGGCATCTTGTTGTGTCGGTAACATTAATTATACGAGACATGGCGATGGAAACACCTTCAAGCGCAATTATTGATATAATAACCATAATATCGAAGTAAACTTCGGCGAGTCACGCGATGATTTGTTGTGTGGTCCTCACAATACGACTCGGGAAAGCATGCAGTTTATTAGGCTACAGATGAAATAAGTTTTGATGAACTTCACAGGGTGGTGAAAGTGCAAGGTGGACTAACCTACCCGCAGGGCCTACCCGCAGAGCCTACCCGCACTGTATCTGCTGTTGTCTAGAGCACATGTGTCAAGACCAGACTAGGCACATTTGCTATTTAACGCAACAGTATTTGTGACATGACTATAGGTAGAGTTGAAAAAGCTATGGAAACACATTGAACATTTGATTTTTATTCGGTCCTTGAACACTTAAGTGAAAAGGTACATTTTGTGTGCAATTCGTCATCACGCACAGAGTTTTACCCGCAACAAGTCTGTTTGGTGGAAACTGGTGGGGAAATTCGCATATTTTCTTAATGCAGATTTTGGGGAATATTTGCATGAAAATCTGTCGCCATTCGGATGGAAACCTAGCTACTGCCACCCGCATTTACCTCTTGTAGGACGTAAAAACTCTGGCCAACGGAACATTCGCTGTTTAGAAGACAAGATAATAATGCTAGAAGCTCTGATGCCCTAGCAGATTCCTACAGCCATACTGTGTGTCTTGACCCGCTTGGCCTTGATATAATTGTTTTCTGATCAAGCTATGGGACAATAGGAAACAATTATATTTGGCACCTGTGTTTTCCCAATAGAAGCTGCATGTAGCAGCCATTTGTTCTTCCTTTTCAAGTCTACGTCATTCTTCACAAGAATGTTAATCATTGCTAAATGTTTTTTTCCACAGGCCAACATTGAAGTTGGGCGTTAAGTTGTGATCATTTTTAAGATCCAAGCCAACCCGAACTACATCTGGAGTCTATAAATAATGTAAACATGTCAAGACTTTCTCACTGTGGAATGTGTTGTTTTTCTCTCTCCTGGACCATGGTGCTGCTCTGGCCTCCATAACGCATCAGAAGAAGCCTGTGGAATGTGTTGTTTTTCTCTCTCCTGGACCATGGTGCTGCTCTGGCCTCCATAACGCATCAGAAGAAGCCTGTGGAATGTGTTGTTTTTCTCTCTCCTGGACCATGGTGCTGCTCTGGCCTCCATAACGCATCAGAAGAAGCCTGTGGCATGTGTTGTTTTTCTCTCTCCTGGACCATGGTGCTGCTCTGGCCTCCATAACGCATCAGAAGAAGCCTGTGGAATGTGTTGTTTTTCTCTCTCCTGGACCACGGTGCTGCTCTGGCCTCCATAATGCATCAGAAGAAGCCTGTGGAATGTGTTGTTTTTCTCTCTCCTGGACCATGGTGCTGCTCTGGCCTCCATAACGCATCAGAAGAAGCCTTTGGCATGTGTTGTTTTTCTCTCTCCTGGACCATGGTGCTGCTCTGGCGTCCATAACGCATCAGAAGAAGCCTGTGGAATGTGTTGTTTTTCTCTCTCCTGGACCATGGTGCTGCTCTGGCCTCCATAACGCATCAGAAGAAGCCTGTGGAATGTGTTGTTTTTCTCTCTCCTGGACCATGGTGCTGCTCTGGCCTCCATAACGCATCAGAAGAAGCCTTTGGCATGTGTTGTTTTTCTCTCTCCTGGACCATGGTGCTGCTCTGGCGTCCATAACGCATCAGAAGAAGCCTTTGGCATGTGTGTTTTGCAGGAATAAATGCCTTGTTAAAGGTGATGCACTATGAAGAAATCGCGCCGCCATTTCCTGGTTGCTAAAATTCTAAAACCTAATTTCAGTTTATGTGTCAAAACAAGCAAGTATAGTACAGAGCAGGGTTACCCAACTGGTGGCCCGCGGGCCACAATTTGCCAGCGGGTGATTTTATTTGGCCCCCAGGTTTTTAAAAATTATTATTTTATTGTTGAACATAAAAGACTGTAAACATGCAGCAAATCAGCTCCAAGTGATTTTCATTTTGGAAATCTGTTCCAAAGTATTCCCACGCGTAATAGACAGATATACAGTAAGTGATCGTATACAAATGTCAGCAAGGTTTGAAATTATTCTGTTTTAGTAGTTCAATCTTGTGTCCGTTTGGTCAATTTGCCGTTTACAAATTATTTATAATTATGTTCCGAACCACTGACCATCCGTTCAAGAAAAGAATTGGCCCGCGGTTGAATCAAGATGATGATCCCTGGTGTAGAGAATCATTGTACCATCTAAACCGCTGTGAAATATACTTTCCATGAGCCAAAGTATTGTATTTTTGTATTGTACAAAGCCGCAAGTAAAAGACGCAAAAACTTAAGAACGGGAGCCATAGAATTAATGCACATAGAACAGATCTACCGCATCTTAGACTTGCTTTCAACGACAATGGCAGATGGATAACTCACATTTCTACGTGAGTCTATTTAGAGAAAATAATATTGCACCCAGAGAAAGAGGGTGAGAAGAAGAGAGGGAAAAAAGAAAAAAAAATCCAAAAGGGAGTGAGAGTAGAGAAAGATTGCAGTTGGAAGCCTAGACACCTCAAGTAGGCCTCAAGCTAAAAGTAGGTTAAGGGCCTCTCCGTATAAATCCATGTGCATAGTCAGTTAAATTGGAGTAAGATCACTGCTTCGCAGACTGGGCTGGTTCTTAACATGCAGCAGGCCCAACTGGACCCTACAGCTTCATGGTGTTGTATTTTCCTCTCAACACTTAGAAGCGTGAGAGCAGAGCCGTTTACTGAACACCTGGGTCTGACAGAGCCTTTTCCCCCCCACATGTTTTCTGACATCCCTGGCCTAGACCGAATGAACACTCTCTCTGTCTGTCTCTTTCTCTCCCTCACTCACTTCATTTTGCTCATTGTAGTGGTGAGTTTTCACACAGTCAGCGGAAAGAAAGGCTTGATTTAAAAAAAAAATATATATATATATATATATATATATATATATAAATGACTCTGGGCTTTCTTGTTTAAAGTAAGAAATTCTCTCCCTCTCAGACATCTAGCACAGTCCTGAGTGTCCAAAGGTGTTTGGAAACAATACAGCTACAGCCGTCCGATCAAACGCTGTAGTAAACTAAATAGCTGTTGTTTATGGCCTTGAGGCCATAGCCTGTCATTCGTCTTATGTCATTTGTCTGTTGTGCTCGTTGGTCTGTTATTCCCCAGGACAGATTTCAGTGGGTTGGTTAGAGCACAGCCCTCACCAATCCTGATCTATTTGAGCTGTGTGGGCTGAAAGACAAAAAAAATGGACTTGTGGTTGGAGATCCATGGTGGATCTTTTCTGCTTCCCCCAGCAGCAGAGACATTAAAGAGCCAACGCGTGGTTTTAATTACCCCGCTCACTCTCTCTCTTGGCTATGGGGTTCCATCAGTTTCAAAATGAGTTTCATATGGCCCGACATGTGCCGTTTACCATGTACGTATAGTCAGAGGATTTATCAATTATATAACACTAGACAAAGGAAACGTGCACTCGTTTTGATATGATATCATCTCAAACTCCTGTCATCAAGAGCTCAGTCATTCAACAAAGCTGTTGAAGCTTGCAATAACAACTTCCAAAACTTTTGAACTGTGATGGTTTGACTCAGTCTATTAATATTGTATCAAAGAAAAAGTACCACGACATTTTTCTTCAAGGATCTCACAAGACAATAGCCCACTTCCTTTCCTAATGCTGTTTATACAGGTGAGAAAACTGCAAGCTAGACTCCAATCCCACGACTGCCTGGTACCTCAGAAAACATTCTTGTCCAACACAAATAATATCCATTGTGATGCAAAAAAATATAAAAAATCTCCAAGGCGGGGAGTCCTTAGCTTCACTCCTCTTAGAGAATCACTGAAACACTATCCCTATATGGCTGTACTGTACATGAAAGAAGCCATTTTGAGGTGTAGTATTTCCCCCGTAGTAATGAAAGGAACTGCATGCCTGACAGATTGGCTCTTCCCTCGGGTCAGAGCAGTCCGACTGTGTCTGTCCAAGCCGCTTCAGATGAACACTGTTTATTCAGCACATTTGTTGAACATCCAAGTGTGACGCTCGCCGGCCTCCTCCACAAGTTCTGTTTGGTTGAGGTTTGTTTACTTTGACAAGTATTGTCCTCACAAGGTGCTTTGACTCGGTTGAATGCAATGTTTGTAAGGCTTCTAAAGAATATACTCAACTCTAGCTGCACAGTATGTCATGCCTGTTTATCCTACACATTAACGACACAAATATACACCAAGAAAAGCAGTGCGGAGACTAAACTGGGAAAACAAGTTCATGTTATGTCTGGTGCCCAGATTGTAACTATTACATCAGACATCCATGTGAGGCTTCGTCAGCAGCCTTATCGCATTTCAGGCTACTGCTTCATCCATCCGCTAACAGCGGTTTGGTTCAGTTCGATAAATTAGATCATTTCCCATGTGTAGTATTCTTCAGTAACGAGTCACCGCCACAACCCCCAGCCAGGTCCCTTCCCTCCTGAACTAAGAGGAAATGAGGCTCTTCTCTGTGGAGAGCATTCAGCTTTCATAGGGACTATTACTGCTACTAAGTTACAGACTTGGTCCTCAGATGTGTCCTAACTCACTTTCCTCCTTTTCCCTAATAAATGGGGTTAGTTTGTGTCAATAGAGATTCTTCTGCTAATGTTCAAATGGCTTGTGTTTTCCGTGACATATTGTTTGGCCAATCAGCTTACTGATAACCTCTCTGTTAGGATTTTGTGTTGACTTTATATGTCACAATAGTACAAACAGTTCCTGTACTAGGAGATGTTGGATAAACATTTAGGAAACGTGTCACATGTGGGTTTAAACGAGGTTAGGTTGTAGGATATAACTATTCCTCTGTTTTCTTTCTTTATAAGATCTGGCAGTGTCAAACACCACTGGATAGAAATCTACTCCTTTGTGGAGCATCTAGCTGAAAAGTTTATCAGGTAAGTGAACATCACAAAGATATTTTGTTGTCAATCAGGGCCTGAAGAGGCAGCATGGCTAGTTCCTGCACAGAGGTGAGTTGAATCGGGACGGTCCGATTGGCTGAGGCCACGAGCTGGAGGTGATAGCGATCTCTCATGTGAGGGTGGGTGAACGCCAGACTCCGCGGCGTCAGCCAGAGAAATAAACAACACGCATGCCGGAAAATAGCCCTTCATCGCCATCAGCATGGGAATTCTGTAAAAGCATTTATTTATTAATAGGAGAAGTATCTTCAGTGCTGCTTGGCCTGTAGTTTCAGGATCCATCCAACGAGCTTTAAGAGAAACAGAACTCGACAACACATAACTCCCCCTCCCCCAGCAAAAAAAAATGATTTCCCCAATGGAGCACAGACTGTCCATGTGCTCATTCACTTACCAACCAACCGCGGTAATGGCATGTGTCATGAACATAATGGCAGCTCGAGAGCTTCAAGCTGGAGGACAAAGACATACATGACCAGAGTGCACAGCAATGTCAGCTAGCTATTCCCTTAACGTCAATAGCTAGTAAGCTTCCTCCGATTGGGTGGTATTGTTTTTCCCCCCATCACAATATTCTCAAAAGCAACATATGAATCCACCAAATTGGGTCCAGAGTCCTTGTGAACATGGCCCATAAACAAACAATAGGAAAGAACTAACCACAGAGAATTCAGTGATTTATGCTTGAATGCTTGGACATGTTTCCATGTGAGATCCATGTGTTTGCATGTCACAATATATACATGAAGTAAATGATTTGGAGAGTGTGTCCATTGTGTGGTCCCGATTTGTAGTTTGTTTGTTTATGTGTTGAGGTGTAACATAGTATGGCCTCTTTGAGGCTTGACAAACGGGAATTGTTGAACGGTTCAGGACCACGATAGTATCTAACCGTTGTTTGTGTGCTGTGTTGTTTTACAGCCCAATGTTGAGAATGTCCTTCATTGTCTTCTCATCCAGAGGAACCACTCTCATGAAACTGACAGAAAACAGGTACACTGAAAATATTAGGTTAAATGCATCCCAAATGCCACCTTGTTCAGTTTATAGGGTGCATTTTGGGATGCATCTGTTTTTCTTGTATGGGGAATAGAAGTGGTGATGACTATTTTACTCAGTAATGACATTTAGACATCAGACCAAGACCAAAAAAACAAATGATAACGTGTAATTTGTGTTGTTTGTCAGGGTGGAGATAAGAAAAGGATTGAATGTGCTGAGAAAAGAGATACCTGGTGGAGACACCTTTATGCACCTGGGCTTGGAAAGGGTATTTATCTGCTCCTGACATGGTCTTACTTTATCATGTTATACACCTGTTTAACATTTTTAATTTTTTTATTTAACATAATGAGAAGAATAACATCGTCTTCTCCTTTCAGGCAAATGAGCAGATACATCACGAAAACTTTGGTGAGCTTCCAATGGCAACTGTCACTAGGGTTAGACAGCAAAGAGCACTCTATACTTGGCAATGTTGAGGTCATACAATTGATTGACCTCTCCGTTACAGGGACAGCAAGTGTCATCATTGCCTTGACGGATGGGGAGCTGAACGAACACCAACTCGTCACTGCACAACAGGAGGTAGGCCAATTGGATTGATATAACATTCACCTTCCTGTTGATGTAAAGGAAAGACGATGTTAAAACAATGTTCTCTGGTGCTGATTCTTGGTTTCCCCCCCCAACAAACAGGCAGAGAGAAGCCGGTCTCTAGGAGCTATGGTGTACTGTGTTGGAGTAAAGGACTTTAACGAGACACAGGCAAGGGTTTAGTTTGCAGTAAAATATGCATGTCCTACTCCCCTGTCAAAACACATTTAGGAACCTGTTGTTAACAGAAAATGATATGCTTTAATTACATCTAGTAATAATACGCACTCAATATTATTTCACAACAATGATTACAATATGTGCTATTTACATTTAGTAACCCATTTGTAGACTATGTATCCCATAATTGCATCTACCTACACATCTTGAACCCTTGTGAGGTTTACAGGGCTACTTATACGCCAGGCTGAGCAGTAATGAAATTGGGCGTTTTGACTTGCATGCAAACGATTACCATATTAGCTAAGGAAGCAAGCTTCAGAGTCATGCAGTGTTTTAACCTGATTTTGTATGCATCGTTCTGCCACCCAGATTGACTTTCACTAAATGTCTGGATATAAATACTGTACTTTTCCCTTCATTGAGGTTGTTTAGGCCTCTGTCCAATGTCCATTGTTCATCAGGATTGTACGTAGTGTCCCTATCATTGTACTGTTATTTCCCCCCTAACCTGGTCATGCATGTAGAGAGAGATGAAGGTACAATCACCATACAATATAATTATATGGTTATTTCGTCTCAAATCAAGTGTTCATTGAACTCTTCACCGAAGGTGAATGGGTCATGATGTGTGTGTCTCTGGTTCCTGAGACAGGAGCCAGGAGGAAGCACTGGGTCTGTGTAAATTAAACCTGTTCTCTCCATCCCCCTGTAGCTGGCCACCATAGCAGACACCATTGAGCATGTGTTTCCTGTGATGGGCGGATTCGTAGCCCTGCGAGGAGTGATCGACTCGGTAAATACACACTGGCCAGGAAGGAGAGACTTAGACCTGTTTCACGAAACATACAGTACCTTCAGAGAAATATCAAATAAAGTTGAAAGGTCAAAATAGACTGTTGTAAATGTAGCCTATAGCTACTGAGTGTCTCAAATGTGAAGAACCTGTCTCTTATTTCGATACAGAATCCAAGATATGAGTCACCTTTAGCGTATTTAACCTTGTCAACTCAATCATTTTCTCTTTCTCCAGATCATCAAGAAGTCCTGTATTGAGATCCTAGCTGCAGAGCCCTCCAGTGTTTGTGCAGGAGGTGGGGTCCCTAAAGGATCAAAGCATAGCAGCGCTAGTTCCCTGTCATTGCCTAAGTGCTGTGTTCATTTCATTAAGGGGCCAGGCTGGTGCCCTTCCCTCTGACTGGGGCTCAGCTGGCTCGTAGTCATTATGGCACACTGTAGCAAAACATAGAAAAACATTTCGAAATGGAAAACATCAGGTAGCCTCGCGGTTAAGAGCGTTGGGCCAATAACCGAAGGTCACTGGTTTGAATCCCTGAGCCGACTAGGTGAAAAATGTGCCCTTGAGCAAGGCACTTAACCCTAGTTGTTCTGGATAAGGGCATCTACTAAAATGTGTTTCTTATTGGAAAATTCTTTTTTGGGGGGGGCCATTTGGTACCTAATGAATGGGACCCTGATCACTCGAATGACCCCAACAGACAGGAATCCCCATTGGGGAGGGTAGTGTATTGGGAATCTTGTAATGAAAGGGTCTCTAAATGGAATGTCCATGTTTAATTTATGCTGGCCTGCCAAATGGAAGTCAATTTGATAAATGACTAAAAAGTCCCATAAGACCTGTGTACCCCGAGCATGATGTTTTCTGTATTTTATTTAACCGATGTTGACAAGTCAGTCTAGCTAATCTTGTATGCTACCCAACATAATTGTGCAAAGTCTGATAGCCTATGATCATATTACATTTATGTAGTATTATTCTAAACTCAGGGTGTGTCTTATTTCCAGAGAGCTTCCAGGTAGTGGTGAGAGGAAACGGTTTCCTTCACGCCAGGAACATAGAGCAGGTGTTGTGCAGCTTTAGACTCAACGACACCCTCACCATTAGTGAGTACCTGCTTCCATTTACACTTCATCTACTGTAGGCTGAACCAGGTGTTTCATACCAATGTGTGTTTCCAGCTGTAACATGCATGAAGAACTACAGTCGATTGAAGAAACAAAACGTGTTTAAGTAAACCGAGTGTTTGGCTCTCTCCATAGATAAGAAGCCTGTGGAAATCGAAGACACGTTCCTGCTGTGTACGGCTCCGGTTATAGATGAAGTTGGGCAGTGAGTACCTTTTTTAATCCGTTTTAAGATGGTCAGAGCGATCACTGTTTTTAAGCACTGTAGGATGAGTGTTTGTTCCCTCGCATTTCTAGCCGATCACCCCCCAAGCCCTCCCACATAAACACACTACCAGAAGAAGCCTGCTATTCATTAGGGTGTCTTAATGGACTCTGTCAGGGCCAAATTCCACTCCTCCTCTATTCTCTTCTCTCTGTAGGCCAATGAGTTCATTCAGGTAGAGCCTCATTGGTTAGAGCCCTGTGTTTTCATAATGAGGACAGTGTTATGGTTGCCCCATCACAGGTGGCTGGTGGCACCTTAATTGGGGAGGCGGGCTCATGGCTGGAACGGAATTAATGGAATGGTATCGAATGTGGTTTCCATGTCTTTGATACCATTCCATTTACTCCATTCCAGCCATTACTATGAGCTGTCCTCCCCTCAGCAGCCTCCTGTGTGCTCCATAATCCAATAACAGATACATCCATCATCAGGCTGCCTCGTTTCTAATGTAGGCCTCAGAATCTCCAACATCAACAAACCACTTCAGAACCCCATTTTTAAGAACTTATTGGATCAGATCATAAATTGAGGAATTAGACAGCAATGGTAAAAGACTTAAGACTCTGAGGGCTCTTTTGACCTTGGTCGAGACAGTTTAAGGGAGACATTAAATAAAAGTACATGACGTACTTTCCAGCCCACAAACTCTCTCTCCCACCCACTCTTTGTGCTCCCCCAGACTCAAAACCCTGTTACTCTCCACTCCTCTATTCCTCTCTCGTCTCCCTCCAGCCCTCACCCCCTTCCCCTGCCTGCCTTACTCTCTCCTCTACCCCCCAAGCGCTCACCCCCTTCCCCTGCCTGCCTTACTCTCTCCTCTACCCCCAAGCGCTCACCCCCTTCCCCTGCCTGCTTCTCCCCTCTACGTCCTCTACCCTCACCCTGCCACCTCTCTCTCTCTCTCTCTCTCTCTCTCTCTCTCTCTCTCTCTCTCTCACTCACTAACAGCTCTGATCAAAGCAGCAGAACGTCTGCCTTGTGCAGACCCTGCCCTTTCATCTGCTTGTTTAACAGATGTCTGACACCACACAGCCAAGACTGGCACTTCCTGTCTTCCTCTCTGTCTGGTATTTTATTCCTGAACATCCAGTTTCTCTAGTTAACTCCCTCCTCCTCCTACCCTCTCTCCCATTGTTTTTCACCATTTTTTCTAGCAGTCATCTAGCAGTTAGCACCCCATGGTCAAATTGATCATTTTCCCCTCACACACATGCACACGCATACTCACATCTCCACAAAATGTGAACATGGCCCAAGTCCAACTGACCATATTTTTCCCTTGATCGTTACTTCTATCAGGGATAAGAGTGGAGTCTACACAGCCGTTTGCTGGCACTGAATTTAACCCACTGACTCCAGACAGCCAAACCAAATAATGCTTATCAGTCCAAATGCCCTAGTTCGCATATCCTGTTGATCAGTCTGCGTGCTTTGCAACCCTAGAAAATGCAGGGAATTCCAAATTAGGCATTTTATCGCCAAAGTTTTAGAAGTTTTCCAGGCTCCCTGAGGTCACATGTGAATAATTGTTTTGCACCCAGAAGAGAAAGGTACTTGCAGTAGTTTTTGGAGATATGAAGAAATGTGGGCATCAAGGGTTAAACCAACTGTGATACCAGTGCCCTACTTAGTCTCAGACATGTAATAACATGTCTGTGCATTAATAGTTTTGTTTGTTGGGCGCAAAGCTCTCTTTGTGTGGCACCTTGGCACTGGACAACTGTGTCCTTTTGCTATTCAGTGGTCTTGGGCAAGCAGGTCTTAACTAGCCTAATTTGTCTGTTTTTCTGTTTCAGGGTTGTTTATCTACAAGTGAGCATGAATGAAGGCCTGTCGTTCATCACTAGCTCTGTACACATCACCACCACAGAGTGTGTAAGTTTGCTCTACCAATCACATTACAACTACTACTCAAAACTTACTAGAAATTGTCTAAAGTTGGGAAACAATTATCCAATTTCCATGATTTTGCATTGAATCTTTGGTTTGTTTCTTCTATCTGAATCGTGTTCTGTTTTTTATTTCTGCTTCCTCCTCCTAATGTTAGTCGTAACCCTGTCTTAACTCTGTCTTTTATCTTCCCTGGCAGTTTGATGGCACCATCCTTCTCATCACCCTCCTGGTTCTGTTCCTGTTAATGGCCGTGCTGTTCATGTGGTGGTTCTGGCCCCTCTGCTGCACTGTGGTTAGTGTAACCCTCCATTAACAGTTGGTTCAATATGATGCCGATTATGGGCCATGTGTTATTTTACAGGTGTAGGATTTTAATTTGATCACCCGGTTGCAGGAGAACTTTCCTGCAATGTATGACATTTAAAACATGTGGTGTATTTGTGATTTGAAAAGTCTTCTGAAGTTTGTTATTTCTACTTCGAAATTTCAGACATGATTTTTATATAAAATGTATCAACCCCTACAAAAATGTCCATTCATTATAATCCACATAATAACTCAAATTTCCTGTTACTGCAGGATTATTTTCCTGCTATAGCAAACTGGCTCAAATGAAGGTCCTACATCTGTATACTGTATAGAGTAGACCCTATAGCAGAGTCATTTTCATTGGAATGACTTATGTAATTACCGTAAACAAAGTAACCTGGTTCAATCTAATGACAATTATGTTGTTATTGTTTGTAAGGGTTTTTACTTACCAGAAAACATTACTTTAAACGTTTGTAACCAATTTCTTTTAGTTTTGCAGTTCATTCAGATAATGAATGATACATCTGTGGTTTTCCTTTTGTTGAACATTCTTTATTTGGACAATAAAAGATGATTGCCACATCTGCCGGCTAAATCTATTTTTCAACTATATAAAAAAATCATGTTTCTTTGCAGGATACTTTTCCTGACGTTCAAGAACAGCTGAATTGTTTTTCCTTGTTTTTCTGGTTGTCTTGATACAAGTTTCACCATCCAATTATGTCAGATCTACAGGAGTGCAACTTTCGCCACGGCGATACATTCAGGCACATGGGAATGATTAGAATATGGCAAATATTAGACAGTTATTGCATTCTATCCATTCTGGCTTTCTCAGGCTACCTGAGACATAAAACAGATAGGTGGGAGGGGATACAGGCTGTAGCCAATTGATTCATGCGCAATTTACCTCAATGGATAATGAAACAATTCAGCCACTACATTTTTATTAGACACTGTAGTTTTTCTGGTGTCATGTCATTACATCCAGCTGTTTTATCAAAACAAGATTGTTAAATGGATACGCACCCTAGCAGGCGATTGCCTAATCTATTTTCTATGCAAATGTTCTCAATGTCTCAAAGAAAAATCACTGGAAACATAGCTGGTGTCCAACGATTGAGATTAATGTGACTTTCTCCCCTGAACTTCCTGTCAAGGTGATCAAGGAGCCTCCTCCGCCACCCCCTCCAGAGCCAGTAAGTCAGCTCTTAAATCTCTGAAAGTATACGCATGCATTATAGACTATACACACACAGGGTCTCAATCATAGCACAGGCCTATTAGTGAGCCAGGGAACGCATCGTCAAGCTCAGTGGGGTCTATGCTCAATAAGTGGGGTCTATGCTCAATAAGTGGGGTCTATGCTCAATAAGTGGGGTCTATGCTCAATAAGTGGGGTCTATGCTCAATAAGTGGGGTCTATGCTCAATAAGTGAGGTCTATGCTCAATAAGTGGGGTCTATGCTCAATAAGTGGGGTCTATGCTCAATAAGTGGGGTCTATGCTCAATAAGTGGGGTCTATGCTCAATAAGTGGGGTCTATGCTCAATAAGTGGGGTCTATGCTTAATAAGTGGGGTCTATGCTCAATAAGTGGGGTCTATGCTCAATAAGTGGGGTCTATGCTCAATAAGTGGGGTCTATGCTCAATAAGTGGGGTCTATGCTCAAAAAGCAACAGTATTCAGATGAAAAATCGAAGAGTAAGTGACAAAATGTTAAGTGATGCAGTCATGAGGCCTTTTCAGGGCATTTCGCCACAGAAGTTGATTACAAATAATAAGTCTTTGTCACATTTTCCATGGATGTGACACAGCTGTTCGTGAAGCAAAGGCATTATATTCTATTGATCTCTGATGCATGAATAGCCTAAAGCGCTTACTAATTCTCTATTTTACTCTCACTGGGAGTCTTTCAATTCTATTTCCTTTTTGGCGGAATTCTTGTTTTATTTTCTTTGAAGCTATTTTGTTGGTGAATGAAATAAGCTTTCATACAAGGCAAGTGAGATAAATCGCTCTTGGTAGACACTTACTATCATGGCCAAGAATACGGGAAAGATGCATAATATCGTAACACATGAACACGTGCTCCTATCTTTTCTCTCCGCCTAGGAATCAGACGATGAAGATGGCATGCCCAAGAAGAAGTGGCCCACCGTGGATGCATCCTACTATGGAGGAAGAGGAGTCGGAGGAATCAAAAGAATGGAGGCGAGTTGGATCTAATCCACTTTTGACATTGAAATTGTCAAGAGTCTTTATCCTCCATATTTCCTCACAAACACACCAAAGTTGGAACTTTATTATAGACTATGTCACTGCCCGTGTGTAGTATGTAAAACCCCTTCTGCGGGTACTGTAGGTCATATAAGCTGTGGTCCACTCCTACAGGTGCGCTGGGGAGGGAAGGGTTCAACAGAGGAGGGGGCTAAACTGGAGATGCCCAAGAACGCTGTGGTGAAAATGCCCGAGCAGGAGTTTGAGCCTTACGAGCCCAAGCCCAAGAAGGCCCACAACAGGAAGCCAGCCGCGGATAGGAAGTGGTACACTCCCATACAGGTAGAAACACACTTATCTTCTCTTTCCTTTCTTCGTTTCTTTCTAAGACTAGTATGTACACTCTCTTCCTCACTACCGCTACTTTTATAATAGGGTACTGTGTAGTATGAAAGAACATATTGGACATGCACACTTACCAGTTTGCTAGCTAGAATTAATTTTTGACAGTATTCACTGTAGTCGTTTCTCTGTCTCTTGTCGGCAGGGTAAACTGGACGCCATTTGGGCCCTGTTTCGCCGCGGTTACGACCAGGTCTCTCTCATGAGGCCTCAGCCAGGAGAACATGTGAGTACTAAAGCCTTAAAAAACCCTGGGAGCCCAGCCTTAGTCCAATCCCTCATCAGACAGTCCAATCCCCAAAAAACGCCCCCGCAGTGGCCAACACCTCACCAGTGCCAAGATTCATGACCAGGCAGAACCCAACACCTGCTTCAAATCAGCCATAAAAGGGAAATAAACCAGGACTGTGGACACACTCCAGGAAGTTCCTCTTAATGTTTTAAAATCTCTACTTTCACATGTTTTAACTTTGCAATGCTGACCCTTTGTATCAAAATGGAGATTGGAGTTTGGATTGAAGTTGGTTTTGCTCTAGAAATGCACTTTGGAGGGCTGGACTATCTGAGGGACTGTATCCCATAGATCTCCCATAGATCTCTTTCCTTTGAGAGCTGCAGCTAGCCTGTTGAGATGGCACCTCTCCAGGTCCTAGTTAAAATCATGCGTCATTTGCAGAAAATCTTCAATAGCCCTTTTTAAGTGGAATTCCACATTTAAAGAGTATTCTCTCGGCCAAAAATAGGAACTGAGAAGACATGACTGTACTGCCAGATAAGCTCTCAACAACGACTCGGGAAGTCAGCTATCAACCGCAAAGAGGAACAATGATGATTAGCGTCCTTCAGATTTCTCTCGGACAAAAAGATGTCGATACTTTGTTCAAAGGGTTTGACCCAGGAAAGCTTTTAGCGATCGCCACCTGCAAAGGGTTACGTGACGCAATGCTTACTCCAGTGGAATCGTTTCCATCCCTCCGTGTAATGGCGTCGCCTACTCTGGTAATTTGCGGTCGGTTACGAAGAAGCACAAAAATTCAGAGGCAGGCCTACTTGTACTGGTGTAATATGTATTTTTTCCTTCAGGGAGGAATGAACACACATACAAGGCAGAGGAGCTCTTTTCTTTCCTGTGTAAAGTGTTACCTGAGGAGACGGGGCCATGCTTGTTGGTAACACAGCTCTTTCACTCTCACACACACACAGGCCATATTGGTGTTCACAGAACATGTACAGGCCTTGTGTGTTCCATTGGATCCATTTGGCCGAGATCAGATCTGGTTTCCCGACAGACATATTTCAGTCTGTTGCTATGTTGCATTTGATCACCACGCAGATTGCTATGACGACGCCTGTATCCTGAATGGCACTATTGAGAGAAGCCTTGGCTAAAAGCCTTTCCAGTACAATTCCATAAAACACGACTGAATGCTCCTCGTATCCACAGTAGAAAGGCTGATCTATCAAGCCCAGTTTCCTTTGATTTCATCAGTTTACAATGGACCTGCTATGTCCCCTAGTCTATGCATCCTATGAATACAACTCACGTAGCTATTGATCTAACTCCATGACTACTGAAAAACAGAAAGGCAGCATTTGTTGCTCTCTCTTTCAATTTCAACTCATGAGGCTTTGTTGGCAAGGGAAACATATGTTTACATTGCCAAAGCAAGTGAAGTAGATAATGAACAAAAGTGAAATAAACATTGCACTCACAAATGTTCCAAAAGGCATTTAAAATGTCATATTATGTGTTTGTGTTTGTGAATCGAGCCCCAGGACCAGCTTCTCTCCAGGTTAATTTCTTTGTTGGTGATGGCTTTGTTATGGAAGGTTTGGGAATCGCTTCCTTTTAGGTGGTTGTAGAATTTAATGGTTATTTTCTGGATTTTGATAATTAGCGGGTATCGGCCTAATTCTGCTCTGCATACATTATTTGCTGTTTTACGCCGTACACATATTATATTTTTGCAGAATTCTGTATGCAGAGTCTCAATTTGGTGTTTGTCCCATTTTGTAAATTCTTGGTTGGTAGGCGGACCCCAGACCTCCCAACCAGGTCTAACAGAATCTGTGCAGACAATCTAGGTCTAACAGAATCTGTGCAGAAGATCTAGGTCTAACAGAATCTGTGCAGAAGATCTAGGTTTAACAGAATCTGTGCAGAAGATCTAGGTCTAACAGAATCTGTGCAGAAGATCTAGGTCTAACAGAATCTGTGCAGAAGAATTAGGTCTAACAGAAACTGTGCAGAAGAGAAGATCTAGGGGCTGCTGTAGGCACTCCTTGGTTGGCGACAGAAGCACCAGATCATCAATAGACATTTGACTTGAGATTATAGTAAAGTGATGCCGGGTGCTGCAGATGATTCTAGTGCCCTCGCCAATTTGTTGATATATATGTTGAAGAGGGTGGGGCTTAAGCTGCATCCCTGTCTCACCCCCGGCCCTGTGGAAAGAAATGTATGTGTGTTTTGCTAATTTTCACTGCACACTTGTTGTTTGTGTGCATGTATTTTATACTGTTGTATATTTTTACCCCAACACCACTTTCAATCAATTTGTATAGCAGACCCTGATGCCAAATTGAGGTGAAAACTTTTTTTAAATCAACAAAGCATGAGAAGACTTTGCCTTTGTTTTGGTTTGTTTGTTTGTCAATTAGGGTGTGCAGGGTGAATCCGTGGGCTGTCGTACGGTCATTTGGTAAAAATCCAATTTGACATTTGCTCAGGACATTGCTTTCGCTGAGGAAATGTACGAATCTACTGTTATTGATAATGCAGAGGATTTTCCCAAGGTTGCTGTTGACGCATATCCCCCAGTAGTTATTGGGATCAAATTTGTCTCCACTTTTGTGTATTCGGGTGATCAGTCCTTGGTTCCAAATATTGGGAAAGATGCCATAGCTGAAGATGATGTTAAAGAGTTGAAGTATAGCCAATTGGAATTTGTGGTCTGTATATTTGATCATTTAATGTTGGATACCATCGACCCCACAGGGTTTTTTGGGTTGGGGGGTTTGTATTTTGTCCTGTAGTTCATTCAATGTAATTGGAGAATACAGTGGGTTCTGGTTGTCTTTAATAGATGATTCTAAGATTCGTATTTGATCATGCATATGTTTGTTCGTTGTTATAGAGCCAAAAACATTGGAGAAGTGGTTTATCCATAAATCTCCATTTTGGATGGATAATCCTTCATGTTGTTGTTTGTTTAGAGTTTTCCAATTCTCCCAGAAGTAGTTAGATTTCTGACGTGCCGTTTTCCCGTCGTGTATTTCTGTATTGTTTTAGTGATTCACAATAGTGAAGGCGTAGGCTCAGGTTTTCTGGGTCCCTATGTTTTTGGTTGGATAGGTTTCTCAATGTATTTCTTAGGCATTCTTCATCAAACCAGTTGTCATTGTTGTTCATTTTCTTAGGTTGACTGCTTGACATTTTTGGATTTGATAGGGAAGCTGAGAGTGGTTAGGTTTTCTACTGACAAGTTTACTCCTTCACTATTACAGTGAAACATTTTGTCCAGGAAATTGTCTAGAAGAGATTGAATTTGTTGCTGTCTAACTATTTTTTGGTATATTTCTATACTACTTTCCTTCCATCTATACTATTTCTTAATATTGTGTAGTTTCTTTGACTTTGATGCCTCATGATTGAGCATAGCTCTGTTCACGTAGAGTGTGATCTCCCCTTCTCTACCCCCCCCCCCCCCTCTCTCCCTCCCTCTCTCTCCCTCTCTCTCTCCCCCTCCCTCTCTTCCCCCCCTCCCTCCCTCTCTTCCTCCCTCCCTCCCTCTCTCTAACTTCCTCCCCAGCTTTACTGTGGGATTCTCTGTGCTGGTTTAGAACACCCAGACACACTCCTTGTTTGCTTAGTTTCGGTTGAGTGTGGTATAGTGCAGTGTGTGTGCGCTTGTGTACTGTGAGCACAGCCCTACAGGGTATGATTATCTGTGCATAGTCTGGTTTAGTCATATCCCTCTCTCTTTGTGCAGCCCTAGTCTTAATTCGCTGGCTCCACACCGCTACATAGGACCACAGCTATGTCTCCAAATACTCTCAACTTCTCAGCGAGCTCCTACATAGAACATCATGTGTTCGAGCAGATCGCCTCCTGAGGTTACATTCGAGGCTTTGATTTAACGTCTGACAGAGTGTTCGCAAAGCGAACGACATGATGTAATAGCGAGCAGAGATGACCGCGAGAGTCGTCTCAACCAGTGGGGGGGGGCACATGACAACCATTCTGACGTAACACAGGCTAGTCTGTTTTATGAGCTCTGGGTTTTAATGGTAGACGTTAGAAGAGGGAGGTTTGAAGGGGCATCTTTGTTTTGCCTTTGTACTGTAAGTTCTGTTTCAAAGTCTCGCACCAGATTCTTCTATTGGTCTTTCAATCAATCCACGCTTGTGCACCCCAATACATGTCAGATGTTTTTAAGTTATGTACCCAGTAGGTCCCTCAGGTCCTCTGGCACTGGCCTTTTAATTATCCTAAAGCCTAGGACCAAGATGCACGGAGAGGCATCCATTAGTTCTTGTGCCCCCAGCCTCAGGAACAGCCTGCCAGAGAACCTGAGGGGGGCCGAAACTGTGGACATAAAGATCTTAAAACACATTTTTTTTTGCTTTTCCTTAGGGTGCCTTTTATTCGTTCAGTTTTAATGTAATTATTTTGTTTTTATCCTCCTATGTTTGTTGTGTAGTAAATATTTCAGTTTTTATTTATTGTTTTCATTTTATTTTTTCCTGTGAAGTACATTCAAATCAAATCAAATCATTTTATTGGTCACATACACATCTTTAGCAGATGTTTTTGCGGGTTTAGTGAAATGCTTGTGTTTCATGTCTGAAATGGGCTGTATAAATAAAGCTTGATTTGATTTGACCACAGTGGTTCAATGTTATGAACTCGCAGAAAGGTTGCTAAAATGAGCCTCTCTCAAAGGGTCTGCAGACAACGTATGCACTGAGAATGAAAGAATATTTGATTAGAATCCATGACCCTTCTCATGTTCTCATCCTGTTATTGACTTGATTGAATGTCAGAGACCGAGTTTGTTTACCAGAGGATTTCTGTATTTTTTTCTACCCTCATATACCATTTACATATCAAGATGAATGGAATGTGTCCTCTGTTGTTTTCAGGGTGTGTGTGTGTGTGTGTGTGTGTGTGTGTGTGTGTGTGTGTGTGTGTGTGTGTGTGTGTGTGTGTGTGTGTGTGTGTGTGCGTGTGCGTGTGCGTGTGCGTGTGCGTGTGTTTGCATATGTTAAATGGCTCTCCAGTATTACCTAGTAAGTCCATGTCTGCCTAGCTGCGTGGGGAATGGAAAAGGGGCCACTGGGATGTCTGTCTGTTCAGGGCATAAATCTGAGTTAGACCATATACCGCGAGAGTGCTCTGTAAGACACCACTGTGGTCGAAGTTAGGGGTTCTCACTATGTAGGGAAGTAGCTGTGGTGGACGAGAATAGGGAGCAAAAGTTTATGCTGCAAAAGGAACGTATTGCTTTGAATTGACTCAAATCACAGCAACCCCCACACCCCCCTCTGTCTCTACATTTCTCTCTCTCATTCTCCATATGGTGCTATAAACAACTTGGGGTTATTGGAAAGCGGCCACAGTTTCATTGGTAACAGAACATTGGAACAGTTTCATTGGTAACAGGACATTGGGCTGGGAGGAGAGGGTAGAGAGGTCACAGCAGGGGCTGATGGGTAAGACACCTGTGTACTGTACGTGGGAAGTGGGCTGGACCATGTGGGGGAGGGGAGGTGCAATGTAATCTGAGTTATGTCTTTACTGTAGCTTAATGGGGTTCTGTATACCTCGTGACTTTTAGGACATTGATCACCATGTAATCGGATGTTACGGTCTCTTTCCCCCCAGGGTCGATGCATCAACTTCACCCGGGTGAAAGATGAGGCAGCAGCAGCAGCCAAGGCCCCTCCTCGGGCCCATAGTCCATCTGCTCCAGACTACCGTCCCCTGATCCGCCCCACTACACCGCCGCCAGCACAGAACAGCTCACCCCCGCGGGCACCGCCCATCACCCAGCTACCCCCGGGGCCACCTCCCTCCCGCACCCCCCCAGGGCCCCCCTGCCCCCCTCCCTCGCGCCCCCCACCGTGCCCCAACAACAGACCATGAAAGTGATTTAGGGACCCCACTCCAATAAAGCAATAGTCCCCGCTGCCAAAGATGCTCCCTCAACCAAAAATAAACATAGTATTTATTTGAGTTGGGGTGAATTTAGCAGGAGATGTAATGGTTTGTTGCTGGGCAGCAAAAGATTTAGTCATAGGAGGAAAAATACTACAATGGATGAAATTTGTTTCTCAACTACTGAGTATCCGATGATGGTAAGTGTCAAGGTGACAGTAGAGTAGACTGGGCCTTTGTGTGGCTTTAGTTATCACTGAGTCGATTTACTTTCAACCACAAGGATTGGATTTTTTCTAGTATGACGAACCTGCTGTCAAACCAATCTAGATTAGCTTTTTGCATCTCTCTTTTGTGAATATTTACATATAGCTTTTTAGATCTCTCTTTTGTACATTGAAAGATTTCATAAGGGCAAATTGTTTAGGGGGTCACACAACAGGACTTTATTATGTTTTTTTCTCTGATGTCCAAATTAGTTAAACTCAGTTTTAGCCAGTGGTGGAAAAAGTACGGAAGTCATACTTGAGTAAAAGTAAAGATACCTTAATAGAAAAGGACTCAAGTAAAAGTGAAAGTCACCCAGTAAAATACTACTTGAGTAAAAGTCTAAAAGTATTTGGTTTTAAATATACTTAAGTATCAAAAGTAAATGTTTTACTTTTGATGATTTTCTTGTTTTATTATTTTACGGCTAGCCAGGGGCACACTCCAACACTCAAACATAATTTACAAAAGAAGCAATTGAGTTTAGTCAGCCCTCCAGATCAGAGTAGGGGTGACCAGGGATGGTCTCTTGATAAGTGTGTGAATTGGCCCAATTTTTCTGTCCGGCTAAGCATTCGAAATGTAACTAGTACTTTTGGGTGACAGGGAAATTGTATGGAGTAAAAAATACATTATTTTCATAAGGAATGTAGTGGAGTAAAAGTAAAAGTTGTCAAAAATATAAACAGTTTAAGTAAAGTACAGATACCCCTAAAAAACGACTTCAGTAGTACTTTAAAGTATTTTTACATAAGGACTTTACACCACTGGTTTTAGCCCATGTCCATATTCTCATTGAGAAACCGATTTTCATTACTCCCATTTGGTAGTGTTGCCGGAAGCCATAAGCATATAAGCATAAGTTGACACTGAGATACTTTTGATATGGACTGAAAGCGTAAAATGTGTATATCTTTTTGATTAGTAAATGGAAAATCATAGCGTAGGAGATGTGTATCGACAAAATCTGGCATTTTTAAACACTTTGTCGGTCAATATCTGAGAGTGAACCCAGGTTTACCTAAGTTAATATTGGTAATTGTGCACATTGAATGCAGTTCAGATATGGCATTATTTTAGTTTTCTTTCGTTCATTTGTTTTTATCCCTTTTGACTCATGAACCTCTCAAATCAAACAACCAGTCAGGTCATTGTTCTGTCATCATGTTTTTACATTCCCAAAACTACACTAATTTGATACCTTGTTTCGTTTACCTTTTGTTTTTGACCACAATCACATTGCAACTGCAGGGCAGTTCACCACGTCTCTAATTTATTAACCCCCAGACCTAGAGGAGGGTACTTGAATACGACAAAGGTGTCCACTGACACACTGTGCATGTAAACAAACTATTCAACTTCATACGACAGCGTTTCTCAACCCCATTGGTCTATAGTCCGGCACTAGGTCATGGAATATTGCTTCCTTAGTGCAACTGTACTTTATCTAAAGGCTATTAAAAACATGGTGAAATCTGAGGGATTATTCTACGAACCAACAGCGATTCAATCAAGTCCCCAAAGGAGGAAGAACTACAGCATGCCAGTCCTTGGTACAGACAAAGGTTGAGGAACACTATTAGAAACGTTTTACACCTGGTACCTTTCAGGATTTTTCTACTTAGATTTTTCTACTCTCTTTGTATAATGTACTTCATTCGATTATGTACTATAATACCATTGAGTTACTATATTCCTTTGATATCTTGTAGCACTGCTGAAAGCGGGAGGATGATGATGATGATGATTAAGAGGTGCATACATTTACTTTGTTTTTATTGGTACAATAGCACAAATAAAACTACAAAGGCACCCAAGTGTAATATACAAGTTCTGCTTTTTGACAATGATGAAAGCCCTCCATTTCATTGACTGGATTGATGGCTTTTATTAGTACATCACCCCACTCAAGCAATGACATTCAGTAGTTAGAGGAGCAAGCAACAACATTATATACAACTCATTATTATGTCGTTTTTTTTATCTCTTTGCTTCACAATGACCATTAGGACCTTTGTGGAGTGGTGTTCTGAGAGAAAAAAAACTCTGAGATGCTAAATGTTAACCATTGTTTTACATGTTAACCATTGTTTTTCATGTATTAATGGGAGTACTGAAACAAGTATGGAAAGACATGAATGTGTTCAATGTTTTTTTTTTAACAGTATTAATAAAGGTTGACTTCCAAGCTTTTATATGTGACTAATGGGTTGTTTTTACGTGTGTGTGTGTCAAAATCCAATGAAAAATGTTATTGGTTGCGTACACATATTTTGCAGAAGTTCTCGTGGGTTTGGCTAAATGCCAATGTTCATAAAACAATACACGCAGTCTGAAAAATGTAAAGAAAGGAATGAAGAAATATTAGAACGAGTAATGTCAGAGTCCAGAATATAAATATATATGTATATGATGGTGTGTATGGACATTATAGGCAGCATATGACAGTATATTCATTATGGACTGTGTGTGTGTGCGCACATGTGTGTGTGCATGTATGTGTGTGTGTGTAGACAGTATATATTATGGAGTGTGTGTGTGGGAGAGGGAGAGAGACCTGGCTGAGGTGAGTGAGGTCAGCGATGGTGCTGGAGTGAGGTCGATGATGCTCCTCGGTGGTCCTCACCCGCCTGTCGATGGTGGGGTGAAAGGGAGAGCTGTCCACCTGGGCCAGGATCTGTAGGGTGGCTGTGGCTGCCCTCCTCACCTCACAGACAGAGGAGCTCAGACAGGCCAGCAGGGAGAGCAGCACTATGGAGGGAAGAAACATTTACAACTTTGTTACTGATACACCAGTAATACTACAGACACTTGTCTTGTCTGTGAGTTGTATTACGTCACAAACAGAGCAGGCAATAAGCTCAACGTACCACAATACTGTAGACAGTTCTCTCACCCCAGACAAATGACACATATAGGATCATTCTCAGACTGTGCCAACAAACTCTATGTAAAGCACAATGAAATACAGCAAGCCTTTAAATGATGGGAATTATGAGAGGCTCTGTGTTGTAAAAGAAGCAGTCACTGACCCCATTTGAACACGCTCTTTGGTGCTCCACCCAGAACATTTGGATAGGAGACATCTGTAAAGAGAGGCAGGCCTCCCCAGGGACTGGCCCACCCTCTACTTCTGTCACACACACACACACATTCAGCAGCTTCTGTTGTCATGTTTTGTCATTGATTATCATGCCTTGTCCCTGTTCTTCTCCTTCTATTCGTTTCCCTCTGCTGGTCTTATTAGGTTCTTTCCCTCTTTCTATCCCTCTCTCTCCCCCTCCCTCTCTCACTCTCCCGCTCTCTCTTCTCTCTATCGTTCCGTTCCTGCTCCCAGCTGTTCCTATTCCCCTAATCAATCATTTAGTCTTCCCACACCTGTTCCCGATCCTTTTCCCTGATTAGATTCCCTATTTCTCTCCTTGTTATTCGTTTCTGCCCTGTCGGTTCCTTGTCTAGAATTCACCGTGCTGTGTTTGTGTATCGCCCTGTCGTGTCGTGTTTTCCTCAGATGCTGCGTGGTGAGCAGGTGTCTGAGTCTGTTTGGTTCAAGTGCCTTCCCGAGGCAACCTGCTGTTCACCTGCTGTTCAAGATCGAGTCTCCAGTTTGTCCTCGTCATTTCGAGTGAAAGTTGTGTTTTTTGATTGTATTTACTTTACTGGATTAAAGACTCTGTTTTCGCCAAGTCGCTTTTGGGTCCTCTTTCACCTGCATGACAGAAGGAACCGACCAAGGAATGGACCCAGCGACTTCAGACGCTCGTTACACTGCCGTCAAGATCCAAGGAGCCATGCTCGGCAGACACGAGCAGGAATTGTCTGCTGCTCGCCATGCCGTGGAGAACCTGGCCGCTCAGGTTTCCGACCTCTCTGGACAGTTCCAGAGTCTTCGTCTCGTGCCACCTGTTACTTCCTGGCCTGCCGAGCCTCCAGAACCTAGGGTTAATAACCCACCTTGCTACTCCGGGCAGCCCACTGAGTGCCGCTCCTTTCTCACGCAGTGTGAGATTGTGTTCTCTCTCCAACCCAACACATACTCTAGAGAGAGAGCTTGGGTTGCTTACGTCATTTCACTCCTTACTGGCCGGGCTCGAGAATGGGGCACAGCTATCTGGGAGGCAAGGGCTGATTGCTCTAACAAGTACCAGAACTTTAAGGAGGAGATGATTCGGGTTTTTGACCGTTCAGTTTTTGGTAGGGAGGCTTCTAGGGCCCTGGCTTCCCTATGCCAAGGTGAACGGTCCATAACGGATTATTCTATTGAGTTTCGCACTCTTGCTGCCTCTAGTGAGTGGAACGAGCCGGCGCTGCTCGCTCGTTTTCTGGAGGGACTCCACGCAGTGGTTAAGGATGAGATTCTCTCCCGGGAGGTTCCTTCAGATGTGGACTCTTTGATTGCTCTCGCCATCCGCATAGAACGACGGGTAGATCTTCGTCACCGGGCTCGTGGAAGAGAGCTCGCATCAACGGTGTTTCCCTGCTCCGCATCGCAACCATCTCCCTCCTCTGGCTCAGAGACTGAGCCCATGCAGCTGGGAGGGATTCGCATCTCGACTAAGGAGAGGGAACGGAGGATCACCAACCGCCTGTGCCTCTATTGCGGAGTTGCTGGACATTTTGTTAATTCATGTCCAGTAAAAGCCAGAGCTCATCTGTAAGCGGAGGGCTACAGGTGAGCGCAACTACTCAAGTCTCTCCATCAAAATCCTGTACTACTTTGTCGGTCCATCTACGCTGGACCGGTTCGGGTGCTACATGTAGTGCCTTGATAGACTCTGGGGCTGAGGGTTGTTTCATGGACGAAGCATGGGTTCGGAAACATGACATTCCTTTCAGAGAGTTAGAGAAGCCTACGCCCATGTTCGCCTTAGATGGTAGTCATCTTCCCAGTATCAGATTTGAGACACTACCTTTAACCCTCACAGTATCTGGTAACCACAGTGAGACTATTTATTTTTTGATTTTTCGTTCACCGTTTACACCTGTTGTTTTGGGTCATCCCTGGCTAGTATGTCATAATCCTTCTATTAATTGGTCTAGTAATTCTATCCTATCCTGGAACGTTTCTTGTCATGTGAAGTGTTTAATGTCTGCCATCCCTCCCGTTTCTTCTGTCCCTACTTCTCAGGAGGAACCTGGCGATTTGACAGGAGTGCCGGAGGAATATCATGATCTGCGCACGGTCTTCAGTCGGTCCCGAGCCAACTCCCTTCCTCCTCACCGGTCGTATGATTGTAGTATTGATCTCCTTCCGGGGACCACTCCTCCTCGGGGTAGACTATACTCTCTGTCGGCTCCCGAACGTAAGGCTCTCGAGGATTATTTGTCTGTGTCTATTGACGCCGGTACCATAGTGCCTTCTTCCTCTCCGGCCGGGGCGGGGTTCTTTTTTGTTAAGAAGAAGGACGGTACTCTGCGCCCCTGCGTGGATTATCGAGGGCTGAATGACATAACGGTTAAGAATCGTTATCCGCTTCCCCTTATGTCATCAGCCTTCGAGATTCTGCAGGGAGCCAGGTGCTTTACTAAGTTGGACCTTCGTAACGCTTACCATCTCGTGCGCATCAGAGAGGGGGACGAGTGGAAAACGGCGTTTAACACTCCGTTAGGGCATTTTGAGTACCGGGTTCTGCCGTTTGGTCTCGCCAATGCGCCAGCTGTTTTTCAGGCATTAGTTAATGATGTTCTGAGAGACATGCTGAACATCTTTGTTTTTGTCTATCTTGACGATATCCTGATTTTTTCTCCGTCACTCGAGATTCATGTTCAGCACGTTCGACGTGTTCTACAGCGCCTTTTAGAGAATTGTCTCTACGTAAAGGCTGAGAAGTGCTCTTTTCATGTCTCCTCCGTTACTTTTCTCGGTTCCGTTATTTCCGCTGAAGGCATTCAGATGGATTCCGCTAAGGTCCAAGCTGTCAGTGATTGGCCCGTTCCAAGGTCACGTGTCGAGTTGCAGCGCTTTTTAGGTTTCGCTAATTTCTATCGGCGTTTCATTCGTAATTTCGGTCAAGTTGCTGCCCCTCTCACAGCTCTTACTTCTGTCAAGACGTGTTTTAAGTGGTCCGGTTCCGCCCAGGGAGCTTTTGATCTTCTAAAAGAACGTTTTACGTCCGCTCCTATCCTCGTTACTCCTGACGTCACTAGACAATTCATTGTCGAGGTTGACGCTTCAGAGGTAGGTGTGGGAGCCATTCTATCCCAGCGCTTCCAGTCTGACGATAAGGTTCATCCTTGCGCTTATTTTTCTCATCGCCTGTCGCCATCTGAGCGCAACTATGATGTGGGTAACCGTGAACTGCTCGCCATCCGCTTAGCCCTAGGCGAATGGCGACAGTGGTTGGAGGGGGCGACCGTTCCTTTTGTCGTTTGGACAGACCATAAGAACCTTGAGTACATCCGTTCTGCCAAACGACTTAATGCCCGTCAAGCTCGTTGGGCGTTGTTTTTCGCTCGTTTCGAGTTTGTGATTTCTTACCGTCCGGGTAGCAAGAACACCAAGCCTGATGCCTTATCCCGTCTGTTTAGTTCTTCTGTGGCTTCTACTGATCCCGAGGGGATTCTTCCTTATGGGCGTGTTGTCGGGTTAACAGTCTGGGGAATTGAGAGACAGGTTAAGCAAGCACTCACGCACACTGCGTCGCCGCGCGCTTGTCCTAGTAACCTCCTTTTCGTTCCTGTTTCCACTCGTCTGGCTGTTCTTCAGTGGGCTCACTCTGCCAAGTTAGCTGGTCATCCCGGTGTTCGAGGCACTCTTGTGTCTATTCGCCAGCGCTTTTGGTGGCCGACTCAGGAGCGTGACACGCGCCGTTTCGTGGCTGCTTGTTCGGACTGCGCGCAGACTAAGTCGGGTAACTCTCCTCCTGCCGGTCGTCTCAGACCGCTCCCCATTCCTTCTCGACCATGGTCTCACATCGCCCTAGACTTCATTACCGGTCTGCCTTTGTCTGCGGGGAAGACTGTGATTCTTACGGTTGTCGATAGGTTCTCTAAGGCGGCACATTTCATTCCCCTCGCTAAACTTCCTTCCGCTAAGGAGACGGCACAAATCATTATCGAGAATGTATTCAGAATTCATGGCCTCCCGTTAGACGCCGTTTCAGACAGAGGCCCGCAATTCACGTCACAGTTTTGGAGGGAGTTCTGTCGTTTGATTGGTGCGTCCGTCAGTCTCTCTTCCGGGTTTCATCCCCAGTCTAACGGTCAAGCAGAGAGGGCCAATCAGACGATTGGTCGCATACTACGCAGCCTTTCTTTCAGAAACCCTGCGTCTTGGGCAGAACAGCTCCCCTGGGCAGAATACGCTCACAATTCGCTTCCTTCGTCTGCTACCGGGTTATCTCCGTTTCAGAGTAGTCTGGGTTACCAGCCTCCTCTGTTCTCATCCCAGCTTGCCGAGTCCAGCGTTCCCTCCGCTCAAGCGTTTGTCCAACGTTGTGAGCGCACCTGGAGGAGGGTGAGGTCTGCACTTTGCCGTTACAGGGCACAGACTGTGAGAGCCGCCAATAAACGCAGGATTAAGAGTCCAAGGTATTGTTGCGGCCAGAGAGTGTGGCTTTCCACTCGCAACCTTCCTCTTACGACAGCTTCTCGTAAGTTGACTCCGCGGTTCATTGGTCCGTTCCGTGTCTCCCAGGTCGTCAATCCTGTCGCTGTGCGACTGCTTCTTCCGCGACATCTTCGTCGCGTCCATCCTGTCTTCCATGTCTCCTGTGTCAAGCCCTTTCTTCGCACTCCCGTTCGTCTTCCCTCCCCCCTCCCGTCCTTGTCGAGAGCGCACCTATTTACAAGGTACATAAGATCATGGACATGCGTTCTCGGGGACGGGGTCACCAATACTTAGTGGATTGGGAGGGTTACGGTCCTGAGGAGAGGAGTTGGGTTCCGTCTCGGGACGTGCTGGACCGTTCACTCATTGATGATTTCCTCCGTTGCCGCCAGGATTCCTCCTCGAGTGCGCCAGGAGGCGCTCGGTGAGTGGGGGGTACTGTCATGTTTTGTCATTGATTATCATGCCTTGTCCCTGTTCTTCTCCTTCTATTCGTTTCCCTCTGCTGGTCTTATTAGGTTCTTTCCCTCTTTCTATCCCTCTCTCTCCCCCTCCCTCTCTCACTCTCCCGCTCTCTCTTCTCTCTATCGTTCCGTTCCTGCTCCCAGCTGTTCCTATTCCCCTAATCAATCATTTAGTCTTCCCACACCTGTTCCCGATCCTTTTCCCTGATTAGAGTCCCTATTTCTCTCCTTGTTATTCGTTTCTGCCCTGTCGGTTCCTTGTCTAGAATTCACCGTGCTGTGTTTGTGTATCGCCCTGTGGTGTCGTGTTTTCCTCAGATGCTGCGTGGTGAGCAGGTGTCTGAGTCTGTTTGGTTCAAGTGCCTTCCCGAGGCAACCTGCTGTTCACCTGCTGTTCAAGATCGAGTCTCCAGTTTGTCCTCGTCATTTCGAGTGAAAGTTGTGTTTTTTGATTGTATTTACTTTACTGGATTAAAGACTCTGTTTTCGCCAAGTCGCTTTTGGGTCCTCTTTCACCTGCATGACATCTGTATGATCCACTATGTCATTTAGATAACTATGATATGGAGTTGTGGTCACTTCACATGTCACATTCACAGGGCCCAAAGAGGTTGTTTGTGTAACCTTGGAACATCTAATTTGTCAAGGACCACATATTCATTCAGGGCTTCAATTGTATACCAACAATAATGATAATTTCCACCCAACTTTAACCAAGCAATGTGCTGTCCAACTTTGTTTACATGTGTAATTGTACTTCCAGCTAATTACACAATTATTCTTTTCTCATGAAGATCAGAAGACATTTCGGAGCAGAAAACGTATTGTTCATGCTGGTCTACGACTATGGGAATATTCATCATCAAAATGAAATCTCCCTTCTTGGGAATATTGAGCAATAAGAAGTTACAGCTATATAATTGCATTATAGTCTCACAAAACACTTGGGGCTCCCGGGTGGCGCAGTGGTCTAAAACACTACATCTCAGTGCAAGAGGTGTCACTGCAGTACCTGGTTCAAATCCAGGCTGCATTACATCGGGCCGTGATTGGGTGGCACACAATTGGCCCAGTGTTATCTGGGTTTGGCCATTGTTGGAAATAAGAATTTGTCCTTAACTGACTTGCCTGGTTAAATATATACATTTTTTTTTAACTACAGGAGATGTGGAAGAGGGTGCAGGCCAGGGCCGTGCCCCTCCTTTCCCGGGGGTGAGAGAACGCATTGCTGATAAGGGATGAGGTTTTGGCCGGAGGCCTTTATCAGCATAAATCACAGTCTAGCCCCACTCACTGTGGTGAAGCTGTCCTCACAGCCCAAAGCCAAAACATTATGGCCAGGATGTACATGGTGAGAGGAACGTGATGGATGAGGACCACTAGGATGTGTATTACACTGAACAAAAATAAATTCAACAATTGAGTTACTGAGTTAAAGTTCATATAAGGAAATTAGTCAATTGAAATCAATTCATTAGGCCCTAATCTATGGATTTCACATGACTGGTAATACAGATATGCATTTGTTGATCACAGATACCTTTAAAAAAAGATGGATCAGAAAACCAGTCAGTATCTGGTGTGGCCACCATTTGGCTCATGCAGCGAGACATCTCCTTCACATAGAGTTGATCAGACTGTTGAATGTGGCCTGTGGAATGTTGTCTCACTCCCCTTCAATGGCTGTGCGAAGTTGCTGGATATTGGCGGGAACTGGAACACGCTGTCGTACACATTGATACAGAGCATCCCAAACATGGTCAATGGATAACATCTCTGGTGAGTATGCAGGTCATGGAAGAACTGGGACATTTTCAGCTCCTTGCGACATTGCGCTGTGCATTATCATGCTGAAACATGAGGTGATGGCGGCGGATGAACGGCATGACTTTGGCCTCAGGATCTCGTCACAGTATCTCTGTGCATTCAAATTGCAATCGATAAAATGCAATAGTGTTCGTTGTCCATAGATCATGCCTGCCCATGCCATAACCCCACTGCCACCATTGGACACTGTTCACAACGTTGAAATCAGCAAACCGCTCACCCACATGACGCCATACATGCCGTGTGCCATCTGCCGGTACAGTTGAAACCGGGATTAATCCGTGAAGAACACACTTCTCCAGCGTGCCAGTAGCCATTGAAGGTGAGCATTTCCCCACTGAAGTCGGTTCCGATGCCGAACTGCAGTCAGGTCAAGACCCTGGTGAGGACAACGAGCGTGCAGATGAGCTTCCCTGAGACGGTTTCTGACAGTTTTTGCAGAGATTCTTTGGTTGTGCAAACCCACAGTTTAATCAGCTGTCCGGGTGGCTGATCTCAGGTGATCCTGAAGGTGTAGAAGCCGGATGTGGAGGTCCTGGGCTGGCGTGGGTACACGAGGTCTGTGGTTGTGATGCGGATTATGGTAGAGAAATGAACATTCAATTCCCTGGAAACAGCTCTGGTGGACATTCCTGCAGTCAGCATGCTAATTGCACGCTTCCTCAAAACTTGAGACATCTGTGGCATTGTGTTGTGACAAAATGACACATTTTAGAGTGGCGTTTTATTGTCCCCAGCACAAGGTGCACCTGTCTAATGATCATGCTGTTTAATCATCTTATTGATATGCCACACCTGTCAGGTGGATGGATTATCTTGGCAATTGAGAAATGCTCACTAACAGAGGTGTAAACAAATTTGAGAGAAATAAGCTTTTTTGTGCATGTGGAACATTTCTTGAATCTTTCATTTCACCTCATGAAACACGGGACCAGCACTTTACATTTTGCGTTTATATTTTCGTTCAGTGTAAAATAAAATACCCTGTGAAACTATCATGGACTTTCTTTTGGTAAAATATCCTCAAATAGCTGCCCAGTATTCCCAAAAAGGTTTCTGAGATAGCTTTCTCATTGTGAATTTGGCTGCCCTTTGTCTGGAAAAATACTGCATTCGAAAAACTATTCCCATTTCCTGTTTATTCCCTGTTATGCCTGATATCAGAGTGTTTTAAACGGATTACCATAATTACCTGACAAGGTGATGAAACTGTGGTAATTTATCCCTGAGGGTTGGAGATTACAGACCCTCAACCCCAACCAACCTCTCTTGTTGGACCAGTAAATCCCCTGGCTTTTTGTTTATGCATCAAGACCAAGCTGAGAAACCACGTACATGAACAGTTAGTGGTCTTTTTTTTGCAGTCTAACCCCAGGCTGAGAGGAATGTGCTGATGATTCTGTTTTTTCTTCAGCGTCTCACATTACAGCCCAGACTGAAGACTGAACCTCCCTGACCCAATCCTTATTCCTGCCTCCTTCCCTGCGCTAGTATTGTCATTAACCCTCTATTTCGATGCCCTTGTATCCAGGGCAACTTCACACTGCAAACAGAAGAAGGATAGCTGTCGAGTAAGCAGCCCACTGAACACAGATGTCAGTTCAATGTCAGTTCAATGTCTTGGTTTAACGGTCAAATAACGTGAATTCAACGTAAAAAAAATATGTGTACTAATCATCACCATGTGATTGGATTTAGGTTCAAAGTTGAGTGAAAAAAAATGAATTTCCCTCACATTGATTACTTTTTGGAAATCCATTCAGTTTCCCACATTCATTCAACATCATCACGTTTCATTTTTTGGTTGAAATGATGTGGAAACACGGTTAATTCAACCAGTGAGAGAGCACAGTAGGCTTTGCATTCAAATCAGTGTTTAAAACGGCCAAAGTTAGTGTTCATTCTCTATGTTAACATGTGAAGAAGGAAATGCTTGGGCAGTAGACTACATTAAAAAGTTGTTATTCTCTTGTCAAATAAATCTTTCTTCAAAACATCTTATTTTTGACAAAGTTATGTGCCCTCACTCTGATTTAACACCAAAGCATTTCAAACTTCCAAGATTTCAATATGCTGGGAATGAACTGTTTTTGCTTGTGTCTTGCTGTTTAGTGCGGTAGATTGGAAAGTAGATTGAAGCTGAATTTCATTGAATAGAGTAATGATGGAATCTTTGGGTTTTGAATTCCCTGAATTCACTACTGTCTGGCAACTCTTCTCAGAATATATTGTTTCATCCTTTTTTCTTCAAAATAGCATGACTTAATCATGAGGTTTTGGGCATCATCAGTTGGAAAAACCCAAATACTTCAAGGCCACAGCCAAGTCAAGCATGTGGTTCCTACCACACCTCTTTCTACTCTCTCTCTCTTTCTCCTCTCTACTTCTTTATACTCTCTTCCTCTTTCTACTTTCTCCTTCTTTCTACTCTCTGTCTTTCTCCTCTCTCCCTCTCTCCTCTCTTTCTCCTCTCTCCCTCTTCTTACTATTGCTCTCGCTCTCTGTCTGAAACAGCAGCCACCTCTGAGTAAATGCACAGTCTTGGGTGATTTGTGTTTTGTCCTATAGAAAAGCGTGAGCAACAGTGCAGACACTGTTCCATTCCCACGAGTGGTAGGTCTGGGCCTAATGTTATTGAATGTTGGAATTATAATGTTTTTCTTCTCTCTCTTAGCTTGAATGAATAAGAGTCTTTCTGGTCGGTGGGTTTATACATTGAGCGTTTAGTAACGAGCAGGATTCCTCAGATTAAAAGTTAGGCAGCAAAAATGCCAGCTTGGCTGTGAATAGTATTACAGTACTGTGATGCAAACGTGGCACCCACATCTGCCCCCAGCCCCCCTCTCCCACTCCCCCTTTCACCCTCTCCTCTCTGCCAAAGGGCTGAGAGAGAAAGAGAGAGAAAGAGAGAGAGAGTGAGTGACTGAGACAGAGAGAGAAAGAAAGAAAGAAAGAAAGAGCACACCGGCTCCTGCTGGTAGAACTGGGATATGCTCTACAAAGTCACACGCACAGTTTATGTTCCACCCTCTCCTCCCTTGTCCACTGACAGAACAGGACAGGAGAAACAGAAAACAGAGATAGATAATGTAAGAGGGGATACTAGCTGGGGAAACTAATTGGAAGTAGGCGCAGAACCGTGCCTCGGACGGCTCTGGCTAAGCTAGACTGGTTATGTTGACTCAAACGGTTGTCAGACATTTTGTCAAATGGCCGCCGCCGCTGCCTGCTGGGTTAGACTGACTTTTTTTTCTCTGAGAAAAACAACCACAAGACTGCAGAAATAATTTTGGCATGGTAGGACTTTACTGAATAACTCTGAAAACACACACACACACACACACACACACACACACACACACACACACACACACACACACACACACACACACACACACACACACACACACACACACTGAATTAAATGAAATGCTGTGCACAAATGTGGATACTGCCCATTGGGAGTAAAGAGGTCCACTGGGGAAGCCATCAATATCCAGGACTCCAACAGAAACATATGCTGCTATTTCCCGTCCTTACACAACCTAACATAACAGACTGCATGTAGAGAAACATTCAAAACAAAGCACCATATAAAATGGTGATGGAATAGACCCTTAAAGCAAGCATCAATCAAATTCAATCCCTCACCACAGTCTAAAAAACACTCAAAATGAAAATGAATGCGATCTGATACTTTGAAATGTTGACACAAACCTACAGGTAACTGCCAAAATAAAGGAAACGCCTGAGGCAAAGTATACTGAAAGAAGGTACTTCCTCACAGGTGTGGTTCCTCAGTTAATTAAGCAATTAATATCCCATCATGCTTAGCGTCATGTTCCAGACACTTGTAGAATCTATGCCAAGGCGCATTGAAGCTGTTCTGGCGGCTCGGGATGGCACAAAGCCCTATTAAGACGCTTTATGTTGGTGTTTCCTTTATTTGGGCAGTTACCTGGACATTTTCCACTATCTCCATCATGCGGTCTGCGGAGAAATATTTAGGCCAGTTGCAATTATGTTGTTTTCCCCTCAAGAATGTAACCCTCTACGGGCCCATTCTACCCAATGGTCTCGCAGTATCCTGGAAACAGCAGCACATCCCCAACCACAGCACTCTGAGCGTCCCAAATGACATCCTATTCCTACTTTCGGCCAGGCTCAGGTAAAAAAGTAGAGCACTACATAGGGAATAGGGTATCATTTGGGATGCAGGCCTACCTTAATTCTACAGACAAATACACCGTCACCCTATTAAAAACAATCGCATTAACAGATTAGCTGGCAGAGTTTTAGCAAATGAATGGACCTCAGGATTCTCCTAAGCCTCTGGCTATCAGTAGCTCAGAGGGTGTTGGAGTTGGTTAGGGTTGGCGTCAGAGCAGGAGCCAATACGTAGCGTCCTCATTGGTCCATAGGGCCGGGATAGAGGGTGAGGAGAAGCTTTATTTGGCCTGGGGCAAGTGTTTCATTACGGGGGATGTTATTAATGTTGTTTGTGTTGTTGGTTGTTGGGAGTGCTTGCAGGGCAGGGGGCTCAAGACTTAGACAGGGAGCTGGTGCCACAGCCTTAAGGGGAAAGGATATCTGGCTCTAAGATGGAACTAGGCCACATCGAACTCAATAGCTTTACTACAGTAAGGTGAGATGGACACCCTGTTCTGGCTCCTGTCCCTGTCCCCTGTAATCCAGTAGGGACACAATGTGTGTCAGTGAAATATATGTTAAGTTCACAGGTGTTGATTCCTGTAATTGGCTAATTGGGATTGACTTGTGACTTTTGATGGTGTGATATTGTAATATGTTGCATAGTGAGGGTGGATGGTTTACTTTAAAACTCTGTATGCTAATTTCATTGCTATATTCAAAGACATCTGTGTAGAGAGGTTAGGGAGTTTAAACCCATTTAGGACCGGGGTTTGGTCATTGGGTCCACAGCCCACTTCCTGGAAAGATAAGGTGTCCGGCATCTGCTGTTGTCCTCCCCTGGAGTCACTGAGACCATGTGACATCATATAAGCCCATGGAATCCTCAACACAGGTTTATGCACATTTTTTATTTATTTTTAAATTTAACTAGGCAAGTCAGTTAAGAACAAATTCTTATTTTCAATGACGGCCTAGGAACAGTGGGTTAACTGCCTGTTCAGGGGCAGAACGACAGATTTGTACCTTGTCAGCTCGGGGGTTTGAACTTGCAACCGTCCGGTTACTAGTCCAACGCTCTAACCACTCGGCTACCCTGCCGCCCCAAAATTGTGTTGAGGTGAGCAGCATTATGAGGTGAGGAGCATTAGTTAAGCATTTAGTGAGCGGTGGGGGAACGTTTCAGGCAGCTGGCCACGAGGAGATGGCAGCAGATTAGCATTAAAGCCCCACTAACTCCCCGGGCCTCCAACCCCACACACACTGACTCACATGAACTGTGTTCTGCAAGATATGCTGCCCTGACAGGATTGCTTCTTCTATTCTGGTCAGAAGGCTCTGAAGGCCTTCTGTTATTCTGGACAAAGAGCTGCCCAGTTTGCACAAGATCATAGAGCAACCCTACATGCCCTGCTCCATAGCCCTCCGCCGCGAACAGCTGTGACCTTAAAATCCTTCTTCCTCGTTGACGATGCATACCGATGCCATTTGCTGTAAATCAGCCCAAGCACAGAAGGGATTTACACAAGGAGTAAAACATGAATTGGTTGTTCGCCCGATAAACAGAACCTGTCCACCATTATCTAATATGTTTTGAATCACTCAAATCCTTCATGTATGTTCTTCAACATGCCTACAAGCTATCCCACAAGATTCAGTCAGAGCTCTTTCTCAGAAACGGCAGAAATGTTTATCCCTCTCCCTTAGTATGTTGATACTGCTCGTTCTGAGAAGCTGAGAAATTAGCCCATTTCTAATGGGGTAATTAGGGTAAATTACAGTCAAAGACGCCTACGCAGACTCCAGATTGCTCAGCTGAGCACCTCAACACATTGAAAACTGTTTTGAGCACGTTTGTGCATATTTGATAGGCTCATTCTGGGTCTGTAATGGCACCACAGTGTAGAATGGCCTGATTCCACTCAGGTCCTGGCTGGGCAGCCAACCACAAACTCCTCTTGAGAAATTCCATCAATAGGGCCTTTTTTCAGGGAATTTCATCCGCCCTGTAGTTTGTATTTGCTTTAAGAGGGAGAGAGAGAGAGTACTGTGTATAGTGTGTGTGTGTGTGTGTGTGTGTGTGTGTGTGTGTGTGTGTGTGTGTGTGTGTGTGTGTGTGTGTGTGTGTGTGTGTGTGTGTGTGTGTGTGTGTGTGTGTGTGTGTGTGTGTGTGTGTGTGTGTGTGTGTGTGTGTGTGTGTTTTCTTGTGCATATGTACATGGGAGTCATACATTGGGAAAAATATGAAAAAACCTCAGTCGACTTGTGAAGAAATGTACCATTACTGTATGGTGTTACAGTATAGTTTACTGAAGCATCTTTCAAAAATCTCAATGATCTCTCACGTCCGGGTCAAACACTATCTGTTGGAGTACTTGTGGGACTGTGTCGTGACATTAGGATATTATGTGTGACAGTAGGTTGAGTGGAGGCAGCCAAGCGGCAGATTTGGGGACAGCAGAAATCACAGATGTCCTTGGCTGACCACCTCTGGTACTGTCCTCAGGCCAATTCCAATTCAATACTGGGAATAATATTATATTAATTCATTGTCCATCAGCCTCATGTTACATAAATGGTGAAAACAGTAATGGAAAAAATCTAAACACTTTTGAGTCGATGACTAAATCTGAACATGGTGTATGTTCCTAATACGTTTTATCTCCATGGAACACTTCAAATATAAGCTCTCTCATTTGAAGGAATCGGCCTGCAGCCTATTACTGTACACCGGTTTCCAAGCCAAAAATCCTCCTTGTTCTAACATCTTGTGCACAGTGCCATCTAGTGGTGATGACAAACTAGTGACTGTTTATGAGTCAGGCTGTCTGTTGTGCATGCTACACTGGCTATAACGCTGAACAGAAATATAAAGCCAACATGTAAAGTGTTGGTCCCATGTTTCATGAGCTGAAATTAAAGATCCCAGACATTTTCCACATGCACCAAAAGCGTATTGCTCTCAAATTTGGTGCACAAATTTGTTTACATCCCTGTTAGTGAGCATTTCTCCTTCGCCAAGATAATCCATCCACCTGACAGGTGTGACATATGAAGAAGCTGATTAAACAGTATGATCATTACACAGGTGAACCTTGTGCTGGGGACAATATAAGGCCACTCTAAAATGTGCAGTTTTGTCACACAACACAATGTCACAGTTTTGAGGAAGCGTGCAATGGGCATGCTGACTGCAGGAATGTCCACCAGAGCTGTTGGCGCCTCCAACGTTGTTTTAGAGAATTTGGCAGTACGTGCAACATGCCTCACAAATGCAGACGACATGTAACCACGCCAGCCCAGGACCTGGTGAGCACATGTGGCTTCTTCACCTGGGGGAGTGTCTGAGGCCAGCCACCCGAACATTTGATTAAACTGTGGGTCTACACAACCGAAGCATTTCTGCACAAACTGTCAGAAACCGTCTCAGGGAAGCTCATCTGCGTGCTCGTCGTCCTCACCAGGGTCTTGACCTGACTGCAGTTTGGCGTTGTAACCGACTTCAGTGGGGAAATGCTCACCATCATGGCCACTGAAAACAGCAAGATGACAACGATCTTTAAGTCATTGAGAGAGTACATTAATTCTGTATGTGAATCCATGATAACAATGACAATGAAATCAGATTATTTCGAGGGACAATCAAGGCAGAACAATATCGATGTAGACGGAATTGCAGAATCTCCATGATACCTGGATGGAGTCTGAGGACAAAGTGAGGCAAATTATCTTGGAGAAACTGAAGATAGATCACAGGAAGATTGAGATGGAGAGCGCCCACAGGAAAACCCACCACCGGCCCAGGTGACAGGCCCAGGCCGATAGTAGCTGTTCCTGAGGTTCAAGGACAAGGTAGAGGTTCTGGAAAGAGCCAAGAACTTGAGGGGAACGTACATCTTCCTCAACAAGGACTATACTGAAGCCAGAATAGAAAAGAACTTATCCCGGCCATAAAAGCTGCAAAAGTGTGGGGACATTGCTTACATCCGATGTAAAAGGCTCTTTGTCCACCCTCCCTCCCAAAAGCCTGGAAGGGACAAGAGAGCCAAGCGTATGGGTTCATAGCTTTAACCCCGCACACACACACACTTGTTTGTTATTTTCCATATTATGTCTATCTCTGAGTTACCCAGGAAAGGGCTGAAAATAGCCCATATTAATAAATGTAGACTTAGAAATAAGGTTAATGAAATCCATAACTTGCTAATATCAGAAAACATAAATATATTAGCAATTTCTGAGACTCACTTAGATAATTCCTTTGATGATACAACAGTAGCAGTACAAGGACATAACATCTGTAGAAGAAACAGGAATGCTTATGGGGGAGGTGTTGGTATATATTCACACACTACATGACCAAAAGTATTGAACACCTGCTTGTCAAACATCTCATTCAAAAATAATGGGCATTCATTTGGAGTTGGTCCCCCCTTTTCTACTATAACAGCCTCCACTCTTCTGGGAAGGCTTTCCACTAGATGTTGGAATATTGCTGCGGGGACTTTCTCCCATTCAGCCACAAGAGCATTAGTGAGTTGAGGCACTGATGTTGGGCGATCAGCGGTCCCGTTATGTGAGCTTGTGTGGCCTACCACTTTACGGCTTAGTCGCTCCTAGACGTTTCCACTTCACAATAACAGCACTTATAGTTGACCAGGGCAGGTGGCATCCTATGACGGTGCCACATTGAAAGTCACTGACCTCTTCAGTAAGGCCATTCTACTGCCAATGTTCGTCTATGGAGATTGCATGGCTGTGTGCTCAAATTTATACACCTGTCAGCAACAGGTGTGGCTGAAATAGCTGAATCCACTAATTTGACATGGTGTCCACATACTTTTGTATATAGAATATATTCAGAGCCATATCCCAATAATTCTTAGAGAAGATCTCATGTCAAGTGTTATTGAAGAACCGTGGCTGTAGGTTCACTTTCCTCATCGAAAGCCTATTCTTTTATGGTGTTGCTATAGGCCACAAAGTTCTAACAGTCCGTATATAAATAATGTGTGTGAAATGGTTGATAGTGTATGTGATGTAAACAGAGGTCTACTTTCCTGGGGACATGTATAGTGACTGGTTTTCATCCAGCTTTCCGCTCAAAAGGAAGCTTCTCACTGTAACCTACACCTGTAAACACTACAGGAACAAGATCACCCACCTGTATTGATCACATTTTTACTAATACTGTAGAACTGTGTTCTACAGTGGTTTCCGTAACCATGGTTTCCGTAACCATTGGATGTAGTAATTAGATGCTATATCTAGGAGAACCAAGGATTCAAAAGCTGGGCCTAAAATATAATCATAGAAAAAAAAATTTGCTGTGACTCTTGTGGCTGACGTTGGTCTGATGTGATTAATAAGGAGCATCCAGACGCTGCACTTGATGAATTTATGACATAGCTTCTTCCAATTTTTTTACATACAAGCCACCTGTTAAGAAATGTATTGTTCGAACTGTTAAGGTTCCATGGATCGATGAGGAATTGAAAAACTGTCTGGTTGAAAGAGATGGGCCAGAAGGAGTGGCTAATATGTCTGGCTACAGATCTGACTGGCTGATTTACTGCAAATTGAGAAATTAAGAGCCAGAAACTGTATTATGAAGCCAAGAGCAATGATATAAAGGATTCCGTAGAAAAACAACTTGAGTACTTCACATGAAATTACGGGCAGAAAGACCAATTCAACGACATATTTCATCGATGGCTTACTCATCACAAAACCTTTTGATGTTGCCAAGTATTTGTATTATTACTTCATTGGCAAAGTGGGCAAACTTAAGCAGGAAATGCTAACAACGAATACTGAGCCATCGTATTCATGCATAAAAGAAACAAATGAAAGAAAAGCATTGCAAGTTTGAACTTTGTAAAGTTATTTTGGGACAGGTGTAAAAAAGTATTGTTTTTGATCAATAACAATCCTCCTGGCATTGACAACTGAAACCGAAAGCTACTGAGGATGGTAGCCGACTATGGCCACTCCTGTCTTTCATCTGAGTCTAGAGGAAGGTGTTGGTCCTCAGGCCTGGAGAGAAGCTAAAGTCATTCCGCTACCTAAGAGTGGTAAAGCGGTCTTTACTTGTTCTAACAGCAGACCAATCAGCTTGTTGCCAGTTCTTAGCAAACTTCTTTCACCCAATCTTATGATTGGGTGAAAGAAATGGATAAGCAGATTGTGGGAGCTAAACTGTTAGATTTCACTGCAGTCTGACATTGACCATAACCTGTTGTTGAGAAAACACACACTACCGTTCAAAGTTTGAGGTCACTTAGAAATGTCCTTGTTTTTGAAAGAAAAGCAACTTTTTTGTCCATTAAAATAACAAATTGATCAGAAATACAATGTAGACATTGTTAATGACCATTGTAGCTGGAAACCGCTGGATTTTTTAAATACATAGAGCGACGGTTGCTGATAATGGGCCTATCAGGTACCAAGGTAAGTCCCAAGTGCAGACTGTGTGAAGTAACAATGTCTATTGTAACAGGGGCAGGCAATTGACAGGTCAAGGCAGGCAGGGGTTCGACAATGCAGAATAGAGGCCAATGTACAGGACGGTAGGCAGGTTCAGGTCACGCGGAGGTCGGAAATCCAGAGATGGAACAAAGGACGGCAGGCAGGCTCAGGCTGAGTGGTCAGGCAGGCTCAGGCTGAGTGGTCAGGCAGGCTCAGGCTGAGTGGTCAGGCAGGCTCAGGCTGAGTGGTCAGGCAGGCTCAGGCTGAGTGGTCAGGCAGGCAGGTACAGGGTCAGGACATGCAAGGGTCAAAAACCAAGAGGATGAGGAAGAGAAAACGTCAGGAGGAGCTGAGACAAAAGGCTGGTAGGCTTGAACAAAGAACTGGCAACAGACAGAAAATACACAGGGGATAATGGGGAAGATGGGCGACACCTGGGGGGTGGAGACAATCATAAAGAGAGGTGAAACAGATCAAGGCGTGACAGTAGCTCCCCCCCTCTAGGGACGCCACCCGGAGTTCCATCTGGCAGATACCTGGTTGACTGGGGTGCTGGGGGTGAAATTCGGCGATGAGGGCCGGGTCCAGGATGTCTTTAGCGAGAACCCAGCACCTCTCCTCCAGGCCATAACCCTCCCAGTCAACCAGGTACTGGAAACCCCTGCCCCGTGGTCGAACCCTCAGGAGGAGTCTCACCATGTACGCTGGCCGGCCATCGATGACACAGGGGTTTTGAGACTGCACTTGAAGAAACTCGACATTTTCCGTATTGACTGACCTTCATGTCTTCAAATAATGATGGACTGTAATTTCTCCTTGCTTATTTGAGCTGTTCTTGCCATAATATGGACTTAGTATTTTAACAAATAGGGCTATCTTCTGTATACCTCCCTACCTCGTCACAACACAGCTGGTTGGCTCAAACACATTAAGAAGGAGAGAAATTCCACAAATTAACTTTAAACAAAATAAAAATACAGAAAAACCCTTCAATTAGATGTTCTAAAACATTAGACTGGTAGTGTATATGTATATGTATATGTTTCCAAAATCATGGAAACACTTTTTATTTTACCTTTATTTAACAAGGTAGGCCAGTTGAGAACAAGTTCTCATTTACAATTGCGACCTGGCCAAGATAAAGCAAAGCAGTGCGACAAATAGAAAAGAAATAGAACAACCTATGTACAGTGTGTGCAAATGTAGAAGAGTAGGAAGGTAGGCAATAAATAGGCTATAGAGGCAAAATCATTTACTTTAACGCTAAATTGTAATTAAGGAGGCAAAGTATATTGAAAGCAGGTGCTTCCACACAGGTGTAGTTCCTGGGCAATTCACATCCCCATCGCACTTAAAGTCATCTATTAAAATGCTGGGCAGGCCCAGTTGGCCATTATTTTGGCCACCATTGCTATGCCCCCAGCCCATAGGATGACAATACCCCATCCACAGGGCACAAGTGGTCCCTGAAGGGTTTTATGAACATGAAAACGATCTAAGCCGTATGCCATGGCCGACTTAGTCACCAGGTCTAAACCCAATTTAAACCATTATGGGAGCTTCTGGGGAGGAGCCTGAGACAGCGGTTCCCACCACCATCAATAAAACACCAAATTATGGAATTTCTCGAGGAAGAATGGTTTCGAATCCCTCTAATAGAGTTCCGGCCACTTAGAATCTATGCCAAGGCTCATTGAAGCTTTTCTGGCAGCTCGTGGTGGCCCAACACTTAATGTTTACCACGATAACTACAAATACCTAGGTGTCTGGTTAGTGTAAACTCTCCTTCCAGACTCAGATTAAGCATCTCCAATGCAAAATAAAATCTAGAATCGGCTTCCTATTTCGCAACAAAGCATCCTTCAGTCATGCTGTCAAAACATACCCTCGTAAAACTGACTATCCTACCGATTCTTGACTTCGGCAATGTCATTTACAAAGCAGCTTGCTGTCCTCTGGCTACACCATGGTGCTACCCTACAGAGTGCTGCTGAGGCTACTGTAGACCAGTGTGTTTTAATCAATTATTTGGTGACATGAATATATTTAGTATAGTTTTATCTAAAAAAATATCAACTTTAATGTTTCACAATTATTATTCAATTAACCGAGGATGGTGGACTGAATGCTGCATATCCTGTAACTCAGCACAACCTAATCTGGGCGTAGTGGAGGATCGAGGAAGAGGTCAACTAACGTGGATGGTATTTCCTTCTGGATCAGACAAGCCCAGCCAAACACACAAGACCAGACCAGAGCCTGCTCAGCAGTCATACCTTCTCACTGGGCGAGGCTCACTGGACTCATCAGGGACTCCAAACATACCTTGTTTGAGCCAGAAAGCCCAGTAACACACCAACATCCTTCGCTCATTGTGTCCCATCAAAGTTCAATTTGTTGAAGATATGATCACAATTAAGTGTTCCGGTTCTGGAAAACAAAATGACTGACAAGTAAATTACATAATGTAAGAGAATAGTATATTCAAATAAGTCAGAGATAATGCAGGGGTTTGTAAACTCTTCAACACAGGGTCAGGGAAATCAGAGCCTTTTCAGCAAAAACATACCCATGGTCTTTAGGGTAACAGCATGGTCTCTCATTCATGTTACAGACAGGGAGTACAGCTGAATGGTGGGGATCTGAGCAATAAGCCTGGAAATACTTCAATTAGTGGGAGTAGAATAGATTGCTTAGTCGCCCCACGGGGGGCATATGCCATCATCAACGACTCTACAGAGTACTCAACTTCATACTCTCCGGTCTTCTGCATTATAGTCCAGGACTAGCCGATCTTTCTGCGTCGGTGTCACGTCTCCATGTGCTTTTCGCTCACCCTCTCTTCCTTTATCTTATTTCTATAGAAGAAAGGAAGTGCTCATGTTTCTTTAGTGCACCACAAGAGAATTTCAGTCAATAATCAATACACGAAATTATACTGTATATCCACAAGATGGCAGTATGACCTAAATCAATTACCTGATCTTGCACTGTGTGGGACGAGTCCAGGAAGGTTCATTCAATAAGTATTGAACTTTAAAAAATGGATTACCAAAGGAACACAAACATTTAAACTAATAAAAATTCACTTTGGTTGTTATTCAGAGGTTAGTTAGGATATTCTGGTCCAAGGCCACATACAGATTTGGCTACAGGATAAAATGAAGAGAGATTTCCTTTAACAATAATTGTAATTATGTTACAGCTAAAAACAAGGTTGAAAATCAGCTTATAAAATGTACACGTCACTTGTAAAACGAGTTGTTGTAAGCATTTTTAATTATCAGAAATCTCATATAATAATCACTTATATTTTTCCAAATGACTAAATATATATATATATATCTTTATACATCCTTGTGGACATCAACAAAAACACAATTTGCATGTTTCTGCTTTGAGCAAGGCCTCTTGATCCACCCTGGTGAAATTGCTTGATTAAAATGCAATGGCTTATTGGTATCTGATGTCCGAGAGGAACGTAAAGCAGTGTACATGGTGTCCTAAAGTAACTCAAATAAATATCCATGGCCATATTACCAGCTTTAGTCTACTGCATGACTGAGTCCACCTGCGTACCATGACTAATATATGACTTTACAGAAACATACAAATGAAACTCCTGATCTGACCCCCATATGTTCTAACACGTATCATGCATACAAAACATACTTGTACATTCTTACTAAAACAGAAAGCGTGTCTGATTAATTGCCTGCATAAGGGATCTTTCCTAGACTTGAAATCTCTCCCAACTACTGTGATGGGAGGTTCACAGGCCTCAGAAAACTGAAGGAAGAGCAGAGAAGTCGCTCTCTCTCCTGCTCCCCTGGCCTGGATCGAACCACAGCCCTTGTGTGATGTCATTGCTCGGTGGTATCAGATTTGTCCTTACTGGCAACATCGTGCAGCTCCCTCACATAGATTACATTGAGGTTTCTATTTTTGTGCTGTCCGATGTAGGGACTGTACATTGATGTTAGACCGACGTACCTCGTTACCTCTCATAGCACTAAATGAACCTAGATGAAGCAAACATTTGAGCCACATTCTGCAAGGACGGATTGAGACAAGATGAAGCAACACAGCTAACAGAACATGGGTCTCTGCTGTTTTACACAGAAGAGGTGGGAGACTGTAAAAAAAAGGCCCTATTGCAAAGCTAGGTATTTTTCTGAGCACAAATGGATGTGCTAACCGTCACACAAAGTGGGGGGGGGGGGGGGGGGGGGGGGCAAGAGCCAAGCCAATTCACGCAAGGTACATGATTGTTATAGTGAGGACATCCCATTAAAAGAAAAGTGGCCATTTGAACACTTTTAGAGATGGGACAACATTTCAAAACAGAGATGAAGGCAATATGAAACTCTGAACAAGATCAATGGTTGATTGTACAACAACAAAGCAATCTGAACATAGCAGGCTCCTATGTTGTGTTTGAGAACCTTTACATAGTCATAGCTAATGCTACTGTATATATTAAATAAGGGGAGAATCAAAAGGTACGAGGTCTATTTTGCATTGCACATACATTGTAAGTTGAGAGAAATACTCAAGTTTGCATAAAGATTAACAAATATATTCCCAGCACATTGATCAACTGTTTGATCTAAAAGTTGGATAAAGTTCAAATGCCAATACAGACAACAAACCTAAAATCCTTAAAGGGCATAGCATGCTAGCAGATACCCATAGACTTCCAGTCAGAGCGCTAACACTAGTTAGCATTGGCTTGTGAAACTACCTTTAACTTTCTTCATACTAAACACAAAGGCATAAAAATTGTATCTGCGAGTTCATCCGACACTGGGGAAGTAGATAAATTGCCTCATTGCCAAAATATCCCTTTAAATGATAGTTATGCTATGATGACAATAACCTGGTAACAAGTCTTCCCACCTCCAGCTTAACTATCCACCACTGGGGTATCTTGTTTATGTTATTTTGATGAGGCCATAAAAGAAAGAGGCACAAGCGCTTAGAGAGAGATGGAAAAGCAAAGGACTGATGTGAAGGGTAAAGGAGCACCTCATGTGCAGCGAGGTGCCACCCGAGACAGCCAGAAAAGCACTGTTCCCCTTCCATGACTATATACTAAAACAGAGAGACACTCTCCTATCATCTTCACTGTAGCTCGAGCTTCCCATTTCACCTCAGGATTGTAATGTGGCACAGCATACATGGGCTATGCTCTCGAATCATTGTCACTTTACAGTACATTGACAAATGGGAGCGTGGGGGGCATGCAACCATTAGGGAAAACATGGGGCTAACATCCATGGAAACACCAGTTGTACATTTGAAATGCAATAACTGATATAGAGACAGCTGATCGAAAAACGTAGCAGTATATTTAGGATTTGTATAGATCTATGAAACGATTATTCCTGAATCTAGAGACAGAAGGCTTTAGCAGTAAAAATATAATTTTCCCCCTAAGGATTCTGTTTTGTTTTCTTCCTTGAAGGCACACAAACTACCACACAAGTACAAATCAACTGTGCAAAAAAGCTTTGTTTTGAGATTAACTCAAAAAAAAGAAAGAAAACAATGAGAGAAAAAGTTTTGTATATCACTTAAGGGAGGATTATGGGAAGTATCCATTACAGGGTACCAGAGTAGAGAGCAGGGACAGAAAAACATGTGCTTTACAAACTATGTCAAAGATTCTGCGATTTCAATTGGCACCTGGTTAGTGCAGACGCAGACCCCTTGCACATGCCGTGCGGTGCACACCTGCAGTGTCTGACATCTGGAGGGCAATTCTGCTATGATTTACTTCAAAGTTAGTGTGGTGAGTGACAGTGAACACCCCTTAGGGTGAGTGGTCTGAAACGTCTGGATCGATCAACCAACCGTCCTATAGAGAAGTGACACACTGAAAAGAACCACACTCTTTAATGGTAAACAATGAAACATTGAAAAGCAGCACTTCAGAGTCTCTCCCTTCTGTTGTTCATCTCTTAACTGTAATTCCCCAAATCACCTCTCTGTTTTACAGATCAGCGGTAAAACCATTATCCAGGGCTCCTCCGTCGATCCTCCTTTCATCTGGGACCTAGTTAATGGGGGCCTGCGGGTTGACGATGACCTGGATAACAAAGTCCTTCTGGATCTTAGTGTCCTGCAGGCGGGTCTTGTCCGTGAGCAGCTTGCCTGAGAAGAACCAGCGCTGGTGGGCCGTGTCAATGTCCTCCTGGGCCTGAAGATGCTTCTTCAGCTGCCCGATGGAGTCGGCCATGCTGGCGCTGAGGCGCAGGTCCTTGCCCGTGGAGAGGCGCACCTTGAGCTGGAACTCCTTCTTGGGGGCGGCTGTGGGCTCGGGGCTGTCGCCGGGGTCCTCGTCGCTGCGCTCGGAGATCAGATTGACCGGAGGGGCCAGGCAGTAGACGGGTAGCTGGTAGCGGCTACCCAGCTCATCATAACACTCTGTCAGGGAGCCTGGAACACAGACAGAGGAAAAAAACATGTTCCGTTGCTAAATGTGTGTTACTTCACAACTGCTCAGGAAGTGGTCTTGACTCAGGCATGAATCAGAGAAACAAGAATCAGATTTCATAAATCAGGTCAAGAGTTGTGCAAAAACATCATGGTGTAATATTACCATTGTTCCAAATGTACTGACAGTTCAAGTCTATTCAGATTCCAAATGTGCCCCCAGGTTATCATAGCTTCCCCATATCTTGCGTGTGTGTGCCTCACCGTGAGGCAGTGTGACGCTGGCTCCGTCCACTATGGCCTGAGCAAGCTCGTGGTCGTTGCACTCCAGGGCGACAGTGGCTGCCTTCAGAGCGTCCCAGATCTCCTTTCGGCCCTCAAAGGCCGGGGCTGTGTCCCAGAACTCATCCCTCTTACTGCGGAGCTGGCCCTCCGTCATGGGATAGTCACTCTTCCACTTGGGCTTGTCCTTCTTCAGGGGCTCATTGCGACCTGCAGGGAGGGACACAACAAAAAGTCACATTGTTAGAAGGCTTTTCTAATATCAACCTACAGACTACGTACCAGAATATCGCTACACATCATTGTTTAGTGCATTGAAACGGGTACAGTTTTAGTCACATGCTCAGTAATATATACTGGGTTACATCTCTCTAAAAACCCATATGGTTACATCAAGGGCTAATGTCAAAGTGCCAGATACCCATTCTAGCCTATTTGTTACAAAATATTGTTAAGCTACACAGAACTGTTTTCAACACCTCCCAAAGTTAGATCGTAGGCATGTCCAAGGCAAGGGCAAACATGGTAAACTTGTTAACTCTAGGTTCTTATCTGGGCATGAGGATTATCTGGGTATTTACAATCTAGCATATGATAGGGAATGTCTGCTGCATATATCTGGCCTTTTGACGGTTTTCGGAAGACATGATAGGGCAATGGGAGTACCTCCCACATCATCACTTCTGTCAAGGCTGCAATCCAGGTTCTTTGCCTTCCTCCAACTATCTGTTGGCCACTAAGCCATTTCTAATCCAAGTCACTGGGCTCTGTCATATCCTCACATGGTCTCTCCTATTATTGCTATGCGGATGAAACTCAACTGCTCTTCCCTCCATTCTGACACCCAGGTGGCGTCTCCGCGTGCCTGGCAGGTATCTCAGCTTGGATGTCGGCCCACTACCTCAAGCTCAACAAAACGGAGTTGCTCTTCCTCCTGGGGAAGGCCTTCCCAATCCAAGACCTCTCCATTGTGGTTGACAACTCCACGGTGCTCCCCCTCCCAGAGTGGAAAGAACTATGGCCTGACCCTGGATAACATGCTGTCGTTCTCTGCAAACATCAAAGCAGTGACTTGTGCCTGCAGGTTCATACTCTACGACATCCATAGAGTATGACTTTTCCTCACACCGGAAGCAGCGCAGATCCTAATCCAGGCACTTGTCCTCTCCCGTCGAGAGTCTGGACTACTGCAACTCTGTTGGCTGGGTTCCCCGCTTGTGCCATCAAACCCCTGCAACTTACCCAGAACGCAGCAGCCCGTCTACTGTCCAACCTTCCCAAGTCCTTTCATGTCACACCGCTCCTCCGCACACTCTCAAATCAAATCAAATGTTATTTGTCACATACACATGGTTAGCAGATGTTAATGCGAGTGTAGCGAAATGCTTGTGCTTCTTGTTCCGACAATGCAGTAATAACCAACAAGTAATCTAACTAACAATTCCAAAACTACTGTCTTATACACAGTGTAAGGGGATAAAGAATATGTACATAAGGATATATGAATGAGTGATGGTACAGAACAGCATAGGCAAGATACAGTAGATGGTATCGAGTACAGTATATACATATGAGATGAGTATGTAAACAAAGTGGCATAGTTAAAGTGGCTAGTGATACATGTATTGCATAAGGATGCAGTCGATGATATAGAGTACAGTATATACGTATGCATACGAGATGAATAATGTAGGGTAAGTAACATTATATAAGGTAGCATTGTTTAAAGTGGCTAGTAATATATTTACATCATTCCCCATCAATTCCCATTATTAAAGTGGCTGGAGTTGAGTCAGTGTCAGTGTCAGTGTGTTGGCAGCAGCCACTCAATGTTAGTGGTGGCTGTTTAACAGTCTGATGGCCTTGAGATAGAAGCTGTTTTTCAGTCTCTCGGTCCCAGCTTTGATGCACATGTACTGACCTCGCCTTCTGGATGATAGCGGGTGAACAGGCAGTGGCTCGGGTGGTTGATGTCCTTGATGATCTTTATGGCCTTCCTGTAGCATCGGGTGGTGTAGGTATCCTGGAGGGCAGGTAGTTTGCCCCCGGTGATGCGTTGTGCAGAACTCACTACCCTCTGGAGAGCCTTACGGTTGAGGGCGGAGCAGTTGCCGTACCAGGCGGTGATACAGCCCGCCAGGATGCTCTCGATTGTGCATCTGTAGAAGTTTGTGACTGCTTTTGGTGACAAGCCGAATTTCTTCAGCCTCCTGAGGTTGAAGAGGCGCTGCTGCGCCTTCTTCACGATGCTGTCTGTGTGAGTGGACAAATTCAGTTTATCTGTGATGTGTATGCCGAGGAACTTAAAACTTGCTACCCTCTCCACTACTGTTCCATCGATGTGGATAGGGGGGTGTTCACTCTGCTGTTTCCTGAAGTCCACAATCATCTCCTTAGTTTTGTTGACGTTGAGTGTGAGGTTATTTTCCTGACACCACACTCCGAGGGCCCTCACCTCCTCCCTGTAGGCCGTCTCGTCGTTTTTGGTAATCAAGCCTACCACTGTTGTGTCGTCCGCAAACTTGATGATTGAGTTGGAGGCGTGCGTGGCCACGCAGTCGTGGGTGAACAGGGAGTACAGGAGAGGGCTCAGAACGCACCCTTGTGGGGCCCCAGTGTTCAGGATCAGCGGGGAGGAGATGTTGTTGCCTACCCTCAACACCTGGGGGCGGCCCGTCAGGAAGTCCAGTACCCAGTTGTACAGGGCGGGGTCGAGACCCAGGGTAGCTCAGTTACCTTAGCTTTCTTGGGAACAGGAACAATGGTGGCCCTCTTGAAGCATGTGGGAACAGCAGACTGGTATAGGGATTGATTGAATATGTCCGTAAACACACTGGCCAGCTGGTCTGCGCATGCTCTGAGGGCGCGGCTGGGGATGCCGTCTGGGCCTGCAGCCTTGCGAGGGTTAACACGTTTAAATGTCTTACTCACCTCGGCTGCAGTGAAGGAGAGACCGCATGTTTTCGTTGCAGGCCGTGTCAGTGGCACTGTATTGTCCTCAAAGCGGGCAAAAAAGTTATTTAGTCTGCCTGGGAGCAAGACATGGGCTGGATTTCTTCCTGTAGTCTGTGATTGACTGTAGACCCTGCCACATGCCTCGTCTGAGCCGTTGAATTGAGATTCTACTTTGTCTCTGTACTGACGCTTAGCTTGTTTGATAGCCTTGCGGAGGGAATAGCTGCACTGTTTGTATTCGGTCATGTTACCAGACACCTTGCCCTGATTAAAATCAGTGGTTCGCGCTTTCAGGTTCATGCGAATGCTGCCATCAATCCACGGTTTCTGGTTAGGGAATGTTTTAATCGTTGCTATGGGAACGACATCTTCAATGCACGTTCTAATGAACTCGCACACCGAATCAACATATTCGTCAATGTTGTTATCTGACGCAATACGAAACATATCCCAGTCCACGTGATGGAAGCAGTCTTGGGAGTGTGGAGTCAGCTTGGTCGTTGGACAGACCTCAGCGTGGGAGCCTCTTGTTTTAGTTTCTGTCTGTAGGCAGGGATCAACAAAATGGAGTCGTGGTCAGCTTTTCCGAAAGGGGGGCGGGGCAGGGCCTTATATGCGTCGCGGAAGTTAGAGTAACAATGATCCAAGGTTATTCCACCCCTGGTTGCGCAATCGATATGCTGATAAAATTTAGGGAGTCTTGTTTTCAGATTAGCCTTGTTAAAATCCCCAGCTACAATGAATGCAGCCTCCTGATAAATAGTTTCAAGTTTGCAAAGAGTTAAATAAAGTTTGTTCAGAGCCATCGATGTGTCTGCTTGGGGGGGGGGTATACTTCCGGCGCCGACAGAGATGGCCGCCACTCTGGCTTCCAGTCGATGCTCGCATCAAGACTCTGGTGCCCAGGTTTTATCCCGGGCCGACATATACACTACAATTTGAGACGTCTTTTTAACGTAATGTATCACGATCATAAGGTTGAGGCAGTGGTAATAGCTCGATGCAGAGAAGGCGTTTGACCGGATTGAGTGGAAATATATGATGTCGGTTCTAGAGCACTTCGGGTTCGGAAAGGAACTTATTAATTGGATAAGAATTATTTATGCACATCCGCCTGTTCAAGGGGTGCCGACAGGGGTGTCCTATTTCGCCTGCTCTCTTCGCTATAGCCGTGGAACCCCTTGCTACTCGCATTCGGGCATGTGCCGATATAGCTTCTGTTAAAATAAAGGACACACAGCACAAAATGTCCCTATATGCAGACGATGTTCTTTTGTTTTTGTCCAAGCATAAAACTTCTATTCCACCCTTACTTAACTTGAAACACATTTGGCTCCTTCTCTGGCTACAAGATAAACTGGCAAAAAAGTGAGTTGATGCCAATATCACGGCCTGTGGATATGCAATTTCTGCAATCTACCCCGTTTAGAACAGTGATGGGTAAGTTCACAAGCCTTGGCATTGTAGTGACAAGAGACCTTGATCAGCTATTGAAAGCGAATTGGGACATGAAAATATATCAGCTTAAACAAAATATAGATTTTTGGAAAACTCTGCCCATCTCATTGGTTGGTCGTATAAACGCTATTAAAATGGTTGTCCTACCCAGGTTTCTTTACCTCTTCCAAGGTCTACCCAATTTCATACCACAAAGCTATTTTAAGAAACTGGATTCAATAATAACTCCATTTTTATGGGATAACAACGCAGCCAGAATTTCAAAGAAGCATTTATGCAAGTACAAAATAAAGGGGGGCTTTGGCCTTCCTCACTTTAAATTGTATTATTGGGCTGCTAATCTGAACATTGTGTCTTTCTGGAGGGAAAGCTTACCTGCGATGAGACAGAAGGATATGCCTGCATGGCTTTTGATTGAGCAGGCCTCCTGCCAACATTCCTCACTCCCTGCACTTGTTAATAGCCCATCATATGTGAAGAAATCCACTTATGACTCTAACCCAGTCATTTGTCATACGCTTAGGATCTGGAAACAGATTAGGCATTTTCTTAACATACCCACTGTTTACATTGACAGCCCGATTTGCCTGAATCATGCTTTCCACCCCGCATTGGATGATGTGGTGTTTTCACAGTGGAGGGAGAAGGGGCTCACAACAATTGGTCATCTATACATAGATGGTCAGTTAGCTTCATTTCAACAATTACAGGGAAAGTTCAACATGCCAACAACACATTTTTTCAGATACCTCCAAATCAGGAATTTCGTAAGGACACATATCCCACAGTATGGCATGAAGCCAAATAGTCCTACATTAGATAGATTGATCCTTGTCAAACCCCATTCAAAAGGGTCAGTCTCTAGACTGTATGATGTACTACAGGCCCACATAGAGGTATCCACAGACACCATTACAAGGGCTTGGGAACAAGTACTTGGGTCAGAAATCTCAGATGAGGACTGGGTGAAGCTCTCAGGAATATAAACCACAGTTTAGTGAATGCCAGACACAACCTTGTACAGTTTAAGGTGATACACAGGTTACATTACTCAAAAGTAAAACTGCATAAAATATTCCCGGACACCTCACCACTGTGTGAGAGGTGCAAGCAGGATGAGGGGACGTTGACCCACTTATTCTGGACATGTCCTAAATTACATGTTTACTGGGCTCTCATTTTTGATTATTTATCTAGAGCCTTTGATAGAGTTCTAGCCCCAGACCCATTGACCGCTCTGTTTGGTACAGTTGATGGGAATAACCACGAAGGGAAAGCTGTCTTTCTTTGTACTCTATTAGCCAAAAGGCTCATATTGCAATTTTGGAAACTGGAGACTGTACCTACCTTTGAAATGTGGTTACGGGATTTGGGGAATGTAATACATATGGAAAAGATTTGATACAATACCTCCAATAGAAGTCCAATGTTTTACAAAATATGGCAGCCGATACTGGATAAATGGTCTAGTCCCTCTTCATAACTGGGTTGACGATCTGCTGCTACTGTGCTGTATTCCACTCAATATCTATTTTTGGCTTAACTACACTGCTTGTAATGACTATATGCTGTCTTCTTATACATGTACCACCTAATAGGATTTTGTTTTATTTTGTGTATGTGTGAGTTAAGTTTTGTTTTGTCCTCTAAAATTGGCCATCCCATTCAACAGTACAATGAATGTCATTGTTAGTATTGCTGTCTTTGTTATTTGATTTTTTTTTGTAAAATAATAAACATATTATAAAAATGTAAAAAAAGACTCTGGTGCCTACCCACGGAGAAGCAAGGGGAAATGCCCCTCCTTACTTTCAAGCTATGCTCAAACCCTACACCCAAACCAGAGCAGTCCATTCCGCCACCTCTGGTCTCTCTCCCCTCCCATCCCTAAATGTGCTCTATACTCTATTTTGTAGTCTCACCTCGCTCTGTATGTGAGCGTTTGCTAAATTATTAAAATATTAATTTCCAAGTACAATAGACTAGATAGCCTATTACCTAATGAGACTTACCAGCAGCCATTAATCTCCGACGCAGAGTGAACAACACCCATTAAAGAATGTTAGTAGAGGGGGCTTAGACAATGTGGGGGGCATCATCATGACAGTCATTACCATGGACGAAACTAGAGCAACAATGTCGTGGAGTCTGTCAATGCCTGGAATCTCATTATAATAGGATAGTCTATCCCCTACGTTCAATAAGGTCATCATAATACCACATAAGCAAGTTGTACAAGACACAGAAGACTAGAGCTCTTTAAAAAAAAACAGCCCTAGAAAGATACTTAAGAATCTAATAGACGTTACATGTTTCTCTGGCTATGCCACAGCAGGCCTTTGCAGCGTTAGATATTCCATGAGGACTAGTACACCCAGCGATAATAAACCCTCTTCCACATCATCATGACCAAAGTCCACCGCTCTCTGCCAGATTCAAGGCAGCCAGGTGAGCCACAACATAAACAAGACCAATCTAGGCTCTGCTCGTTTGCATGACAGAGCAAAGGAGGCATTCCCGAGAGCGGGGTGGGGGGTGGGGGTGTTTGGACAATAAAATTCCACCTCCCGCGCCATACACGGTCCAGGATAGCGTAGAGTGAGTGTGTGGCAATCTCAGTTGCACTGGGCGTTCCCATCTCCAAACGTTTCACTAGCACAGATGCAACAGTTAACAAGACATTTATGGAGTATTTGGGCCTGCCCGTCTGGAGAAGTTTTCCCTACATTGCTAGCAAAGACCCCCCCCACACACACACACACACACACACACACACACACACACACACACACACACACACACACACACCTCTATACCCTCAATCGGGGTTTATAATTAGAATATGCAGACAGTATTACACCATGTACATCTGAAAGATAATCCATGCTTAGCGTTGGATTAGCACTGCACACCTATCGGGGAAGCCAGGAAAACACTTTTCAGAATGTGGTATGGAGAGGTAGGTCCTGGCCAATGAGGACTTGGTGTCAAACTGAGCAGCTGAGTTTTAAAGTTGGCACCAGAGTGTGACTTCAGCTCGGTCTGTCACATGGTACTAAACGGGCCCAGTTAGCTAACAAACGAGTGTTTGAATGGTCAAAGAAGAGTCTGCTGAGGCGGCGATTGTTGTCCTAACATGATCAGCGGTATCTCTGGTCTTCATTGACAACTAGGCTAACCAAGTGCAGCAAGGAGGGGCAACAAAGACAGTTGCCAAGTATTTAAAAAAGGGTCACCTTTCAACTAAACAAATTATTTAGAGTGCAGGTAGTTTACAAGGAGTAAACGGTGGTTCATTGTAGGATAAACCGGGAGTAGAGTGTAATAATCTTCATACTAGCACTCAAGCAGAGTAATGGACTAGTCTATGAGAGTTGTTGGATCAGGCAGCATATAGGACTAGGACACAACTGTGTGTGCAACACTATTTGATGTCGTAAGGCACGGTATCCCAAACTCGGTCCTGGAGCCTGTTTTGGTTTTGTCCCTAGCGGATTCAAATAATCCAAGCTTGATGACGAGTTGGTTACTTGAATCAGTTGTGTAGTCCTAGGGGCAAAAAAACAACAACTAAATGTGCACCCAGGGGAGGCCCCAGGACAGAGTTTGGGAAACTCTGTCGTAAGGGACATCATATACTGTCTGTTCAACTCAACATACACGCTGTCTTGGGAAAAAGGACTTGTAGACTTTCCAGTCATCGTATAGCCTAGACTAGGCCTCTGGGAAAAAAAGTGAATAGGTCTAATGTGTTGCCTTGATTACCAGCTAACGTTTCAACATCAGATTAGCAAATAGTTTGGAAATGTGCAGGACTATTTCCAGGTATGCAGATATTGCAGCACAAGGCCAAGGAGCACCTCCACCCATCATGAATCCATGTTGCCGCAGCATTAGAGAAACATTCCAGAGACATGACGCAATAGCAGGGTGTGCTCCTCATGTGGGGCTTGTTGAGGTTACGAAGGGGCAGATAATGCCACACTGGGGTGTTGGTAATATGCATTTTACAGACAGGACTGCATTGCAGATTACGTTATGTATTGTTTCAGGACACGAAGATACACTTGTGATGTAGCGGTGGGCTGTATGTGGCTGTTAAAAAGTATTATCTTGGGACTTGGGTTCAAAATAATAGATTACAATCTTACATCAGAGCACCTCACTCCCCCGATAACACTAAATATAGGGTGGATCTGTTCCTAGATGCCTACGGCCTGCTTTCACCCCTACAATGTCAATGTTGAAGTAGGCCAATTTCAGCCCTGAACCAACATTGCAAGTTAAAAGCATATCCGCAAGACTAGGAAGTACCCATTTCACAGACAGTACAGCCATGTAGGAATGAATTCTATGAAAGTTAAAACGAGGCTTGGGCCAAGCACAAATTCACTGTGAACACACAGTTACCCCTGTAATTGACAATCTTGTCGCCTTTTACAAAACACAGTCGTCCTCGACATTCTGTGTTTAAAGATAAAACTTGGCCTCGCCTGCCAAACCTCCACGGAACATCCAAAAAGCTGTTAGAAAACTGCTATCAACTAGGCTTAGCCCCAGTTGCTAGACAACTTTGATGTGGATATAGAGCTCCACAGTGGAGGTGTCATTAATACCCATTAAAACCTAGCAGTCAAACAGGGAAATGGTTCCAATCATTTTTCCACCATTCATTTTTCCAATAGGGAATATTAGAAACACTTAAAATAAGGGCTGTGTTTCATGTAGGCTTACCCTAGCATGAGGGATAAGGGGACATACATATATATATATATATATATATATATATATATCACCTTAACCATGTAAATCTCTCTTGGACAAGGTGATATATATATATCTCTCTCTATCTATATTGATTACAAGTCCCCTTATCCCTCATGCCAGGGCAAGCCTACACGAAACACAGCCCTTATTTTAAGTGTTTCTAATATTCCCCATGGGAAATATGAATGGTGGGAAAATGATTAAAACCATTTCCTTGTTTGACCACTAGTTTTTAATGGGTATTATGACTCATACTTCGGTACTCTATTGAAAGCATGTGCTTCCACACAGGTGTGGATCCTAAGCTAATTAAGCAATTAAGATTCCATTATGCGTAGGGTCATGTATAAAAATTCCCAGTTGGCCATTATTTTGGCTACCATGGCTAGAAGAGACCTAAGTGGCTTTGGAAGAGGGGTCTTAAATGAGCATAGGGCCGTTTAAAGGGTGTATCATCAGATCTCAACCCAATTGAACACTTCTGGGAGATTCTGGATCGGCGCCTGAGACTGTGTTTTCCACCAACAAAACACCAAATTATGGAATTTCTTGTGGAAGAATATACAAGTTGAATAAAGTACGTATTCATAATTATTTTCATAAGAATAGGTGTTGCATCACTCAATATAGGTTCAGGACATGCAGAATCTATGCCAAGGCACATTGAAGCTGTTTTGGCAACCCAATGCCCTATTCAGACACTATGTTGGTGTTTCCTTTATTTTTCATGTAGCTACAACATGACTTGGCCAAGGTTATAATTAAGCAAATGCTTACACCCAAATTAAGTTCTACACCAAAAAATAAAACAATACTTCCACCCACATATCTCACTGATCATCCCTAAAGCAAATTCCTCATTTGGCTGCCTTTCCTTCCAGTTCTCTGCTGCCAGTGATTGGAATGAATTGCAAAAATCGCTGAAGTTGGAGACTTATTTCCATCACCAACTTTAAACATCAGCTAATCGATCGCTGCAGCTGTACATAGTACATCTGTAAATGGCCCACCCAATCTACCTACCTCATCCCCATACTGTTTTATTTACTTTTCTGCTCTTTTGCACACCAGTATCGCTACTTGCACATCATCTGCTCATTTATCACTCCAGTGTTAATCTGCTAAATTGTAATTATTCGCTCCTATGGTCTATTTATTGCCTACCTCATGCATTTTGCACACACTGTATAGACTTTTCTTTCCTACTGTGTAATTGACTTGTTTATTGTGTTGGCTTGTTTATTCCATGTGTAACTCTTGTCTGTGTCACACTGCTTTGCTTTATCTTGGCCAGGTCGCAGTTGTAAATGAGAACTTGTTCAACTAGCCTACCTGGTTAAATAAAGGTGGGGGAAAGAAAAGGCAGCAAGTCGTCCTTAACTTAGCACCCTGGTATTCATTTCTAGCAATAATGGGAGACATGGCACTGAGAAACATCGGTCTTCTCCTTGCTTTCACATGGCACACTGCATGCCGGCCTGGTGCACGCTGCCCCGGTGGAACAGTTGTCGTAGGGCAGTGGTTCGCAAACCTCTCCTCAGGGACCCCCGGACGTTTCACAATTTTGTTGTAGGCCTGAACTCACTCAGGCCTGAACTCGCTCACTGACTCATGCAGTCAAGGGCTTGATACTTAGTTGACAAGTTGAATCAGGTGTGCTAGCTCTGGAATAGATCAAATACATGGAATGGCTGGAGGTCCCCAGGGAGAGGTTTGAGAACCACTGCTGTAGGCCACATGACACGACTTGTTCTTATTACCGGCCTGGGAGTGCCTCTAGTCTACCTGCATCAAACGCTCACTGCTCCTAAGGTAGCGTTTCGCAAACTCGGGCTGCACATTTTGGTTTTTGCCCAAGCACTACACAGCTGATTCAGATAATCAGCTTATCACCATTTGAATCAGTGGTGTAGTGCGAGGGCAAAAAACAAAATGTGAACCTCTTGGTTTGGTAAACACGGTCCTGAAGCCTCTACAAATCATTGTTGGCTCTTCAGTCAACTTTATAGACTAGGTCTTCTGATATCTTTTGTTTTTATTTAACTAGGCAGAACAAATTCTTATTTACAACGACGGCCTACACCTGCCAAACCCGCATGAAGATGGGCCAATTGTGCGCCACCCTATGAGACTCCCAATCACAGCCGGTTGTGATACAGCCTGGATTCAAACCTGGGTGTTTGTAGTGACCCCTCTAGCATTGAGATGCAGTGGCTTAGACCGCTGCGCCAACTCAGGAGCCCTGTTCTATAATACACCAAGGAAGTCTAATGGCACATTGTGACTAAAGACCGTACAGTATGAAGAAAGACAAACTGCTTCTCCAATAGAAATCCCGATCACACTTGAAGGTGATGTTGGCTAGGAAAGCTCATGCGTAGAAATGCATCATCGGGTCATCACTTATTGACTTCTCAAACCCTGGGATGGTCTGTTTTGCAAGCTTTCCCAGAAGTCTTGCGATGTTGCGCCTCTGGGTTTAGAAACTGTGTTATGACAGTCCCACAGTCCAGTGTAAGATTGCATTTTCTAAATTAGACTGAGGTGTTGATAGGTCCTATGTGGCAGAGGGATCTTACTGCTTTCCGTGTCTCTTGGAAGTTTCCAATTTGTGTTTCATTAGACCTATGCTATTTGGAGCCTGTAGCTTTAGTCTTTATGCAAAGTGCTTTAGCAGCAATCTACATTCCATCAGTCACTAAACGCCAACAAACTATAACAGGTTAAACATGGCAGTCTGCTCCTATTTTTCTGCAGAAAATAATCATAGCAAGGTAATGGACATGCACATGAAAAATCAAGATAACATTGTTGGTGAAGAGTCAGCTCAACTACTATGATGTATTATTGACAGTAAACCAAATGGTGTTTTCCCTGATCAAATCAGGTTTAGCCTAGTTGTGTTGGTAGCCATTTATACAGCCATTGGTTGGTACATTTGAGTAATTTAGCAGATGCTTTTATCCAGAGCGACTTACAGTAGTGAGAGCATACATTTTGTCTGTACTGGTAGAGGGGTAACAGGAAGGAACTCGTGTCCATTTGTGTCCTGCACGATGGGGGAAGGGAAATTACAAATGTATCCTACAGATATTTGGGCACAGTCCAGATTGGACACCCGTGTTATTAAGAGTGAGAACCATAAGGATGAAATCCATATTTCTCTGGGGGTTAATGTGTTGTAGTAATGAAATGGGTAGACACGGTACTACATGGTAAACATTTACCATGTAATGTGTTTAACTGTGTTCCTATTCGATGCACTCAGACAACAAAGTTACCATTACTTACTTCCACGTTTTCGGTGTGCTCCTCCACTGCTTCTGGATGCTCCGTGGTCCCGTGTGTCCTCACGTTCTCGCCCAACACATCCTCCCATGATTATTATCAGTTGGCTAACTATGTCGGGGCCCCATTATTAGCCAACCGCTACCTAGTTCCAAAACAATTAGATACAGCCAGATCCGCTGTACAAAATTATCTCGCTCGGTCAACGTGCTCTTCTTGATAGCAGAGTCCACAAATTAGCGTTAGATTGAATGTGAACACTGGTCGCACAACTAAATTGTAAGCACGGAAGAGCAGGCTAGCTACTTCTGCTTTATTATTGTTTGATGCGTTCCAACATTCCAAAAGGAGTAGTCACGTGCAGACTCGCTAGCAAGCTAAACGGGATAAATGTCAACAATAATTGATTGCATTATGCCTAGACTGCCCTCCATACATTCTACTTAGACAAGTTAGCGTGCCAACTAGCTAGCTTCGTGGACAACAATTTGCTAAGCAACTTGTTAGCAAGCTCACACCACCATCCGTCGTTGCGCGAGACAGCCCTAGCTAATTTAGCTAGTTAACATTAGTAAACAACCTTTCACGTACTCACGACCAGGTAAGTATTCTAAACGGATAGCTTAGCTTGTAAACCAAAATTATTGTTGATATGATTCTCCGTTTAACACCGTGGTCAATTTCAAACCTTTTTAATTTTTCTCAGGCAGGTTTTTAAATCCCCTTGTCTTCCTGGTGCGGGTAGCAACAGTAACTTTTTACGCCTGCGCGTGCTCAAGGCCAGGGGTGTCAGATTGTGGCACGTCACGACTTCCTCCAGGGGTGGGGAGCATCCCTTGAACAAATGAAAGTCCTCAACCATGCCAAAACTAACTTTATATACATATTTTTTTTTGCAGATGAACGGTCAAATGATAAATAGAAATATAAACATTTCCATATATAACATTTCTTTAGAATATGCACATAGCCATGCAATTCCACAACAGTTTTATGTATTATTTGGTTAGTAAATAATGTACAGCTTTAATACATTGCAAAAAAAGGTTTTGCACATTTATGCATGGGGTTCAATATCATATTTGATATTATTACTTTTTTTGTGACTGCTCTCAGGGTAATCGCAAGAACTTTCCACGCATGCTCACTTCAGTTTGGTTGAACCAAGGCTGTTCGTGATGGCTGCGAGTAGTGCCTTGCTAGTGGGCTTGGTAGAAGAATTTGTTTCGGGACAACAGGACAGCAAGGCCGCAGACACCGCAACAGGTATTTCAGCCACCTTTCTCTCTGATTTGGTTTTTGAGATGACCGTCAATGAACGATACAGAAATCGCGCGTGACTGGTGGCCCAGCATGACTTCTGGCTAGCATGCTAGCTAGCAGCAGGCCATCAAAACTCTTAACGTTACTTTCTGTGTTTAACCCGTCATTGGTTCAAGTGCATACTACAAAAACGGACAACAACAGCCTGTTCAGTAGCTATCAACGTATACAAAGTGGCAAGCAATGTCTTTGAAGTCAAGCGAATGAACATATGTTGTTGGCCACAACTTACTTGCTAACTTTCTAACCAGCCTGCTGTGAAAAGGGTTTTTGTCAACATATTAGCACAGTGTCTTTGACATTAGACTCTGAACCTACTTCCCTGTCCCCTAAAAGTGTCTGCATGATATATCCTACTCATTGACCACTTGTCTTTCCTCTGGCTGAATAAATTCATTTTCCTTTGATTAGGACTCAAGGCTGGACAGTTTACAATACTACAGTTGGTTGAAGCGTTGGGGTAATGTTTAAGTTACATTAATCATTATTGTCCCAGTCACTATCATTGTCATCAACTTCAATGTCATGCCGTTTCAGCCAACACTACCACACTGACCATCTTGTCTCTGTGCAGCTTGCATCTGGCCAGCTCCCAACCCCAGACCCGAGCCCGTGGTGTCCAGCTCCTCTCCAATGTCCTGCAGCAGTGCCACGGAGACCTCACAGAGAGAGAAGGTAAACAGCACTATAACACATCTGTTTCGTTTTGGTTTGTGGGTGCTATATGTCCTGTCATTGGCTTTTGATTATCGTCTATTTGTTTTGCCCTCAGTGGACGTCCTTCTAGCGTTTTATGAGAACAGACTCAAGGACCACTATGTCATCACACCACATGTCTTAAAGGGGATGAATGCGCTGGTAAGTCTTAGTAGCCTGATGTTAAGTTTGACGTGAATGTTAGATAGAAATGCGAATATTGTCAAACGTGAACTGACAGACGAGTATATCTGGCCTATTCCTGACCAACGTTTTGAAATACCCTCTCAGACAAAATGCTCAGTGTTGCCGCCTGGGTCTGCGGTGTCCATTCTGAAATCACTCTTCCAGGACGTTCATGTGCAGGTGAGCACATCCAACCTGCCCTGTCAAGTGTCAACTCTCCTAAATAATTAGCATACAGATGGAGCCTCTATGTTTCTTGTACTGCATTACCCCTGACCCTGTTTCTGCTTTCTGTGTCACTACAGTCCCTGATGCTGGTGGAGCGGTCATGTGTTTACAACATCCTAACCCAGCTTATGGAATCCAGAGAGTCAGGTAAGAGCTGAGGTAGAGTGGTAGCTATCATGGAGAAACCAGCATGCTCTGTATGTTTCTTATCTGCAAGCTGTTGAATTGCTGGACCACTTTCCCATCCCACAGAGCTGAAGGGCCTGGGTGCAGACTTTGTCTTTGGGTTTGTCCAGTCAGTGGATGGGGAGCGGGACCCACGCAATCTTCTCCTGGCCTTCCAGATCGCTAGGAAAATCATCCATGGAGGCTATGATCTGGGTGAGAACACACGCGTTGTTATTCCAGACTTTACAAACGTGTTTTATGTACCTTTTTTAGTTGTGCTGTCGTCTTGTGTTTCAATGTTGCTCAGGTTTACTGGGCATTCGGTGAACTTGTAACACTTTCATCTTAGTTTAATTGCTTCCTCAGTAATGAGGTGAAGGCAGGTTGTATTCAATCAGGAACAGGGAAATTACATTTCTTGAGCAAATTGATCAGCTGTGTCTTAGGAGAACGTGCTATGACGACAAGCAGGGAAAAAAGACCCTCTAATCGTGTGCGGCACACAGGTGACCAAAACTCACCATCAACACGGTGTCCGGTAACAATAGCGACATGGTGTCAGGTAACAATATCAACACGGTGTCAAGGCGTGATATGAACCCTTGACTTTTTGTTGTGGATTAACCATGTCCTGGTTACGAGAAATGAAGCATTGGCTTCTGCTTGTTTAGTCTGTGGTGAGTGACAGATGGACAGTCTAATTGAAGGTGAGTCATGTTTCAGAAGTGAACATAGTTTAGTCTCATGAGTGCTGCTCGTGTTGTTTAGACTACCAGTGTCTTTCTCTCCGGTAAATGAAATTGTATCTGCAAATTGCAGAGATTAGGGTGTGCGGAGGCATGGAAAACCCTGCATGTCATGACTGAGAACAGCTCTCCTGAGAGCTAGCCATATGGAGCGGAGTTCCCGCGTCACTGGTTTAGATTGCATTTCTGCTTGTACATGTTGGATGAAACGTATGTCTTGAAGCATACCAACTAAGTAGCACTGTGAATGATTTCATAAGGTGATTGCAAAAATATATATGTATATTGCGTGGTGCCGCAACAACATTATTGTGCGACCAAATCATGGGCTGGTGTCACCAACTGAAAGTGTTAGAGATTTAATACATGTATTATCTAGCGGTTCCTCAATCCGTAGACGGTAATATTATGTCTGTGTTTCTTTATTCAGGTAAATTCACAGAGGAGCTGTTTGAAGTTACATCCTGCTATTTCCCCATAGACTTCAGCCCGGTAAGTGTTTGTTTGTGCAGCTGTTGTGGACTTAGACCCGCCAGATGAACCTACCCAGGAGACAATGCGTATGTGACTCGCTGTCCTATGTGCTCTGATACCTGAGCCGTGTGACACCGACTAGCATCTGGCAGAGGATTATAGGAAATGGATAAGCCCTGAGTCTAAACACTTTGACAGACAGCTTGTATTATTCCATTTTTTTGGGGGGGGGGTTGATTCAGATTGACCTTGATAGTGGAGATCACTCAGAACTGTACTTGATGAACATTCATTTTTAAGAGTTAAGAGTATTAAGGAAGGTCTTTTGATGAGCTGGAACTAAGTTCATTCAATAAGTAAAAAGGGAATGTTAGTTGTTCCGTGTTTTGAAATGGTTGACATCCATGGCTGTCTCTGTGTGTGTCGCCACCCAGCCACCCAATGACCCCCACGGCATCACCCAGGAAGAGCTGATCCTCGCCCTGAGGGCCGTGCTCACTGGAACACCACGCTTTGCAGAGGTGGGGAATATGTACTGTACTGCACACTACACACAATGCGTCGTCTCTTCCCACATCTGCCGTGTCTGGCAAGCGAGACCACACAACATATAGCCTTTTAGAATGTTAAAGGACATCAGATATAGTCCTTGTGTATGGTTGTATGTTTGTGAGAGACAGAAAGTGAACAAGTGAAAGCGTTTGGGTGTGTGTCGTCATGATTTGTTGATTGTCTCACTTCAACAGTTCCTGCTGCCGCTGATCATTGAGAAGCTGGACTCAGATGTTCAGAGTGCCAAGGTGGACTCCCTGCAGACTCTGGTAAGACCATGTTTGTCACCTCAGATCATCTTTGTGGTTTATATATAAAGTAAATGGCATTCATGTCTTAATGAGCTGTGTTTCATCCTCGTGTTGCAGACTGCCTGTGCTTCTGTGTATGAACATAAAGAGCTAGCCGAATTCCTACCAGGCCTTTGGGCCTCGCTGCGCAGGGAGGTGCGTTTCAATGAAACCTGGGGGGCTGGCAACATCGAAAATGACTATTAGAATCGTGTGAAAGTGTCTTGAACAGTACACGAGGCATCTTGATAGTCTGAATGGAGAGTTTGATTGGCCTCCATCCCTGTGCAGGTGTTCCAGACAGCCAGTGAGAGGGTGGAGTCTGCTGGTCTAGCTGCCCTCGGTGCCCTGACAGCCTGCATCTCCCGCTCCGTCCTCAACTCTGACTCTGAAGACTACCTCACTGTCTTCCTCGACTTGGTCCTCAAAGGTAACCCCTCAAACAAATCTGATTCTGGGAACAGGAGCCAACTAATGTCGAAAGGTGTTTGTCTATTTTGTTATTGTGTGGGGTCAGTGTATTTAGAAATGTGAGAGGGAGACAGACTTGGCAGTTGTTCTCCTCAGTGCTTACCACAGTAGGAGAGGTGTTGAGAGAGTAAAAAACAGAGTAAACTAGAACGCTATTTGGCCCTAAACAGAGTACACAGTGGCAGAATACCTGACCATTGTGACTGACCCAAAATTAAGGAAATCTTTGACTATGTACTGTGAACATAGCCTTGCTATTGAGAAAGGCCGCCGAAGGCAGACCTGTCTCTCAAGAGAAGACGGGCTATGTGCACACTGCCCGCAAAATGAGGTGGAAACTGAGCTTGCACTTCATAACCTCCTGCCAAATGTATGACTATATTAGAGAGACATATTTCCCTCAGATTACACAGACCCAGAAAGAATTTGAACAAATCCAATTTTGATAAACTCTCATATCTATTGGGTGAAATACCACAGTGTGCCATCACAGCAGCAACATTTGTGACCTCTTGCCCCAAGAAAATGGCAACCTGTGAAGAACAAACACCATTGTAAATATAGGTTATACTTAGGTTTTTTTATTGTTCTATTTGCACATCATTACAACACTGTAAATATACATAATGACATTTGAAATGTCTTTATTCTTTTGGAACTTTTGTGCGTTTAATGTAAACTTTTTTTGTTTATTTCACTTTTTGTTTATTATTTACATTTACATTTAAGTCATTTAGCAGACGCTCTTATCCAGAGCGACTTACAAATTGGTGCATTCACCTTATGACATCCAGTGGAACAGTCACTTTACAATAGTGCATCTAAAACTTAAGGGGGGGTGAGAGGGATTACTTATCCTATCCTAGGTATTCCTTAAAGAGGTGGGGTTTCAGGTGTCTCCGGAAGGTGGTGATTGACTCCGCTGTCCTGGCGTCGTGAGGGAGTTTGTTCCACCATTGGGGGGCCAGGGCAGCGAACAGTTTTGACTGGGCTGAGCGGGAGCTGTACTTCCTCAGTGGTAGGGAGGCGAGCAGGCCAGAGGTGGATGAACGCAGTGCCCTTGTTTGGGTGTAGGGCCTGATCAGAGCCTGGAGGTACTGAGGTGCCGTTCCCCTCACAGCTCCGTAGGCAAGCACCATGGTCTTGTAGCGGATGCGAGCTTCAACTGGAAGCTAGTGGAGAGAACGGAGGAGCGGGGTGACGTGAGAGAACTTGGGAAGGTTGAACACCAGACGGGCTGCGGCGTTCTGGATGAGTTGAAGGGGTTTAATGGCACAGGCAGGGAGCCCAGCCAACAGCGAGTTGCAGTAATCCAGACGGGAGATGACAAGTGCCTGGATTAGGACCTGCGCCGCTTCCTGTGTGAGGCAGGGTCGTACTCTGCGGATGTTGTAGAGCATGAACCTACAGGAACGGGCCACCGCCTTGATGTTGGTTGAGAACGACAGGGTGTTGTCCAGGATCACGCCAAGGTTCTTGGCGCTCTGGGAGGAGGACACAATGGAGTTGTCAACCGTGATGGCGAGATCATGGAACGGGCAGTCCTTCCCCGGGAGGAAGAGCAGCTCCGTCTTGCCGAGGTTCAGCTTGAGGTGGTGATCAGTCATCCACACTGATATGTCTGCCAGACATGCAGAGATGCGATTCGCCACCTGGTCATCAGAAGGGGGAAAGGAGAAGATTAATTGTGTGTCGTCTGCATAGCAATGATAAGAGAGACCATGTGAGGTTATGACAGAGCCAAGTGACTTGGTGTATAGCGAGAATAGGAGAGGGCCAAGAACAGAGCCCTGGGGGACACCAGTGGTGAGAGCGCGTGGTGAGGAGACAGATTCTCGCCACGCCACCTGGTAGGAGCGACCTGTCAGGTAGGACGCAATCCAAGCGTGGGCCGCGCCGGAGATGCCCAACTCGGAGAGGGTGGAGAGGAGGATCTGATGGTTCACAGTATCGAAGGCAGCCGATAGATCTAGAAGGATGAGAGCAGAGGAGAGAGAGTTAGCTTTAGCAGTGCGGAGCGCCTCCGTGATACAGAGGAGAGCAGTCTCAGTTGAATGACTAGTCTTGAAACCTGACTGATTTGGATCAAGAAGGTCATTCAGAGAGAGATAGCGGGAGAGCTGGCCAAGGACGGCACGTTCAAGAGTTTTGGAGAGAAAAGAAAGAAGGGATACTGGTCTGTAGTTGTTGACATCGGAGGGATCGAGTGTAGGTTTTTTCAGAAGGGGTGCAACTCTCGCTCTCTTGAAGACGGAAGGGACGTAGCCAGCGGTCAGGGATGAGTTGATGAGCGAGGTGAGGTAAGGGAGAAGGTCTCCGGAAATGGTCTGGAGAAGAGAGGAGGGGATAGGGTCAAGCGGGCAGGTTGTTGGGCGGCCGGCCGTCACAAGACGCGAGATTTCATCTGGAGAGAGAGGGGAGAAAGAGGTCAGAGCACAGGGTAGGGCAGTGTGAGCAGAACCAGCGGTGTCGTTTGACTTAGCAAACGAGGATCGGATGTCGTCGACCTTCTTTTCAAAATGGTTGACGAAGTCATCTGCAGAGAGGGAGGAGGAGGGGGGGGATTCAGGAGGGAGGAGAAGGTGGCAAAGAGCTTCCTAGGGTTAGAGGCAGATGCTTGGAATTTAGCGTGGTAGAAAGTGGCTTTAGCAGCAGAGACAGAGGAGGAAAATGTAGAGAGGAGGGAGTGAAAGGATGCCAGGTCCGCAGGGAGGCGAGTTTTCCTCCATTTCCGCTCGGCTGCCCGGAGCCCTGTTCTGTGAGCTCGCAATGAGTCATCGAACCACGGAGCGGGAGGGGAGGACCGAGCCGGCCTGGAGGATAGGGGACATAGAGAGTCAAGGGATGCAGAGAGGGAGGAGAGGAGGGTTGAGGAGGCAGAATCAGGAGATAGGTGGGAGAAGGTTTGAGCGGAGGGAAGAGATGATAGGATGGAAGAGGAGAGAGTAGTGGGGGAGAGAGAGCGAAGGTTGGGACGGCGCGATACCATCCGAGTAGGGGCAGTGTGGGAGGTGTTGGATGAGAGCGAGAGGGAAAAGGATACAAGGCAGTGGTCGGAGACTTGGAGGGGAGTTGCAATGAGGTTAGTGGAAGAACAGCATCTAGTAAAGATGAGGTCGAGCGTATTGCCTGCCTTGTGAGTGAGGTCAAAAGAGGAGAGGAGTGGAAAGGAGGCAGAGAGGAAAGAGTCAAAGGTAGACGTGGGGAGGTTAAAGTCGCCCAGAACTGTGAGAGGTGAGCCGTCCTCAGGAAAGGAGCTTATCAAGGCATCAAGCTCATTGATGAACTCTCCGAGGGAACCTGGAGGGCGATAAATGATAAGGATGTTAAGCTTGAAAGGGCTAGTAACTGTGACAGCATGGAATTCAAAGGAGGCGATAGACAGATGGGTAAGGGGAGAAAGAGAGAATGACCACTTGGGAGAGATGAGGATCCCGGTGCCACCACCCCGCTGACCAGAAGCTCTCGGGGTGTGCGAGAACACGTGGGCGGACGAAGAGAGAGCAGTAGGAGTAGCAGTGTTGTCTGTGGTGATCCATGTTTCCGTCAGTGCCAAGAAGTCGAGGGACTGGAGGGAGGCATAGGCTGAGATGAACTCTGCCTTGTTGACCGCAGATTGGCAGTTCCAGAGGCTACCGGAGACCTGGAACTCCACGTGGGTCGTGCGCGCTGGGACCACCAGAGTAGGGTGGCCGCGGCCACGCGGTGTGGAGCGTTTGTATGGTCTGTGCAGAGAGGAGAGAACAGGGATAAACAGACACATAGTTGACAGGCTACAGAAGAGGCTACGCTAATGCAAAGGAGATTGGAATGACAAGTGGACTACACGTCTCGAATGTTCAGAAAGTTAAGCTACGTAGCAAGAATCTTATTGACTAAAATGATTAAAATGATACAGTACTGCTGAAGTAGGCCAGCTGGCAGTGGGTGCGTTGTTGACACTACACTAATATTATCTATTTCACTTGCATTGGCAATGTAAACATATGTTTCCCATACCAATAAAGCCCCTTAAATTGAAACCTTTTTAAAATTGAGAGAGCGAGGTGGGGGAGATGAGAGACATCTCCACAGTGGCAGCTTGGCTACAGATGATGGCAGATAAATCTCAGGCTCCTTGCTACCTGTCTGCTCTCGATGCTTACTCACAACCTTCCACCTTCGACTCACCACACTGTGCCTTATTTACACCCAGATAGGTGTAGGTATACATACTTCATATAATCCAGCACAATGTCCTCCTGATACCTAGAATATGTGGACATCTATAAGTACCTAGGTGTCTGGCTAGACTGCAAACTCTCCTTCCAGACTCGTATCAAACATCTCCAATCCAAGATCAAATCTAGAGTCTGCTTTCTATTTCGCAACAAAGCCTCCTTCACTCACGCCGCAAAACTTACCCTCGTAAAACTGACTATCCTACCGATCCTCGACTTTAGCGATGTCATCTACAAAATAGCTTCCAATACTCTACTCAGCAAACTAGATGCAGTTTATCACAGTGCCATCCGTTTTGTTACTAAAGCACCTTATACCACCCACCACTGCGAACTGTATGCTCTAGTCGGCTGGCCCTCGCTACTTGTTCGTCGCCAGACCCACTGGCTCCAGGTCATCTACAAGTCTGTGCTAGGTAAAGCTCCACCTTATCTCAGTTCACTGGTCACGATGGCAACACCCACCCGTAGCACGCGCTCCAGCAGGTGTATCTCACTGATCATCCCTAAAGCCAACACTTCCTTTGGCCACTTTTCCTTCCAGTTCTCTGCTGCCTGCAACTGTTAAAAGTTGGAGACTTTTATCTCCCTCACCAAATTTACACATCTGCTATCTGAGCAGCTAACCGATCGCTGCAGTTGTACATAGTCCATCAGTATATAGGCCACCCAATTTACCTACCTCATCCCCATACTGTTTTTTTTATTTACTTTTCTGCTCTTTTGCACACCAATATCTCTACCTGCACATGTTCATCTGATCATTTATCACTCCAGTATTAATCTGCTAAATTGTAATTATTCACTCCTATGGCCTATTTATTGCCTACCTCCTCATGCCTTTTGCACACACTGTATATAGATTCTTTTTTTTCTACTGTTATTGACTTGTTTATTGTTTACTCCATGTGTAACTCTGTGTTGTTGTCTGTTCACACTGCTATGCTTTATCTTGGCCAGGTCGCAGTTGCAAATGAGAACTTGTTCTCAACTAGCCTACCTGGTTAAATAAAGGTGAAATAAAAAATCAAATACACGCGCCATCACCAATGTACCAACCCAGCCTAATGTTTTGTAGACTGTCAGCACCACCTGTGTGAGCCGGACCTGAAGCTGGTGTGGCCCAGCGCCAAGCTGCTGCAGGCCACCTCTACCGCCTCCTACAGGGCGAGCCACAGAGTTGCAGCCGCCATCATGCCGTCCCTCGTAGAACAATACAACAGCCGAACACAAGTGAGTCACACCAGCCAGCTAGGTCGTTCCATTCCCATCAGTGTTGACGCCAGTCTCCCATTCTTGACTGTTGGTAATGATTTGAGTCAGTTCCGCGAGTGAGATTTCTCACATTGTGTGTTTTGCTGGCTTCCCACATAGTCAAAATCAGTGTTACTGCATTGTAAGTTATGTCCTTTTGCTGACCCAATACTGCCACTGGACATGTAGGCGGCCCAGCCTGTTGTAAGTATCTTGGTTCTGGCTTGGTTCCTACAGGCATATGGTTCCTTGGTTCCTACAGAAATCTTAAATATCTGTCTGTGTCCTCCCCCATGTAGTGTGCTCAGCGGCGCACCCTACTGGAGGTGTTACAGGGATTCGTCCAGCCAGTGAAGTCTTCAGAGGAGAGTAAGTGTAACGTTCATTACTGTCCCGCTCTTTGTGCCACGTTCATTAAGAGCCGTGCGTCAGTCTAGGTAACATAATAAAATAATCTCTATCAAAACCCGTCTGACATGTCTTTTTTGTTGTTGTTGCATGGGCTAACTCTCAATCCGCCACATCCTCCTATGTTGGCCTTGCGCATCTGCGGTGGAAGGCGGCCGAGCTACAGCAGTGTTTGTCAGCCCATGAGAAGTTGGTCTTCTCACGAAAACGTCTGTAATGATGGTGTTCTCTGTTTTGCTTCATTCATTCATTTTGCTCTGACCCCACAAGTGTCCCTGAACTCGTCTGATTGTAACCCATACAAACCAATGGAAGTACGCAGGTAGTTCTGTGGGTTAAATATTTCATCATCGCCCACCCCCCCAAACGGCTTAGACTTTTAGAGATTTAATGTCCCCTGTTCCTCCTTTCAAGTTCTGCCTCTGTATCTAAACAAGTGATTTACAATGCTTAATTTCAGGGCTCCATTTGGAAGAGTATTTGAAGCAGAACGCCGTTAGAACTTGCCCAAGCATAATAACTATTCATGCTTTAGGAATGATGAAAATATCCAGCCTTCTCTACTGTACAAGAACTCAGTCCCTCATGAAATGTTCCCTCCTGGTTCGTGTGATATGTGGCGGTGTGAATTATTCTATTAACCTTTTCCCTCCACTCTCACACCTCTTCTTCTCTCTTCCTCCCTTTCTCCTTCCCCACTTTCTTTGTCCCTCTCTCTCTCCCCTCCTCTCTCTCGCCAGATGAGAGTGTGCTGTTGGACTTCAGGCAGTCTCTTTGCAGTATAGTGTTCTCTGCTCTGTCTGAGAACAGTGCTGGGCTCCAGATCACATCACTGCGTGTGCTCACTGCCCTGAGCCAACAGACAGGTGAGACTCCTGACCTCGCAATCCCTCTTCCAATTAACATACCTGACCAACACATTTGAGACCTTTTGAGCTCATCTCACTGCTACACAGGATTGAATTGAAGTCAGAATGAGTCTTTGTACACATGCTGTTCAGCTTATGAGATAGAGAATACATTTAATTGGCCATTCAGATTGTGCTACATCTCCCCTTACTATGCTGAGAAGTATAGGTTGACCTCTCCCACCTCTCTCCTAGTCCTGCTGTTAGAGTCAGATGTGGAGCTGGCTGTTGACCACCTCACCAGGCTCATCCTGGAGGAGGAAGATGCTAAAGTCAGGTTAGTACCAGTTTTCAGTTCTTCTGGGAAGGCAATCAGAAGTCGGTGGCCACGTTTACACAGGCAGCCCACTTCTGATCTTTTTTATTTCACTAATTGGTATTTTGACCAATCAGATAAGCGCTGATAAAGATCTGATGTGATTGGTCAAAAGGCCAGTTAGTGAAAAATAACCCATCAGAATTGGGCTGCCTGTGTAAACACAACCTGTGTGTGCCTAATCAATTAACACAAGGGTTTGGTTCTTCTCTCTGCCTCTCCCTGTCTGTCCAGCCTGGCTGTGGTTGAGTGTGCAGGGGCTCTGGCTGGTCTGCATCCTCTAGCCTTCATCTCTAAGATGGTTCCACGGCTGAAGGGGGAGATTTTCTCAGGTGGGTTAGGGTCAAAGGTCAAAACGAAATAATGTAAACAAAGGTCTTTATCATTACGTTCCTTCAATGACATCATTCCAACCGGAGGAGGGTTACTGAACTGAACCCTTTCCTGTCCTGTTCCCAGAGTCCATGGCACAAGGGGACAGCGCCACGCCGTCCCAGGAACATTCCCAGCAGGCCGTGCGTCAGCGGTGTTTGACAGCGCTGGCTGCGGTGTCGTCCCGGCCCAGTGTGGTTCAGGAGAGCACACCTGTCCTGCTACAGGTTCTCACCTCCTCACACACTGGTATGTGTCACTACCACACACTCTTCTGTCTTTTTATAGGTAGACCCTTTGTAAATATGTCTTATGTTTCGTTGTATAGGTAAACGCCACTATCTCTCTATGTTAAAGCTGCAATATGTTAACGTTTTGGGCGACCTGACCAAATTCACATAGAAATGTGAGCTATAGATACGTTATTCTCATTGAAAGCAAGTCTAAGAAGCGGCAGATCTCTTCTATGTGCACTATTTCGATGCTTCCCGTTTCCGTTCTGAAATGTACTTTCGGTTTTGTACACCAGCTTCAAATAGCTGAAAAACATAATTTTTGTGGTGGTTGAAAATATATTTCCCAGCAGTTTAGATGGTACAATGGTTCCCTACACAATACATTGCTTGAACTTAGAATTATATCAACCAAGAAATGGCGGAGCAATTTCTGCATATTGCATAAGTAGATTCTGATGACAATGAAGATGTAATCTCACCCCCAACAGGCACTGGCTCGTTTTCATTGGAGGAGGTGATCTCTGTGTGCCACAATCTGCAGAGGATAGCAGAGCATGCCCAGGACACTGAAGAGACCGGCCACGTCTTCCATGACATCATCATTCCGCGCCTGCTCGGACTGGCCTTGCAGGCAGCTATGCGGGGTGAGAATATTCTGACCAACTAATGGCTTCAGGCCTCTGCAACACATTGTAATGTTTTGATTAATGTAACCTTTATTGAACCAGGAAGTCCCTTGAGATAAGGAATCTCTGGTTCAATGGAGAGCTGTTCTGAATGCAGAAGACCAAACTCTTTTTGACTGATGTTTTTTTTCTGCTCTGTTTTATATGTGAAGGGTCCTCAGACCATCCGAGTCCTTTAGTGGAGGAGTCTGTCCTATCAGCCATGGTACCAGTCATCAGCACCACCTGTGCCCGACTACAGTCCCAGTGAGTTGGCATCACTGAGAGAGCTAGCCACCCAGTCAGACGAGAGACACACGCACACATAATTGATGACGGCACATGTATTATGTCATATGTAAATATATTGGCTTGGTGCTAACCACTAGGGTTGTAAAACTCTAGGAACTTTTAATACATTCCCTGGTTTTTCCAAACTCCTAGTTGGAGGATTCCCAGATTCAGGTGGAAACAGGCAGGAAATCCAGATTCCTCCAACCAGGATTTTTGGAAAACAATGGGAGTTTATTGAAAGTTCCCGGAATTTTGTAAACCTACTAAGCTCTGCTGTGTCACCAGACTGGCGGGCCAAACAGCCTCGCGGGCGGTGTCCCTCTTCCTGGATGGTGACATGTCCTTCCTGCCAGAGAATGCCTTCCCCACCCAGATCCAGCTCCTCAAGGTCAGGGTTCAATGCTAAAGACACCCAGCCGTCTCCTTTATCAAAATACACTACTACTGAGGATACTCAAGGGACAGGATGCATACTGGGAGTAAATCGAGCATTGTATCTGTGAGTGGTACATTGAATCAAATCAAATCAAATCAAATTTATTTATATAGCCCTTCGTACATCAGCTGATATCTCAAAGTGCTGTACAGAAACCCAGCCTAAAACCCCAAACAGCAAACAATGCAGGTGTAAAAGCACGGTGGCTAGGAAAAACTCCCTAGAAAGGCCAAAACCTAGGAAGAAACCTAGAGAGGAACCGGGCTATGTGGGGTGGCCAGTCCTCTTCTGGCTGTGCCGGGTAGAGATTATAACAGAAAATGACCAAGATGTTCAAATGTTCATAAATGACCAGCATGGTCAAATAATAATAAGGCAGAACAGTTGAAACTGGAGCAGCAGCACAGTCAGGTGGACTGGGGACAGCAAGGAGCCATCATGTCAGGTAGTCCTGGGGCACGGTCCTAGGGCTCAGGTCCTCCGAGAGAGAGAAAGAAAGAGAGAATTAGAGAGAGCATATGTGGGGTGGCCAGTCCTCTTCTGGCTGTGCCGGGTGGAGATTATAACAGAACGTGGCCAAGATGTTCAAATGTTCATAAATGACCAGCATGGTTGAATAATAGTAAGGCAGAACAGTTGAAACTGGAGCAGGAGCATGGCCAGGTGGACTGGGGACAGCAAGGAGTCCTCATGTCAGGTAGTCCTGGGACATGGTCCTAGGGCCCAGGCCAGTTGAAACTGGAGCAGCAGCATGGCCAGGTGGACTGGGGACAGCAAGGAGTCATCATGTCAGGTAGTCCTGGGGCATGGTTCTAGGGCTCAGGTCCTCCGAGAGAGAGAAAGAAGGAGAGAATTAGAGAACGCACACTTAGATTTACACAGGACACCGAATAGGACAGGAGAAGTACTCCAGATAAACAAACTGACCCTAGCCCCCCGACACATAAACTACTGCAGCATAAATACTGGAGGCTGAGACAGGAGGGGTCAGGAGACACTGTGGCCCCATCCGAGGACACCCCGGACAGGGCCAAACAGGAAGGATATAACCCCACCCACTTTGCCAAAGCACAGCCCCCACACCACTAGAGGGAAATCTACAACCACCAACTTACCATCCTGAGACAAGGCCGAGTATAGCCCACAAAGATCTCCGACACGGTACAACCCAAAGGGGGAAACCCAGACAGGCCGACCACAACAGTGAATCAACCCACCCAGGTGACGCACCCCCCAGGGACGGCACGAGAGAGCCCCAGCAAGCCAGTGACTCAGCCCCGTAACAGGGTTAGAGGCAGAGAATCCCAGTGGAAAAAGGGGAACCGGCCAGGCAGAGACAGCAAGGGCGGTTCGTTGCTCCAGAGCCTTTCCGTTCACCTTCCCACTCCTGGGCCAGACTACACTCAATCATATGACCCACTGAAGAGATGAGTCTTCAGTAAAGACTTAAAGGTTGAGACCGAGTTTGCGTCTCTGACATGGGTAGGCAGACCGTTCCATAAAAATGGAGCTCTATAGGAGAAAGCCCTGCCTCCAGCTGTTTGCTTAGAAATTCTAGGGACAATTAGGAGGCCTGCGTCTTGTGACCGTAGCGTGTGTACGGCAGGACCAAATCAGAGAGGTAGGTAGGAGCAAGCCCATGTAATGCTTTGTAGGTTAGCAGTAAAACCTTGAAATCAGCCCTTGCTTTGACAGGAAGCCAGTGTAGAGAGGCTAGCACTGGAGTAATATGATCAAATTTTTTGGTTCTAGTCAGGATTCTAGCAGCCGTATTTAGCACTAACTGAAGTTTATTTAGTGCTTTATCCGGGTAGCCGGAAAATAGAGCATTGCAGTAGTCTAACCTAGAAGTGACAAAAGCATGGATTAATTTTTCTGCATCATTTTTGGACAGAAAGTTTCTGATTTTTGCAATGTTACGTAGATGGAAAAAAGCTGTCCTCGAAATGGTCTTGATATGTTCTTCAAAAGAGAGATCAGGGTCCAGAGTAACGCCGAGGTCCTTCACAGTTTTATTTGAGACGACTGTACAACCATTAAGATTAATTGTCAGATTCAACAGAAGATCTCTTTGTTTCTTGGGACCTAGAACAAGCATCTCTGTTTTGTCCGAGTTTAATAGTAGAAAGTTTGCAGCCATCCACTTCCTTATGTCTGAAACACATGCTTCTAGCGAGGGCAATTTTGGTGCTTCACCGTGTTTCATTGAAATGTACAGCTGTGTGTCATCCGCATAGCAGTGAAAGTTTACATTATGTTTTCGAATAACATCCCCAAGAGGTAAAATATATAGTGAAAACAATAGTGGTCCTAAAACAGAACCTTGAGGAACACCGAAATGTACAGTTGATTTGTCAGAGGACAAACCATTCACAGAGACAAACTGATATCTTTCCGACAGATAAGACCTAAACCAGGCCAGAACATGTCCGTGTAGACCAATTTGGGTTTCCAATCTCTCCAAAAGAATGTGGTGATCGATGGTATCAAAAGCAGCACTAAGGTCTAGGAGCACGAGGACAGATGCAGAGCCTCGGTCCGATGCCATCAAAATGTCATTTACCACCTTCACAAGTGCCGTCTCAGTGCTATGATGGGGTCTAAAACCAGACTGAAGCATTTCGTATACATTGTTTGTCTTCAGGAAGGCAGTGAGTTGCTGCGCAACAGCCTTCTCTAAAATCTTTGAGAGGAATGGAAGATTTGATATAGGCCGATAGTTTTTATATTTTCTGGGTCAAGGTTTGGCTTTTTCAAGAGAGGCTTTATTACTGCCACTTTTAGTGAGTTTGGTACACATCCAGTGGATAGAGAGCCGTTTATTATGTTCAACATAGGAGGGCCAAGCACAGGAAGCAGCTCTTTCAGTAGTTTAGTTGGAATAGGGTCCAGTATACAGCTTGAAGGTTTAGAGGCCATGATTATTTTCATCATTGTGTCAAGAGATATAGTACTAAAACACTTGAGCGTCTCTCTTGATCCTAGGTCCTGGCAGAGTTGTGCAGACTCAGGACAACTGAGGTTTGGAGGAATACGCAGGTTTAAAGAGGAGTCCGTAATTTGCTTTCTAATAATCATAATCTTTTCCTCAAAGAAGTTCATGAATTTATCACTGCTAAAGTGCAAGTCATCCTCTCTTGGGGAATGCTGCTTTTTAGTTAGCTTTGCCACAGTATCAAAAAGGAATTTCGGATTGTTCTTATTTTCCTCAATTAAGTTAGAAAAATAGGACGATCGAGCAGCAGTAAGGGCTCTTCGGTACTGCACGGTACCATCCTTCCAAGCTAGTCGGAAGACTTCCAGTTTGGTGTGGCGCCATTTCCGTTCCAATTTTCTGGAAGCTTGCTTCAGAGCTCGGGTATTTTCTGTGTACCATGGAGCTAGTTTCTTATGAGACATTTTTTTAGTTTTTAGGGGTGCAACTGCATCTAGGGTATTGCGCAAGGTTAAATTGAGATCCTCAGTTAGGTGGTTAACGGATTTTTGTCCTCTGGCGTCCTTGGGTAGGCAGAGGGAGTCTGGAAGGGCATCAAGGAATCTTTGTGTTGTCTGTGAATTTATAGCACGACTTTTGATGTTCCTTGGTTGGGGTCTGAGCAGATTATTTGTTGCAATTGCAAACGTAATAAAATGGTGGTCTGATAGTCCAGGATTATGAGGAAAAACATTAAGATCCACAACATTTATTCCATGGGACAAAACTAGGTCCAGCGTATGACTGTGAGAGTGAGTGGGTCCAGAGACATGTTGGACAAAACCCACTGAGTCGATGATGGCTCCAAAAGCCTTTTGGAGTGGGTCTGTGGACTTTTCCATGTGAATATTAAAGTCACCAAAGATTAGAATATTATCTGCAATGACTACAAGGTCTGATAGGAATTCAAACTCAGTGAGAAACGCTGTATATGGCCCAGGAGGCCTGTAAACAGTAGCTATAAAAAGTGATTGAGTAGGCTGCATAGATTTCATGACTAGAAGCTCAAAAGACGAAAACGTCATTTTCTTTTTTTTGTAAATTGAAATTTGCTATCGTAAATGTTAGCAACACCTCCGCCTTTGCGGGATGCACGGGGATATGGTCACTAGTGTAGCCAGGAGGTGAGGCCTCATTTAACACAGTAAATTCATCAGGCTTAAGCCATGTTTCAGTCAGGCCAATCACATCAAGATTATGATCAGTGATTAGTTCATTGACTATAATTGCCTTTGAAGTAAGGGATCTAACATTAAGTAGCCCTATTTTGAGATGTGAGGTATCATGATCTCTTTCAGTAATGACAGGAATGGAGGTGGTCTTTATCCTAGTGAGATTGCTAAGGCGAACACCGCCATGTTTAGTTTTGCCCAACCCAGGTCGAGGCACAGACACGGTCTCAATGGTGATAGCTAAGCTGACTACACTAACTATGCTAGTGGCAGACTCCACTATGCTGGCAGGCTGGCTAATAGCCTGCTGCCTGGCCTGCACCCTATTTCATTGTGGAGCTAGAGGAGTTAGAGCCCTGTCTATGTTGGCAGATAAGATGAGAGCACCCCTCCAGCTAGGATGGAGTCCGTCACTCCTCAGCAGGTCAGGCTTGGTCCTGTTTGTGGGCGAGTCCCAGAAAGAGGGCCAATTATCTACAAATTCTATCTTTTGGGAGGGGCAGAAAACAGTTTTCAACCAGCGATTGAGTTGTGAGACTCTGCTGTAGAGCTCATCACTCCCCCTAACTGGGAGGGGGCCAGAGACAATTACTCGATGCCGACACATCTTTCTAGCTGATATGCACGCAGAAGCTATGTTGCGCTTGGTGATCTCTGACTGTTTCATCCTAACATCGTTGGTGCCGACGTGGATAACAATATCTCTATACTCTCTACACTCGCCAGTTTTAGCTTTAGCCAGCACCATCTTCAGATTAGCCTTAACGTCGGTAGCCCTGCCCCGGGTAAACAGTGTATGATCGCTGGATGATTCGCTTTAAGTCTAATACTGCGGGTAATGGAGTCGCCAATGACTAGAGTTTTCAATTTGTCAGAGCTAATGGTGGGAAGCTTCGGCGTCTCAGACCCCGTAACGGGAGGAGTAGAGACCAGAGAAGACTCGGCCTCTGACACCGACCCGCTGCTTAATGGGGAGAACCGGTTGAAAGTTTCTGTCTGCTGAATGAGCGACACCGGTTGAGCGTTCCTACAGCATTTCCTACCAGAAACCGTGAGAAAGTTGTCCGGCTGCGGGGACTGTGCCAGGGGATTTATACTACTATCTGTACTTACTGGTGGCACAGACGCTGTTTCATCCTTTCCTACACTGAAATTACCCTTGCCTAACGATTGCGTCTGAAGCTGGGCTTGCAGTACAGCTATCCTCGCCGTAAGGCGAGCACAGCGGCTGCAATTAGAAGGCATCATGTTAATGTTACTACTTAGCTTCGGCTGTTGGAGGTCCTGACGAATCGTGTCCAGATAAAGCGTCCGGAGTGAAAAAGTCGAGGAAAAAATAAATATATGAACGGTAATTAAAAAGTGAAACCCGTAAAGTTGTCAGGTAGCAAAATAGGTTGGCAACAAAACGCACAGCAATTTGAAAACAAGCCTGCAAGTTGTGACCGGAAATGACGTCTGTTGAATGGGTTGTCCTTTGACCTTGTCCTCCAGAAGCAGGCAGGTGACTCCTGGAGCCAGTCCCAGATGGTGTGTCTTCTCATGGGCTGTGTGTGCTCACTGCCACGGAGTGTAAGAACGCCCTAAAATGTCTGCTACTCATCACAGGGCCTCAAAACCACACTGTAACCGTGTTTGTACTGTTAAATGTTCATACAACGGATACCGGGATAACGCGTTACGCCGGATACTCGGGTGTTGCATTCTTAAGATATCCTGACATTGAATGGCTTAATTTAGCCCGTTATCATTGACCGACTGACCGTGTGTCCTGGACAGGTGGAGGTTCCACAGATGGACAGGCTACTGTTAGAGCTGGAGGAGCTGAGCTGTACCTGTGTACATCCCTTCTCCTACACCTCAGCCGCCAAGTGCTACGCTGGGCTGGTCAACAAGAGGCCTGCAGGTGAGTCCTCGAGTCCTGTCCTTGATCTGAATGAGGATTGGTCAAGTGAATGTTGGTGAGATGGTATATTTAATGTTGTGTGTTTCTACAGGAGAAGCCCTGGACTCTCTAATAGACGGGACGTTAAAGAGGATCTCCACTGAGCTGGACTGTGCGTCCTCCTCGGTCCGAACGCAGGCGTTCACGCTGCTGCTCTGGGTTAGTATATTTTATCCGTTCACATCCGTTTATGATTTCCATATGTTCTCTTTCGTTCTCCGTTCCCCTCAGCCCATACTTAGCTTACTGACCTCCCCACACTACGACCCCCCGGTCTCTAGACTAATGGTCTCGATATCTCTAGACTCCTGTGGTCTCTAGACCCCCTAACTGGTCTCTGATACTCCTACGAACCCCCCCTGTGTCTCTAGACTAGGCATCTCTGATACTCCTACGACCTCCTCTCATTTGGGGTGAATGGTGACTTGCCAATTGTATGGTGTTCTGTCCATTCATTCATCAAGTTGTGCATGGCTTTCTTGTCTTTAGGTGGCCAAGGCTCTTCTTCTCCGCTACCACCCTCTGTCCACAGCCCTGACAGACAAGGTAAAGGACAGGAGTCCTCTGTCCTCCTACACACACAGTCTGTCGTTTTAATTGTTTCGTCTCTTCTCCCCTAGAAAAATATCTATACCTCATTAACCTCACACACACAGTAATAACTCGGTGTCGTTCTCAGCTTTTCTCCCTGCTCAGTGACTCAGAACTGGGTTCGTTAGCTGCCGATGGATTCTCTCTCTTGATGAGCGACTCGCCGGACGTCCTCAACCGCGGTTGCAACGCCGACGTGCGCATCATGTACCGCCAGCGCTTCTTTACGGAGAACTCGGCCAAGCTTGTCCAGGGCTTTAACTCTGCAGCACAAGGTACCGGAAATGGACACATTGTCAATGCACTACAGATACTGGCCACGTGTTGAAACTTGTTAACCAGTTTGTGAGAGTCCTGTTCATTGTACCGATTCTTAACTCTCCCTTCCTTCTCTCCCTCTACAGAGAAGAAGTCTGGCTACCTGAAGGCACTGTCTCACATAGTGAACTACCTACCCAGACAGGTTCAGCTCACTGAGCTACCAGCGGTAAGTGGAGAGGACCAGTGAAACAGTATAGATAAGTGCAAGACAAGGGAGCAAAAACAGGAATATATTCCTTAAATATATCCCTTAAATCTGAAATACATATCTGAGAGAGGTGTGGTATATTGCCAATATACCATAGCTAAGGGCTGTTCTTAGGCACAACACGAGGTGACTGGATACAAACAGTAGCGATGGATATTGGCCATATACCACAAACCCCCGAGGTGCCTTATTGCCATTATAAACTGGTTACCAACATAATTAGAACAGTAAAAATAAATGTCACACCAGTGGTCTGATATAACACTGCTTTTAGCCAATCAGCATTCAGGGCTCAAACCACCCATTTTATAAAATTCTTATTTTATACATCTGTGATGAGCATTATATCCCACTATGGTACTGTTACAGTGCCTTCAGAAAGTATTCACACCCGTTGACTTTTTCTACATTTTGCTGTGTTACAGCCTGAATTTAAAATGGATTACATTACCATGTGTCAGTGATCTACACCCAATAATGTCAAAGTTGGAATTTTGTTTGTAGAATTTTTTACGATTTTTATTTTTTAATTTTTTTATTAAAAGCTGAAATGTCTGGAGTCGATAAGAATTCAACCCCTTTATGGCAAGCCATACATTCAGAAGTAAAGGTTAATAAGCAAATAACTCCCATAATAAGTTGCATGGACTCTGTGTGCAATAATTGGGGTTAACATTATTTTTGAATGACTACCCCATATCTGGACCTCACACATACAGATAATTGTACGGTCCCTCAGTCAAGCAAAATGATGTCACCATTGCCCTTGAATCTAAGCAATGTTGTGCTGCTATTTTTATTGACTCTGCTGACCATTCCATTCTTGCGGGCCGGCTAAGAAGTATTGGTGTCTGATGGGTCTTTGGCCTGGTTTGCTAACTACCTCTCTGAGTGCAGAACATCTGCTGTTTCAGCCACTGCCTGTAACCAAGGGAGTACCCCAAGGCTCGATCCTCGGCCCCACACGTTTCCCAATTTATGTCAACATAGCTCAGGCAGTAGGAAGCTCTCATCTATTTATATGTAGATGATAGTCTTATAGTCAGCTGGCCCGTCCCTGGATTTTGTGTTTAACGCTCAACAACAAACCTTTCTTAGCCCTTAACCCGAGTGGTACAGTGGTCTAAGGCACCGCGTCTCAGTGCTAGAGGCATCACTACAGACCCTGGTTCGATCCCGGGCTGTATCACGACCTGCTGTGATCGGGAGTCTCATAAGGCGGCACACAATTGGCCCAGTGTTGTCTCGGTTAGGGGACGGTAGGTAAACCCTCCGTCCCCTAGTATGGCTAGATGGAACACTGGCTTTTTCTCAGCACATATCAAAAGCTGCAGGCTGAAGTTAAATCTACACTTTTTCCTCAATCGCAATCGCTCCTCTTTCACCCCAGCTGTCAAACTAACCCTTCAGATGACCTTCCTTCCCATGCTAGATTACGGAGACATCATTTATAGATCGGCAGGTCTATAAATGCTCTCGAGTGGCTAGATGTTCTTTACCATTCGGCCATCAGATTTGACACCAATATTCCTTATCGGACACATCATTGCACTCAATACTCCCCTCTATCTGAGATACCTACTGCAGCCCTCATCCTCCACATACAACACCTGTTCTGCCAGTCACATTCTGTTAAAAGGTCCCCAAAGTGCACACATCCCTGGGTCGCTCCTCTTTTCAGTTTGCTGCAGCTAGCGACTGGAACGAGCTGCAAAACATACTGGACCGCTTTATCTCCATCTCTTCATTCAAAGACTCCATCATGGACACTCTTACTGACACTTGTGGCTGCTTCGCGTGATGTGTTGTCTCTACCTTCATGCCTTTGTGCTGTTGTCTGTGCCCAATAATGTTTGTACCGTCTTTTGTTCTTCTACCATGTTGTTGTGTTGCTACCATGTTGTGTTGTTGCTACCATGTTGTCTGAGGTCTCTCTTTATGTAGTGGTGTTTCTTTTCGTGGTGTGTGTTTTGTCCTGTATTTTATTTTTAATCCCAGCCCCCGTCCCCGCAGGAGGCCTTTTGGTAGGCCATCATTGTAAATAAGTGTTAACTGACTTGCCTATTTAAATAAAATACAAAAAAGACCAGGAATGTTTTCCAATGCCTCAAAGAAAAGGCACCGATTGGTAGATGGGTCAAAAAAATAAATGACAAAAAAATGACTTAAATCCATTTTAGTCGCACTTTGTAACACATCAAAATGTGTGACTACTTTCTGAAGGCACTGGATCTTAAAGATGTGGTGATGTCCTCCTTTTTATATTCTTCACTGTTTGGTCAGCTCCTGCCACTCCTGCTAGAGGCCCTGTCCTGTCCAGACCAGGCGGTGCAGCTGTCCACCCTGTCCTGCCTGCAACCTGTCCTCATGGACCCCCCCTCCGCCCTCATCACTCAGCTGGAGGCGCTAGTAGGCCGCACCCTCACCCTCACCACAAGCCCTGCTATGGTACGTATCATACTTTATCACTTAGTGTATGTGGACACCTGCTCGTCAAACATCTCATTTCAATATCATGGGCATTAATATGGAGTTGGTCCCCCCTTTGCTGCTATAACAGCCTCTTCACTCTTCTGGGAAGGCTTTCCGTTAGATGTTGGAACATTCAGCCACAAGAGCATTAGTGCGGTCGGGCGATTAGGCCTTCATCCCAAAGGTGTTCTTCCACACCGATCTCAACAAACCATTTCTGAATGGACCTTGCTTTGTGCACGGGGGCATTGTCATGCCGAATTAAGGGCCGTCCACAAACTGTTGCTACAAAGTTGGAAGCACAGAAGCGTCTAGAATGTCATTGTATGCTGTAAGATTACCCGCCACTGGACCTAAGGGGCCTAGCCTGAACCATGAAAAACTGCCCCAGACCATTATTCCTCCTCCACCAAACTTCAGTTGGGTCTACGCATTGGGGCAGGTAGTGTTATCCTGGCATCCGCCAAACCCAAATTCGTCCATCGGACTGCCAGATGGTGAAGCATGATTCATCACTCCAGAGTCCAATGGCGGCGGGCTTTAAACCACTCCAGCCGACGCACAAACTGTTCTTGTGCTGACGTTGCTTCCAGAGGCAGTTTGGAACTTGGTAGTGAGTGTTGCAACCGAGGGTGGACTATTTTTGCGCTCTTTAACACTAGGCGGTCCTGTTTCACAGTTAACCCGGGCAATTCTAGCAGGGCAAACTGACTTGTTGGAAAGGTGGCAGGCTATGCCGGTCCACGCTGAAAGTCAATGAGCGCTTTAGTAAGGCCATTTGACTGTCAATGTTTGTCTATGGAGATTGCATGGCTGTGTGCTCAATTTTATACAGCTGTCGGCGAAATAGCCGAATCCACAGGGTATGTTATGAGACACCACACACTATCATTATAAACGTGACATATGCCAATGGGACAAGTATTGAGAAACCTAAATATCAGGCAGATGTGTTCTCTCTGTGACATTAGTGTTGTCGCACATACCTTGTATCTCATTCCTCTGTGCCAGAGGAAGTTGATTCAGCCCCGCGAGCATTCAATAATATGCCATTTAGTAGACACTTATCCAAAGTGACGTACAGTCATGTGTGGTCCCGGGAATCTAACCCACAATACATCTGCAAATGAAATGCTGTTTGACTGTACCGGTGTGGTCTTTAACCTGAAATGCAATTGTCATAAACCGCAGAATGCAACTCAGCGTTTTTGAAATCTGGACTATTCAGCTGCAACATGAAACAAGGTAACCTTGAGTATCATTGTCCCCAATCCCCATACACAAGGTTTTTTTGTCTGTCTCTCTCCTTGTCCTCACAGAAAGTGCGGATAGCCTCTCTGCGCTGTATCCATGCCCTCTCCCGCTTTCCAGAACATGAGGTAAGACTCAGTCCTGGACTGCACAGAACCTAGTCAGCCAACTGGCTACACAGATGGGGCTTTAACAACCGATTCCTATAAACTGGTCATAAACAAACCCACCCTTCCTCTGGCAGATCATGCCTTTCCGTGCGAGGGTGCTGCGTGCCTTGGCTGTGCCCCTGGATGACCTCAAGAGGATGGTGAGGAGCGAGGCAGTGGTGGCACGCAATGAATGGTGAGGCATTAGATTTCCTCAAACATTTTCACAACTACAAGGGTTAGTCATTTCAATCGGTTGATGTAACATTGGTGAATCCTGTTCCATTTCTAACAGACCAGAAGTCAATGACACAAAAGCTTAACAGTGAGAAAAACAGGCCCTGAATTTCTCTCCATTGTATCAATGGAAGTTTATTACAATATGTGTCTCATGTGAAGGTTCCTACTGGGGAGTCCAGGGGGAAGGTGAGTTTGGCCCCACCATTACGGACTGGTTGTAGGAGGGGACAGAGGGACCGCCTGCTCCTGAGGAAGAGGCTTTGGATCCAGGCATGGGACCCTAGTTTTGCCCTTGGAGTCTGGGACATCTCACCACCACCCACAGCACTTCACCTTTTACACGTCCATTTTTTTGTACTGCCACTCTGACCACCACTGCACGGTGGCGTGGACCTATAGGTGACCGTCCACCATGGAAGGACTCAGAGCTGCACTGAAACAAGCTTGGCACAGAGAACCATTTCTAGCTACAATATGCCTTGAAATTATGATTTGCAAGTCTAACAGTTGACCTCACCCTGCCAGTTGTGTACGAGAGCTACTGATTTAAGTACATTTTAATTGACTATCTAACCATAGAGGACAATAATGTGTTTAACATCCCTCGTGACGATGCTATTATGAAGAGTCAACATTGTATTCAGTATTGGAAGGATTGATGCAGCTGGCAGGCTGCACATTTAATTTCACTAGGCTAACTTTGAAACTCACAAGAACATATGCCGAAGATATGTGGACAATATTTAAATGTCTAACTTAAGCTGTCAATAAAACAATTTTTGTAAACGAATCAGTGCTTTAAAAAAATCAAGAGCTCAATAAAAGAAGCTGAATGAAGTTTCCAAAAACAATCCTTTATCAAATATTAAAACAATACAAGCTAATATCAATCGTAATGATAGATGTGCGCAATATAGTGAAACAGTTTCTATTGGTCATGTCACAGCAGCCAACCACACAGTCCCTCCCATTTACAGGCTGGCCACATATCCCGGTCATTCTAGGAATTCTAACTGGTGGCCATATTCGAGACAAGCAAGGAGGAAGTCCGCAGCTTCCAGAGCGCATGACCATGTTAAGTGATCTTAATGTTGGTTAAGCCGGGTGTACACTACACAACTTTCAGAATTAACGTCGCTGAGCCTCTCAAATTAAAAACCTCAAGGATCTGACCCATTTTTTTCTAATTCAATTTTCACCTAAAATGACATACCCAAATCTAAACTGCCTGTAGCTCAGGACCTGAAGCAAGGATATGCATATTATTAATTCCTTTGAAAATAATGTAGGAGAATAACACAGATCTGGTCAAATATTTTTTTGAACTTTTTTGTATTCTTTGAAATGCAAGAGAAGGACCAATGTATTATTCCAGTTTAGGTGCAATTTAGATTTGCCACTAGATGGCAGTCTGCAAAGTTTTAGACTGATCCAATGTGCTTAATTGGTTTGATACATTTAAGTACCTAGCTGTGCACTCTCCTCAACAATAGCATGGGATTCTTTCACTAGTAGCTACTGTCAATTGGACATTGCAGTTAGATTAACAAGAATGTAAGCTTTCTGCTCATCACGTTAGCGCAACCATCCCCCGGGGGGAGGACACCAATTCCGTAGAGGTTAAATAACCGCTTTCCTGTAGTTGTCTTGCCAACGTAGTGGTGCGCACTAAACGATGTGGCACAGACGGGGGTCAAACACTACAAGATAATTCACTTGTTTGAGGATTCTAGATACCACGCTATCTCGCAAAAATAATGTTATTAGATTGAATGTAGCTACAACGAGCTGTCTTAACAGCCTCAAACGTTTTCAGTCAGACTTTCACGCTGTAGCCAAATTGTATTTGTCCATGATTATAGACCTGTCTTTTGACACTATGATGAGTCACCTCGCATTGTTTGTCATTATACCCTGATGAAAACAGCTTGTCGAAACGTTGGACATAAATAGTTTTGCATCTGAGCTCCTAGAGTGTGCGGCTCTATTTAAGACTTTCACGCTTGCCATACAGAGTTGAAATATCTAGCCAACATTTTGAATTTAATAACATTGCTTGTCAACTTCAGAGCTGTAACGACTTGACGCGTTGGTTAAAGGGAAGTACAAACGCGTACTAATAGTATTCACGGATCGAGCACCAACACATTGTGTGATGCGAAACGTCATCTCACTGGCGAGCTCTCATTGGCTATTATCACCATTCTCAAAACTTGTTGCACATCTCACACTACACGATCATTGCTGGTTTTGTGCCGATATAGTAATATCCATGTTTGAAAATACCGATCTCAAAAACGTGACCGGGACAGCTATCGGGACCAAAATCGTGTAGTGTACACGCCGCTTTTTAGTGGGGAAATCAATGTGGGAGAGGTTGGATAATAGTAGAAAATACATAACTCTACTTTGCATTAGTGCCTGGTAATTAACAAATAGAAAACAGGTTAAAGATTTAACATAACAAGGCACATAGCAATGTTTTGACAATTCCTAATATTGACAGGGGCACTGCTCAGTAACATGAGCACCATAATCTAACTGGAGCCTGAATGGTAATATTGTTTATGTAATTCTGTCAGTCTCCAGACTACTCACCCATAGTTGGACAATGGCCAAGGCATGTGGTTATCTAGCTCGAACCTAGCCTTTGGTGGAAAGCTGTTCTTTGGCACTGAAAAAGTCCAAACTGCTTCTTCTGTGACTTCAATACAATTAAAAAGCACACACTTCACATCAACTTTGGACAACATACCTAACAGTACAAAAACAGTCAGTCCACAAGACAAGTAGACTATTAAAGACAGGACCATCAGTTCCCTTCACATGACAGTGACTGGAGGTCAGATTAAGGTCCCTGGACTCATGGGCCACAATAAACACCAAATAGTCCACTCCTCAGAGGCTAAAAGAAGTCTTCTGTCTACCCCACCATCCAGGGGCCAGGGCTATAGCAGTGATCATGGCCCATAAAGTGGAGATGAGAAACTGTCCAGCAGCGAGTAGTGGGAGGTTAGATGGTCATAGGGTCTCTTCTGGTGAGAGCCCGAGGGCATTCCCATATCAGTCCATCTTCATGGGGAACGTGGTTAGACGGCAGGAGGACTCTGGTCAACCAGTGACTGTGGGAAGAGGAAGACAAACCAACTCTGTAAGAACAATCATGCATGTTTCACAACAGCCTAAAAACAAGGCTTACCTTGTCTCCTCCACACCAAACAAAACTTTCCAATTGTTTATTTTCCCATAGTGGTATGGATTTCGGAACACCTTACAAAAGAGAAACAGGCTTTACTCACTAATTCTGAACTGGTACACCATGTTGATATTTTGGTAAACCCAGAGTCCAATAAGCCTCACCTTTCCTTTCTCCTTTAAACGTCTGATTTCTTTCTTGTTTATGTGCCTCTCCACACTGGTCTCTCCTCGAGTGATGAGGATAGCATGCCACAGGGTCAGACCTCCCAGAGCAACTGCCACCGAACTGCAGGGCATACAAACAGCGATCATGACCATCTGTCAATTGTACAGTCGTTGTGGCCAAAAGTTGAGAATGACAAATATTGAATTTCAAAGTCTGCTGCCTCAGTTTGTATGATGGCAATTTGCATATACTCCAGAATGTTACGAAGAGTGATCAAATTAATTGCAAAGTCCATCTGCCATGCAAATGAACTGAATCCCCCCCCAAAAAACATTTCCACTGCATTTCAGCCCTGCCACAAAAGGACCAGCTGACATAGTGATTCTCTCGTTAACATAGGTGTGAGTGTTGATGAGGACAAGGCTGGAGATCACTCTGTCATGCTGATTGAGTTCAAATAACAGACTGGAAGCTTCAAAAAGGAGGGTGGTGCTTGGAATCATTGTTCTTCCTCTGTCAACTATGGTTACCTGCAAGGAAACACGTGCAGTCATCATTGCTTTGCACAAAAAGGGCTTCACAGGCAAGGATATTGCTACCACTAAGATTGCACCTAAATCAACCATTTATCGGATCATCAAGAGCGGTTCAATTGTTGTGAAGGCTTCAGGGCGCCAAAGAAAGTCCAGCAAGTGCCAGGGCCGTCTCATAAAGTTGATTCAGCTGCAGGATCGCGGCACCACCAGTACAGAGCTTGCTCAGGAATGGCAGCAGGCAGGTGTGACTGCATCTTCACACACAGTGAGGCAAAGACTTTGAGGATGGCCTGGTGTCAAGAAGGGCAGCAAAGAAGCCACTTCTCTCCAGGAAAAACATCAGGGACAGATTGATATTCTGCAAAAGGTACAGGGATTAGACTGCTGAGGCCTGGGGTAAAGTCATTTTCTCTGATGAATTCTCTTTCCGGATGTTTGGGGCATCCGGAAAAAAGCTTGTCTGGAGAAGGTGAGCGTGGCCACGACTACCATCAGTCCTGTGTCATGCCAACAGTAAAGCATTAGGAGACCATTCATGTGTGGGGTTGCTTCTCAGCCAAGGGAGTGGGCTCACTCACAATTTTGCCTGAGAACACAGCCATGAATTAAGAATGGTACCAACACATCCTCCGAGAGCAACTTCTCCCAATCATCCAGGAACAGTTTGGTGATGAACAATGCCTTTCCCAGCATGATGGAGCACCTTGCAATGAGGCAAAAGTGATAACTAAGTGGCTCGGGGAACAAAACATCAATATTTTGGGTCCATGGCCAGGAAACTCCCCAGATCTTAATCCCATTGAGAACTTGTGGTCAATCCTCAAGAGGCGGGTGGACAAACAAAACCCGACAAACTGCAAGCATTGATTATGCAAGAATGGGCTGCCATCAGTCAGGATGTGGCCCAGAAGTTAATTAAAAACATGCCAGGGCGGATTGCAGAGATCTTGAACGGTCAACACTGCAAATATTGACTCTTTGCATCAACTTCATGTAATTGTCAATAAAAGCCTTTGACACTTATGAAATGCTTGTAATTATACTTCAGTATTCCATAGTAACATCTGACAAATATCTAAAGACACAAAGGCAGCAGACTTTGGAAATTAATGTCATTCAAAACTTTTTACCATGACTGTACTTAACACAACTCAAGATGAGGTCTATTTGAGAACACACACAGAACAGCCATAGCAGTTCACCACAAAAAACAGTTGACTAACTACTATAAAACCCTAAACTTTTAGCGGTTACAAATTTGTCTCACCTTGTCAGCACCCAAATGAAAATGACACCATTGTGGACCATCTTTTCCCTGAAGGAAAACAGTGCTGGTGGGGTCTGATAGTAGCTCTAGAAAGAACGCAAAACCAAACAATGTAAAGACCCTACATGAAAATCAGTTTAATTGTGGGTCTTGCACTGCAAAAATCCCAGCTTAAATTTTCAACCTACTTACGCACACTACTCCTCCTATACCGTTTAAGCTAGAAACTAACTTTAAAATGTGTAGAATGGCCTTACTCGAGTTGCAGTTCAATTAGTAAATGTGATATCAATGGGTATTCCACAGGGTTAAACTAGAGGTCGACCGATTATGATTTTTCAACGCCGATACCGATTATCGGAGGACCAAAAAAGCCGATACCGATTAATCGGCTGGTTTAAAAAATATATACATTTGTAATAATGACAATCAAATCTAAATCAAATCAAATTTTATTTGTCACATACAAATGGTTAGCAGATGTTAATGCGAGTGTAGCGAAATGCTTGTGCTTCCGACAATGCAGTAATAACCAACAAGTAATCTAACTAACAATTCCAAAACTAGTCTTATACACAGTGTAAGGGGATAAAGAATATGTACATAAAGATATATGAATGAGTGATGGTACAGAGCAGCATAGGCAAGATACAGTAGATGGTATCGAGTACAGTATATACATATGAGATGAGTATGTAAATAAAGTGGCATAGTTAAAGTGGCTAGTGATAAATGTATTACATAAGGATGCAGTCGATGATAGAGTACAGTATATACGTATGCATATGAGATGAATAATGTAGGGTATGCAACATTATATAAGGTAGCATTGTTTAAAGTGGCTAGTGATATATTTACATCATTTCCCATCAATTCCCATTATTAAAGTGGCTGGAGTTGAGTCAGTGTGTTGGCAGCAGCCACTCAATGTTAGTGGCTGTTTAACAGTCTGATGGCCTTGAGATAGAAGCTGTTTTTCAGTCTCTCGGTCCCAGCTTTGATGCACCTGTACTGACCTCGCCTTCTGGATGATAGCGGGGTGAACAGGCAGTGGCTCAGGTGGTTGATGTCCTTGATGATCTTTATGGCCTTCCTGTAACATCAGGTGGTGTAGGTGTCCTGGAGGGCAGGTAGTTTGCCCCCAGTGATGCGTTGTGCAGACCTCACTACCCTCTGGAGAGTCTTACGGTTGTGGGCGGAGCAGTTGCCGTACCAGGCGGTGATGCAGCCCGCCAGGATGCTCTCGATTGTGCATCTGTAGAAGTTTGTGAGTGCTTTTGGTGACAAGCCGAATTTCTTCAGCCTCCTGAGGTTGAAGAGGCACTGCTGCGCCTTCTTCACGATGCTGTCTGTGTGAGTGGACCAATTCAGTTTGTCTGTGATGTGTATGCCGAGGAACTTAAAACTTACTACCCTCTCCACTACTGTTCCATCGATGTGGATAGGGGTGTGTTCCCTCTGCTCTTTCCTGAAGTCCACAATCATCTCCTTAGTTTTGTTGACGTTGAGTGTGAGGTTATTTTCCTGACACCACACTCAGAGGGCCCTCACCTCCTCCCTGTAGGCCGTCTCGTCGTTGTTGGTAATCAAGCCTACCACTGTTGTGTCGTCCGCAAACTTGATGATTGAGTTGGAGGTGTGCGTGGCCACAGAGTCGTGGGTGAACATGGAGTACAGGAGAGGGCTCAGAACGCACCCTTGTGGGGCCCCAGTGTTGAGGATCAGCGGGGAGGAGATGTTGTTGCCTACCCTCACCACCTGGGGGCGGTCCGTCAGGAAGTCCGGTACCCAGTTGCACAGGGCAGGGTCGAGACCCAGGGTCTCGAGCTTGATGACGAGCTTGGAGGGTACTATGGTGTTGATTGCCGAGCTGTAGTCGATGAACAGCATTCTCACATAGGTATTCCTCTTGTCCAGATGGGTTAGGGCAGTGTACAGTGTGGTTGAGATTGCATCGTCTGTGGACCTATTTGGGCGGTAAGCAAATTGGAGTGGGTCTAGGGTGTCAGGTAGGGTGGAGGTGATATGGTCCTTGACTAGTCTCTCAAAGCACTTCATGATGACGGAAGTGAGTGCTACAGGGCGGGCGGTAGTCGTTTAGCTCAGTTACCTTAGCTTTCTTGGGAACAGGAACAATGGTGGCCCTCTTGAAGCATGTGGGAACAGCAGACTGGTATAGGGATTGATTGAATATGTCCGTAAACACACCGGCCAGCTGGTCTGCGCATGCTCTGAGGGCGCGGCTGGGGATGCAGTCTGGGCCTGCAGCCTTGCGAGGGTTAACACGTTTAAATGTCTTACTCACCTCGGCTGCAGTGAAGGAGAGTCCGAATGTTTTCGTTGCAGGCCGTGTCAGTGGCACTGTATTGTCCTCAAAGCGGGCAAAAAAGTTATTTAGTCTGCCTGGGAGCAAGACATCCTGGTCCGTGACTGGGCTGGATTTCTTCTTGTAGTCCGGGATTGACTGTAGACCCTGCCACATGCCTCTCGTGTCTGAGCCGTTGAATTGAGATTCTACTTTGTCTCTGTACTGACGCTTAGCTTGTTTGATAGCCTTGCGGAGGGAATAGCTGCACTGTTTGTATTCGGTCATGTTACCAGTCACCTTGCCCTGTTTAAAAGCAGTGGTTCGTGCTTTCAGTTTCACGCGAATGCTGCCATCAATCCACGGTTTCTGGTTAGGGAATGTTTTAATCGTTGCTATGGGAACGACATCTTCAACGCACGTTCTAATGAACTCGCACACCGAATCAGCGTATTCGTCAATATTGTTATCTGACGCAATACGAAACATATCCCAGTCCATGTGATGGAAGCAGTCTTGGAGTGTGGAGTCAGCTTGGTCGGACCAGCGTTGGACAGACCTCAGCGTGGGAGCCTCTTGTTTTAGTTTCTGTCTGTAGGCAGGGATCAACAAAATGGAGTCGTGGTCAGCTTTTCCGAGAGGAGGGCGGGGCAGGGCCTTATATGCGTCGCGGAAGTTAAAAGTAACAATGATCCAAGGTTTCCACCCCTGGTTGCGCAATCGATATGCTGATAAAATTTAGGGAGTCTTGTTTTCAGATTAGCCTTGTTAAAATCCCCAGCTACAATGAATGCAGCCTCTGGATAAATGCATTCCAGTTTGCAAAGAGTCAAATAAAGTTTGTTCAGAGCCATCGATGTGTCTACTTGTGGGGGGATATATACGGCTGTGATTATAATCGAAGAGAATTCTCTTGGTAGATAATGTGGTCGACATTTGATATGTGAGGAATTCTAAATCAGGTGAACAGAAGGATTTGAGTTCCTGTATGTTTCTTTCATCACACCAATGACAACAATACGGAATTGACACTTATTATGTGTATAATGAAACATGTTCAATTTCGTTTAAACAATGCAAAAACAAAGTGTTGGAAAAGAACATAAGTGCAATATGTTCCATGTAAAAAAGCTAACGTTTCAGTTCCTTGCTCAGAACATGAGAACATATGAAAGCTGGTGGTTCCTTTTAACACGAGTCTTCAATATTCCCAGGCAAGATGTTTTTGGTTGTAGTTATTATTGGACTATTTCCCTCTATATCCTTTGTATTTCATTAACCTTTGACTATTGGATGTTCTTATAGGCACTTTAGTATTGCCAGTGTAACAGTATAGCCTCCGTCCCTCTCCTCGCTCCTCCCTGGGCTCGAACCAGCAACACAACGACAACAGCGTTACCCATGCAGAGCAAGGGAAACAACCACCCCAAGGTGGTCACACCAGCCTCATCTCGGGAGTTGATAGGTTTGAAGTCATAGATAGCGCAATGCTTGACGCACAACGAAGAGCTGCTGGCAAAACGCACGAAAGTGCTGTTTTAATTCATGTTTACGCGCCTGCTTCTGCCTACCACCGCTCAGTCAGATACTTGAATGCTCAGTCAGATTATATGCAACACAGGACACGCTAGATAATATCTAGTAATATCATCAACCATGTGGAGTTAACTAGTGATTATGATTGATTGTTTTTTTATGAGATAAGTTAGCTAGCAACTTACCTTGGCTTACTGCATTTGCATAACAGGCAGTCAGTCTCCTTGTGGAGTGCAACGAGAGAGGCAGGTCGTTATTGCGTTGGACTAGTTAACTGTAAGGTTGAAAGATTGGATCCCCCGAGCTGACAAGGTTAACCCACCGTTCCTAGGCAGTCATTGAAAATAAGAATGTGTTCTTAACTGACTTGCCTAGTTAAATAAAGATTAAATAAAAAGGTGTAAAAAATAAAGAAATACATTTTTTTCGTAATTAAATCGGCGCCCAAAAATACAGATTTCCGATTGTTATGAAAACGGCCCTAATTAAATCGGCCATTCCGATTAAATCGGTCGACCTCTAGGTTAAACCACCAACCACAAAAAGCCTAATCACAAACAGTAGCTGGGTTAACAAAGGAGTACATCCACGGTTCTCAGAATGTAACTAGTGGCAAATCAGCAAAACTCTAGATCCCAAGTCTGTAGCCAAGGGACCTAGAACTAACTACCAATCACATGGGACTTTGCCTGGCTTGAGGAGAGAGCTGCAGTCTCACTGGGCACATAGAAGGCCCCAAACTACACATTGAGACGATTGCCTAATTTTTGTCAAATGTTGATTGTTAATTGACAGTGGGACCCAGTGTTGCCCAGTGGACCTTTGCAGTCTGTAGTACTACCCTCTACAAATTAATCTGCAGTTTTAATTTTGGTCAACACACCAGGGCCCGGTTTCCCAAACAGCCTTCAGATGCTTTTGGAAAACCAGGCCCTGTTCTGAGTGCTGTGATTTCAAGAACCTTTTGTACTACATGGCCAGACTGAGAAGCAGTCTGTCGCCTACTCTTATCACTGGCTCCCTCTGTGGCTCCCCATTCACACTGCTAATGGATCAATGTCAATACACACACTCGTTATATCCCAAATCGCACCCTATTCCATATGTAGTGCACTACTTTTGACCAGGGCCCACAATGCTCTGGTCAAAAGTAGTGCACTATATATAGGGAATAAAATACCATTTGGGGGACAACAGCCAAATGCAGGAGAGAAGTTAGTGCCGTTGACTAGCTAAATCAGAACTCATAATAGTGAGAAACTATTGACTAGACTGGTTATGGGTTATCATCATAATACCTCTGTAGCTAGAGAGAATTTATCACACAGCGATGGAAGCATTTGTAAAATCTAAAACAGTGAGGTGTTGCCTAAGAGCCATAGAATCTGTTACTATATAAACTCCCATCTTACCATGGTGGACTGATGTCAAAACAGTAATTGATCTTGATCCCGGAGACTTTAAATTGCATTAGACAAACAGCCATGAGCCTTCTCAGTGGACTTGACAAGAAACAAGTGCTGTTAATGTTTCATCTGAGGTCTTTGATTCCTACATTCCAAAGCCCCCATGGCGCTCCGTTAGCCAGCTTTGCTTGGCTGCTGTTTTTTTTGCCTGTCTCTTTAGCTAAACTTGCGGCAGCTCAACTTGACACCATGTTCAGAATGTATGGCCTTTCGCTTACCTATACGACAAGCCCACGCCTCACCTAGCACATAAGAGGAAAAATGTGGCAAAGACATGCCAGACTCTATCCAAACAGTCATGAACCAAGCGGCCTCACTCAATCAGGGTGTTTGGTCCACATGTCAATAACAAGGCATGATTTACGCGGAGGGCAGTACTCCGAATACTCTTTGAAAGTCAAAATGTCAAGCCTTCTAGAACCTCTAAGAAGCTGACATTCTTCCATCTGTTGATCTCCCTCACCTCGACAGCGTTGTAAGCCTCTATGAACATGTCTTTGCAGCTGACGCTGCAGTACATGCAGCCCATGGTCATGTACAGGCAGAAGGAGAAGAAGTAGCGGTGGTTAAAGTGGCCCACACAGTTGTTGAGCCAAGCTGGCGTCACAAGGCAAGTTAAGGTCAAAGTTAATGGGGCAGATCTAACAAAGATAAAAACATTTTGGAATGCGAGAGATTATTCAATTGAATGACTGTCCCCCCTTGGGTTTTAACATGTATTAAATTCAAATAAAAAGATTACACAAAAAAAAGGAATCTGACAGATGAGATGTTGAAGACTGTTTGTGGGTCTCGATATAAAGGATACGACAGTGGTGATCCATCTTCAGAATACACCTGGAATGAAAGAAAGTCACTCATTGTGATTGACCTGTGCCATGGACTAGAGCTAACCAGTAGAGGTTTTGGATTTCTTGATGACATCATCTAACGACCGACAGAGAGTCCTTAACTTACGTATTGCAGATGCTGCAGTGGTGAGTCCTGGCTGGTTTGGGGACGATGCATTTCTTACAGATGGTCACTGACGGTGTATCACTTTTAACCTGAGAAACAAACCCCCAAAAAAAGGAAATAGAAGACCGTTATTTCACAACCACACCTAAAACTGCCTATTGCCTGTGTCTTCACAAAACCAATTTTCTGCAGGCATTAGAGCAGGCTCCTCACCTGTGGTGGGTGTCCAGGGGAGGTGGTGGTGGCCTTGTAGTAGTGGAAAAGGACCATCATGAGGACCCAGTGGCCATAGGTGAGGTGCCAGATGATCCACAGCAGTGGGTAGGTGTTGAGGATAACAGGCAACAGGCACAGGTAGACAACGACCACCACAGAGCTGGTGAGGGCAATCACCAGGCACACAAATACCTGGGAACAGAGGAGAGGAGGACACGGACAGAGGGAACAACTCATGAGGGAGCGTGAAAGGCGAAAAAACTGTGGGAAAAAAAATGGAAGAGCAAAAAGGTTAATGTAACCAAACATGGGATATTTAATTAACTTTCCTATATTGAATTAACTACATTAAAACAAAGCTATTTGAATGTACATCTACAGACAGGGCAGCAGATAGCCTAGCAGTTAAGAGCGTTGGGCCAGTAACCGAAAGGTTGCTGGTTTGAATTCCCAAACCAACTAGGTGAAAAGTCTGTTGACGTGCCCTTAAGGCACTTGACCCTAACTGTTCCTGAAAGTTGCTCTGGATAAGAGCATCTGTTAAATGACTCAAATGTATATCAAATGTATCAGAAAGGTGATCTATTGACTTACCACCCCAAACCAGCGAGTCACATTGTCCACAATCCAGTAGATTGGTTCAAAGACACAATCCAGGTAGGTGTCAAAGTTGGTGAGGCTGTTGAAGTAGAGGGAGTTGAGCAGCAGCTTCCAGTAGCTCCACAGCTCTCCTAGCTTCCTCCGGGGCTTGCTGGGGCGCACCCCTCGCTTAGGACACAGCCGGCACCAGCACAGACAAAGGCTCATCATCCTGGAGAACTGCCACCTCCAGCTGCGCATGGCCCAGTCTTCCAGAGACACACAACACAGAGGCAGGTGGAAAAACTACTACGACCGGAAAGAAGAACTTGGAATGTACAGTCATCCATATTGCAGATTATTTCATCGACGTCACTCTCTGAGAAATACAACCCACGGTTGAGTGGTGACACTCCCAGCTCGACACATACTGCGACTTCGGAGACCAGGGTTCAATCCCCGCATCCACCCTTCCTAATGTGTTCTTCTCCTCACCAAGATCCTCCATTAATTCTAATCTGTCTAATAAAACATGTGTACAATACAAAGAGGGTGGAATTCTACTCTCCTTAAAAAAAGAAAACTTTAGAACCTCATCTTATCTCTCAATTAAAGGGATACTTCAGGATTTTGGCAATGAGGCCCTTTATTTCCCCAGAGTCAGATGAACTCGTTGATACCATTTTTATGTCTCTGCGTGGAGTTTGAAGGAAGATGTTAACAAGCGAAATTGCTAACTGCATTAGCTTGCGAAACTACCGCCATCTTCCTTCATACTGGACACAGAGACATAAAGATGGTATCAACGAGTTTATCCGACTCTGGTGTAGATAAAAGGCCTCGTTGCCAAAATCCTGAAGTATCCCTTTAAATGTTTAAACAACCAGCTCTCCAGGACCTAGAGAGACATCTGCTCAGCGCAGTCTTCCTCTCCACAGAGCGAAGACAGGGCAATAAAGTAATTAAAACCAGGTGAGTGCCGTTCCCAACGGAACCAAAGGATGCATGTTCAGAAAACGGGACAGGGCTATCAGGTAATGAGTGCGTCCACTCTCACAAAACTTAGACTGTTAATAATTCATTAGAAATACAGTTCTGTTGCCGAGCCTTCTATTGAAAGACCTTGGGTATGCAAAACCAGTAACCTTATAAGACACCAAAAGCCCAAGGATGAATTTCCTAAGAGGGGAATAAGTGGACAGCCATTCGGGGCATCAATTTCATGAAAGTGAGTATTAGTTACACTGATAAGGGGGAAACATTGGTTAGGCTCTCCAGTACACTAAGGCCATACACATTTTGTTCAATGTTTTACAGATTATTTTTGTTGAGTTGAGGCGAGGGAACAACAAGACCGAAGTAGACCATCTTGTTAACATACTATAGCAACCTTAGTTCAACATCCAGCGACCAAATATTTTTGCCTTTTTGGAGGCTACATTAGGCAAGGTTCAGCCATAACTTGAGGGGGAAGTGGTTTCCCTCTTCACCGGAGGCTTGGGGACATCATTTTTCACTTTAATTGTGCAATTTCCAGAAAAGCGAAGAGAGGCATTCATTCCAACTTTTAATTACATTTGTATGGCCTAATCATCAATTATAATGCTGGGACCTTCACTGTGGCCAGCTGTTTGGCCTACAACTGCCCCCTCGGTTGTCAATATGCAGAGTATGTAATCCCTCTTTACAACCTGCACAGATAGAATGACAGAAATCTAATAATGCCAACAGGTGACCATGAAGTCACCCAGTATTACGTATGGCAGCATGCCAGTCAGAAAAGCTGCATGGAACTGGAAAAGATTAGGGGTGATTTCCTGCCAAATCGACAGGCTGTTGTTGACTACCTACCAACTACACATGAATTTCCAAAAGGTAGAGTTCAGAGAGACATATTGGAACAAACCAATATGAACTAAATGTGAACATGCAAACAATCTCTAAACCTGATCATCACCATCAGAAAGCTCGTTTTTCCTCAATCTCAGATTAACCCCTTAATTCTCAGTTTTAAAACACAACAATTAAACTCTTTAAGGCAGTGAGGGCAGTCTCTATGGCAACCTCCAAACCTGCCCAGCAAAGAAATAGTCTCCTCTGCTCTGCCAGGGTAAAAAGCCTTGCCCGGTCTGTCCCTGAAACAGGCTTAACATATTTGTGTGCAGCACAGTCCTTGCAACTGGCAAGCTGCACTGACAACTCTAAACAGACACTTCAGTCTGTCTGTTGCTTCGGGTCAAAACTTTTCTTTCTCTGTGCCATTGCTGTCTCTTCGTTCAGACCTCAGGGTAAACATTTACACCGGTGTTGACAGCACTGGGCCCAGGGAATGATGGAGTTGTTTATTGGGGTTATTGTACTCCAGAAAATGGCATCATTCTACAATCCGAAAGGATGCAAATGACATAGTCACATATTAAGAAAACCATCCGCAAAATAGAATGTTAATGCAGTCAGGACTGAACAGTACGTTCTACATCCTAAAGTACTACATTTCTATTATCACATTCACACCATCAACACAATATTTGGAATGTCTGCAGCTCTGCGCTGACTGCACAACGAACATAGCCCTAACTTCTTTCTAGTCTTCATTTGACAGGGTTCTCTAACGTTAAAAAGGGGCAATATGCAGTTACTACATACATTTTGGACATCAATTAATTACATTTACCAATCAATTATTGAAGAATTTCACTTATAAATGTCTCATTAGCTTGGTTCAACTGTCGCACCCCATCCCGAACCATTACTCAAATGTTTGAAAACAAACCCTATACAGCCTCAACGTGGTTAAAACGATCATTTTGATGCCATGGATGGCTCAGTCATTGTGTCCATAGCTCTGCTGATTAATTTGAGATTGAGAGTTAACATTTCTCCAGACCCCAGACCCATCTCTCAGCCTTTTTCCCGAATTTCACGAAAAAAGGTGGCAGGACTAGGGGGAGTATGTTTCTTGTTTCAACCTCCGATTGCCGCTTTAAGGCACAGACAAGCATACTCACTGTCATGATAATATTTGTTGCCGCTGGCTACCACAAACGACAAACAATGTTGATAGGGTGCCACCAGCCTGGCAATCTTGATTGCTGAGTTTTCCGCTGGCAGGCCGCTCCATGACATTTGATTACAATCTGAGATGTGTGTTGATTGCAAAATATTACCATTTTATGATGGCTCGCTAGCAGCTAGGTATGATAACTAGCTGGCTAATTAATAGTACTGACCCCATTGATAAGCCAATAATCAAAATATTTCACTCACCTTATCTTCCGAGAAAATAGGACCAGCTAGGTTAAATGCATTGACATTCAAGTCATTATAACTGTGAAATGTTAGCTACACTCAAGAGATTTCGCAAAGTGAGCAAAACATTATAAATCGCGCGCGGAAGCAGACTATCTTATTTTCTTGTGTCAAAAATCCTCGAGACGTCGCGCCCCTTCGGACATGCATTGGATCTTGGGAAATGATTTTTTTTTTTTGTACATTTCAACATGTCAATAAAAACCGTTCCCTGCTAATCTGTTGATTGATTCAAGCTGCGCTACATCATCCATCCTTTTGGGATTTTCATGTTTAATGAGTACCATAAATGATATCTGGAAACATTTCTTATTAGAGGAGAAAACAGCGTTGTCTCAAAATTGGTTCTCCAAGCAGGAAGTAGAGACGTCATATGACTAGAGAGATACGGCATCTGTGCAGATGCCTATTTTCTAATCAAAAATCGGTATTTGCAGTTCTTTAAAACTTAAGAGTATAAACATCACATTGAAATAACATAGCTAGATGCATAACATCAAATTCAAATGCGTGTACTTGCCTGATCTTGCTGGCATGATCTTGCTGTCATAACTAGTCAGAAGCCGTCAACTTTTTTTCTTTTTTTTTTCTCGAAGTCAGCTTTCTAACAAACAACATTCAGCATCAACGTATAGTCTCCACCCGGCACAGCCAGAAGAGGACTGGCCATCCCTCAGAGCCTGGTTCCTCTCTAGGTTTCTTCCTAGGTTCCTGCCATTCTAGGGAGTTTTTCCTAGCCACCGTGATTCAACATCTGCAATGCTTGCTGTTTGGGGTTTTAGGCTGGGTTTCTGTATAGCACTTTGTGACATCGGCTGATGTAAAAAGGACTTTATAAATACATTTGATTAATTGATCTGCATTAATACAAGCACACTGCAATATTTGCTAAATATATATATCAATATATATAAAAATAATGAGGTTCCTGCACTTAAGAGAAGTGGTTTTTTATTTCTCCAGATTTTAACGGTACATGGCCAAGATTTTCAAACGTTCATAGATGACCAGCAGGGTCAAATAATAATAATCACAGTGGTTATAGAGGGTGCAACGGGTCAGCACCTCAAGAGTAAATGTCAGTTGGCTTTTCATAGCCGATCATTCAGAGGTAGAGAGAGCAAGTCCAAACAGCAGGTCAGGGACAGGTAGCACATCCGGTGAAAAGGTCAGGGTTTCATAGCTGCAGGCAGAACAGTTGAAACTGGAGCAGCAGCATGTCCATGTGGACTGTGGACAGCAAGGAGTCATCAGGCCAGGTAGTCCTGAGGCATGATCAAAATTTTGTGGTTCTTGTCAAGATTCTAGCAGCTGTGTTTAGCACTAATTTAAGTGTATTTAGTGCTTTATCCAGGTAGCCAGAAAGTAGAGCATTGCAGTAGTCTAATCTAGAAGTAACAAAAGCATGGATTCATTTTTCTGAATAATTTTTGGACAGAAAGTTTGAGATTTTTGCAATGTTACGAAGATGGAAAAAAGCTGTCCTTGAAATATTATTGATATGTTCGTCAAAAGAGAGATTAGGGTCCAAAGTAACGCAGTCCTTCACAGTTTCATTTGAGACGACTGTACAACCATCAAGATGAATTGTCCGATCCAACAGAAGATCTCATTGTTTCTTGGGACCTAGAACCAGGCATCTCTGTTTTGTCCGAGTTTGAAAGTAAAACATTTGACGCCATCCACTTCCTTATGTCTGAAACACAGGCTTCCAGGGTGGGCAATTTTGGGCCTTCACCATGTTTCATCGAAATGTACAGCTGTGTGTCGTCCGCATAGCAGTGAAAGTTAACATTATGTTTCTGAATGACATCACCAAGAGGTAAAATATATAGTGAAAACAGTAGTGGTGCAAAATCAGAACTTTGGGGAACAACTACATTTACAGTTGATTTGTCAGATGACAAACCATCCACAGGGACAGATAAGATCTAAACAAGGCCAGAACTTGTCTGTGTAGACCAATTTGGGTTTCCAATCTCTCCAAAAGAATGTGGTGATCAATGGTATCAAAAGCAGCACTGAGGTCTAGGAGCGGGAGGACAGATGCAGAGCCTCGGTCTGACACCATTAAAAGGTCATTTACCACCTTCACGAGTGCAGTCTCAGTGCTATGATGGGGTCAAAAACCATACTGAAGCGTTTCATATACATTGTTTGTCTTCAGGAAGGCAGTGAGTTTCTGTGCAACAGCTTTTTCCCCCAAAATTGAGAGGAATGGGAGATTCGATATAGGCCGATAGTTTTTTATATTTTCTGCGTCAAAGTTTGGATTTTTCAAGAGAGGCTTTGTTACTGCAACTTTTAGTGAGTTTGGTACACATCTGGTGGATAGAGAGCCGTTTATTATGTTCAACATAGGAGGGCCAAGAACAGGAAGAAGCTCTTTCAGTAGTTTAGTTTGAATAGGGTCCAGTATGCAGCTTGAAGGTTTAGAGGCCAATACTATTTTCATCAATGTGTGAAGAGATATAGTATTAAAAAACGTGTGTCACTCTTGATCCTAGGTCACGGCAGTGTTGTGCAGAATCAGGACAACTGAGCTTTGGAGAAATACACAGATTTAAAGAGGAGCCCGTAATTTGCTTTCTGATGATCATGATCTTTTGATCATAGAAGTTGAATTTATCACTGCTGAAGTGAAAGCCATCCTCTCTTGGGGAACGCTGACTATTAGTTAGCTATGCGACAGTATCAATAATACATTTAGGATTGGCTCTATATAATAAGGTCATCGCCAAAGTGCGCAGTGCACAGGTGCACAACAAATAATAACCCTATTAGACAATGAAGACATGCTTGGTGGTGCACATGGACAAATGGTCAGGTTGTAAATGTTACCTTCTCTTATTCCAGGATCACATCAACTGTGCTGAGATCAGGGTGGAGTTCACCTGTCGTCATTTCACTGTGGGTGTTTTAATAGGATCCCCATTCGCTGTTGCAAAAGCAGCAGCTACTCTTCCTGGGGTCCAACACAAAACACGAAACATGACATAATACAGAACATCAATAGACAAGCACAGAACTACATTAAAAAAAAACGTTTTTACAAAAAAAGCATAAGTCGCCTACATATCAATGCACGCACACAAACTATCTAGGTCAAATAGGGGAGAGGCGTTGTGCCTTGAGCTGCTGCTTTATCTGTTTTTGAGACCAGATTTCCTGTTCACTTGAGCAATATGAGGTGCAACGGAGTTCCATGCAATGGCTCCATATAATTATGTACGCTTGAATTTGTTCTGAATTTGGGGACTGTGAAAAGACCCCTGGTGGCATGTCTGGTGGGTTAAGTGTGTGTGTCAGAGCTGTGTGTAAATTGACTATGCAAACAATTTGGCATTTTCAAAACAATGTTTCTTCTAAAAAGATGAAGTGATGCAGTCGGTCTCTCCTCAACTCCTAACCAAGAGAGTCTGGCATACATAGTATTTATATCAGCCCTCTGATAACAATGAAGAGCAAGACATGCCGCTCTGTTCTGGGCCAGCTGCAGCTTAACTAGGTCTTTCCTTGCAGCATTGCACCACATGACTGGACAATAATCAAGATAAGACTAAACTAGAGCCTGCTGGACTTGCTTTTTGGAGTGTGTCTGCTTTTTTTGACACCAATCTCTTTATCACAGACAGACCTCTCCCCATCTTTACAACCATTGAATCTATGTTTTGACCATGACAGTTTACAATCTAAGGTAACGCCAAGTAATTTTGTCTCCACAACTTGTTCAACAGCCATTCCATTCATTACCAGATTCAGCTGAGGTCTAGACCTTAGGGAATGATTTGTACCAAATACAATGCTCTTAGTTTTAGCGATGTTCAGGACCAGTTTATTACTGGCCACCCATTCCAAAACAGACTACCAATGAAAGAGTTGTAAGCATCAGGGTCTCCAAATGATTCATGCTAGTATAATCCTTATTTCCTATTTCTCTCAGAAACGTGAGGTCAACACTCTGCTCTCTGACATCATCAAGCACATTATGCCGGATCGTGCCTTTGAGGATGCTCATGCTCAGCTCCAGTCCGTGATAAGGAAGATCCTCACCTACTTTCATGACTTCTCTATCTTCTTCTCCATGGTAGGACTTGGTTTGATATTCTCCAATCTCACACAATCACTCATGTTTGTCAGTGGATCGATCTAATTCGTTTCTCTATGATTCTTCCTTAGGCACGTTTCCTTCCCTTCGTGGACATGTCCCAGAAGGACAGCGTCAGGGTGGAGGTGTGTCTCTCCATCATGGACATCTTCATTAAGTATGTCTGGTTTAGGCAACACATTCGTTGATGTCATGCTACGTGGCTAATGACACCCAAGCTAAATATCTCTTCAACTCTTTTCTATGTGAACTCAGTTTGCTTCTGTGCATGTATCCATATGTCTATCCCGAATGTCTGTCTGTCTGTCCCTTCAGACACCAACAGGAGCACACTAGAGACCCTGTTATCCTCCATGTTCTACTGCACGTCTGCAAGACCATGCACAACTCTGTAAAGTAAGTAGTCAACTGTGGGTGGGTGTGTTATAAAGTGACCCTACTCTCTCTGTGTCTTTAGCGCGCTGACTCTGATCAATGGCTTCATACGCATGGTGAGTGTCTGACTGACTACCCCTCCTCTGGGTCCTCATGCACTACTTCTCCTCCTGCATTTCCAAGGCTGACAAACAGTGATCCCCCGCCCCCCTCCACGTGAGAACAGCCAAGGGGCCAACCATACTCCCTCATAAGCCCTTATCAACATCGTCTTATCTGTGTGTGCACATACATACACGCGACACCAAGACCACACCTAGACATGGTTGACCTTTATTAACTTGTATGTAGTTCTGTAATTGCAATACAAACCGACTTCTTTTGACAGTTGATATCGATCTAGTTAAACGTTGTAATAATTTCCCAAAGGTTACACACAGAGCGCATACTGTACATGCACCTCAACTTATTGTCTTCTTTTCAGGCTGTGAACCAGCTGGCCGTGGAGACAAGCCGTGTGATGAGGGGGAGCCACTCCCATAAGACTGCTGCTTTTGTCAGGGTTTGTCACACCACAGCACTATCTACAGTACCAGTCAAAGTTTGGACACACCACATTCAAGGGTTTTTCTTTATTTTGTACAACTATTTTCTACATTGTAGAATAATAGTGAAGACATCAAAACTATGAAAAACAATTATGGAATCATGTAGTAACCAAAAAAATGTTAAAAGATATTTTAGAATTTAGATTCTTCAAAGGAGCCACCCTCTGCCTTGATGACAGCTTTGCACACTCTTGACATTCTCTCAACCAGCTTCACCTGGAATGCTTTTCCAACAGTCTTGAAGGAGTTCCCACATATGCTGAGCACTTTTTGGCTGCTTTTCCTTCACACTGCGGTCCAACTCATCCCAAACCATCTCAATTGGGTTGAGGTCGGGTGATTGTGGAGGCCAGGTCATCTGATGCAGCACTCCATCACGCTCCTTCTTGGTCAAATAGCCCTTACACAGCCTGGAGGTGTATTGGGTCATTGTCCTGTTGTTGTCATTGTCCTGTTGGGTCATTGTCCTGTTGGGTCATTGTCCTAAGTGCAAACCAGATGGTATGGCCTATTATTTTAAGGATATAACCTACAAAGAAATACATTGTGAAGCATTTGTGTGTGAGGTCCTGAGCACTCAGGAGCATGTTTTTTATCAAGGATCTCTCTGTACTTTGCTCCTTTCATCTTTGCCTCGATCCTGACTAGTCCCCCAGTCCCTGCTGCTGAAAAACATCCCCACAGCATGATGCTGCCAACACCATGCTTCACCGTAGGGATGGTGCCAGGTTTCCTCCAAACGTGACTCTTGGTTTTGCGACTGCACTTGAATACTTTCAAAGTTCTTGAAATGTTCCGGATTGACTGACCTCCGTGTCTTAAAGTAATGATGGACTGTCGTTTCGTCTGTATACCACCCCTACCCTGTTGTTGCTCTATACCACCCCTACCCTGTTGTTGCTGTATACCACCCCTACCCTGTTGTTGCTGCATACCACCCCTACCCTGTTGTTGCTGTATACCACCCCTACCCTACCCCACCCCTACCCTGTTTGATGTCTTTACTATTATTCTACAATGTAAAAAAGTTGTTTTTTTTATTAATAAAAAAAATACTTTGAATCATTAGGTGTGTCCCAACTTTTGACTGGTACTTTATACCAACAACAACATTTTGCAGACCCTTTTATCCAGAGTCTGTCCTACAACAGAATGCATTCAACTGAAATGTGTCTTCCGCATTTAGCCCAACCCCTCTGAATCAGAGAGGTGCGGGGGGCTGCCATAATCGACATCCAAAGACACCCGGGGAACAGTGGGTTAACTGCCTAGCTCAGGGGCAGAACAACATATTTTTACCTTGTCAGCTTGGGGATTCGATCCAGCAACCTTTCAGTTACTGGCCCAACGCTCTAACCACTAGTCTAACCACCTGCCGCCTCATGCTTGCATACATTTTAAGTACGAGTGGTCCTGGGAATCCAACCCACTATCCCGATGTTGCAAGCCCATGCTCTACCAACTGAGCTACAGAGGACCATATGATATTGATTTCTCAGAGTACACTTCAGAAATATAGAAGGGAAATGAAAGAATCATTGGAGTCAAAGTCGCTGCTTATACATGTTCTTTGTATTTTTCCATAGAACATGTTTTACTTAACTGTCCTCTCTTATCCCTTCGTGTTCTTCCTCTTTGTGCCATAGAGTGTTCGTAGACAGGGTAGTCTAGCCTTCTCTGTTTGGCTGCCTCTTGGCTCATGGGGAGCTACGTAACAACAAACTCAACTTGTGGAATCTGAGCCACACACGCACCTCTCTGAGTGCAAGAACAAAACATGGAGAGATATTCACTATCTCTATATACACAACACAGAATATGGTTTATTTCTTAGTTGCCCTCTTTTTCTTGACAGGTGAGGACACTAGAATTCATCAAGCGCCAGGCCCAGCAGCCAGACATGGTTCAACACCTCACCCTGCAGTCTAGGACCTGAGGCCATCACATTTACATTACATTTAAGTCATTTAGCAGACGCTCTTATCCAGAGCGACTTACATCCCCTGTCCCATACATCTACAGGGCCTTCAGAATGTTTTCACACCCCTTGACTTTAGCATTTGGTGATACAGCCTGAATTGTAAAATGATTACATTTGGATTATTTTGTCACTGGCCGACACACAATACCCCATAATGTCAAAGTGGAATTGTTATTCAAAATGTTTACAAATGTATAAAAAATATAAAGCTGAAAAGTATTGAGTCAATAAGCAGTCAACCCCTTTGTTTTGTCAAAAATAAATCAGTTCAGGAGTAAAGATTTGCTTAACAACTCACATAAGTTGTATTGACTCCCTTTGTGTGTAATAAGTGTCTAACGTGATTTTTTTGAATGACTCAGACATTGAATATCTGTTTGAGCATAGTGAAGTTATTAATTACACTTTGGTGTATCAATACACTCAGTCACTACAAAGATACAGGCGTCTTTCCTAACACAGTTACTGGGGAGGAAGGAAACCCCTCAGGTATTTCACCATGAAGCCAGTGGTGACTTTAAAACAGTTACAGAGTTGAATATCTGTGATAGGAGAAAACTGAGGATGGATCAACAACATTGAAGTTACTCCACAATACTAACTTAATTGACAGAGTGAAAAGAAGGAAGCCTGAACAGAATAAAAATATTCCAAAACATGCATCCTGTTTGCATCAAGGCACTGAATTAATGCTGCAAAAAATGTGGTAAAGCAAGTTAACTTTTTGTCCTGAATATAAAGTGTTATGTTTGGGGCAAATCCAATAAAACACATTACAGAGTACCACTCTCCATATTTTCAGGTATAGTGGTTGCTGCATCATGTTATGGGCATGCTTGTAATCGTTGAGGACTGGGGAGTTTTTCCAGAATAAAAAATAAACGGAATGGAACTAAGGACAGGCAAAATCCTAGAGGAAAACCTAGTTCAGTCTACCTAAAACAGAAGGCCAAATCTACACTGGAGTTGCTTACCAAGAAGACAGTGAATGTTCCTGAGTGGCCTAGTTACAGTTTTGACTTAAATCTACAAGACCTGAAAATGGTTGTTTTAGCAATGATCAACAACCAATTTGACAGAGCTTTAAGAATTTTGAAAATAATGGGCAAATGTTGCCAAAGGTGCTTCTACAAAGTATCAACTCAGGGGTGTGAAAAATTATGTAAATTAGATGCCTGTGTTTCATTTTCAATGAATTAGCAAACATTTCTAAAAACATGTTTTCACTTTGTCATTCTGAGGTAGTGTGTGTAGATGGGTGAAACAAACATTTTTTTAAATCAATTTTGAATTCAGGCTGAATAAGTCAATGGGTATGAATACTTCCTGAAGACACTGTACATCCCCTGTAGAGATTGTCTCACCTTAAAACTGCATCTGTTTAGTGCCCACTAGGTGTCAACTAGGCCCCTAGAGGACTGTACACTTGCAGATTTAACAGTATTTCATTTGGACCTAGTAAACTAGGTTTGTTGCCTCCAGCCAATAAGTTACATCAATTGATCAATTCATTTCCAGATTGATATGACACTCCCTCTTCCAGTCTAGACTGATCCTAGATAGGAAGGGCTCCTTACTATGCCATGAACGAACATTATAGATAACTGATTCATACAGTGACGTTAAACTTTACTCCATTTCAAATGATTGTATACTTGTGTATTTCTACTGAAATTACATTTCTCCATTCTGCGCTAACATTTTGTATATTATTGTAATAATGTCTGAACATACATGATTGAGAAAAAAAAAAACTAAATAGTGATATTGGGTATTTGTTTTGGCTCCTCCGAAAGCAACCAACTCATTCAAGCACAGCACTCTTTAAAAAGACTGAGGACAGAAAAGCTATCACCATTTGTGTTTATTTACTCAATTAGTGAATCATTTAAAAAGGCAAACAACCCCCATTTGCATTCAAATTAAATAATCAAAAATCAAATGTTATGTTCACCATGCTGGCTTGCTTGCCAGAGCCCTGGTCTGTCTAAAAAGCCTTTGATGACACATATTCCTCAACTCCGGTAGTGTTCCCTAAATATTCTGCGCATTACCGTACATACTCACACACCAGAAGGAATAATATATATTCAGGCCTTTAATGCTATCCAGGCAACTTATCTTGTTGAGTTTGTGCATTGAATAATGATGTAACCAATGGCATGAACTTATTTTTTAAAGATGAGATATTTGTAGTGATCCTTTGTGGCTCAGTTGCTAGAGCAACACGCTAGAAAAGCCAGGGTAGTGTGTTCTACTGCTGGGACCATCCATATGTAAAATAGACGCACAGAGTAGCTTTGGATAAAAACGTCTGCTAAATGGCATATGTTATAGTAGTAACACTTATGGACATCATGGCTATTATCAAAGATGTTACATTACAATAATATCTGAAGGATGTGTCTGTTAGCTTGGAAGAGTCACGTGACAATTTCAATAGCAGTTATAATTCCAAAATAGATAAGAACCTTTCACCACTCTTCTTAAACATGAATTCAAGAAATTCCCAAAACACATAAAGTTAGTTAAGTGGAAAATGTCAAAGACCTGGCTTAAACAACCACTGTATACACGCAAAAGGAATCTTCATGTTGGATACTGGGGTATATTTAAACAAAACCATGTGAGATTAATAATTAAGCTTCTGGATATAGACAATATAATTCCACAGTAAGCTGGGATTTTTTTTGTTTTTATCTTAGTATTTTTAAATTTCTTTTTTTTTCTGGTCTCAAATATCTGGACTGACAAAATGGCGAAGTCACCAACTCAATCTGACAATGTATTGGGGGGGGGGGGGTTCTGATTCGCATTCACATGAGCATGCCAAACACATTTAACACACACAGGTATATGACCTGAGCATACCCATCTACCTGTGGAGGTTGCTGAGGGGAGGATGACTCCAAATAATGGCTGGAACAGCGCTAATGGAATGGCAAACGCATAGAAACCATGTGTTTTATACCATTCCCCTCGAGCCATTTACCATGAGCTTGTCCTCCCCAATTAAGGTGCCACCAACCTCCTGTGCCATCTACCCGCCTACTCCTGTCGACGTAAACACACGTAATCTTTCATATGGATTATGAGTAATGGTCAAGTCCGGCTTTAGCTTGCAGCCAGGTGTACGATGCCTGACAGGTATGTCTCTACACCATGCAACTACCACATTACAAGTTGTTTATAGTAATTCTTGAATAAAAATTACTACCTGCACCTGTGGAAGATGCATGGTATATGAGGAGAAAAAGCAGCACTCCCTAGAATGAAAAGGTTCTTTGTTGTTGTAGTATCCCAGGCTGATGTGTTATTTTACGAGTTGAATTATGACTGAAATGAATACACAGCCATTGTTGAATCTTTTCTGTCCCTGTGGATGAGAGAAAATAAGTCCAGGGAAGGAAGGATTGCAGTTGCTCTCTTATCCTTTTTAAAGAAACAAACCTACACAGAGAATTGTCCAAAAACGAAGAAACAAAAACTATATAAAAAAACAAACATAACTCAAACGAAAGGAGTTTGCATTTTGGCGCAGTCCAGGCAGTACTGAGGGGATAGTTTGGCCTGCTCTTTGTTCAGGTTCTTGTTGGATGTGGGGGGGGGGGGGGGGGGGTCAGCCTTGCACTACCCTGTGTTCTCTCAGTCCAGCTCAATTGGGCTGCCGTGCTCCTGTGCTTCCTCTCCCTCCTCATCCTCACCCTCACCTGAGCCCATCAGGCTGTTCAACAGGTTTCCTGACAGATACAGAACATACTTGAATGAAACACATAAACATACCGTTTCACCAAAGTAGCTTTCAATGGTGATCAGAATGAGTTTGTAAAAATACTGCTTAGTTCATGCCTGGTATTTAAGTGATGAGTCACAATCACTTACCTAGCAATCCACCATATGATGAAGACTGTTTGGGTGGCACCCCGAAGAAAAGCTGTCCTATCCTGTCGAGATACTGATGCAGCAGGCAGTCAATGTAACAGGAGGGGTAGAGGAGAAATGGAGGGGGAATCATTAGACACCATGCAGAGTTACATTGCTACATGAGGAACACTCATTAAAGGGTCAAGCTCACCTCATTATACATAGGGTCCCTCTTCAGGGAAGGCTGATACTGCTCACATAGCACTGTGAACACTGTTAATTTGCCTCTGCAGAGGAAAACAGAAAAAGTTGAGGCATATTTATGAGAACCTGGAAAAACACGGTTTTATTCCCTGAAGGTTTTGGTGGTTGAATAAATAAGGCCTTACCCATCCACTGCCAGCAAGAGAAACCAGATAAAGTTGAGCAAGGGCTGCACAAAGGGAGGATCCTTCTCTATTGAGGGGTGTTTCTGTGTATATGTGCTGAACACTACAGACGCACTGTTTTTGTTCTTTAAACAGAGGAACCTGAGCAGGAAGAGGGAGGGGCAGAGGTAAACAAGCGATTAAACAGCAGAACAAGCAGCTTTTGTTGACAGATTGAAAACAGATGAGGGTGCAGGGAGACAGACTTACTGCAGTACGGCCTGTGCCACAAACATGTCCACCTCACTGCGAAAGCCCCGCTGCGTTGAGTACTCCACCAGCATCTGGGCACATCCCTCTCCATCAGAGGAGTGCAAGAAGTGGTAGCGAGACTCACTGTAGTTTTGCTCTAAAACAGATAGAATTATATCATATGCAACCTCTGTTCAAGGAAACATGAAAATGATAACCTTGCAGTTTAATGTTCAGAGTTTTCTACTGAATACCTTTCCACAAGGTGACTGCTAGGAGCTGATGCAGTTTGGGGGCGCCCAGCTTCCCTGAGCCACCTGTGGACCACTTGAGTGCGCGGGACACGAATGCTACTCTCTCTGGGGAGTTGGGGTCCATCAAACTGAACAGCTTAGCCAGGTGCTCTGAAATTACAACCCAGAGGAGCTTAACACAGCGACTACGGCACACTGACACTGTGTTCATACTGTTTAACTACAATTCATTATATACACACACGTTAGCTCACCTAAGTCTTCATCCTCCACCTTCGCCTCAGATTTCTCCAAAGACTCTAGCACCAACATTGACAGGTCTGCAGCACTGTTAAGCTGTGGATGACAAACACCTGTAATTTGCCACAGAACTCACAACTGTTTAGCTGTGGATAATTAAAATTGCTGTAGCCAATGCCACAAAAACAGCCGAAATGCAATGAATGCCCCAGCGTCATGACTTCTTATACCTGGTTGTAGCTGAAGAAGAGCTGGGCGCCATTGTACATCAACTCCCTGGCATCGGTGTGCTTTGCTTGTGAAATATACCTGTGTCAAACAGAGATGGCAAATGTCATGTCACTGACAAACTGAATTGAAACCAGGCTAAGCAAGTGACAGTATCAAACAAATGTATTTATAAAGCCCTTTTTACATCAGCCGAGTGACAGTATGGATGTTAGTCTGGAGGTCCCCCTGCCTATGAAATAATGAGGGCCGAAAAGTAATAGTCAGTCACTGGGCCAACATTTCTCAATACACGACAGTGAATCGCAGTTAACTGTCAGTTACTAGGCACACACAGTTCTCATGTGAAGTTAGGCTACCTGTCATGACAGTCAAAAACATTTAAGTACAACAGTAAGTGAATGAATTACACCCAATGACTGATGACACCATCGCTATTACAATAGTGATGGAAGGTTAGGAACCATGGGCAATACCAACACCCATAGCTAAATTGATTGTGACTGTGTAGCAAAGACGACTAGCTAGCTAGTTAGCTGGTTAGGACATGTAAGTTAGCTAAAACAAACTAGCCTGCTCACGTTGGCTAACTACACACACTCTAGCTAGCGAGACAGCCAGCTAGCGTTAGCTACTACTTGTATCTGACATGAATGTTACTGGGCTGGAGATGACAGTCTGATTATCAGTGTGTCAGGTCAGTGAACTGTATCTTTACTAGACAAAGAAATACACTTATGGGTAACCAGTTAGAAAAACGAGATGGACTGGCTAGCTAGCTAGCGTATATTGCGACATTAGCTAGGCTAGCTCGCATGCTGTGTCCCATTTTGTGACTTGGAGTGATTGACGCAAAAAACTGTCCAAACAAAAATAAGGACTGACCCGAGTGGGTGGGGCAGTACCTTGAATATACCAATCATACACTAAAATGTAGGCAGCAAGGTTAACAAGCATAACGATCTGGAGAGGGGAGGCCCAAAAGCGAACTAATAATCTCACCGGGCTAACGAAAATTGAAATGTCTTACCTAAAAAATAAGGTTCTGTACATCTGGTGAGCTTCATAGTAATCTCCCTTTTCCACACTGGCTCGCAGTTTCCCTTCAACCCGCTGCGTCCCTCCACGGTTTCTTGCATTGGAGCACTTCAGAGCCTCCTGCTCCGACATCATTATTGTTTGTTCCCAGCAACTCGGCCCAACAACCAAACGTTGACACTGACAGTGCAGAAAGCGGATACACAAAAAATACCTAGCATTGACCCATTTTACTTGCCGTAGTTAGTTATGGTTATGGCACAGACAGAATGGGCAACACAGACACGCCACAGGGGTTATAAAGCTGAAGCATCCGTTCAGAACGTTTTCTCACCACCAAATATGGTAGAGAGGAAGTCCAGTGGCAAGTAGTGGGAGATGATGGAACTGGGTGAAACTGTGTCGACATTCTGCAAATGTTCTCATCGATGAATACATTTTCGGTTCCGAAAACGAAAATCTGTTACGAACACAATGCATTAAGTTTTATAGACTTTACTCTTTGCCAAAGTCTTAAAAAATAACGTTGTTTAGAAGGAGTGCAAGGTTTGTGCACATGCGCACTTCACAGAGGAGGCGTTCCCCGAAGGAAATCTATAAATACTATATCTTTGGCTATGACCTTGTGTTGTTTACATCCAAGTCAGGTACTATCAAATAGAGTCTGGGGTGTTAGTGACCAGATTCCCTTCTAAAGTTAGGCCACTTTAATTTCACAAATTTGGGGTTTTAACACATTTTCACCGTTTTATTACAGTTACCTTTTTTATGTGATAAAATGTTGTTTAAAAAAAATGTACGGTCACAATGAGATAGGGTGCAGGCCAGTTTAGTTGAGTCTGCCACTAGCACAGTCAGTGCAGTCAGCTCAGCTTTTTATAGAGACAGTGCCTCGGTCTAGGTCCGACAAAACTTAACATGGCAGTGTTGGCCTTAGCAGTCTCACTGGATAAAATACCTCCTCCGTTCCTGTCGATATTGAAAGAGATTGTGATCAGTGGAGATTTTAGCATGTAAATCTTGGTGGGGCAAACAAACAAAAACATGTTTTAGATGCCAAAGCCATGACACAACACTAAACAATACATTAATTGCACTGTAACGGTTTCAAACGGTGCCCACAAACTGTTAGGGCCTACATAAAGCTGTCCCAACAGCAGAGCTTTCTTTTCAGCACCATGGAGTGAATCCTTACCACTGCTACACCTGGCTATCAGCGGAGCCTTGTCTGGCACAAAAACAGTTCATTCAGCCTCATTTACGGCCTTAAAAAAACACAGCTGATATGGCTGACTTGCTTAAACAAATGTGGTTTCTATTGACAATTAGGATGTACAAACTATAGCATAAGGGGACAACGAGCAGATTAGAGGCAATCCGTAATTTCGATTAAGACAGAATGAGCGAGCTAGGATGGACATAGTCAATGTAACTATTTGTTCAGCACTTTTGAAATGTACAGCAACATAATTCAGAACATGGGCTGTTCTTACAGTATTCTCCCTGTGCACCAAGTCAGAACCGTAGGATAAATAAAGGGGTCGTATAAGCAAACAATGAAAACTCTTACAATATTCAATGATTACATTTCTCTAAAACAGGCTATAGGGAGAAAAGGGACCAAATTATTAGGGTGAGGCACATAGGCTGCTAACAGCTTACTACACAATATACACTTACTATTACTTTCTTAGCTACAGTATACATATCTCCCTGGCATATTACATCATATATGCAGCAGCATACAATACATTTTTGGACTCACCTTGCTGTGCCTTGCTCACTTGAACAAGAAGGTGGCACGCGGCTGTCCTTGTGAGCAAATTTTGTCAACACAATTTGTCATCAAGGACTGGCATTCTCTGGATTTATGGTGCTTTCAGGACAACTGGGGGGGGCAAGGTTGAATCATGACGTCAGTGATCTTCAGGTCGGGGGTCTAGAAAGAGGCCTAAGTTCCAGACTTGGAATTCTGAGTTGGATGACCTTTCAAAATGTATTTTCCCAGTCTGAGCTCATTGTTTTCTGAGTTCACAGGTGTCTTGAACTCACTGAAGTCTGAGATTTCCCAGTTCCCGAATTTCCAGTTGTTCTGCACCCGACAGAAATCATGCTGGATTGACAGCATGAATGTTTATCCTTTTAAGCTTGGAAATGAGACCCTTAAACCCAGACTTGGACCACATCCCACTCCACTGATTAGCACACTAGTGATTGGCTTTAGTAACACTTGCAGTTAACCGCCACTGATTCCTTCCAAACCACTCATTGTTGAACTTGTCCAATGGCCGATGAGCATGGATACGTTTTATCTATAATTTATCTTCATATGACAAGGATTGAAAATGATTTTGAAAGTATGATGTTGACCAGATCATTCCATTAAAGCTTTTTTATACCCCTTTTTCATGGTATCCAATTGGTAGTTACAGTCTTGTCTCATTGCTGCAACTCCCGTACGTACTCTGGAAAGGCGAAGGTCGAGAGCCGAGAGCGTCCCCCGAAACACAACCCAACCAAGCCGCACTGCTTATGTCAACTTAAACCGGAAGCCAGCCGCACCAATGTGTCGGAGGAAACACTGTAAACAGGCAACTGTGTCAGCGTGCACTGCGCACGGCCCGCCACAGGAGTCGCTAGTACGTAATGGGACAAGGAAATGCCTATCGGCCAAACCCTCCCCTAACTCGGACGATGCTGGGCAAATTGTGCGCCGCCCCATGGGTCTCCCAGTCGCGGCTGGCTGCAACAGAGCCTGGGCTCGAACCCGGAATCTCTAGTGGCACTGCGATGCACTGCCCCACTCGGGAGGCCTCATTCCATCAAAGCTACGGTAGATATAATGTGACTTGACATCATTTTATCTGTGGCCATTGACCTTGAGCCTTCTTGGATGGGCACTTATAATGTAACTCTATGGCAGCACTCAAGGAGCTTCAATTTTCGAGCTCTCCCCATAGATTTTGCGGTGACGTAGTGTCCCCATGAGTGGGAAAACACTGAGCTAATCACTATGCAACTAGAGAACATTACCAACCACTTCGCTCCGTATTTTCCGCTGGCTGCCCCACCACCACAGAAAGCACTGAGCTAGGATGAAACACCTGCATTTTGGAGCTGCCTTACTCAAGAAAGCATAAAAGAGACCATATTTGTATGAAGATTTTTAAAATTGCTTGCAAACTGATATGGGACACATATCAATGACAAAATAACATGCTAAACAGGCAATAAAATATCTCTATTTATTTGTTTTTTTTGCTAAACAGGTGGGGCTTGCTCTGAATGACGGGTTGTCACAGATTGTGATAATATCTCACATCTCAAAATAGGACTATGTAATGTTAGATCCCTTACTTCCAAGGCAGTCATAGTCAATGAACTAATCACTGATCATTACCTTGATGTGACCTTAATGTGATTGCCTGACTGAAACATGGCTCAAGTCTGCGATTACTCACCTCAGAAGAGTTTTTCATCAATGAGTCGGACGGGAGGGATAACCTACAGATATCCGACCAGGCCCAGATCCCTGTCATTCGCTGAAGAAGGAAACAGAGATTTTTCATAACAAGATCAGGGTGCCTTGTGAGGATCAGGCGACGAGTAACTAATCAGCCTTTGCCTTCTGTCCCGTTCAATCGCTAGGAAAATAAATGGGACGAACTGTAAGCACGTATATCCTACAAACGGGACATTAAAACCGTAATATCTTGTGTTTACCCGAGTCGTGGCTGAACGACGACATTAAGAACATACAGCTGGCGGGTTCTTAACTATATCGTCAGGATAGAACAGCAGCCTCTAGTAAGACATGGGGCGGGGGCCTATGCATATACGTAAACAACAGCTGGTACACAATATCTAAGGAAGTCTCGAGGTTAAGTGTCTCATGACTGGATAAGAGCGTCTGCTAAATGACTTAAATGTAAATGTAAATGTAATAAGCTCTAGGCCACACTATCTACCTAGATAGTTTTCATCTGTATTTGTCGAAGCTGTCTACATACCACCACAGACTGATGATGGCACTAAAACCGCACTCAATGAGCTGTATTCCGCCATAAGCAAACAGGACAACGCTCATCCAGAGGAGGTTCCCCTAGTGGCCGGGGACTTTAATGCAGGGAAACTTAAATCAGTTTTACCTAATTTCTATCAGCATGATAAATGTGCAACCAGAGGGAGAAAAAAATTCTAGAGCAACTTTACTCCACACACAAAGACACGTACAAAGCTCTTCCTCGCCCTCCATTTGGCAAATTTGACCATCATTTTATCCTCCTGATTCCTGCTTACAAGTATAAGTGCATCGAGGAAGTCCGTCCTCATGGATTACAGGCAACATTCGCACTGAGATAAAGGGTAGAGCTGCCGCTTTCAAGGAGTGGGACTCTAACCTGGAAGCTTAGAAGATATCCCGCTATGCCCTCTGACGAACCATCAAACAGGCAAAGGGTCAATACAGGACTAAGATTGAATCCTACTACACCGGCTAAGACGCTCGTCGGATGTGACAGACTACAAAGGGAAGCATAGCCGAGAGCTGCCCAGTGACACAAGCCAACCAGACGAGCAAAATAATTTCTATGCTCGCTTTGAGGCAAGTTACACTGAAACATGCATGAGAGCATCAGCTGTTCCAGACGACTGTGTGATCAAGCCATCCGCATCCGATGTGAGTAAGACCTTTAAACAGGTCAACATTCACAAGGCCACAGAGCCAGACGGATTACCAGGATGTGTACTCTGAGCATGCGCTGACCAATTGGCAAGTGTCTTCACTGACATTTTCAACCTCTCCCTGTCTGAGTCTGTAATACCAACATGTTTCAAGCAGACCACCATAGTCCCTGTGCCCAAAACACTAAGGTAACCTGCCTAAACGACTACCGACCCATAGCACTTACGTCTGTAGCCATGAAATGCTTTGAAAGGCTGATCAAAGCTCACATCAACACATAGGCAACACCTACAGTGCCTTGCGAAAGTGTTCGGCCCCCTTGAACTTTGCTGAGCTCGAGCTGTTTTGCAAGGAGGAATGGGAAAAAATGTCAGTCTCTCGATGTGCAAAACTGATAGAGACATACCCCAAGCGACTTACAGCTGTAATCGCAGCAAAAGGTGGCGCTACAAAGTATTAACTTAAGGGGGCTGAATAATTTTGCACGCCCAATTTTTCAGTTTTTGATTTGTTAAAAAAGTTTGAAATATCCAATAAATGTCCTTCCACTTCATGATTGTGTCCCACTTGTTGTTGATTCTTCACAAAAAAAATACAGTTTTATATGTTTATGTTTGAAGCCTGAAATGTGGCAAAAGGTCGCAAAGTTCAAGGGGGCCGAACACTTTCGCAAGGCACTGTATGTGAGAATGCTATTCATTTACTACAGGGCAGCGTTCAACACCATAGTGCCCTCAAAGCTCATCGCTAATCGCTAAGCTAAGGCCCCTGGGACTAAACACCTCCCTCTGCAACTGGATCCTGGACTTCCTGATGGGTCACCCCCAGGTGGTAAGGGTAGGTAACAACACATCTGCCACGCTGATCCTCAACACAGGGACCCCTCAGGGGTGCGTGCTCAGTCCCCTCCTGTACTCCCTATTCACTCATGACTGCATGGCCAGGCACGACTCCAACACCATCATCAAGTTTGCTGATGACTCAACAGTGGTAGGCCTGAACACAGACAACGATGAGACAGCCTATAGGGAGAGAGGTCTGACTGTGTGGTGCAAGGACAGCAACCTCTCCCTCAACGTGGTCAAGATAAAGGAGATGATTGTGGACTACAAGAAGAGAAGTACCGAACACAGCCCCATTCTCATTGACGGGGCTGTAGTGGAGCAGGTTGAGAGCTTCAAGTTCCTTGGCGTCCACATCACCAACAAACTAACATGGTCCAAGCACACCAAGATGTTCTGAAGAGGGCACAACAAAACCTATTCCCTCTCAGGAGACTGAAAAGATTTGGCATGGGTCCTCAGATCCTCAAAAGGTTTTACAGCTGCACCATCGAGAGCATCCTGACTGCTTGCATCACTGCCTGGTATGGAAACTGCTCGGCCTCCGACCGCAAGGCACTACAGAGGGTAGGGCATAATTCCCAGTACATCACCGGGCCAAGCTTCCCTCCATCCATGACCTCTATACCAGGCGGTGTCAGAAGAAGTCCTAAGAATTGGCAAACAATCCAGCCACCCTAGACATAGACTGTTCTCTCTGCTACCGCACGGCAAGCGGTACTGGAGCGCCAAGTCTAGGTCCAAGAGGCTTCTAAACTGCTTCTACCCCCAAGCCATAAGGCTCCTGAACAGCTAATCAAATGGCTACCTCCCCTTCTACTCTATGGCTACCTCCCCTTCTACTCTTCTGCTACTCTCTGTTATTATCTATGCATAGTCACTTTAATAACTCTACCTACATGTACATATCACCTCAATTATCTCGACACCGGTGCCCCCGCACATTGACTCTGTTCCGGTACCCGCTGTATATAGCCCCGCTATTGTTATTTACATCTGCTCTTTAATTATTTGCTATTCTTATCTCATACTTTTTGGGGGGGGTATTTTCTTAAACTGCATTGTTGGTTAAGGGCTTGTAATTAAGCATTTCACCCTAAGGTCTACTACACCTGTTGTATTCAGCGCATGTGACAATTAAAATTTGATTTGATTTGAATTTACTGTGTTAAATGAGGACTCTCCTCCTGGTTACACTAGTGACCAAATCTCCCTCCGCATCCCAGTAAGGCGGAGGTATTGCTAAAATTTATGACCTCAAATTTGAATTTACGGAAAAAACATGACTGCGTTTTCGTCTTTTAAGCTTCTAGTCATGAAAACTATGCCGCCTACTCAATTACTTCCAACATGTCTCCAAACATACACATCGCCATAGTCATACCCTGGATCTAGTTTTGTCCCATGGAATAAATAGTGTGGATCTAAATGTTTTTCCTCATAATCTTGGACTATTGGACCACCATGTTATCACGTTTGAAATAGCAACAAATAATCTGCTCAAACCCCAACCAAAGATTATCAAAAGCTGCGATATAAATTCTCTGACAACCCAAAGATTCCTAAATGCCCTTCCACCTACCCAAAGTCTTCAGAGTACAAAAATCAGTTAACCACCTAACCAAGGATCTAAATTGAACCTTTTCGTAATACCCAGAACTGCCAGGACATAGGATTTCTTTAATCCTGTATCTTTCGACACATTCACAAAAATAGTAATGGCCTCTAAACCTTCCAGCTGCCTACTTGACCCTATTCCAACTAAACTACTGAAAGAACTACTTCCTGTGCTTGACCCTCCTATGTTGAACATAATAAACATCTCCCTATCCTTTGGATGTATACCAAACTCACTAAAAAATAAAATATAAAGCCTCTCCTGCAAAAGCCAAACTTAAAAAAACATTTTTTTTTTACTATCAGCCTATATTGAATCTCCCTTTCCTCTCAAAAATGTGAGAAAAATCTGCCTTCCTGAAGACAAATAATGGATACAAAATGCTCCTGTCAGGTTTTCGACCCCATCATAGTACTGAGAATGCACTCATGAAGGTGATAAATTACCTTTTAATGGCGTCAGACCAAGGCTCTGCATCTATCCTCGTGCTCCTAGACCTTAGTGCCACTTTTGACACCATCGATCACCACATTCTTTTGGAGAGATTGGAAACCCTAATTGGTCCACAAAGACAAGTTCTTGCCTGGTTTAGATTTTATCTGTCGGAAAGTTATCAGTTTGTCTCTGTGGGTGGTTTGTCCTCTGACAAATCAATGGTAAGTTTTGGTGTTCCTCAAGGTTTTAGGACAACTGTTGATTTCACCATATATTCTACCTCTTGGTAACTTCACTTAGTACGAAATACGGCAGCTAGAATCTTGACTAGAACAAAAACATTATATCATATTACTCCAGTGCTAGTCTTTCTGCACTGGTTTCCTGTTAAGGCAATGGCTGATTTCAAGTTTTTACTGCTGACCTACAAAACACAACAAGGACTTGTTCCTACCTATCTTTCCGATTTGGTCCTGCCGTACATACCTACACGTACGCTATGGTCACCATACGCAGGCCTCCTTATTGTCACTAGAATTTCTAAGCAAACAGCTGGAGGCAGGGCTTTCTCCTTTCGAGCTCCATTTTTATGGAATGTTCTGCCTATCCATGTGAGAGATGCAGACTAGGTCTCTACCTTTAAGTTTTTACTCATCTCTTCAGTAGGTCTTATGATTGAGTATAGTTCTGTCTGGTTTTGCACCCCCTCTGGCTTTTGTGGTGGACAAGAGTTTTGTGGGCTATACTCAGCCTTGTCTCAGTGTAGTAAGTTGGTGATCTGTTGATATCCCTTCAGTGGTGTGGGGGCTGTGCTTTAGCAAACTTGGTGGGATTATATCCTGCCTGGTTGGCCCTGCTCACCAGATGTGCTACCTTGTCGTGCTGCTCCAGTTTCAACTGTTCTGCTTGCGGCTATGGAATGCTGACCTGTTCACTGGATGTGATACGTTGTCCCCGACCTGCTGTTTTCCACCCTCTCTCGCCCTCTCTCTCTCCCTCTCTACCGCACCGGCTGTCTCGACCTCTGAGTATTCGGCAATTGAAAGCCAACTGAAATTTACTTCTGAGGTACTGACCTGTTACACCCTCTACAACTACTGTGTTTATTATTTGACCCTGCTGTTCATCTATGAACGTTTGAACATCTTGAAGATTGATCTGGCCTTTTAATGGCCATGTACTCTTGTAATTTCCACCCGGCACAACCAAGAGAGGACTGGCCACCTCTCAGAGCCAAGGTTTCTTCCTAGGTTCATGTCTTTTAAACAGTTTTTCCTAGCCACTGTACTTCTACATCTGCATTGCTTGCTGTTTGGGGTTTTAGGTTGGGTTTCTGTATAAGCACTTTGTGACATCTGCTCATGCAAAAAGGGCTTTATAAATACATTTGATTGATTGAAATGTCAGCAAGCATGAATACATACAGTACCAGTCAAAAGTTTGGACACACCTACTCATTCAAGGGTTTTTCTTTATTTATACTATGTTCCACATTGTAGAATAATAGTGAAGACATCTACACTATGAAATAACACAAATGGAATCATGTAATAACCAAAAAAGTGTTTTATAAAAAATATATTTTATATTCTTCAAAGTAGCCACCCTTTGCCTTGATGACAGCTTTGCACACTCTTGGCATTCTCTGAACCAGCTTCACCTGGAATGCTTTTCCAACAGTCTTGAAGGAGTTCCCAAATATGCTAAGCACTTGTTGGCTGCTTTTCCTTCACTCTGTGGTCCAACTCATCCCAAACCATCTCAAGGGAGCATGATTATCCACAATAGTATTGAAGAGTCCTTCTGTAGCTCAGTTGGTAGAGCATGGCGCTTGTAACGCCAGGGTAGTGGGTTCGATTCCCAGGACCACCCATACGTAGAATGTATGCACACATGACTGTAAGTCGCTTTGGATAAAAGCGTCTGCTAAATGGCATATTTATTTTATTTAAGACATCTGCAAAAAGGCTGAAAGATAAATCAGGATCAGGGATAGCGGAAATATAATCAAGATCACATGTAAAAAACCCTGTTCACTGTAGTTTTTAAATAGCCTCTGTGATGACACAAGGCTCAGATTTGTGTATTCTCACATCTCTAACACAAACAACTGGGTAATGGTATCTAGTGTCTTGCGTGAAGCCTCCAGTAGAAACACACTGAGTATACCAAACATTAGCAACAGCTTCTTAATATTGAGTTGCGCCTCCCTTTTTACCACAGAACAGCCTCAATTCGTCAGAACACGGACTCTACCAATTCTTGATACACATGAGAAACTGTTGAGCGTGATAAACCAAGCAGCGTTGCAGTAGTTGAAACAAACAGGTGCGCCTGGCACCTACTACCATACCTTGTTCAAATTCACTTCAATAGTTTTGTCTTGCCCACACATACACAATCCACGTCTCAATTGTTTCAAGGCTTAAAAATAATTCTTTAACCTGTCTCCTCTCCTTCATCTCCACTGATTGAAGTGGATTTAACATGTGACATCAATGAGGGATCATAGCTTTCACCTGGTCAGTCTGTGTCATGAAAAGAGTAGGTGTCCTTAATGTTTTGTATGCTATGTAGATTTCTCTGGTGTATTTGTTAAAATAAGATCAATCAGAGTTGACTTTGAAAGATCTTTAGGGTTGGACCGTGTAGGCTTAGTCACCAGCTGGTTTAGGTTTAGTCAGGTTTTTCATCATTACACGTCTTTTAGATTGTCTGAAGCCTGCATTTACCAATCATAATTTAGGTCACCCAGGATAATAACTTCTGACTTAGTAAAAGAAGACAAGAAACTAGTTAACTCCTCAAGTGCACAAAAGGTTAGCCGAGGGAGGACAATAGAACCATATAACAGTTATGGATACATTTTTCCCCAGACAAAGGCTTGAAGATAGGGGCAAAAAAAGTTGGCAGAGGTAAATGAATTTCAGTTAATAAGAAACAGCAAATATGTTTTATACGAATGGCCACTCCACCACCTCTACCCTCTCTGTCAGTGCTGAACACATTATAACCCTCAATATTAAAGATGCAATATGTCACTTTCTGGGCAACCCGACCAACTTCACATGTTTATTATAGTTCTGTAATGCTCATTGAAAGCAAGTCTAAGAAGCGGTAGATCTGTTCCATGTTTTTTTTGTTTTGAGTCTTGTACTTTCGGTTTTGTACACCAGCTTCAAACAGCTGAAAATACAATATTTCACACGGGTTTAGATAGTACAATTATTCTCTGTTATACTTGCTTGTTTTGTCACATAAACTTATATTAGGTGAACTATTAGAATTTAGCAACCAGGAAATGGCAGAGCTATTTCTGCATAGTGCATCTTTAATTTCAGAGTCCAGAATATCTCAAGAGTTCCAAGTTTCAGTCAATACCAGAGTGTCTAGGTTCATCTGCATAGCCCAGATCTTGATGTAATCTAGTTTAGGAAGTACAGTCCTAATGTTCAGATGCATCAACCCAAGTCCTTTACGATTTTTAAAGTCACGAGAAATCTCCAACTTTCAGTAGGTGGTTGCAGGCCCTGTCTGATGGTTGATATTGATATAGTTGGTATGGCTATAAAATTGCATAGAACTGCACCATTTGGTCTATCCCTATTAGTAATAGAGGAAGGAGTAGAAATTGGAATGACTTTTCCAAGGTTAGTACAATAGGCCCTGAGGCAGCGGCCAATGTCAATATGAGGAACTCTCAGAGTAACCAATGATGGAATGTTAGAAACTGAACTACGTGGGTTTTGGTTGCTATCATGCAATAGCCCAAGCCCTCTATGTGACTTGAAAACCGAGGGGGTATTCAAGTTTATAGAATTCACATTGCACTGGGTGAGAAGACTACAGGTCTAAGAGTGGAATTCAAAGGAATGGGTACAAGATTACAATGGGTACAAGATTATAGACAGTATAGACAACACCCCTGGTAGTATAGACAGTATAGACAACACCCCTAGTAGTATAGACAGTATAGACAACAACACTGGCAGTATAGACAGTATAGACAACAACACTGGCAGTATAGACAGTATAGACAACACCCCTGGTAGTATACAGTATAGACAACACCCATGGTAGTATAGACAGTATAGACAACACCCCTGGTAGTATAGACAGTATAGACAACACCCCTGGTAGTATAGACAGTATAGACAACACCCCTGGTTGTATAGACAGTATAGACAACACCCATGGTAGTATAGACAGTATAGACAACACCCCTGGTAGTATAGACAGTATAGACAACACCCCTGGTAGTATAGACAGTATAGACAACACCACTGGCAGTATAGACAGTATAGACAACACCCCTGGTAGTATAGACAGTATAGACAACACCCATGGTAGTATAGACAGTATAGACAACACCCAAGGTAGTATAGACAGTATAGACAACACCCATGGTAGTATAGACAGTATAGACAACACCCCTGGTAGTATAGACAGTATAGACAACACCCCTGGCAGTATAGACAGTATAGACAACACCCCTGGCAGGAAAGACAACAGTACGGCGATGACGCTTACAAAGGATGGGAGGTATTACCTGAGCTGGGCTTAGTTTGTCTCTGAGTCAATATTATAGGAGTATAGAATATACAGTGTATATAATAGTATATTTTATCACCACCTCAATAAAGATTATATCACAAAAAGCTTAGTGTGGTTAGGCTAGAATTTCTATGCTGTAGTTCATGAGTTCATCACCGGTCCACTGATGGCTAATTTCCAATGAGGATTTACCTGTCACAGATGATCCATTATGCAGTATTGACTAGATACTCAAGTGGCCAGTCTAACAATGAAATAAGCGTCTTAAATGGATGGCTGTCTGGAGTCGGCAAGACCAAGTGGGACCATTCTAGTCAACTAGAGGGCAGACACACTGTGAACAATGGGCACAACTCAGATATAATGTGTTTTTTCTCAAAGTTGCCGGGATGTCACGTGTCCTACTTACATCAGTACAGTTGTAACAACCTAAACATTACTCAACTTCTATTTGATCAAATAAGCCGCACATAGCAACTAAGCCATTCATTTGTTTGTTAATTAAATTCAACACTCTCATTGACCTCCGTACAAAAACTCCTCGCTTGGTGAGCGGAAAAAGCATCACCTGCTGGAGAACACCGATTTTGGGCCCAGTTATCCCTCTCGCTTCGCCTCTTCCTCTCTGTCCCAATGTTTAACCCAAAAGGCTCAGACCTTTGTTTCCATGTATGCAGGCCATGTCTCAAATTCAAATTAGTATCATGTTACCTTTGGTGTGGTTACATAAGACAGAAGGTTACTTAAACGAAAGTAGGGTTGGTGGGTGTATGAAGAACATCTAGCAACCCAATGGTTGCGAGTTAAAATCTCACAACAGACAACTTTAGCATTTTAGTAACTACTCACTACTTTTTAGCTATTTTGCAACTACTTAGCTAACCCATCCACAACCTAAACCCTTTAACCTAACAATGCTAACATTAGCCACCTAGTTAATGTTAGCATTAGCCACCGAGCTAACATCAGGAACAACAAATTGTAATTCGTAACATATCACACGCATTGCAAATTTGTAACATATTGTACGAATTGCAATACATAACATAGAAATTATCATTTGTAACATATCATACAAAATGTATGGACATCACAAATGAATACCATTCCAAACGTAACATACATAGTTACGTAGTATTTTCTTTGACTATGTCATGTCTATCCAGGAGTCCAGGGTGCACTAGGCCATGGCTCCAGCAGACCTGCTCTGACTTGGAGCCAAGGTTAGGCCCCTGGTACATTTCAGCATTCTTTTACATAACAATGGCTAACTGTGAACATGGATTTACATCTTCGACGGTTAACACCTTCTCAAAAAGCAACGGTCTTGATTATGCAGTTATTGATCCAGCTCTTCACAAGTCCTCACTCTCAAACCTAGATATGGAAACACTTCGCTAGTAAAATCAGGGTGTATACACTAGTGTAACACTGCTCTAACAGTCAAAAAGCAGCATGAGTCGTATTTACTGAGCAGCTCCTTGGAGAGAATATAGCTACTCTTTGCTACTGCTGCCCTTCCCTTGAGTATAGCGACCCCTACTGGGCAAGAGATACTACCACACCAGATGACTAGCTACATTTACATTTACATTTAAGTCATTTAGCAGACGCTCTTATCCAGAGCGACTTACAAAGCTACGACAAGTGACTGCTGCATTTGAGAATTCTGCACCGTGTATTTTCTTCTCTGTTCAGTCTAGGATATAAAAACTGTCCATAGAGCATTATTGTCATTTACTGGACATGATGGGTCAGAATTAGTGTGAATGGGGGCACACTTCAGGAAGATGGGTAGAGAATCAGACTTTAACCAAGCTGTACCTGTGGGGCATGATAAATCAAAACATCCACATTTTTTGAAACTTCTCAGCCTAACATTTCCTTTCAAAGTTATTTAAAAAAGCAAAAATACTTTTTTAGAATCAATGACCGTTACTTTACAACAACTGGCAATGAAGGTCTTTATTTGAACATTTCTTACAAGTTACAAAAGACAAAAATAAAATTATATATATATAAAAAAACACCTGTATAGTCCCAAGCCAATTTTACAAATAGTCTGAAAAGCCTTTACAAAAAATATATTACACAGATTGCTAAATCAGGGCAAAAAAATAAATAATGAGATTTACAACTGGGCACTTGTAGATTATCGATAAAAGGTTAATGGTCAAAGCCTGATTTCTGTGGCTGAAGGGACCAGTGCAAGATATCCCTAACTTACTTACTTCCCTTTAAAAAACAAACATAATAAACATTTAAATAAATGCAGCATATACATCTTTCAAAGCATTTGACATTAGTAGACTTAAAATGACATACTATTGACAAAATGTACACGTCTACATTATTCGTAAGAGAACATGCTAAAACCTGGTTTAACCATGTGCGAGAAGGGGCTCAACACTCAAGAATCCAGTTTGGTCTCAGAATACGTATAGCTCATGTCTAAATAGACTGAGAAAAATGTACTTGAAACATTTTTCGACCAATAGTAAAGCACTGTTTGTCATCCAATCATTTTTTGCATAATATGCCTCCAGTCATCTGCAGAACATTCAAATGTAGGCAGGGTGGTCTACTCTGTGCCATCAGTTGATACTGGGCTGACCGTGCACTCTGATGCGGTAGAGGCAGGTGTACTCCGTGTGTCCCCAGTTGGACAGCACCCGAACCTCTATGATCTGATAGGCTTTATCGTTCTCCTCCTGTGGATAGATGGCAAAGGACACTCAGTTTACACTCAAGTAGCAAGACCTATAACTTGCCAAGTCCCCATCTCTAGTATTGCTAGAGATAAATGCCATGTGGACAGTGTCAGGAAAGCTACTCTGAAATCATAGTTTATCAAACTACCAATTACTTAAGATGCTAAACCAAGCTAAATATACTGTAGTTTACTTAACTAAAGCTACTTTGAAACAGTAGTTCACTACAGCCATGCTACTTTGTGATAAATGATCACATCTAAATCTGAAATGTCATAGACAAACAATTGCAAGAACAGATCACTCTGGAATCAGATTTTAACACAATGTGTAATTGAGCCTATTAAACACAAAAATGTGTTTTCACGTGAGAAATAGGAAGGTCTGGTAGTGAAAAAGGACATTATTTCATTTTCTTTTTGCAAAAACAGTGTGTAGTTCCAGTAGTTAGTTACTTTTTTGCCGTGTAGCAGTATAACTACTGAAAAAAACACCAAGATTTGAATAAAGTTCATCTACCACCAAGCTACTGCAAAATGTAGTTAAACAACATGTAGTTCACTACTCCCCAACACTGCATGTGGACTACTTACATAACATCTACATCTGACCAATCAAGCCCGTTGAGGCAGGGTTAAGTGTACTTACGGTGACGGGATAAGTCTGTAGCGCGTCACCATCCTCCTGGTAGGTATAGCTGCCAAGTAGCTTACCCTCCTCCTGGTATTCATCATCCAGACCCTGGAAACCGACGACACAGTTAGAAAACAGCAGAGAGCCACAGCAGTAAGTGTGTCAATCAGTACTGCTTCACCAGAGCACATTCACAGTAAACGTGACTGACTTGAGCATCTACTAGGTGTTCTTCTGAATGGCTTGTAAAGACAGCAATAACAAACATGTGGCATGTTAAATTGGGTAAGCAGTGTGGCTTACATAGACGTTAAACTGGCGTGGGGGCGCTGTCGATGTTGCCTGTTGGCGACAGGTCTTTGGGGATGTGCTCCAATGAGAAGGCAGAGGGCACGATCCTCATGGAGAGACGCATCACCAGGTAACCATGGGAACCCTGAAACGCCCAGCAGTTCCCTGGATGGACGTCGGGCTGCAGTGGAAAAGAGAGAGAGCGTTGATCAGACCAGTGGCTGAATGTGTTGGCTAGGCAGCATCAGGAACTAAAACTCTCCCAATATAATCCATTAATGTAATCACCAAGCCATCAAAAAGACTAGTCTCATGTGGTGACTTGAGTCGTACCTGTATGACCACACGAGGAGACTGTGAGAAGTACCAGAGTGGGAGGCCGAACAGACTCATCAGTGCAGTCTTTGTCTCAAACGTCTCAGAGCAGCGAGTGCCCAGGATGTTGCCACCTGCACACACGTAGCCATGATGTCACTTTCACGACCGTGCACAATGTCAGCCACCCTCACAACGAGGGCATAGCTGAAGCCAGTCATAGCAGAAACAGTGTACTGTGCAAAGCCAAAACAGATCATTCTAAATAATAGGCAGTAGACAAAACAGTCAACGTAGGTCTCCACGCCCCGCCACCACAACAGCTGTGAAACTTTACCTCCAGACTCCAGAGCGTAGTCCACCAGGCCGGTCCGATCCTGGGAGTAGAGTTTCAGAGCATTCTTCACCATCAGCTGCACATGCTGGAGGAGCAAGAGGGGAACAGAGTTGTTGGGTGAGGAACTGGAATAATGCAGACAGACAAGAAATAAGAAATTGAGAACACCAAAACACGATATTAACAAAAAGTATATATGGCCTCCCGAGTGGCGCAGCGGTCTAAGGCACTGCATGGCAGTGTTGCGCCATAACTTCCGGCCGTGACCTAGGCTGTGTCACAACCAGCTGTGACCGGGAGTCTGATAGGGCGGCGCTCAATTTGCCCAGCATCGTCCGGGTTAGGGGAGGGTTTGGCCCGGGGGAGGCTTTACTTGGCTCATCGCACTGAAACAAACAACCTACCTCCTCGGACATCCCGGCCCCAACAGTGTGCATCACGGTCTGAGAGACCGTCTCAGTGCTGAGCATCTCCTGCCTGGCCCTGTTCTCCTCAAGCTGCAAGCTCACGTTCTGCAGGATGCTGAGCTCCAGGGAGGCCAGAGAGGCCTGCAGGTCTGCCCCGCTCACATAACGCTCAGAGAGCCACTGCATTAGTGACTCAGGGAGTTCCTTCTCCCCGGGTTCGGAATCTCCGGCCTGCTCACTGCCGTAGAACAGGATCCGCAGTTCTCGCCTCACCTGAACAGACACCTGCTCAGACACCTGTTACGACCACAGAGGTCAAGGGTCGACAGAGGAGATTTATACAAAAGATCTTCAGAAAAAAATATTATGCTGAGATTCAGTCAGAGATAATATTGTGTGTCTATACAGGAACAGCTATTCAAAGCAATGGAAGAGGCCATCTGGAAAGGCACATACTGGAGCAATGCATGTAAGAACAGAGAGAGCGCAAGCAACTCACCATGTCATGGAGATGGTTCAAGCGGTCCCCCATGCCCTGGCATCCCATCACCCCCTGCAGGTCCTGCCTAATGCTCCCCAGTGCCGCCTCCAGCCGTTGCACCTCCGCCAGCATGGCATCATGTGACTCACTGTCCACACCCACAATCGAAGGGCACACACAGGGAGCAATATTCAACACCACTCGTGATTTCATTCAATTATTACAATCCAAAGGGTTTTGTGCTGAACTCACCTGACTGGCGCAGGAACTGGCGTGGCACTGGCAGTCTCAACTTGCCTCCTCTGCACCTCCTGAAGACATCATCAACATAACATGGATATATGACAACAAATACATTTCATACAGGTTCTACAGTAAGGTCTGTACATTTATATAAAATAGTTTACCTCTATTTAACCAGGCAAGTCGATTAAGAACAAATTCTAATTTACAGTGAGGGCAAAAGGCCTTCTGTGGGGACGGGGGCTATACATAGAACGTAGTATAGGATCTATGGATGTGTACCTCTGTCTTGGCAGCCAGTGTCTGCAGTAGAACCTCTAGTTGAGCAAGACGAGACTCTTGGCCCTGCTGCTGCACCACAACCTGCTCCTGCACAACACAGGAAGATATTAATGAGCATCACATCCTGCTCCTGCACAACACATGAAGAGATTAATGAGCATCACATCCTGCACAACACAGGAAGAGATTAATGAGCATCACATCCTGCACAACACATGAAGAGCAGAGGTAAAAAAAGAAGAAAAAAAGTATATATATATATTTTTTTAAGTTACCCAAGTAAGCGGACCAAATTATATACTCATTTACTTTTCATTACAAGCACAATTACTATCTGCTCCCTGAAATGGACCCCTGACTATCCAACCTGGAGAATCACCTGTTCCCTCTGCAGTACTGCATCCTTCTCCATCTCTCTCCTCAGTAGGGTGAGTCTCTCCTCCAGCAGGCCAGACACCCACAGCCCCATGCCGTCCCTGTCCGCCTGAGTGTCCAGCTGCTCTCGTAGAGAATGGTAGAGACCCAGCACTTCTCCGTGCTGCTGCTCCTGCCTCTGGCCCCCTCCCTCCACCTTCTCCCACAGTTGGGCCAGCCTCAGCTCCAACTGGGCCAGGCGCTCAGAGTCCACAGACACGGACACACTGCCTGGCTGTTCATATACAGGGGAGGGGGATAGGGGTCAGGTCAGCTATACACAATATCAGCCCTTATCCATAAAATTGGAATGTCTTAAGGAAGCTGACAATTATATAATGGTTGATTGAATACGTGCATCAACACCCCTGCTACCTGTGAGACAGCTGGTGGTAGTGGTGGTGGAGTCATGGTGGACTGCCCGTCTTTGGTCTGGGCTTGGGCAGAGGTAAAACTGAGGGAGTAGGCCGTCCTCCACTCAGTGACATTAACGGCAGGCAATACAGACAGCAGGCTGGATGGACCCCAGTGCCACAGAGCTGGGAGAACATCGAGAACGGAAGATTTAGGAGACGGAAGAGGTCACAGTGGGTGATTGTTCAGTACTATGGATAACCAGCATGAGAGTGGTGCTACTCACCCAGGAGGATGAGGAATGGGAGCAAAATCAACAGGAGTTTGAGGAGCTTGGCAGGGTAACTACGACAACAGAAAAACACTTGTTAGTGTGATCACATATTATGGAGCTCCAGCCACTACCACATACAGGTGACTGCCAAAATAATGGAAACACTACATTTTATGTTGGCGTTTCCTTTATTTGAGCAGTTACCGGTTCCTTGAGTATTACTCTCAGGCCCAAAAGACTCACCGTGTCAAGACGAAGACGTTGAGCAGAGAGAGAAGGGTAACCAGATGGTACCATCCAGTCCCAAGCCACCAGAAGATCCCCGTCGCTGCCTTGCCTGTACACACAAAGACCGACAGACAGGGAGCAGATTAGTGAGCGTTCTTCAGGAGGCGGGAGGGGTAGATGAGGCACGTCCACACAGCACTAAGGATTAGAGAATCAAGTACATTCCCCAGAGGAGGTAAGAGACAAGGACATAAATGCAGTGCAACAGGTTGCGGGGTTAGTTACAGACAGAGGTGATAAAGAAGGCTAAGCAAAAGTGTTCTCTGTCAGCGTAGATGCACAGTACAGCAGAGGGGAGCCTTTTTTAAAGGAGAGCACAGCTTTAGCAAATCGCACGACTCCATCAAACTCCTGTACAGTGTGACAAATCGCTCCCGTTCTTGGCGCCAACTTTAAAATGCCCAGAGAGACAGAAGCAGCAGCCAGAGGGGGGATCAGTTCTGCAGACAGTCTCTGCAGTTTCCTAGCCTAACGCATAGAGCAGTGAATTAGAAATGATGAGACGCAAAAGAAACGGCAGCTAGTCATCTTAAATGGGAAAAGGTTAGAGATAGATCTACTCCAAGCCACCATTCTAATGGGTTTCACGTTAGGTAGGCAGACACACAAACTAGCCATGGGGAGACTAGGACTAGGAGGTATCATGCAGGGGTGTATCTGGAGGCTGGTTACACACGGGAAAATTATGACCTGGGGACCTAACTGCCAACCAGGGAACCGACAGCATCCTCCTCATCACGGCCCAGACAGCTGAGCCTGCCTCCTGCCCAACCCACAACACACTTGAGCCTGGGGACCAAAACATAACTTCATCTACTTACATACAACAGTAAAATAAGGACTAAATGTAGAACTTGTTTCAAGTATATCAGGATAGGCCAGAGTTTGCTGGATTAATAGGTAACCTGTGTAAACAGCGGCGAGCCACAGTGCTCCCAACACGTGGTGTGACCGGGAGGCCCATGTGGTGCAGGTTGCGCGTGTCTCCGCGTGCTGCTTCCGTTTGCAGTCATCACCTATTAGCATCAGCAGGGTGGGTGAGCAGCAAAGGCAGAAAATACATGAAATAAAAATGTTTTGAGAGAGAGAGAGGCAGGCTAAAAAGGCAGGTAAGCCTAGCAGTTAAGAGCTCTTGGCCAATAACCAAAAGGTCGATGGTACGAATCCCCGAGCCAGCGAGGTTGAAAAATCTGCCGTTCTTCCCTTGAGCAAGACATTTAACCTCCCAACAACAACAACTCTTCCCCGGCGCCGAAGACGTCGATTAAGGCAGCACCTCTCTGACTGAATGCATTCAGGTGTGCGATTGACATTTCCTCTACCAAGAGCACACTAACAAGAAGTACGTGGCAAGGGGGGGGTGTGGTCACAAAGGTTAGGAGAAGAGTTACATGAAAGATCATACCAAGTCACGTTCTATTATCGTAGTACATAGTCAAGGGTTCATGCACAAACAACTATAGTCGGTGTGGAGGTCAGTTACTCACACAGAGAGCCAATCAGATTCATGTGCTTCCCGTCAGTCCCCAACTCCTTTACACGCATGCTTCCGCAGTGGCTGGAGAGAGCTGCAACCAATAAGAAAGAAAATCAGATAAAAACTAGCACAACTACATATCGCTGGAGCATCCCTCTTTCCCTTCCGTCACCTGAGCGCAGAGCGAGAGAGCGAATTTGCATGTCACCAGGGCAATAGCCAAAGCGAAGGTAGCCCATTTGTTTGGGAGATAGAGGGCGAAATCTGTGGGGTAAAAGTGCCATACAAACACCCGAAAAGGAAGGTGGGGTGAAGTTAAAAGGAGTGAGAAAGCTGTAGGCAGGAAAAGCTGTGGTAGTGTCAGCCTCTGTCCCCCGGTTGAGAAAGATAGAGGACAGTCCAGAAGCAGGTGACGAGAAGTTTTAGGTTAGTCAGTCAGCAGTGAGAGCCACCATGGTCATTCAAACAAGCCACTGCAACCCCCTGTGTCAGTGCAGATTCAGTACAGTGCAAGAGATCGGTGGACTGCAACCAGGGGTATTCCTAACATCAAGTTTCAACCAGTGACAACTAAGCACAGTCCCATGCAAATCATGCAACACCTGACTTGTGGATGCCCAACCCCGATGAATAATCCTTCAGCCTCTAAAAAAGCTAAGTGGAATACTTCCATCAACAAATTTCCTGCCCCCACTGCCCATCTTCAGCAGAGCAGCCTGTATGAGCCCAGTCACTACAGACACTGTAGAAGCAGCTGCCCTCCTACCCTCCGAAAGAGACAGAGTATATGAAAAGGGAATAATCCAGCCTCCCGAGTGGCACATCGGTCTAAGGCACTGCAGTGCGGTGTTACTACAGTCTGGGGTTCGATCCCAGGCTGTGTCATTACCGGCCGTGACCAGGAGTCTCATTGGGCGGCGCACAATTGGCCCAGCGTCGTCCAGGTTAGGGGAGCGTTTGGCCGTGGTGGGCTTTCTTTAGCACTCTAGCGATTCCTTGTGGCGGGCCGGGTGCCTGCAGGCTGACCTCAGTTGAACGGTGTTTCCTCCAACACGTTGGTGCGGCTGGCTTCCAGGTTAAGCGAGCAGCTGTTAAGAAGCACGGTTTGGCGGGTCATGTTTTCGGAGGATGCATGACTCGACCGTTGCCCGTTGGGGGAGTTACAGCGACGAGACAAGATCGTAATCACGAAATTGGGGAGAAAAAGGGGCCAAATAATCCAGATTGCATGATTATGTTGTGCTTTAGCAAAGCATTGTCAGATTTCCTGACAGCCTATGCAAATCATGTGGTGGTAGCCTATCTCAGCACTACACCGCTGTTAAGAGTGCAGGAAAAAGTTGAGACCCACCTAAAACGATGAATTGTCCGTTATCCGCATTATTTATGACACAAACGTGGGATGCTGCAAGGCAGATATGAGAGAGACAGAGTGAAAGGCAACGCTGGCGCTGTAAAGACAGCAAGAAGCCGAGCCGGCGCAGAAGCTGATACCTTCACCATTCTTGTGTGTCCTCATCAGTACACTCTTTAAGAGCAGTGAGAAGACGTATGCCACAGAGGCTGCTGCCCTCCTGCTCACACGCACACAGGTGTCCGAGACGGACACCAGCAGACCTGAACCAAACCAATTCAACTTGATTGAAAATGCACAAAATCACAATGAATGTCAAATGTAAGAAAATGAAAATTGACACAGTCATGCATCAGCAATGACAACAACAACAACAACAACAACAACAACAAAACACTGTGGATGATATGCCTTCAAATGGAATGGGAAGGGAAAACACTCCCAGATACAACACATGCAGTACTGAGCACATACATATTATAGTACTTGGCTCTCACCCGTTTTGTGCTTGCGGCTCTTGTCCCTGGCGTAGACCGTGGAGGGAGGGGACATACAGGAGGCTGTCAGGGCCTGGTAGCTGGTGGCAGAGCAGGCACCAGTGGAGGACGAGGAGTAGGTGCTTAGAGCCTCATGTCTGTCCGAGGGGATAGGGAAGTCCTTACAGAAGCTACCGTTCACCATGGAGGTCTGGGTCTGTACTGAGTTAATGTCTCCATTGGTCCTACACATACTGTGGTCTACCGCCATGGTCCGCTCTGTAACGCACAGACAGATTTGATAATGAAACACAAAATTGGCCTTTTTAAAAGGAATCCATTCAAGACACTGATGTCTCAGGCATGACAAGTAATTGTGATCGATAAGGTCGGAAAAAAAGGGAAAAAAGGAAGACCTTTATCTTCCGAAGCTTCATCCAAACCCCAGAAGCTGCCGACCAGCGTGCGCTCCTGGATGCACGACTCGTCCAGCATGGAGGCGTCACTGGCCATCACGTTGCTGTTGTGCTGCCGGGAGCCATGCTGGCTCTTACGGGGCGTGGTGCTGAGCAGAGACTGGGTGCAGGAGACAGAGTGCTGCTGAGACCTCCTGCTCTTCAACCCCCTGGGAGAGGGAGAAGTGAACAGTCAGATTAGACATGGAAACCATTGGCTGTAATACGCAGGCCCAAATCCATAGAAGGAACCCCAGGGCAGCAGCAGCATCACTTACTTGGACTCTCTGCGACTGGCTCCTCCTGCGCTGAAGGAGGCACTGTGGTACACATTGTGGTTCAGATTAGAGTCTAGGCTGTCGTCGCCATAGAGACCAGTGATAGTGTGCAGACGCAGGCTCCGCCGAGACATCCTGGGAGACTCGAAAACACTGGAGTGATCATGTGCTCCTTCTCAAAGTCCAGGGCTGTTGTTAAGAAGCTGGGAAAACAAGGGTGAAAAGACAGGAATGCATTTAGATTAAAATTCATATAATAAACATTTTATTTTCTAAGCAACAGTACATAATTTGATTGGCAACATCAATGATTCTAATTCTAAAATCATACGTCACACAAAAATACCAAAATACATCCTAGTATTTAACTTCCTCTTCTTCTAGCATGCAGACAAAGCATAGAAGGCGCAATTGTTCCCCAATGGCAGCAAACGTTTTACCGTAATGGCACGGTCACCCTCTGCTAGTAGTGCAAAGCTTAAGTTGAGAGGCTGCGGTTGTTCTATTCCCCTGTAACCACACAGGGCTGGTTTGACAGGAAATGAGCATTGATGCTCCCCCATCACAGTAAAGAACACAGGAAGAGAAATGAGGCCACATGATGGGGCCTTCTCTAAACATGGTGATATTACAGCAAGAGTTGGGGACCTACATCTACTGGCAGCTGCTATAGACACACTTCTCCCATATTCCTTGCCCAGAGTCGGCCCAGATTTCAACAGAGACGAGTTATGCTCAACATAGCCCTGCCAAGAAAAAGCAAAAAAAGCTCACTTTTGCTGCCATCTCTCAAGGAACAATCCCAGCATTCATATTGTTCGCCTTTGAAACCGTTTCTAAATCTGTACACGCGACTGATACCAGAAACGATCATTGGGCTGACTGAAGTCCCTGTTGGGAATAGCACAACGGTAGGACAACGGAACGGTAACTTTCCATATAACAATGCATGGCAGGCTATTACAGCCTGAAACCTAATCTCTATAATAAAACACACAGACACACAGAGCAAACAGGAGTAACCCTGCCTGCTGTCTAAAAATAGGCAAGCGCACAGACAAAGAACATAATGAAAGAGGATGATACATACAGATCCCCCCCGTCACCCAGCTCACCAGAGTCCACCTCTCGTCACCATCGCTCATCCCAGGGAAAAGCAGACAAACATCACAGACACTCACCCAGACACTCACGCGAGACAGGAGATTAGGCAGCTTAACACTACTTAACACTGTATGTAGCCAATGCTTCGTGTTTACTTCCAGTTGCCAGCGATAGACAAGCCTATTAGAGATTCAACTCCCCCTCCCTTATCCACCAATCCATGAATTATGCACTTTGACATGAGTGATGTCAGTCCTTAGGTGCAACTGACTGTACAACAAAAAGGAGGAGACTTGTTAAAAAAAAAAAATTACATATTGGGATGTTCTTTTTGATGATATATTGTATTGCAATATTATTTTTGCACTAGTGGTCTTACCTGCACCAAAACGCCATAATTTTTTCCTCCATAACTTTTTCTAAAATAGAGAGCCAATTTGTTTAACACTTATTTCCATGACTGATCAAAACTCATTCTCATGGTTGCCTCTTGTTGCTCTGCAGCAGACATGGTGAGTAACATGTTTGGAACATGATCGAATCGCAACACACATCGTATCGGCACCTAAGTATCGTATCGTGAGGTCCCTGGCAATTCCCAGTGTCCATATCAGTATCACAGAGTTAATATCGAATATGATTTCATAAACAAAAGGAGAAACTCTCCAGGGCCCTTGCCCATGTAAAAAACCCAACAAATCACCCTGCTCTCCGGTTCTTTCCCTCCAGGTCTTTCTATTCATGTCCTAAATTAAGCCGACAGGATTACAGAGGGCCTTGGCAGAGCCAATTATGTGCTTTCCGCTGCTTTGTCTGTTGCCCCTCCTGCCCCCTGCTAGGGGCGCTCTATGCCCCTCCTGCCCCCTGCTAGGGGCGCTCTATGCCCCTCCCGCCCCCTGCTAGGGGCGCTCTATGCCCCTCCTGCCCCCTGCTAGGGGCGCTCTATGCCCCTCCTGCCCCCTGCTAGGGGCGCTCTATGCCCCTCCTGCCCCCTGCTAGGGGCGCTCTATGCTCCTCCGTGGGGCAGCAGTGAGTCCTCAGCAGTCTCACCCAAATCCCCAGTCTGGGCCAGGGGAGCCAGGCCCAGGACAGCTGCAGTGAGACCAGGCTGATGGGTACAGCAGTCCCTCTACGTCTCGTACTCAGGGGAAAAACGTACAAGACATGTCTGTCACGGTTCTCACCCATCAGCTCCTGCACACACACCAAGTTGGTTTTAGTTCAGACTAGAGGTCTTCTCACATTTACATTTACATTACATTTACATTTAAGTCATTTAGCAGACGCTCTTATCCAGAGCGACTTACAAATTGGTGCATTCACCTTATGACATCCAGTGGAACAGTCGCTTTACAATAGTGCATCTAAATCTTAAAGGGGGGGGGAAGAGGGAATACTTATCCTATCCTAGGTATTCCTTAAAGAGGTGGGGTTTCAGGTGTTCTCGGCTCCAAAGAAGTTGCACGCGGACAGACCCCGGGACAATCAGACCCAGACGGACCCGACGACAACAAGACCTAGACCCGATCCGTACCCTAATGGACCAGTGCCAAAATAATACTAATAAATGCTCCCTGTTCAAGAATAGGTCTTTATATATGTTGGCTAGACCTTCTATAAGTCAATTAATAGGCTATGCAGAGCAGTGGTCAGGTCCATTCGGCTGTAGTTACAGAGACCCAATGACAAACAAACATGACCCCACCCTGAGGGAAAAGTTTTCATTTTGGACCTGGACCCGTGAACACCTCTGAAACAGACATTCAATCATGACATATAAAGGTTACTCGACTCCAAAACATAGTGAGTATGTTTACATGCACACTAATAATAATTTGATATTAAACTGATTATGGCAGTAGTCATGTAAACTTCACTCTGCTTATTAAGGTCAAACTCGAAATAAGCCGTTTAAATCGGAGTTCCAGCGCTAGCGCAAGCCTCCCTCTTCTCCGCCAGCACCCCTCTTCTCCGCGAGTGAAGGGAATTCGGAAAAACTGAAATTATGCATTTTACAAATACTTTTCACATATAGGGTTCCAAAAATAACATAGTGGCTGTGGTAGAACGTATATTTTGATTGGCAATTTCCTTAAAACCAAACTATTATATTTCTGATGATTCACAATATTGATCGTGTGCATGTAACAGTACACTGTGATACAAATAATCAACCGCAGGACTCCGGAAAAACAGAAACTGCTATGTACACAGAATAACTCAATGCCATTATCATTGCCTGACACACTGAATTCTTCCGTTGCTCTATCATTCGCTACATACTTCAGTCTGCCATAATCTAAAAATGGTTTGTTTTGTACAGCAGGATTGTACAAAACAAAGTAATCAGCGATTGGACCAGTATCTATAACCAGTATCAAAAGGCAATGACATTTTCAAAACGTTGCTTTACCCACGTGTGTTCTGGTTCTGGCCCAAACCATCAGTTTCTGGACCCAATCAGACGGTTCGAATGCCTTCTATAAGGGTCCGGGGGGGCGGAGTCAAATTGCGGTGAAGAAACAAAAGAGCGTTCCGCCGGAGCAATGAGTCTGGGTAACCAGGCAACCATTCTTGGTCTATCACAAATTTTAGGGTTCATCGATGGTCCAACTCCCGAAAATGCTAAATAGAGCTTTAGGGCCGATACCAGTATCGCGATACTTGTTAGTATCCTGGCAAGGAAACAAAACACGAAGCAGATTTCACTTATTTTGGAAAGCAGCCCTCATGTTGGAAGAAACATGTCTAATTTATTTTCCAAGCTATAGCGCACAATATTTTTCATATAGCAGTTTGTTTAAAGGACCGAAGAGTTAACCTCATCTCACCACACAGGTCTACATTTATTTCCAAAAGCATGTCTATAATGAAGTATGCCCAACTGTTGTTTGAGAAGCTCGTAAAGCATATGAGGAGGTTGTATCAGGTCTTACTCTTCACATAAGAAAAAGACCAATAAAGAATGAGAAATACAATTACAGAATTCACTGACTAAGAAATAAAACGCAGATTAAATAGAAATGTTGACACCCTTCAACAGTTGAACACGTTGAAGCTTGAATTATAGCATAATAAAAAAACACCTGGTCTGCAGAGATAGCTGCCCTGAAATCCAAACATTGCTGAGCAAGGTAAAAGTGTGGGGAAAATGCTTGCTTAGCAAATTAGGAAAGAGGACCAGGAATGTACCAGCGACCCCATTAAAAACCCCAATGGAATTTCTGAAATTAACTCAGTTTTTAAAACATTTGATCAAACCGTATCAATCTGAAAGTTCAAAGAGAGACAAATTCCTTAATAAGCCCAAATGTACAAATTATAACTGAATCAGAGAAAAATTGTATGATAGGGAAATGTTTCCCTAAGTGAGCTGTTGGAGGCGATAGACTACAAAATGGGAAATCTCCTGGTGATGATTGATTCCCAGTGAAATTTTACAGACACTTTCATCCCAAATCACTAAAGCCTGTTACATACGCTAACAGCAACTCTAGAGAAAAATGTACTTACCCAATCACTGTTTGGCTTCAAATCACCTAACTTTAAAAAAAGATAGATAAGGATGCATTGTCATTGCGGAACCTTCCGCCCAGTATACTTTTTGAATGTGGATTATAAATTAATTGCTAAGGCATTGGCATTTGTCATAGAAGTAGTACACTGAACAAAAATAAAAACAACATGTGGTGTTGGTCCCATGTTTCATGAGCTGAAATAAAATACATTTTTACACAAAGCTTATTTCGCTCAAATTTGTTTACATCCCTGTTAGTGAGCATTTCTCCTTTGCCAATATAATTCATCCATCTGACAGGTGTGGCATATCAAGAAGCAGAATAAACAGCATGATCATTACACAGGTGCACCTTGTGCTAGGGACAAAAGGCCATTAAAATGTGTAATTTTGTCCCAACACAATTCCATAGATGCCTCAAGTTGAGGGAGCGTGCAATTGGCATGCTGACTGCAGGAATGTCCACCAGAGCTGTTGCCAGAGAATTGAATGTTAATTTCGCTACCATAAGCCGCCTCACAACCACAGACCATGTGTAACCACGCCAGCCCAGGACCTCCACAACCAGCTTCTTCACCTGCGGGTCTCATCTGAGACCAGCCACACAGGCAGCTGATGAAACTGGGTTTGCGCAACCAAATAATTTCTGCACAAACTGTCAGAAAGTCTCAGGGAAGCTCACCTTCGTGCTCGTCATCCTCACCAGGGTCTTGAACTGACTGCAGTTCGACGTCGTAACTGACTACAGTGGGCAAATAGTCACCTTCAAATGGCCACTGGCACACTGGAGAAGTAGGTTCTTCACGGATTAATTCCAGTTTCAACTGTACCTGGCAGATAGCATGTAAGGAGTCATGTGGGTGAGCGGTTTGCTGATATCAATGTTGTGAACAGAGTGCCCCATGGTGGGGTTATGGTATGGGCAGGCATAAGCTACTGACAACGAACACAATTGCATTTAATCGATGGCAATTTTAATGCACAAAGATACAGTGACGAGATCCTGAGGCCCATTGTTGTATCATTCATCCGCTGCCATCACCTCATGTTTCAGCATGATAATGCACAGCCCCATGTCGCAAGGATCTGTACACAATTCCTGGAAGCTGAAAATGTCCCTGTTTTTTCAGGGCCTGCATACTCACCCATTGAGCATATTTGGGATGATTTGGATCGACGTGTACGAAAGCATGTTCCAGTTCTGGCCAATATCCAGCAACTTCACACAGCCATTGAAGAGGAGTGGGACAACATTCCACAGGCCACAATCAACAGCCTGATCAACTCTATGCGAAGGAGATGCATGAGGCAAATGGTGGTCACACCAGATTCTGACTGGTTTCCTGATCCACACCCCTACCTTTAAGGTTTATGTGACCAGCAGATGCATATCTGTATTCCCAGTCATATGAAATCCATAGATTAGGGCCCAATGAATTTATTTCATTTGACTGATTTCCTTAAATGAACTCAGTAAAATCATTGAAATTGTAGCATGTTGCATTTATTTTTGTTCAGTGTAATAAAACACTTGATTCACTTAGATCAAACAGGGTTCATAAGGAATAGGATTTTCGTCATATCAGGAACTTGAACTTTCCAAAAGTGGCAGTATCATTGGATGCTGAAAAAGTATTCGATAGAGTGGAATGGGCATATTTGAAAAAACACACATTTGGTCTGGTATTTATTTCCTGGATTGAGCTATTGTATAAATCCCCCAAAGCAGTGTCATAATGTTGTCCTCTTTGAGTACATCGAGCACCATCCCCCGCTCTCTGTTTCTACAACCAAACTGCTGTGGGCAGAGTGAGGTCGTAAATTCCTAAGGAAGACCCTGCCTCATGGACGCACTTTTTTGAGAGTAGTTTTCATGGAGGAAATCCCACCACCGCATAGAACGTGAGGTACGAACAAATTTCATGTTCCAGAGAAAGTGTAAAAGATCGGTGAAGAATCCAGCTAGAAATGGTGCGTTTGGAACAACTTGGGAAGCTCAAGAGAGACGGTGTGGCCACATTACCATAACGCTGTTTATATGATAGCCTCAGATATGAGGTTTACATCTAATTGTTGTATAAGATGAATGAGTGAGGATGATACTGTTTGAATAATGGTGTAAGATTATTGTGGACTGTTTAATGAAGAAAAATACAATTCCCCTTTTGATTTGAACTAAATCAGAGGACTGCCCCTGAGCCAGTTAGGGTCAGACATCCTGGGACAGCCCTCTTCTGCCATTCTGGATAAAACCCCACTTTGAGGAATTATCAGCAGATTTTCTCCAGTAGGAGAGGGACTGAAGGTTGTAGACCATTGCTGAATCTTTTAACCATACCACGTGGTTAAAACTCTTAGACTATCGATACCGACAGAATAAGAATAAGTCTTTGGTACTAATTACTAGTCTGCAGCTAGGAATTTGGCATCATTGAACGAGAAGAACGACAACCGCCGAAACATCCATTCTATAATGAATGTGACTCTGAACAATCCCCTCTAACCACAACCGAGAGAGGGAGAGAAACGGACAATTCTGCAAAATAAATTAACTTTTCACCAGCGATCAAGACGACACACTGAGCGTAAATATATATTGATTGCAATTGTTCCCGAATGAGTGAGCGTTCATGTGTAAGGGATTAGCATTTTAATTGTTATAATTAACTCTGTAGGGACTTGTTAGTCGACCCACCATGTCTAACAAGCTGCCATGCCGGGTCAGCCCACTAGGGCACATTCTATCATTTCATGTAACCATATTTACTGTTTGTTTATGCATTTCTGTGAACTTCTTAGTTAGTAATAAATAAATGATTTAAGACAATTTATGTCTTGGGGCGGCAGGGTAGCCTAGTGGTTAGAGCATTGGACTAGTAACCGAAAGGTTGCAAGTTCAAATCCCCGAGCTGACAAGGTACAAAATCTGTCGTTCTGCCCCTGAACAGGCAGTTAACCCACTGTTCCTAGGCCGTCATTGAAAATAAGAATTTGTTCTTAACTGACTTGCCTAGTAAAATAAAGGTAAAATAAATAAATAAAAAAAAATGGATGGATGACTCATAGTCAAGACTGGGTTCGTGCAGATAGCCAACAATTTACGACGTTTGGAATGAGACTAATGTGAGGTAAAATAAATAAATCATTAATCAGAAGACTATTGATCAGATATGAAAATATCTGAAAGGTTATTATCAGAAATTATAACTTTGTAATCTGAATACTTTCCTTGGTGCCCCCTATTTCCTAGTTAATTACAGTTACACGATTAATTACTTTGATTGCGTTATACTAATTACATGGAATCTTTGATAAAACTATGTCTTCAATTTAATGATAGTAAAGACACGACAGCAGGTAGAAGTACAAATGGACTAATCTCAGCTCCATTTAAATTAAGAGGAACAACACAGGGATGCCCTCTGTCCAGTTATTTATTTTCTTTAGCCACGGAACTCCTAGCATCAATAATCAAACCCATTGCTCAATCCTGGGAATAGAGATTGGTGGATAACAACATGTGATATCATTGTATGCAGATGACATTTTACTGTATTTATCTGAACGAGAACATTATGTCAGCATTTATTTTGCAACTGTTGGACACGTATGGTACTGTGTCAGGATTAAAAGTATATTGGGAGAAAATTAGAAAGTGGGAATTATTTAAGTTCACTTTTCAAACTTGGAAAGTAGATTTCTGTGGAAATGGACAAAGGCACATGCCATGGGTGTTTTGATACCAAACAATTTGGAGGAGGCCTACTCTCATTTATTAGATAAGATTCAATCCGATGTTCAGAGATGGAGAACTCTTCCCATTTCTATGTTAGGTAGGGTGAACATAATCCAAATTAATATATTACAATAGTTGCTGCATTTATTCCAAGCCTTACCAGTTCCAGTTCCATCCAACTTCTGTTAGAAAATAAAATAGCCTACTCTCCAATTTTATTTGGAATGGTAAGAACAAGAGCCAAATTTAATGTTTTACACTTACCTAAAAGCGGGAGGTCTTGGACTGCCTCCTATGAAAATGTATTACTGGGCCACACAACTGTCTTCACTTAAACTATGACTATCCTGGTGCTTGTAGGAGTATTGAAGCCATAAATGTAATACCCCATGAAATAATATATATATCACTACTTTGGGTTGGTCCATGGCATAAAAGAAAAAATACAACCCAATGATTTTCATTCAAACTTGGGAAAATGTACATAAATTCATGAAACGGAACAAACCCATAGCGCCGGGCATTACTTTTTGGAACAGCCCAACATTATCTCCAGCATTTAAAGACAAATATCTTTAAGTCCTATTCCCTAAGTGGCATCATACATTTTGAGCATATGTAATATAATGGCTCCCTTTCATTAAATAAATTACAAGAAAACGTGGGTATCTAAGAGCAATTTCTTTAAAAATTCTTACAACTAAAGAAATCTTGAAAAATATACAAAAAGAAGCTGTAACGCCAAAGTTGACTGCAAAGTTAGTGCATTCGTAAAATATTCAGACCCCTTGGCTTTTTCCATATTTTGTTACGTTGCAGCCTTATTCTAAAATGGATTCAATTGCCCCCCCCCCCTCAATTTACACACAATACCCGATAATGACAAAGCAAAAACAGGTTTAGACATTTTTGCAAATGTATTAAAAATAATGAAATATACACTGCTCAAAAAAAGAAAGGGTACACTTAAATAACACAACCTAGATCTGAATTAATGAAATATTATTATTAAATACTTTTTTCTTTACATAGTTGAATGTGCTGACAACAAAATCACACAAAAATTATCAATGGAAATCAAATTTATCAAATCATGGAGGTCTGGATTTGGAGTCACACTCAAAATTAAAGTGGAAAACCACACTACAGGCTGATCCAACTTTGATGTAATGTCCTTAAAACAAGTCAAAATGAGGCTCAGTAGTGTGTGTGGCCTCCACGTGCCTGTATGACCTCCCTACAATGCCTGGGCATGCTCCTGATGAGGTGGTGGATGGTCTCCTGAGGGATCTCCTCCCAGACCTGGACTAAAGCATCCGCCAACTCCTGGACAGTCTGTGGTGCAACGTGGCATTGGTGGATGGAGCAAGAATTGATGTCCCAGATGTGCTCAATTGGATTCAGGTCTGAGGAACGGGCGGGCCAGTCCATAGCATCAATGCCTTCCTCTTGCAGGAACTGCTGACACACTCCAGCCACATGAGGTCTAGCATTGTCTTGCATTAGTAGGAACCCAGGGCCAACCGCAACAGCATATGGTCTCACAAGAGGTCTGAGAATCTCATCTCGGTACCTAATGGCTGTCAGGCCAGTAGCGAATTTGCCAATCTTGGTGTTCTCTGGCAAATGCCAAACGTCCTGCATGGTGTTGGACTGTAAACACAACCCCCACCTGTGGACGTCGGGCCCTCATACCACCCTCATGGAGTCTGTTTCTGACCATTTGAGCAGACACATGCACATTTGTGGCCTGCTGGAGGTCATTTTGCAGGGCTCTGGCAGTGCTCCTCCTGCTCCTCCTTGCACAAAGGCGGAGGTAGCGGTCCTGCTGCTGGGTTGTTGCCCTCCTACGGCCTCCTCCACGTCTCCTGATGTACTGGCCTGTCTCCTGGTAGCGCCTCCATGCTCTGGACACTTCGCTGGCAGACACAGCAAACCTTCTTGCCACAGCTCGCATTGATGTTCCATCTTGGATGAGCTGCACTACCTGAGCCACTTGTGTGGGTTGTAGACTCTGTCTCATGCTTCCACTAGAGTGAAAGCACCGCCAGCATTCAAAAGTGACCAAAACATCAGCCAGGAAGCATAGGAACTGAGAAGTGGTCTGTGGTCACCACCTGCAGAACTACTCCTTTATTGGGGGTGTCTTGCTAATTGCCTATAATTTCCACCTGTTGTCTATTCCATTTGCACAACAGCATGTGAAATGTATTGTCAATCAGTGTTGCTTCCTAAGTGGACAGTTTGATTTCACAGAAGTGTGATTGACTTGGAGTTTCATTGTGTTGTTTAAGTGTGCCCTTTATTTGTTTGAGCAGTGTATTTACATACTTATTTATGTAAGTATTCTGACCCTTTACTCAGTCATTTGTTGAAGCACCTTTGATTATAGCCATGAGTCCGCTTGGGTATGACGCTACACACTTGGCACACCTGTATTTGGGGAGTTTCTCCTATTCTTCTCTGCAGATCCTCTCAAGCTCTGTCAGGTTGGATGGGGAGCGTCGCTGCAGCCATTTTCAGGTCTCTCCAGAGATGTTAGATCGCGTTCAAGTCCAGGTTCTCACTGGACCACTCAAGGACATTCAGAGACTGGTCCCGAAGCCACTCCTACGTTGTCTTGGCTGTGTGCTTAGGGCATTGTCCTGTTAGAAGGTGAACCTTCACCCCAGTCTGAGGTCCTGAGCGCTCTGCAGCAGGTTTTCATCAAGGATCTCTCTGTACTTTGCTCCATTCATCTTTGCCTCGATCCCAATTAGTCTCCCAGTCCCTGCTGCTGAAAAACATCCCCACAGTATGATGCTACCACCATCATGCTTCCCCGTAGGGATGGTGCCAGGTTTCCTCAAGACGTGACGCTTGGCATTCAGGCCAAGGAGTTCAATTTTGGTTTCATCAGACCAGGGAATCTTGTTTCTCATGGTCTGAGAGTCCTTTAAGTGGAGCTTCCGAGTGGCGCAGCAGTCTAAGGCACTGCATCTCAGTGCTAGAGGCATCTCAGTGCTAGAGGTCGTGATCGGGAGTCCCATAGGGCGGCGCACAATTGGCCCAGCGTCGTCCAGTTTAGGGGAGGGTTTGGCCTTCATTGTAAAATATGAATTTGTTCTTAATTAACTGACTTGCCTAGTTAATTAAAGGTTAAAACTCCAAGCGGGCTGTCATGCGCCTTTTACTGAGGAGTGGCTTCCGTCTGGCCACTCTACCATAAAGGCCTGATTGTTGGAGTGCTGCAGAGATGGTTTTCCTTCTGGAAGGTTCTCCCATCTCCACAGACGAACTCTGGAGCTCTGTCAGAGTGACCATTGGGTTCTTGGTCACCTCCCTAACCAAGGCCCTTCTCCCCCGATTGCTCAGTTTGACCAGGCAGCCAGCTCTAGGAAGAGTCTTGGTGGTTCCAAACTTCTTCCACTGCGTTCTTGGGGACCTTCAATGCCACAGAAATGTTTTGATACCCTTCCCCAAGCCTGTGCCTAAACACAATCCTGTCTCCGAGCTCTACGGACAATTCCGTCAAACTCATGACTTCGTTTTTGCTGTTCCATGCACTGTCAACTGTGGGACCTTATATAGACATGTGTGTGCCTTTTCAAATCATGTCCAATCAATAGAATTTACCACAGGTGGACTCCAATCAAGTTGTAGAAACATCTCAAGGATGATCAATGGAAACATGACACACCTGAGCTCAATTTCGAGTCTCATAGCAAAGGGTCTGAATACTTATAAAAAATGTAATAAAAACATTTACATAAATTTGCAAAAATGTATAACCTGTTTTCACTTTGTTATTATGGGGTATTGTGTGTAGATTGAGTAAAACAAATATTTTCATCAATTTTAGAATAAGGCTTTAATGTAACAAAATGTGAAAAGGGGAAAGTGTCTCTATATTTTTCGAATGCACTGTAAATCATTTCAAATTCCTTATATTAAGCAAATGTGCACTATTGTCTTGTTTTATTTACAGAGTCACAGGCACACTCCAACACTGATTTACAGACAAAGCATGTGTTTAGTGAGTCTGCCAGATCAGAGGAGGTAGGGATGTTCTCTTGATAAGTGTGTGAATTGGAACATTTTCTGGTTCTTCTAAGCATAAAACATGTAACGAGTACTTTTGGGTGTCAGGAAAAATGTATAGAGTAAAAAGTACATTATTTTCTTTAGGAATGTAGTGAAGTAAAAGTAAAAATTGTCAAAAATATAAATAGTAATGTAAAGTACAGATACCCCAAGAAACGACTTTGAAATCATTTTTACTTTAGTACTTTACACCACTGCTGCAAAGTAGGCTTACCTGGCAGAAGTATATCATGAGTAAGTATATAATTTGTATCTATTACTTGTAATTTGCAAACTTTGCCATAAAATGAGCAGCAGCTGTACAGACAGAAAACCATTGCTAGACCGGCAAAGACAGCACATTCAGCAGTTACTAGACTCGCAATTAAAAGGGCCAGATGCACAATTAGAAGGGAATTATAACCATTGACTTGGACTCAAAACATCCAATTGCATTGTTTCTCTATGAACAATGCAATTGAGAGTGATTTAAAAAACTAAAACCAGTTAAAATAAAACTGAGAAAACAATTTACGGGAGAAAAAAATAAAATAATTTTGGGCCCCCTTAGAGCTGTTTTTTAACCATCATTTTACCAGATATATTGGCAGAAAACAGTGCACTATTTTCACTTGTACACCAAGGACTGGTGGAATAGTTGCAGGGGATAAAAGAGAAGAATGCCTATTTGAAAGACAGAAAAACAATGTAGCTCCCGACATGTTTCACCCCCCCCCCCCAAGTAGCTCTCATGCTAGAAAAGGTTGGAGAACACTGGCCTAAAACTACCCAATCTAAATATTATCTATCCCTCAGGATTGGAAGTGGCCACAACAGTTATAAACTGTTAAAATTCCAGTCATTAAAAATATTAATTCCAAAATGTCTAACCCCCAACAAAGTGGGAGAAATAGCTACTAGGTGTTGCTTGTTCTTTCCTCCAGAATTTACAACTCATGTAGCAACACACAACCAAGCATATTTGGTAAATTGTGAAGGAAGAATGTCAAATGTCACTTCAGTAGCTTTTTCAAACTTGAACCAATCAGTGAGGGAGTTCGATTAAGCTGAACCGCGGTGCACCAGTCTATGGGCAAAAGTGTATCATCTCCCTTCTCAAATCGAAATCAAATGTGACTTGTCGCATGCTTCGTAAACAACAGGTGTAGGCAAACAGTGAAATCCTTACTAACATGTTATTTTCCAAAAATGTAGAGTGAAAGAAAACAGTGACAAGGAATAAATACACAGTGAATAACTAAAAACAGTGACTGATGAACAGTAAATAATGAAGTTATCTGCGAGGTCAGCCATGTTGTCAAGGCTGAATGGTGCATCATTCGGAAACATACACCTCTTTTCCATATAACATATGAATTTCAGACTCGTCTTCATTTAGGGAGACAGTTAAATCGTTGATATGAAAATAAACTCATTATTCCACGTTCTTAGCCTACATCACCACAGTTGCGTTCAGTTCGCGTAAACGTTTGCTATGTTGCAAAATGGTTAGTACTGAACGACGTTTCATCAAAACGTCATTGTACGTTTTTGAAGTGACTACGTTTGCTCTCGTTTTGTGGGTGTGGCTTGAAGCAATGCTTGGCCATAAAAGGGAAGTGGCCATACTGCCAGGGTTAATTAACCAAGCCAACCCCTCCCAGTGTTTCAACTGGTCATTTAGGACAGCACAGTTTCCGTTCAATTGAACTATCCAGAACGAAAAACTTACTCAACGCCGCCCTGGCCTATACCCGGAAAGCAGCCCGGTTCAAAAACGAATGCAATCACTTTTCACCCGATACAATCTCCTACACAGTGACACCCCGGGACAGATAATCGAATCCCCTCAATCAGCGCAATGTTCAAGGGAGGCTGAGACCCAACACCAAATAGTAATTTGCGTTGGGCGGGATTACGCGAAAAATGAACTGTCAAACAACAGTATCTCTACTTGCACACTCATCTTCTGCACAGCTATCACTCCAATGTTTAATTGCTATATTGTAATTATTTCGCCACTATGTCCTATTTATTGCCTTTACCCTACCTCATTTGCACACTGTATAAAGACTTCCATGTGTTATTCCATGTGTAACTCTGTTGTTGTTTGTGTCGCACTGCTTCGCTTTATCTTGGCCAGGTCGCAGTTGTAAATGAGAACTTGTTCTCAACTAGCCTACCTGGTTAATGAATATGTATATATACATTGTCTGACTGTCTGGATGTTTCCACTTACCTGGCTGGGCTGATGGGACAGGTGATGCGCAGTGATTTATCAGAACAGTAGCATTTCTCCGTCCTATACCAAGCGTGAAGGTGTACATTAGCTACTGACGTTAGTTTGACAAAGATGCTTGATAAACTCTCAAAATAAAACTAATCTCTGAATCCTTACAAACCAAAGTAACGTTTCATTTACACGTGAGTCTCAATATAACCCTTAAAAATATCTCACAAGAGTAAGGTTATCGACATTTCTCTAATCTCTACTATTTCGCGGACCACGGTGTCCGTGACTCAACCACATCAATTATATTCTGATGTTTTATGAAGGCGGGAAATAAACTTCACAGGTGCTTTATCGCCACTGGACTGGAGTAAAACAGGGTACTTTTGTTTTCTTATCTAGACGAACAACAGTTTTTTTTATGTTATTTGAATAATCTAAAATGACTGCTGTGCATTTTTCACTACATTGAATAAGAAATAGAGAATGGTTGTGGTTTGGCCACTTTGGTTTTGAAGTACATTTCGTGAATCGGAAATCAAATACCGTTAGAATTGGCCTGAGTAATGTAGTAGCGAATAACTGCTGTTGTCAAAGCTGTACGTTTATAAGCTAGCATAGGCTAGGCTGGCAGCCGGTTGAAAAGATGGCGGAACTGGAAGTTGATGTGGTGCGTAAATATAATGGCGGGGAATCAAGGAGAATTGGAATATGGGAAACGTAGAAAAGTAGCATACAGTGATGGAAATGCCCCTTCTTATCTTGTAGGAGTAGGAGTTTGTAGGAGTTTGAGGAGGCGGGCTTGCTTTGACATTTCGCTCTTTTGGATCAGAAGGATCTCAAGGTGGTAAATTCTGGCGTTTCGTGGGAAGTCGATGCTGCAGAGATTTAAAATATTCCTGGAGTGATTGATGCTTGTCGGATGAATCGTGGGGTGAAAGAAGAAAAAGTTATCTGTTCTTTTGTTTTTTGATATGGTCTCTCCTTACTCCAGTGCAGTTGGGATATATAAACTACAAAATCAGAGCATTGGTTCCAAGACTAATGCAGTGTGACCACTGTAAAACTTTTGGACATGTTTCAAGAGTTTGCAGAAGGGAGAAGCCGAGATGTCCAAGTTGTGGAAAAGATCATATCATGTGTTTTGAAAATGTGACATGTTGTAATTGCGGAGGGAACCATGAAGCCACATCTTTGGAATTCCCCACAAGGGTGAAAGAATGAGAGGTGGCCACAAAGTCAGGGCTGTCCAGAGTTTTTCATTTGCAGCAGCTGTTATAAGGGTTGAGAGTTTGAGTGGGCTTGAGGATCTCCTAAGCATCGAGCCTGCTTTCAGTGAGTTCCAGGAGACCCTCTTCAGCCAAGCCTAGGTGGGCCTGGAGCGCGGTGTCCAGTCCAAGGAGGTCAATGAGAAACCGGACACAGGCATCTTACTGTTTCTCGCACGGCCGTCTCCACACTTCCTGCACAGAAGTGCATAGAGTGGCTTATACATAGCCCCCCCATGGATAACTTGTCAGAGGGGTTGTTTTTAGTACTTCCGAGAACTGAAGTTGTCTCACTGCTATGAAAGCTTAATGTAAACTGAAAATAGCTTGACATTTTGTCTACTGGTATTTCTTTTCTGTAGCCCTCACAGATTCCACATCCACCTGTATAATGGGGAGAGCCTGCTTTCCTGTGTGTTGCCCTTATTACGAGACTATGGTGTATGTAAGTCATTCAGTTAAAGGACCCCACTAACCCATTGAAATTGGCTGGAGGGGCTTCAGGTAATTGTTATGTGATTTATAAACATAACTATTGGAAGTTGACAGATTTATTATTTTTCATTGCATGATCAGCATGTCATCAATGGTCCTGTATGGCTCCGTTGATAGAGCATGACGCTTGCAACGTCAGGATTATGGGCTCGGTACCCTGGACCACCCAAACGTAAAATGTATGCACTTATGACTATGTCCCTGTGGATAAAAGCGTCTGCTAAATGGCATATAATATATTATCAATGATCAATATATTTAGATTTCCTGACAGAAACCAGGAGTTCCCTTTGGCCAGAGGAACCCTAATCACTGACTGTTACAAAGACTTGGGCTTCATGGTTTTCATCTACACCCTGGTCACTAAGTCAATTAAGGTAAACCCAATACACTGCTTTACGTCTCCATGTTTCCTCAAGTATCAAGCACAGCCTCATCTTGACCTGTTAGTCATTTCTGCAGGCATCTTCAGAAAATTCTGGAAACTGCCCAACTTCGAGTGTTTTTCTCTTTCCATGCGTCCACTATTAGTACCGGTTCGTTAACACTTCTTATTGAAGTTAAAAAATGTAACCATAAGAGGTTGTTAACAGGTTAAAACTGTTCAACTCGTACTGACCCTTTCCTTTGTGTCCTTGACAGACTACAAGGCTTCCACCTACATGAAAGTGTGCCAGCTCGTTGTGAAGGTGGTCGATGAAGTCCCAGCTGGTGGACACCCTGGCCCTGCAGATCAGCAAGTCACGGCAAGGAGCCCGTGCTGCCCAAAGTGGGCCTGGGCTGCCTCATCGTCCTCCTGCAGAACCAAAATGAGGGCATTGTTGGCCTAAAGTGAGTGAAGAAGAGGCATTGAAAGAATTTTACTCTGAGACTATTTCATCACTTTGTCATCTTAGGCCCTATATTGTCAGAATTTTTGTGTTGCTTCATTGGCGCTCTTTGTTGTCTTTGTGCTCTTTAGAACCTCTAGCCAGATGTGTGCTGTGACTCCTTTGGTCCCCACCCTCCAGGCCACGGCATCATGCCTTTACTCTGCTGCCTGGTTCACGCCGTTGTCTCCTCCAGCACTGGTGAGTAGAGGGTTGTGCGGTATCCAGATGTTCATACCTTCATACAGTTTTTTTTGTACCATACCGGGGTATACAGTATTACCAAATGTGCACACAAGGGGCGCTATAAAAAAAACTGAGGCAACAGGGATCTTGATCCAAGAGGGGATTGAATGTCTCTGCTCTAACCAAGAAGATTGATCTTGAAATCTAGCCACTTAGCTAGCAAGTTAGCAAACCAAATGCATAACCGAAGCCTGCACTGGATATAATTTATTTGACACATTTCAGATTTCTTATAGTTGTACTTAACTTATAGTTATAAACAGGGGTGTAGCATGTAGCCCTCGCTAGGCGGAGGTGCCCCCAACCCAAAACATTTAAAATACTTAATTATTTTTACGGTATTAAAAAATAATTCTGTTGGTATTTCTAAATACCCCGGTATAAACTCTATATTGCCTAAGCCTAGTGAAGAGCAGTGCTATACCTGCATCTGACTAACTGTAGGATCAGTTCACCCTCCTCAAAGCCATTATGTGTTTCTTCCTTTTTCTTACCCTCTGCTGTCTTTTGGCTGCAGATCCTCAGGGACTCGACACCCCCCTCCTGTTGAGCCTGAAGCACCCGCTCCCCTCCCTGAGGCACACGGCTGTGGAACAGCTATTGGGAATTGTCACCTCGGGACAGGAGGGCTTTGACCGGGCCTTCCTATAGGAGGCTCTGTTGGAGCGCATGAAAGAGGACGGCCCGAGGTGGTGGCTGCAACATTGAAGGCTCTGGAGGTGAGTGGCTGGAACATTAGACTTTCAGGTACGTTTATATTGGAATCTACTAGGATTAAACCAAACTCATCCTATTTATCCTCCTCAGCTCTTTCTTGATCCAGAGGACACTGTTTCATGTCTACTCACTGCTGCCATGCGTAGACCTCTCAAAGGCTGGGAACTGGTTAGTACTCTTCTCACCTTTTGAAATGTACATCAATCCCCAGGTATCTCCGTAACCATAGTATGATAGTGAATGGGTTCTATGTGCTTCCTCATAGGTGTCCACAGTCGGAGGCAGTGAGGGTTCTGGAGGAACCCAGACTGGTTGATGGGATCTCTGACCTGAGGGCCCGTGTCGTCAGGATCTATTGCCCTTCCTTGTGGTCATCTCGGCCCTGCCGGACTCCCCAGACCTCCAGATGGCCACTTGTGTGGCCCAGTCTCCACCCTCTTACACCAGCACCACCGCACTCAGGGCTGGGCCCATGGTAAACACATAAGACCATGGAGTTTTACAATATAGGTCATTTTTTTGTCTTTGATGACACTTGGCAATTGCTTACTGAGAATGCTATGGAGGATACTTTTGTAAACAGAGGGATCAGGTATACTCGAAACTCGCTGCCACTAATATAAAGTTCTGCTTGTTAGGATTATTGACTTCCAGACAGTAAGGTTGTCTGTGTACTAACTACATCCTATATCTGCTCTCAGCACTCAAGGACGTGATGGAGAGGATTTCTCAGCCAACCAGCATCTCAACACTGACCAAGAACCTGTCTAACATGGACCCCTTCTCCAAACGCAATGCTATGAGTGATTAGTGAACATTTGTTGGCGTATCCAAAGTACCATTTGAAACAAACCTGCCTTTCTTTCCTGAAACTGATATGATGATTTTTGGATCTCTGCGGCCTAGCTCAGGTAATATCCCTTTTTGCGGCTCGAAATTTGGATTAACATGCTGGTTTCAAGAGGAAATTGTCATAAGTAACACAACTCACCCTTGACCTCATTTGCATGTCTTCTAGCTGGTTGAAGCTGGCTGGTGTGGTAGTGGTCCAGTGGGGCAGCCTGTGGGAGAGGACAGTGTTCATGGTGCCGAGCCAGACCTTACTGCAGGGCCTAGGGGACGTGAGTGGGACCCAGCATCTCCACACCGCCCAGTGTGTCTACTCCCTGCTGGAGCCTTCAATGCTGGAACTTACCCAGAAAGATATGCCTCAGGTGAGTGGGGGTGGCAGTTTGTACAACTACATAAATCAGAGGTTTCCTTTTGGGATATTTACGTTACGTCTTTCTACGATTTTCATCCTCCAATTCCTTAACCCATTGTATGCTTTTCTGTACTGTTGAAATTGGTCTGAAATGGTTTACCGTCTTTTCCTCTTGTGTCGCCTGCAGCAGGAGGATATTCCTGGATGAGTACCTGTAGTACCTGTAGAGGGCAGGGCAGAGAGACAGCGTATGGTGCTGCTGGTGTCACTGCTTAGAGAACTCTTATCCAGTCTCAAGTGCCACGACGCTTCCTTCAAAAATGTTCCTTTTTCGAAAGCAATTGGCTGCATATTGTTTTTCATCATGTTCAAGTAAAGGCCTGGATATCACCAGTTACTTTAGCCACTTGGTCACACACTGAGTAAGAAGGAAGGAGGCTGACAGGCGGCTTGCTTCCTGTCTGGATTTCCTGTCAAGTGAGACATGGTGGAACCCAGAGAAACTGGACACCAACACGTGCTGCTACCGCCGACTGCTGTGTCGTTGTGTTTGATGTCATCGTCACTGGGGCACGCCAGGGGCCCATTGCAGCCAGCTTCAGGGCCCTGATGACGCTACTTTTCTAGGTACTGAAACTTGATATGTTAGACAATGGATTTCAGTGCAGACGGATGCTTCACTCAACTCATTGGCGCATAGCATCATTCGAAGGATAGTCCATCGTTCCTCTAGGTATGCTACAATATAACAATGATGATAATCAATGTAAGGTACAGTGTGTTTGGAAGTAGGCGAAACAAAGCAATCTCCTGTTTTTTTACGATCAACTGTCTCCCTTTGTCCACATTATTCCATTCCTCAACCCCCCTCCATTAGTCCCAGGTCCACCTCAGTGATCCCCTTGAGCTCTTCAAGTTCCTGTGACTGGTGTGAGGCTACGGCAGTAACCTAGGAGACCAGCTGGACTGTAAGATCAATGCCATCCTGCAGACCCAGGCCCTCTGTGGGCAGCGCCCTCCTCAGCGCCCAGCCAGGGAAGTCCCTCACACTGCTGGCATCGGGCTCATCACCAGGTAGCCTTATTGGTGTAATCTATATTTTAACCAGACATGGATCATTTTATTGTATTTCATGTATAGAGTTTGGCACAGTCTGAAAATGACCTGGCGTTTATCAGCGGTCTCTGGTGAGAGAACTGTCTACAGTATTGTGGTACGTTAAGCTTATTGCCTGCTCTGTTTGTGACGTAATAAAACTCACAGACAAGACAAGTGTCTGTAGTATTACTGGTGTATCAGTAACAAAGTTGTAAATGTTTCTTCCCTCCATAGTGGTGCTCTCCCTGCTGGCCTGTCTGAGCTCCTCTGTCTGTGAGGTGAGGAGGGCAGCCACAGCCACCCTACAGACCCTGGCCCAGGTGGGCAGCTCTCCCTTTCACCCCACCATCGACAGGCGGGTGAGGGTGAGACACACACACACACACGTGAATACTTCATTTGTATTCTCAATTAAGCATTGTTGGTACAAAGTATCAAAATAAATCCTAAACACACACCTATTTCTTCTTCTATTCACATTAAATGTTATTATAAACACTCTTTCCAAATCGATGTGTTTCTGTAGGCCATGAGGAAGTTCTGTGAGGAGGCTGTAACAGGGACAGGCAAGGCCCGGGACAAGACCTGCTAGTGGGGTTGGAGGAGCTGCCGCTCAGTGGTCAGGTGGCCAGCTGCCCTGCCTACACCTCCAAAACCATACTGAGGGCTCTGGGAGAGGTGAGTGGACAGGGAGTGACAACAGACATTTAAGAAGTCCTTGCTGGAATGTGAAAGATTGAAATAACTCTGGAGGGCTCTTTATATGGGAGCTCTCATCTGGGTGTTGGAGGTTTTTGTAAAGCCATATATTTTATATTCCTGTCTCCTTTTCTCCTCATTCTGTGCCGCAGCCGGAGCCTGCTGGGGCAGAGCGGGCCGGGGGAAACCCACCATTTCGAAAGGACAAAGGCCCTGCTCATGCAGCTGGTCCCGGGGAAGTACAATGAACAGGCAGCCCCCCACCTGATTAAGGACCAGGCTTGCATGGAGCTCTTTATTGAGGCCCTGGGCACGGTGTCTAAACCCTACCCTGATATCCCCTGCTTCCAGATCATCGCCCTATAACAGGTACTGTAGCAGCATACTCTGTGATGCAATGGCTGCATGCTACTTATTTCCAATATTGTAGGCACAAAACAGAAAAATGTAATAAAACGTTCAGAAAATTCTCCAATGACAACCCTCTTTAAAAAAAATAATAATAATAATCTGTTTCAAAATGTTTTCTCCCATTTGCTCATACTGAACATGACCCTGTTGTTGTCACATCACCAAGGCATTCTACTCAGCCCTGTGAGATGAGAAGGTCCAGCAGAGACTCCTGGGGGTTTGACCCAGCAGGAGGGCTGTCTGTGCCCAGACCGTTGTCCGTGTCTTCAAACGGGTGAGGAGGAGCCTTTGCATACTGCATCTACTAGCACCACACTAGATGCTAATGCTATCCTCTCACTATAGAGTGCTGTGGACGGCATGCTAGTGGCTAACGAGTTAGACCCGCAGGCGCAAGATGCTGCAGAGGGGAGGAACATCTACTCTAACTGGGCCTACAATAAGACCTAGCTAGATGCAATCACCTCAATGGTTGCAATGCAATTTGACTTGAGTCACTGTGTTTCTGTGCCTTTTTACATAGGAAGGCCAGGACACTTCTCAGGCAGTGCCAGAAGAGGGTGCTGTGTCCTGGGAGAGGGTGACTCTCATCCTAGAGCTGCTGCAGCACAAGAAGAAGTTGCAGAGGCCTCAGATGCTAGTTCCCGCTCTCTCCAGCCTCCTCTCGTAGGTACAACCAGCAACGCTGTCTCTCAGTGCCTTGGCCTTAGCTAGGCCAGCCATGTATCCACTTACCGACATTGGCATACTATTTAGAATACTACAATGGATGTTGGGACATAGACCAAGTGATGTTCCTCTCTGGCCACCCAGGTGCCTGGAGACTTCAACCGTGGAGCAAGACAACCTAGAGTACGCCCAAGCATGTAGGCCATGTCTGTTCAACGTCTACCAGAAGCTCTCCCCCGACAGAGGACCCGTCAGCAAAGGTGAGGAGACGGAGAGACCTTGCTTTAGCCCAGGTGCACCCCCGAAGCTTTTAGGGGGGGTGTGTGTGTGACTGACTATGTTTGTCCTCCACACACAGATGTGCTGGATGAGTTCAACGTGGAGCATTTCTCAGCCATCACGGAACCATTTCTCAGCCATCACGGAACCATTTCTCAGCTATTAGATAGCTTATTTCAGTCGAAAGTGTGCTCCCAATGACCTCTTCACTCCGCCCCATCCTTTTCCAGGAGAAAGTCCTGCACTTAAGGCCATCTTCACATTCATGGGCACCAACATCACGTGTCTGGACGACGCCTAAAGCTTTCAGGTCATCAACAACACCACTAGGTCAACCAACTAGTGGTTGGTGACGTTGGATAGCTACGACCTGTCCCATTGTCTCACTTCCACTCATCATCTAATAAGCTATGGATGTTAATTATATGGAGTTTTGGTTAGCATGAAACAGTGCATTTGGAAAATATTCAGACCCCTTGACTTTTTCCGGCATTTTTTTAACGTTACAGCCTTATACTAAAATGTATTTAAATAAAATGTTCTCATCAATCGACACACAATACCCCATAATGACAAAGTGAAAACAGGTTTTTAGACATTTTTTTTTCTTCTAATTTATCAAAAATAAAACACCTTATTTACCTTAGTATTCAGACCCCTTGCTATGAGACTTGAGCTCAGGTACATCCTGTTTCCATTGGTCATCCTTAAAATGTTTCTACAACTTGATTGGAGTCCTCCTGATTTGGAAAGGCACATACCTGTCTATATACGGTCCCACACAGTTGACAGTGCATGTCAGAGCAAAAACCAAGACATGAGGTCGAAGTAATTGTCCGTAGATCATATATCTCAGACTGGCCAATAAAAATAAAAGATTAAGATGGGCAAAAGAACAGACACTGGACAGAGGAACTCTGCCTAGAAGGCCTACATCCCGGAGTCTCCTCTTCACTGTTGACGTTGAGACTAGTGTTTTGCGGGTACTATTTTAATGACGCTGCCAGTTGAGGACTTGTGAGGTGTCTGTTTCTCAAACTAGACACTCTAGTGTACTTGTCCTCTTGCCCAGTTGTGCACTGGGGCCTCCCAATCCTCTTTCTATTCTGGTTTGAGCCAGTTTGCGCTGTTCTGTGAAGGGAGAAGTACACCGCGTTGTACGAGATCTTCAGTTTCTTGGCAATTTCTCACATGGAATAGCCTTCATTTCTCAGAATAAGAATAGACTGACGAGTTTCAGAAGAAAGTTATTTGTTTCTGGCCATTTTGAGCCTGTAATCGAACCCACAAACGTGGATGCTCCAGATACTCAACTCGTCTAAAGGACAGTTTTATTGCTTTAATTAGAACAACAGTTTTCAGCTGTGCTAACATAATTGCAGAAGGGTTTTCTAATGATCAATTGTCCTTTTTAAAATGATAAACTTGGATTAGCTAACACGTGTCATTGGAACACAGGAGTGATGGTTGCTGATAATCGGCCTCTGTACGCCTATGTAGATATTCCATTAAAAATCAGCCTTTTCCAGCTACAATCGTCATTTACAGCATTAACAATGTCTACACTATATTTCTGATCAATTTGATGTTATTTTAATGGTCAAAAAATTTGCTTTAAAAAAAAACAAGGCCATTTCTAAGTGACCCCAAACTTTTGAAGGTGTATGTGTGTATAAATGAAGACGGTGGCCAGCACTCTGAAGGCCCTCGCTATCCCACAACTACCCAGGTACACAGACTACATTTCTGTGTTTACAGTAGATACAGGCAGCACAGTTCAGACCAGTGCATTTGGCAGCTCAATCACTCATATTTCCTATTTTCCTACAAACACTTGAATAGAACTTGTCAGGTTGTCCCCAAAATATTGACACACAATACACCGTAGGTATACTAGTCACTGTTGGTGACCGTAGTCTCCTTCCCCTCCTCCTGTTTTGTCAGGCTGATGCCGGCAGTGCTGCAGACTCTAGACATCACCTCTTTCCTCTCTACTAATGAGATCTACATGCTGAGTGCCGTCACAGCCCTGCAACACGTTACTGAGACCCTGCCTCACTTCATCACCCGGGACAATAGGACACCGCTACAGGTAACGTCTACTATCCCAGAACACAAACATCCTTCTGTTTTTGTTTTTTTACATAATACATCTAATGGAACGTGTTATACTGAAATTATGTGCTGGTGTAACAGCGTAATGTGACTTGACTGAGGCGGCTGGCAGAGAAGGCCGCCACCACCACCCCACATCTGGCCGTGTGACTGGCCTCCCTCAGGACCACCGTGGCCACCAAGGTTCCCTCCCAGGATCCTGCTGTCACCCCTCGAAAAAGTACTAGAATAAGATGGACTCCAAACAGGTATGTGGTGCCTAACCTGCAGTAGCCTGTGTGATATGTATAAGGATGGAGTAAATACAAAATGGATAACATGTTCACACTGTGTGGTCATGTACGGTATTGATTTGGTACAATTATGAGTGTTTCATTTTCACACAGCCAGCTTGATCCCCTGATGGGCATCTTGAAAGAGCGCATTGGTCACATGGAGAAGGATCAGCTGACCTCCCACCAATCAGAGCTCACGTACTTCTTGATTTCTTTGGACTTCCGGGCCCAACACTGCCAGGTCTGGTTCTGTCCCATGAATTGATGACCGTTGGTACGAAAGACATCGCTTTGTTTTGACTGCTGTTTGTTTTGCAGGGTGATCTGGAGAAGACTGAGGAGATGGAGCGCGATCTGATTTACTGTCTCCTGGCCTTTGTCATAAAGCTGTCTGAAGTCTCCTTCAGGCCACTGTTCTTCAAAGTAAGAGTCCTTATGATCCCAACTACCTTAGACGTTATGTATGCTGTTTTTTTTCTTTAACGGTAAGCTGATTCCCAACAGCCGTAGCTCACAGTGTAACTGCATCTTTCATCTGCTAGAGACGTTTTTTTAAAAAACTTTTAATGCAGGTCTTTGATTGGGTCATGACTGAGAGCGCAGCCAAGGACCACCTGCTGACCCTCTACCGCCTGTCGGACAGCATCGCAGACTGGCTGTAGTCCCTAGGGGCTCTCCATCCTGTTCGCTGGTCACCTGGTCAAGCCCTTCTCTGACTTGCTCCGCCAGACCAACATCACTAAGACAGGTGGGTCTCTGTTCTCTCTCCTGTGTGGTTACACACTCTGTTAATCTAAGAACTCTAAAAAGGGTCTGGATTAGTTTGGTTTTGCTGTAAAACAAGTCATGCTTGATGGGGATTATCCAGGTTCACTGCTGGTTCTTAATAACAGATGTGAAGGATAAACGCAAGGCAATGTTTTTCGCTCATTTTGTCTTATCATTTTCTTTTTTAAATTCCACCTTTATTTAACCAGGTAGGCTAGTTGAACAAGTTCTCATTTACAACTGCGACCTGGCCAAGATAAAGCATAGCAGTGTGACACAGACAACGACACAGAGTTACACATGGAATAAACAATAAACAAGCCAATAACACAATAAACGGGTCAATGACACAGTAGAAAAAAAGAAAGTCTATATACAGTGTGTGCAAAAGGCATGAGAAGGTAGGCAATAAATAGGCCATAGTAGCGAAGAATTACAATTTAGCAGAATAACACTGGAGTGATAAATGAGCAGATGATGATGTGCAAGTTGAGATACTGGTGTGTCAAAGAGCAGAAAAGTAAATAAAAACAGTATGGGGATGAGGTAGGTAGATTGGGTGGGCTATTTACAGATGGACTATGTACAGCTGCAGCGATCGGTTAGCTGAGGTTTGAAGTTGGTGAGGGAAACAAGTCTCCAACTTCAGCGATTTTTATTTTTTTATTTTATTTATTTATTTTTTATTTTATTTATTTATTTTTTTATATTTTTTTAGCAATTTGTTCCAGTCACTGGCAGCAGAGAACTGGAAGGAAAGGCGGCCAAATGAGGTGTTGGTTTTGGGGATGATCAGTGAGATATACCTGCTGGAACGTGTGCTACGAGTGGGTGTGGTTATCATGAACTGAGATAAGGCGGAGCTTTACCTAGCATAGACTTATAGATGACCTAGAGCCAGTGGGTCTGGCGACGAATATGTAGCGAGGGCCAGCCGACTGGAGCATACAGGTTGTAGTGGTGGGTGGTATACAGTGATTTGGTAACAAAATGGATGGCACTGTGATAGACTGCATCCAGTTTGCTGAGCAGAAGCTATTTTGTAGATGACATTGCCGAAGTTGAGGATTGGTAGGATAGTCAGTTTTACTCGGGTAAGTTTGGCAGCGTGAGTGAAGGAGGTTTTGTTGTGAAATAGAAAGCCGATTTTTGGATTGGAGATGTTTAATATGAGTCTGGAAGGAGAGTTTACAGTCAAGCCAGACACCTAGGTATTTATAGTTGTCCACATATTCTAGGTCAGAACCATCCAGGGTGGTGATGCTAGTTGGGTGGGCAGGTGTGGGCAGCGAACGGTTGAAAAGCATGCATTTTGGTTTTACTAGCGCTTAAGAGCAGTTGGAGGCCACGTATGGCATTGAAGCTCGTTTGGAGGTTAGTTAGCACTGTGTCCAAGGAAGGGCCAGAAGTATACAGAATGGTGTCGTCTGCGTAGAGGGGGATCAGGGAATAACCCGCAGCAAGAGCAAAATCATTGACATATACAGAGAAAAGAGTCGGCCCGAGAATTGAACCCTGTGGTACCCCCATAGACTGCCAGAGGTCCGGACAACAGGCCCTCCGATTTGACACATTGAACTCTGTCTGCAAAGTAGTTGGTGAACCAGGCGAGACAGTCATTAGAGAAACCAAGGCTATTGAGTCTGCCGATAAGAATACAGTGATTGACAGAGGAAAGCATGGCCAGCCATAGAGAAATGCTTATTGAAATGTTTGATTATCATGGATTTATCGGTGGTGACCGTGTTACCTAGCCTCAGTGCAGTGGGCAGCTGGGAGGAGGTGCTCTTCTTCTCCATGGACATTAGCGTCCCAATACGTTTTGGAGTTAGAGCTACAGGATGCAAATTTCTGCTTGAAAAAGCTAGCCTTTGCGTGTATTGGTTCCTGACTTCCCTGAACAGTTGCATATCATGGGGACTATTCGATGCTATTGCAGTCCGCCACAGGATGTTTTTGTGCTGGTCATGGGTAGTCAGGTCTGGAGTGAACCAAGGGCTATATTTGTTCTTAGTTCTGTATTTTTTGAAGATGGTGAGGAAATTACTTTTTAAAGAACGACCAAGCATCCTCTACTGACAGGATGAGGTCAATATCCTTCCAGGATACCCGGGCCAGGTCAATTAGAAAGGCCTGCGCGCAGAAGTGTTTTAGGGTGCGTTTGACAGTGAAGAAAGTGGGTAATAGCAGGGTTGGGTAATGGAAGCTACGTATTGATGTGTTTAGGGTAGTTAGTGAAAGCTTTGTTGGTCGATGGCCACCATTTTGTGAAAGAATGGCACTGGAGGAGATGGCTTCCGTTTTAAGGGCTCCTAACCGATTGTGCTATTTGTTGTTTTTCACGTTTGTAACTTATTTTGTACATAATGTTTCTGCCACCATATCTTATGCCCGAAAAGAGATTCTGGATATCAGAACAGAAACAACTCACCGCGAACTGGACAAAGATTTATTTTTTTTACGAGTCGGACGTGAAGGATTTACTCCAGATACCCGACCAGGCCCAAATTCCCCTTCATTCCTATTGTTGGGTTCTGAGAATATGAAAATATACTTATCCATGTCACTGATGGAGTGCTGAGGTTTAGAGGGTCTACACCAGAAGTTAATGGTTATAGGAGGAAGGTATATAGTGTGCAATTAAGCTTGGAATGTGTTGAGTGCAGGGAAGTGATTACATGTGGCAGGCATTGATAAGGGGAGAGAGCCATGGATTAGTGATGGAGGGGGGTTGAGGTAAGGTCACCTTAAGGGAGAAATAAAAGTTTATGGCCCCTATCACTAGTGTCCTGCCTAACAGTAAAGAACTATGTTTGTACAGATGGGTAGGAGGAGATTCAGCCTATGAGGAATGGTTAAATATCACTGCTTGTGTGAAAAATGTTTTTGTCTAATGCAGCTGTATTGATCCTCTGGGAAGAATAAACTCGGTTAAGCTTTCATAATGTCTGAGTTTTTTTACACTGAGAATTAGAACCTAACAGTATGAAGAAAAGACGCCGATATAGGGGATGTAGGTCCAGGTACCTTGTGAGAATTTGTCGGCTAGTAGGTAACCCGCCTCTCATCCGTCCTATTGGCCAATGTACAATCATTGGAGAATAAACTGGATGAGCTCCATTCAAGACTATCCTACCAACAGGACATTAACTGTAATATCTTATGTTTCACCGAGTCTTGGCTGAACGACGACACGGATAATATACAGTTGGCTGGTTTTTCTGTGCATCGGCAAGACAACAGCTGCCTCCTGTGTCTATTTGCTAATAACAGCTGGTGCACAAAATCAAATATTAAGGAAGTCTCAAGGCTTTGCTCGCCTGAGGTAGAGTATCTCATTATAAGCTGTAGACCACACTGTTTATCTATATTTTTCGTAACTGTCTATTTACCACCACAAACCAATGCTGGCACTCAGACTGTATAAGGCCATAAGCAAACAAGAAAATGCTCATCCAGAGGCGGTGCTCCTAGTGGCCGGGAACTTTAATGCAGGGAAACTCAGTTCTACCAGCATGTCACATGTGCAACCAGAGGGGGAAAAAACTCTAGACCACCTTTACACCACACACAGAGATGTGTACAAAGCTCTCACTCACCCTCTATTTGGCAAATCTGACCATTCTATTTGACTGATTTCTGCTTACAAGCAAAAACTAAAGCATGAAGTAACAGTGACTCACTCAATATGAAAGTGGTCAAATGACCTGATTCTAAGCTACAGGACTGTTTTGCTAGCACAAACTGGAATGTGTTCCGGGACTCATCCTGAGGATACCATATGTCACCGGCTTCATCAATAAGTGCATCCCCAACCAGAAGCCATGGATTACAGGCAACATCCACACTGAGCTAAAGGGTAGAGCTGCCGCTTTCAAGGAGCGGTACTCTAACCTGGATGCTTATAAGAAATCCTGCTATGCCCTCAGATGAACCATCAAACAGGCAAAGTGTAAATACAGAACTAAGATTGAATCCTACTACACCGGCTCCTTTGCTCGTCGGATGTGGCAGGGCTCGCAAACTATCAGACTACAAAGGGAAGTCCAGCCACGAGCTGCCCAGTGACACAAGCCTACCAGCTGGTAAGGGTAGGCAACAACACATCTGCCAAGCTGATCCTCAACAGGCACACCTGTTAATTGAAATGCATTCCAGGTGATGACCTCATAAAGCTGGTTGAATGCCAAGAGTGTCCAAAGCTGTCATCAAGGCAAAGGTTGGCTACTTTGAAGAATCTCAAATATAAAATAGATTTGGATTTGTTTAACACTTTTTTAAAATGGTTACTACTGTGTTATTTCATAGTGTTGATGTCTTCACTGTTATTCTACAAAGTAGAAAATAGTAAAAATAAAGAAACCCTTGAGTTTTGACTGGTTCTGTACATATCACCTAATTGCCTCAACTAACCTTTACTCCCACACTGACTTGGTACCAGTACCAAGTCATATATATATATATATATATCTCATTGTTATTTCATTGTTGGTCTTTTATTTTTAACTTTAGTTTATTTAGTAAAGATTTTTAAATGCATTTTTTGCAACATTTTTAACTTGTAAGTAAGCATTTCACGGTAAGGTCTACTACACCTGTTGTATTCGGTGCATGTGACAACATTTGATTGGATCTCCCTGCGTACCACTCGCTGCATGTGTGTTTTCTGCGTTACAGACGAATGCGAGAAGGTGGAGCATCAAAGTCCAGAAGATCATCCACGAGATGGAGAACATTCTGGGAGAGCCTCTTCTGAGTTATTTATAATCTGCGTCCCACTCCCCACCTCTTGACCACCAAACAAGGGCCCAGATTGGCCCCTAGCCCACTATGTAGTCCCCCTCCATCAGAAGCCTGAGCCTCAGCCCCTGTCCCCAGTTTAGCCATTATCTGTTTCCCAGAACCATGTGTCAACCCTGCCTCAATCATTCATATCGATATCTGGTACATGTAGGATGGAACTCAAGCAATAGGATAATAAACGGTTAGCCAAAGATGTATCATGTGGGAATGAGAATAGGAATATATTGATATTTTTTGTTATTTCTGTTTTCCCATAATGAAAAGCTTTTTATGGCAACTATTTAACTCATGCCATTTTCATACAATCTAACAAAACCAAATGTGTAGGGTTGGAGGAGCGCGTTGTGGTTGGAGAACACTTACATTTTGTCAAGGCGAAGATGGGTGGCCGAGGCCGAGGCGACTGGACTTTTCAGGTTTGGATGGAGTCCCGGGAAAATAGTGTGGTACGCCATACGGTTAAAACATGTGCCTATGACATTTAATACAACATGCCAAAAAAACTAAGCTATTACAGCATTTCAGCCGCATTTACATTTTGTGAATTGACTGGATGCTGGGTGGTAATAACGCTCAAAATTGCGTTGTGGTTGGAGGAGAACGCTTACATTTTGTCAAGGCGAAGATGGGTGACAAAGTCCACCGAGGCGAGTGGACTTTTCGGGTTTGGATGCTGAAATCATTTTGTGAGTGGACATTTGTTAATAATTTTGTGAGTGGACGAACGTACGCGGGTAACCTACAGGAGCGCATTTGTTAATAAGCGATTGTTTGACAATCTGATGAAAACATTGACTGATTGGGTTTATGCCACATTAAAAAGCATAGGCGGCGTGTCCATAAGGCTAAGATTTCCCTGAAGTAAATTGAATTGCCAAAGTTATATAGCCTAATTAGCTTTCTCCTGTCTATACAGAAATAAACAAATTCGTTCTAACTTGGGACACTAAACCAGAAAGCATAATTTGGCCACAGAGGCTAATTAGCCTCTTTAAATATATAGCTTTCTTATGCATTATTTGTCACATGCGCGGAATTCAACTGGTGTGGATTGTTTTAGTCGGAAGGTCCGCAATTGGGGCAGCGGGCGCTGCAAATCCCAAAATAGGTGATTGTTGAGTTGCGACTGTAGGTGAAAAGCAGAGATCCAGCCAGGCATATCGCAATATTTAAAAATACAATCACTGAAAAACTGTTTGGAAAGCAAATGGTTATTGCTGTAAATGTATTACTTTTAGTTATCAAAACTCTTAGGCTACTGTTCGCTCAATTCGGTTATCTTATTGACACCAGCAGAGAAGATCGGCCATATCCCGAACGCTAAATACAAGGCGGAAGATTAGGTTATGCAATGTTTAATTCTGAGTGGAACAAAGCCGCTAACCCTTGATGATACTGGGGCGGTGCCGAAACTTTTACCTCTAGACGTGGCCCGTTACAGCGGACATAGGCTCCCAGTTGGGTTTAGGCTACTGTATCACGCTCAAGCCGGTGTGCCTTTTGATTTCAGTGAACAATTTGATAGTGCAAGCAACTCCTGCGCAGCTCTCCTGTGCTCCTGTACAGTGTGTCCCGACACAGGATAATGGTCCTTATAAAGAGCTCGAGAGGATTACAACTCGCCTTCCGAATTTATAAGCGAAGTCATCATCACTCAGTTGGAATTATTGGAGCGCCTTTTTCAAAAGGACAGGTGTGTACTGTAGGTAATTTATTATAGTCTATTGATAGGTATACCATTCGATATGTTATCGAATAGGCTTAATATACTACCGTTCAGATACAATAAACTATACATTTGTGATATATTATGTGTTGCTATAATATACACAGTCCTATTAATCTATATATATTGCAGCCGAGGGATGGTGTGGAGAAAGGACCAGACCTCATTCGCTCCGCCGGATTGGTGGCAAAGCTCAGAGCGCAAGGTGACGTCCTGATATTGCGTTTTACTCTCATTCTGTGATATAGGCTATAGGTAGCTACAGTGCAGAAAGGAAGACACTTGCGCTGAATAAAATTGGGAAAATAGATCATGTGCAGTGAAGGGAATCTGTTTACAATCTGTTTTCTGTATGCTATTGATTTGATCAAATGAGTAAAGTGATCTCTCTAAGATCAGTCTCCAGATATCGAACATTTTGTTTTACTTGGCAGAAGTGTTGAGATAAATCATTTAATATATTGGCGATCAGTTTGAAACCTGGTGTCAAATGACAATAGCATTTACACGAGCGAACAGCATGATTGACTTTCCATGGCCGCACTCAATTCAGAGGAGGCTGGTGGGAGGAACTATAGAAGGGCGGGCTCATTGTAATGGCTGGAATGGAGCGAATGGGTCAAACAAATAAAAGAAAATAAAAATGTCACATACTTGACTTACTGTGAAATGCTTACTTACAAGTCTTTAACCAGCAATGAAGTTAAGAAAAATAAGAGTAAAGAAAATATTTACAAAATAAACAAAAGTGTTTTGTTAAAGTAACACAATTAAATAACAATAACGAGGCTATATACAGGGGTACCTGTATCGAGTCAATGTGGGGGTTTCCATATGTTTGATGTGTTTTCCATATGTTTGATGTATTTTATACAGATCCATAAACTCCATTCCAGCCATTACAATATGCTCATCCTTCTATAGCTCCTCACACAAGCCTACTTAGGTTCAATTCCAGGGCCGTTCTGAACCATAGGCTAGGGTACAAAGAGAATCCTTTTGGGGAAAAATACAACTGAACTTAAACTTGAGATCATGACCAGGATATCACCGAACAGGAGTGGTGTCCTTTTGAAAGACTACCAGTGAGACTGACCTGTCCTCGGAAGTGTTTAGTCATGAGAAGTCTTCCTGGGAAGGTGTGAGAGGGACTGAGGGATCTGTGTGATCCAAGTGGATTAACATGTGAGCAAGATCTGTCTGTCTGTGTCCCCGTGTCAGCTTCTGCCCATGTGTGTGTGTTCACGTGAGATCAGAGACATCCTAGGCACCCTCTCTGTTGTATTCATGGAACACAGCACAAGGGATCTGATAGGCCTAGCTCTTCTGACCTTGCATAACTCCCCCTTCCATGAGTGTGCGTGTGTTTGGGTTATGACAATGGTAGCCTCCTGCACACAGTATGCATGCCAGTGAATGTGTGCTCACTCACTCACCCACCAGCAACAGTTGAGGGCACTTTGGGGGGGACAAGTGCTCTGTCAATGCTTAGCCTGCCTGTGTGCTCCACAGAGAGAATATCAGACAGACATCTCAACCAGTAACATAGTAACAAACACAGTAAAATAAGTAATTTATTTAAACTTTGAGAGAGCTCATTTGCATTGGCAAAATGGGGAGGATTCAACATTTTGCATCTTGGCAAAATTGAGGAGTGGTTTTACATTGCAAATAAGCTTAGAGGCAAGGATTAGGTCAGGGGTATTCAACTCTGACAGGCCTGGGCAACCCCAGTGGGTTACACTTGTGCCCCAGTCTCAGCTAACACACCTGACTACAATAATCAACTAATCATGATCTTCAGTTGAGAATGCAATTATTTTAAATCAGCTGTGTTTGCTAGGGATGGGGGGAAAGTGTGACAACAATCAGGCCCCCGGGGCCTGGAATTGCACAGGCCTGCCCTACGCGGTCCAGAGCCTGCTGCTTTTCTTTTCTACCTGCTAATTCATTGCACACTCCTGGTGTTCCACGTCTAACTCAGTCCCTGATTAGAGGGGAACAATGAAAATGCAGTGGAACTGGCTTCGAGGTCCAGAGTTGAGTTTGAGGGGACTGTGTTATAACATGTACATCACATGTCAAACTCATTCTACTGAGGGCCGAGTGGCTGCGGGTGTTTCGCTCTTTGCTTGTACTTAATTGATGAATTAAGGTCACTAAATTAGTAAGGACCTCCCCTCATCTGGTTGCCTAGGTCTTAGTTGTAAGGAAAAACCAAACTGGCAGACACTAGGCCCTCCATGGAATGATTTTGATATGATGTACATGAATGGTACATTGTAATTACTATGGTGATCCATTGATACCTTATTAATGAGAGTGTGTGGCTTTTCTTTTCAAAGTGATGCATTGAGAGCTCCTTGATTCATTTTGACACTAGATTACTGTAAGTGCATTGACTAATACATTTCCTTCGGTGACTGTTGTGTTGCCCAATCTCATCCTCCGCAGGCTGTGCAGTCAAAGACTATGGCAACGTGACGTTTGAGGAGGTGGCCAACGATGAGCCCATAGGCAATGTGAAGAGACCCAGAGCGGTGGGCAGCGCCAACCAACGTCTGTCTGCTGCCGTCCACGCCGTGAAGAATGACGGATACACCTGTGTGATGCTGGGAGGAGACCACAGGTGTGTGTGTGTCATATCCACTCAAATTAGAGCAAGAGCCCAGTGTCAACAACCAGCCAAAATTCACAGGATTGTGGGCAGGGTGTTTTTCCTGACTATATGATATGGAATTCACTCATGATTGTGTCCAGTTTGGCGATAGGCTCGATCCAGGGGCATGCAGCAGCCAAGAAGGACCTCAGTGTGGTATGGGTGGACGCCCATGCAGACATCAACACACCCCTGACCTCCCCTACAGGCAATATCCACGGACAGCCCATGTCCTACCTCATCCACGAGCTGCACTCCAAGGTGATCTCTCTATCCTTCTCTCTCTCCTCCTAATCCCCCCAAATGCATCCCCAAGTTTTAATATTTCAAATACTGTACCATAAAACATGTGGTTGTTTTGCCCTGCAACAGAGTTGAAAATGTTAGATCAGCCACACCTTGGTATTCGCAATACCAGTATTTACACAGTTGTGCAATGTCAGTTAGTTTTGAGGATTTTACTGGAAGACTTCCTCTTCCTGTGCACGTCTTTGATCATCATACATTTTTTTAGGAACTGATTATAAATGAAAAATGTTGATAAGAGATTAGTCATATCAGTTATGTTTACATTTTAGGTGGTGACCGTATATATCTTTTTAATGTAACCTTTTATTTAACTAGACAAGTCAGTTAAGAACAAATTCTTATTTGCAATGATGGCCTAACGGGGAACAGGTGGGTTAACTGCCTTGTTACGGGGCAGAACGACACATTTTTACCCTGTCAGTTCGGGGATTCGATCCAGCAACCTTTTCGGTTACTGGCCCAACGCTCTAACAACTAGGCTGACCACCTGCCCCAGAATTCTACATGGGTGTGAGCTCCAGTTCTAGATGTGGACTTGTCTCCTTTTCTTTGATTGATTAGATTCCAGTTCTGCCCAACTTCTCCTGGATAAAGCCATGTGTATCAGCCAAAGACATAGTCTACATTGGCTTGAGAGACGTGGATCCAGAAGAGCAGTATGTTTTTGCCCGTCATTCTGACTCATACATTGTATTATATAACCTTGCACTACATCCATTTGTTTACTGAAGAATTAAACTCTTCCATTTGTAGCCATATCCTGACGTTGCTGGGTATCAAAGGTTACTCCATGACAGAGGTGGATCGCCTTGGAATATCCAAAGTGATGGAGGAAACATGTGACTACATCTTCTCAAAGTATTTCATTCCTAGCTATTAATGGTAGACTACACCGGACACTGATAAATCAATGTGAATATTGGGCATTGACGTGTTCTGATGGAAAAACACTGATTTTAATGAATTGATTTAACAGGGTGAAGAAGCCCATCCACCTGAGCTATGACATCGATGCCCTGGACCCATCCATCTCCCCGGCCACAGGAACACCAGTAGTGGGAGGGCTGACCTACAGAGAGGGAGTCTACATCACAGAGCACATCTGTCAGACAGGTGAGCGATCTCTCACACACACACAGTAGAGGCTGCTCCAATGTAGTGTCTGTGGTCAGTCAGGTGTGTGTTGAGCTGCGTTTTGTTTCCACAGGGATGCTGTCTGCAGTGGACATGGTGGAGGTGAACCCAAAGAGAGGCAAGACAGAGGATGAGATCAGCTCCACGGTCAACGCTGCAGTAGATCTGATACGTGGCTGCTTCGGAAAGCTCCGGGAGGGAAACCACCCTGCAGACTACAAGATGCCCCTGCCTTGAGCTGCCAACTACCACAGAGCCTTCGATTACAGTGAAGGGCTGTGGCCAGCACCACCTTTCTGCTCTTCAAAGTCATCTTGACTCTTTTTCTGTAATCCAGTTAACAAATTGCCCTTTGTATCAAATCATGGAGAGATTAAAATAGATACCATATTATTTTTTTCAGAACTGCTTCAGGGTTTGGTTGGTATTAATATTGTACCCGAGGTAAATAGGAATAATTCTGCAGTTCCAGTCAATCGAGTCTGGTCTGGACAAATGTCACACGTACACTGTAGTTTTCAGTGAACACTTATTTATTTAGAAAACAGGAATCTCACATGTACAACATCTGGCCACACATCCCATTATTACATTTCAAATAAAATAAAGGACTGCACCTTGGAGCAGAGGAGGCTGGTGGAAGGATAGGCTCCCGTTGTTTCCATTCCAGACATTGTAACGAGCCATCCTATCGCCTCCCACCAGCCTCTTCTGCTTTGGAGTGTATATAGCCACATTCTCTAAACAGATTTCCCAGGGTCAGCAAAGGCTTAAACTGTGGAGTGATGCATGGGATTAATAATCCTAATGATTCTTAGCACCATCTTTCATTCAGAGATGAATTCCTTTGATTATCAGACCAATGAATGATTAGGTAGGAGCTTTGCTTCTGTAACAAAACGGATGAGTAGGCACTTACAGACTGCTGTATTTCACCAAGGCAGAACGAGGAGTTGGAGAGACGGGAGGAACAGAGGGACTCAGACACAGTGTACCATTGGCTTGAATATCAGTGTTTATCTGTGCAGCAGTAATGTTTGCCCTGGAGTGAATGACCTCGGGGCTATTGCCCCATGGCAGACATGGCAATGGTATAGAGGAGATGTGGGGCGGCGATATTGAAAGGTCATTTACAATTGTGTGGATATATGCAGCATTTACCATGATTGGAAACATTGCCTTCTGCAATAGGGATCAAACACTATTAGATAGTCACTGTCCTGAAAATTGCCCCAAGTGTGATAATAGCCCAGACCCTGTGCATACTGTACCTTTGATGGTAACATTGAACAAGTCTTTGCCCTCACATTGATGCTTTCCTATCGAATACCTCAGGTAGTACTGCCACATTTTAAGGAGCATAAACAATTACAACGGTCATCATTTAGAAGCCTGGCCTGCATATAGTATCACCCTAATAACTAACCCTGATTGTCATAGTGCAACCAACCAATAAACCTCCATCCTTCCCACGAGCCCTCTATCTAGCCCCAGTCCAACCCGACACCTGTTAGAACATCCATTTTGTGGCTCTGGTCAACATCAACCCCTGATTACAGGATCATTGGGATGTCCCCCCTTTGAAGTTGAAGGTCTGATATGATGTGGGGTCACCTGATTATGACCTATTAAGGAGGGAGAGGGGGACAGTGACAGTGCATTTATAACTGGTCTCTGTTATCTGTGTGCTGGGAAGCAGTGGGGGGGTGGGTATTGGAGTGATGTTTAAAAGGAATGGAGGAAGGGATTGGCGTGATGTTTAAAAGGAGTGGAGGAAGGGATTGGCGTGATGTTTAAAAGGAGTGGAGGAAGGGATTGGCGTGGTGGTTAAAAGGAGTGGAGGAAGGGATTGGCATGATGGTTAAAAGGAGTGGAGGGAGGGATTGGCATGATGGTTAAAAGGAGTGGAGGAAGGGATTGGCATGATGGTTAAAAGGAGTGGAGGAAGGGATTGGCATGGTGGTTAAAAGGAGTGGAGGGAGGGATTGGCATGATGGTTAAAAGGAGTGGAGGAAGGGATTGGCATGATGGTTAAAAGGAGTGGAGGGAGGGATTGGCATGATGGTTAAAAGGAGTGGAGGAAGGGATTGGCATGATGGTTAAAAGGAGTGGAGGGAGGGATTGGCATGATGGTTAAAAGGAGTGGAGGAAGGGATTGGCATGATGGTTAAAAGGAGTGGAGGAAGGGATTGGCATGGTGGTTAAAAGGAGTGTTTCAGGTAGAGGTAAAGAGTAGGGCACACCAAAACAATGTGTTGGAAGTTGAATGGGATAAGCAGCTGTGTTGCTTGCTCTAATTAACTTAATATCTTGTATCAAAGTCCCTGTTAAGGGTGAGAATGAAATAAAAAAGTTCCTCAGGTTAAGACAGCTGTGCAGTCGGAGTGTGCAAAACCCATGACAGAAGGCACAGACTGGGAGCGAAGCGCTTCGGACCCACTGGTGAACCACTCACACACACACTTCAACTACAAATACATGTGACATCACATGAGCAGCCAGAGCCTCAGTGAACACTGAGTTTTGGAGAGGAGGACGAGAGGTCAGAGGGCACTTCACAGCCCACAGAGCCGAGAGTCAGGAGGGTCCGGGAAGAGGGATGAGAGGAGAAAAGTGTATTCCGTTGGATCATTCTGACTCGTTCAGAGTGCAACGTCTTCTGAACTCCTGGCCTCGCTCGTGCATCCACTTGTTAGACACTGGAGAAGGAAGAGGAAACCAAGTCAGGAGGACGTGATAAACAAGGACCCACTGTTAACTGCTGCAGCAAACCGTTAGCGGACCTGACACAACCCTTTCACTGCCCTCGGGGCAGACCTGAAGTTCTCAGGGTGTAGGAAATAGGATGTAATGAGAGACAGGTCGGCTCACCCCACTTGTTGCCCACTAGGACAGGGCAGGCTGCGTGCCGCGTGCTGTAGTCACCCTCTCCACTGGCAAACAGGTTATACCAGAACACTGCACTTCCCTGAAAAGAACAGTTTACACATACACAAAGCTCTTTATTTAGCATCAACCTGTCAAATAAATAAACCCCATCACGCACTTAAAAGTGAACACCACAGCTGTGTGCTTCACCTTTTTGGGCCACACTGCAGCTCCCACATCAGTAAAGACAGTGGCTCCCCCTGAAGGTACGTCACTCATCTGCAACAGAGAGCATCGTCAAGCCATCGCATCACACCACTTTAATACGAGAGCTTTATAAAAAAACAACTCATTCAAACCCATTTCTTTTTAAATGGAACCTTTGAAATTAGATTCACACATGGGTAAAATGGAAGACCCAAAATGGTATCCAAATCTATGAACTAGAGCTGAAATAGTGAATTGCTTAATACTAACGTAAATGAGCCAGGTGGCGATGCGGTTCCCGGTGCCCAGCTCCTTAAATGCATCCGGTTCATCTTTCTACAGAGACATGGAACATACAAAGGTTCAATAACACTAACAGTGAAGTCGAGGAAAAACTCCCATCCACATATGAACCCACTAGCAACAGTTGATGCACGTGTGCCAGCCATCAACAGTCACCCACTGGCTCTCAGTCATACAGCATAAAGGTCATAGTTCCCTGACCAGAATAGAAAGAGAAGACTTGTTTACCCGTCCAAAGTCAAAGTGGGGCTCGTATTGCCCGCCCACGCCGTAATTTGCCACCTGAGGAGATGAACAGAGGACAAACTCAGTGACAGATGCTGTGTTGTCATTAGAGACACTCATCTAGTCCTTTGGAAGGCTCTTCCTAAGTAGATAACAGCAGTAAAATGGATTCCTTTTGCATTCATTGCTTGCACTGAGTTTTTACAGTTGCTATAATAGGCATACTGTATAAAGGGAAAGGGTGATACCTAGTCAGTTGTACAATTGAATGCATTCAACTGAAATGTGTTTTCCACATTTAACCCAGTTAACTCTGAATCAGAGAGGTGCGGGGGGCTGCCTTAAACCGACATCCACGTTTTCAGCACCCGGTGAACATTGGGTTAACTGCCTTGCTCAAGGGTAGGGCGACAGATTTGTACCTCGTCAGCTTGGGGATTAGATCCAGCAACCTTTCGGTTACTGGCCCTACGCTCCTCCTACCCGCCAGTGTATATTCACATCATTGGTTGCTAAACTAGATGTACTGCCAGGGTATCCCCTCCTGCCAGTGCTCCAGTCCTACTAAAGTCCCTCAGCCACACTGATGTTCGGTTGTGTTACCTGTAGCTCCTCTGCAGTCTTGACATTCAAGCCGGTGATGTCCTCAATGCGCTGGTTTATCTTGTCCACGACTGGATCTTCGTAGGCGGTTAGCCATGCACTGTGATGAGAGACGGAGAGTTTGAGTAGTAAAATACATATTTATTTAGCATCAAAATTGCAGCCAGGCAGCTGAATAATGTTATGCTAGATTAGTGTGTCCACAGTTAACAGTTAAGATAGCAGCATGGACAGCATGTGGTAGTACTGTAGGTTAGATGGGGTATACAGATGTAGGATCTTAATTTGATCACCCTGCAATGCAGGAAATGTAAAACTTGTAGTGCATTTGAGGTTTAAAAATGCGTCGGAAGACTTGATTTTCCCTTACAAAAAAATGCATCGACCCCTACAATTATGATCCACATAATAATTCACATTTCCTGTTGCTGCAGAATTGTTTTCTTGCTGTAGCAAACTGGCTCAAATTAGGATTCTACATCTGTAGAAGGAAACAGGCTGGTTGAAACAGGTGAAAGGGAACTCCATATTTATCCAGTCTCAGAGAAAAAACATTAAAAACGAACTGTTTCTCACCAAGGAAGTTGGGGCATTTATGAGGAAGAGTGACCATTTAGGAGTTAGGGTTATTAATTTAAACAAACAGACCCCAGGCCCCTTCTGTCCCTCTGTTACAGACCTTGCCGTTTGAAATGTATAAATATAGATTGAAAAGCTATGGGAGTAACAGAAGATGCTGGTAAGAGTCCAGCAGGGAGCAGAGTTGACTGGGGAGACCAAGATCTCATCCTTTCATTGGGTAGGGGCCAAGCCTCACTTTAAAACATGTGGGCCTGTCTGACTCGACGTCTCAGGCGCTGTTTACACGCCCTCATTTAACATGAATGTGTGTGTCCTTTGTTCAATTAGCGTAGCCTGTGCATGTTATAAAGATGAATAGGAAATGCCTCCATCTATTCATTCTGAAGTATTTATGTGCGAGTGTCTTCACTGGATGACAGGGTTGGAAGTGCTGTCATTAGAGTCCGGACAGAATGCTGGCTCACATCCTTAGATATAAATACTCCATCAGCTGCTATATAAGCTGTATGGTTACAAAAACATGTTCTGTATCGGAGTGCTTCATTAAACCATTCATCTAACAAGAAGAAAAATCTAGAGCCTAACTGAGAACCCTGATAAATAAATGCCCCTAAGATCATTCATAAACACATTGAGCAGGTTTTATGTGCTAAATGCTGAATAAATTTGGCTAATTTAGGTTAATTTGTGTAATGAAGCTGAAATCTGGGGTCAGAGGAACAGGAAGATCACCAGGTTTCCATTTGCTCATCAACTGCAGTTAATCTATTCCCACAAGGGGACGCTCTATAGCCACGCCACATTAAACAGGCTCGAAGGGAACAAATAGGCAGGCAGACCTCTTTCTACAAGAGGAGATTCTACCCATACACTGAAACGTCATTCTGTAAGATACACCAGAGCCTGCACCAAGATAACAGAAAAACTCCTGTTTTCAAAGAAAAAGAGCAGGAAAAACTGTGCTTGCCACTGCATGGATTGTCGATAATGTCAATCATCTGATGGGTTGGAGAGGAAAGGAAGTGATGTCATTGCAGTAGGAGGAGAGAGGTGTATCCGTAAGTAAAGTTCCACAAAAGGGGGTGAGAGGTAGGGATGAGCAGGGCAGACAGGGCCTCATGCAGGCCCCCCTCTGTCACCTTTGACCCCTTACCTCTTGGAGACTAATGGGCTGTAGTGAGTTTCCCAGTTTGGGGGTCATGCACGGTGGCACACCTTAGCTAGTATCCCAGACGGTTCACATTAGTCACAGATCACAGTGAGGAGGACAGAGAGAGACATCACTGAATGATCAAGCAACTGTATGAGAGACAGACTGACGCTAGGCCAGGGCATGCGGACCATCAGGTCGAAAACCATTGCAGTACACGACTTGCAACTTGTAATGTTCACAGCTAAAACTTAAAATGAGACATTACCAAAGGTAGAAGATATTAAACTGGCCTGGTCGCACCCAGACTACTGGTAAGGGAGTCATAACAAGCAGGACTCCTGTTCCTCCCTCTTGTTATGATCAAAGCAGTGGCGGGACATCTTGGCAAGAGCACGGGCCCAGAGGGACTGAATTATACCTTCAAAATCAACCTAGCTTCCAATATACCCAAAGTGTCTACCATCTCACAAGAATGTTACTTGTTCCAGCAATATTTCCCCAAACATACAAACGGTCCATACAATCCGTTATAAGAGTTCCCGATTAGCTGTTGTGCTCTTGCCACGGTTCCTGCCCAAGCAGAAGGAGAGGATGCGGGGTGCGGAGGGGTATGGGGTACAGCGCTGTGCCCATCCCTGCCTGCTGGACTTACCTCTTGCTGATGCGATAGTGGGCGGTCTCCAGCACACCAGTAATGGGGTTGGAGATGGTGGCCCGGCGCAGCTGTGGAGCCAACAGCCAACCGGCAGAGAGGACATGGGTTACAGGGACAATCCCTGTTACACACTGACTGGCTGCTGGACCCACATACACTACGAGGCTACATTAAGTCTGTGCTGTGTGTCCCTGCTGGGCCCCTTACCCTCTCCAAGAGCTGAACTCTAGCTTGAGTTATGGATCTCTATCATTTACATTAATACACAATTTATATAATAATATATAATAATATGCCATTTAGCAGACGCTTTTATCCAAAGCGACTTACAGTCATGTGTGCATACATTCTACGTATGGGTGGTCCCGGGGATCGAACCCACTACCCTGGCGTTACAAGCGCCATGCTCTACCAACTGAGCTACAGAAGGACAAATTCTGAAAAAGTCTGAATTATGTGTTGATATGAAGCTATAATTCAGTTATGACCACTCGATTCAGTTATGACCACTCGATTCAGTTATGACCACTCGATTCAGTTATGACCATTAGAGGTGATGTTCTTAGCAGAGTCAAAACTCACCTCTAGATCTAACGGAGCTATCAAAAACTACTATATGTGCCAAACAAATGGGATGTTGCTCTTATCCAGCCAGTTTGTAACAAACAAACACACACACACACACACACGGGAACACAGTCAGGTCCACGTGCAGGGTGGGCATCCCCAGTCTTCTTATGGCAGCATGCATCTTAGACACATTCTAATGTCTACCACACCTAGGGTTGCATCATTTCCCCCCAAAATTATCCTTATTATAATTCTGGAAAACCACACGCCAGACCCAGTCTTCCCCCGGAGGTTGAACTTTGAACTCACCCTGGGTTTGGCCAGCTCTTTAACCTTCTCGATCTCGCTATTGGAGAGGATGTCGTGGTAACGGATGATGCGTGGGCGGTCCCACTCGTCCTCCTGCTTGACGGGACCCAGCACGTACAGGGGGTGGTGGTTGTTGTCAGAGTAACGACAGAACATACGACTCTGGCGACGAGGGGTCTGAAAGATGGAAGAGAGGACTAGGACTTAAAATACATAGCCATTAGCAGCTGTGCATGCAGAGTGTGTGTGTTAGCCAGTGGAGGCTGGTGAGGGGAGGACAGTTCATAGTAATGGCTGGAAAGGATTGAATGGAATCAAACAAATGGAAACTATGCGTCTGACACCTTTCAATGTATTGTATTCCATTCCAGCCATTACTACGAGTCTGTCCTCTGATTTAAAGTGCCACCAGCCACTGGTTAGTACAGTTCAGTGGAGGCTGCTGAGCAGAAGACGGCTCATAATAATGGCTGGAACAAAGCAAACGGAATGGCATCAAACACATGGAAACCAAGCGTTTGATGTATTTGATACCATTCCACTCCAGCCATTACCATGCGACGGTCCTCCCCAATTAAGGTTCCACCAACCTCCTGTGGTACAGTTAGTGGCTCTCACCATCTTGATGCCTTCGCCGCGACACAGCTGTTCATATTTCCTCCTCTCAGGCAGGTAGTCTGCAGGTCTGCCCTTCTTGTCAGATGCCTCTCTCTTCTCCCGCACTCTCTTCTCCTTCTCCTTCTGGCCCTCCTCCGCCTCCACCTTTTTCTGCTTGGCCAGCTGGTACTCAAAGTACTTCAGGTTGCCGTTGGCTCGCTGGTGGGCAGAGTCTGAGAAACACAACAGACTCAGTTAGGACAGAAGATGAGTCTACTCAGTATTGACCTGCGCAGTACAATAAAGACATGAAAAACAAATATCGTACACATACTTGGGTGACAGTACATAAAAATGTATTTCAGTAATCTGACTTGGTGGGACTGGTGAAAGCCAAAGGGAGGTGACCCCGCTTTCAGTTATAGATTCAGACAAAGTATACATTTCAAAAGTATTACATAATGTACAAGTACAACAGCAGTCTCCACTCACCCAATTTGAGTAGTCTCTTGGTGTAGTCCAAGGCCCTCTCTAGCTCCCCCTGCTGGTAGATGGAGTAGCTGAGGTAGTCCAGGATGGTTACCATGTCCACGGTGGACTCCTCTCCCCCGTCCAGCTGTTTCAGGGCCTGCTCCATCCACAGCTCTGTGTGGTAGTAGTCGGCATCAGAGTAGGCGATCTTCCCCAGCTCAAAGCAGTCCTCCACTGTCATAGGGCTCATAGCGACATCCTTATTGGTTCCTGTGTGTAGATGTTAACATGTGCAGAGTGACACACACATCTCCATCTCAGCAGCGTTTGCATGCAGTTCACTTATATGGCATTTCAAGCATCCATGTGGACTAAATGGGGTGCTCCACTGCATGTGGTGAGCACGGTGCACGATTTCCCCCTGCAACAGTAGGAGCAGCCATCACTGAAGCTCTAACAGAACCTCTGCCGGCAACACGTCCGCTGCTAATCCAGTCCTGGTATGAAGCTCCCACCGCCTGGCCCTCACTAGGCAGTTCCCCCGTGGAGATGGTGAGCATGTCTAGCCAGTAGATGCCCTAAGCCCCTAGTCAGCCTCTCCCTGCCTGGCCCTCACTAGGCAGTTCCCCCGTGGAGATGGTGAGCATGTCTAGCCAGTAGATGCCCTAAGCCCCTAGTCAGCCTCTCCCTGCCTGGCCCTCACTAGGCAGTTCCCCCGTGGAGATGGTGAGCATGTCTAGCCAGTAGATGCCCTAAGCCCCTAGTCAGCCTCTCCCTGCCTGGCCCTCACTAGGCAGTTCCCCCGTGGAGATGGTGAGCATGTCTAGCCAGTAGATGCCCTAAGCCCCTAGTCAGCCTCTCCCCGCCTGGCCCTCACTAGGCAGTTCCCCCGTGGAGATGGTGAGCATGTCTAGCCAGTAGATGCCCTAAGCCCCTAGTCAGCCTCTCCCTGCCTGGTCCTCACTAGGCAGTTCCCCCGTGGAGATGGTGAGCGTGTCTAGCCAGTAGATGCCCTAAGCCCCTAGTCAGCCTCTCCCTGCCTGGCCCTCACTAGGCAGTTCCCCCGTGGAGATGGTGAGCGTGTCTAGCCAGTAGATGCCCTAAGCCCCTAGTCAGCCTCTCCCTGCCTGGCCCTCACTAGGCAGTTCCCCCGTGGAGATGGTGAGCGTGTCTAGCCAGTAGATGCCCTAAGCCCCTAGTCAGCCTCTCCCTGCCTGGCCCTCACTAGGCAGTTCCCCCGTGGAGATGGTGAGCATGTCTAGCCAGTAGATGCCCTAAGCCCCTAGTCAGCCTCTCCCTGCCTGGCCCTCACTAGGCAGTTCCCCCGTGGAGATGGTGAGCGTGTCTAGCCAGTAGATACCCTAAGCCCCTAGTCAGCCTCTCCCTGCCTGGCCCTCACTAGGCAGTTCCCCCGTGGAGATGGTGAGCGTGTCTAGCCAGTAGATGCCCTAAGCCCCTAGTCAGCCTCTCCCTGCCTGGCCCTCACTAGGCAGTTCCCCCGTGGAGATGGTGAGCGTGTCTAGCCAGTAGATGCCCTAAGCCCCTAGTCAGCCTCTCCCTGCCTGGCCCTCACTAGGCAGTTCCCCCGTGGAGATGGTGAGTGTGTCTAGCCAGTAGATGCCCTAAGCCCCTAGCCTCTACATTCCAGCCCCACTCACCAGGAAGCTCTCCTGAGGATATGGTGTGCGTGTCCAGCCGGTAGGTGTCCTGAAGCCTCATCAGGGCCTTGGCTGCCCCCGTCTGGTCGTCATCATTGGGGAAGTACTGTCTCTGGATGGTCAGGTTAGAGATGAACCCTGGAGTACGGGAAGGAAAGATGGTTAGGAACCTCAAATTCTACCATCTTCACACAGGGTGGTATAGATGCTAGGAGAACAAATGGTATGACGTCATTGTTTTAGCACTAGCCACTGAGTTTGTAAAACTACGGCGCACTACATGGTTATAGGTGCCAATAAATCAGCACAATCTACTCTGAAGCTAAAAAGGGGATTGTGTGTACTCTGCTAATGAACATACATACAAAACAATAAATATTGGAGAGCAAATGTACAATACGGTGAACTTCGCAAAACGAGGAATGTGGTAAGTGATTGGAGGCCGTCATCTATGTGAGCCTCTGTTATTTCATTCATCTCTGTAGAAAACAGACCCTATTACATCACTTCCGTGATTGCTTAAAATGCAACATGACTGATTATATTGTTTTTATTTTATTAAGTTGTCAAATTAGCACTTAGCAATAATTGAATCTGTATGTGGTAACATAGCATTTATAGTCATTAGAATAGAGGCGTGTGAGTAGCCCTGACCATCAGACATGTCCTTGAGAACCAGGCTCTCCAGCTCTCCCCACTCTGTGTTGAGCCTCTTCATCAGCTTGAAGGCGTTGACCGGGTGGCCCAGGAAGCCTTCTGGGTCCTGAGTGGCTGTGGCCGACAACACATCCAGCTTCTCAGCCCACCTGGACACACCATGTAGGGAAAAGGCATTCAATATAGGCTACTCCTCTTGACCTGCACTGTTGGAGCTTAAGAATTTCACTGTACCCTGTGAATCATGTGACTAATAAACAAAGAAAGAAAAAAACAAGTGACTCAGAAGCAAACGGTGAATCATTTTCATATTTATTGTGCCATCTTCATAGCCAGAGAAACGAGGTCTCTGGTTAGCCAGGCCCATTGTAAGCTAGAGACATGGCAATACGACACCCTCTAAAGACATGTTACAGATACAGGTAGTGTCATGAAGCAGGATCTGTACACCACAGGAGGCTGGTGAGGGGAGGACAGCTCAGGGTAATGGCCGGGATGGAGCAAATGGAACGGCATCAAACACCTGGAAACACAGCCATTACCACGAGCCCATCCTCCCCAATTAAGGTGCCACCAACCTCCTGTGATGTACATTCCTCTCTTTGACAGTCTTTATAGCATGGTGCCTTGTGGGAGAGAGCAACGTGACCAAGAAAGAGAGAGTAGCTATCTGGGTATTGGGGCTCTCACTTTATAACCTGCCAGAGCCTGTAACTGTGGGAGAAAGATGGAGAGATATAAAAAGAGACTGCTTATGCACCAGGGCCCTCCTCTCACTTTATAACCTGCCAGAGCCTGTAACTGTGGGAGAAAGATGGAGAGATATAAAAGAGAACTGTGGGAGAAAGATGGAGAGATATAAAAAGAGACTGCTTATGCACCGGGGCTCTCCTCTCACTTTATAACCTGCCAGAGCCTGTAACTGTGGGAGAAAGATGGAGAGATATAAAAAGAGACTGCTTATGCACCGGGGCCCTCCTCTCACTTTATAACCTGCCAGAGCCTGTAACTGTGGGAGAAAGATGGAGAGATATAAAAAGACTACTGCTTATGCACCTGGGGGGAGAAAGATGGAGAGATATAAAGAGACTACTCCTCCTCTCACTTTATAACCTGCCAGAGCCTGTAACTGTGGGAGAAAGATGGAGAGATATAAAAAGAGACTGCTTATGCACCAGGGCCCTCCTCTCACTTTATAACCTGCCAGAGCCTGTAACTGTGGGAGAAAGATGGAGAGATATAAAAGACTACTTATGACTGGGCCCTCCTCTCATGCAGAGCCTGTAACTGTGGGAGAAAGATGGAGAGATATAAAAAGACTCCCTCCTCTCACTTTATAACCTGCCAGAGCCTGTAACTGTGGGAGAAAGATGGAGAGATATAAAAAGAGACTGCTTATGCACCAGGGCCCTCCTCTCACTTTATAACCTGCCAGAGCCTGTAACTGTGGGAGAAAGATGGAGAGATATAAAAAGAGACTGCTTATGCACCGGGGCCCTCCTCTCACTTTATAACCTGCCAGAGCCTGTAACTGTGGGAGAAAGATGGAGAGATATAAAAAGAGACTGCCTATGCACCGGGGCTCTCCTCTCACTTTTTGACCTGCTCTAGTTTGTCCTCCTCAGCTCTGATGTAATCCTTCAGAGAGGTGACCAGGTCCTTCTCTGTGTACAGCAGATCGGTCATCTGACCTAGTGAACACAGTGAAACACAGGGGTCAAAAGTTGTCCTAGTTCTTCTATGTGTTGAACATTTTAGACATGTTTGTAACAGGGAGCAATGCCGTTACAAGCCAATGTTTGTGACCAAGACAGGCTGGAAGCGATGAAACTACTGAATCAAGGGATCAACAGAGCGATGTTCATGAAAGGAGAGGACATTTAACCTACCGATGGAAGTGAAGAAATCTTTGTCTGCAGAGGATGTGTAGAATAGACAGGTCAACAACACACAACAGACACCCCTCAACTCCATCTTCACACTGCCGCACAGGGGTCTGTAAAACGAGGTAGATGAGTTGTTAGTCCGTTACATATCATATTAGTACCTGTGAGATGTAACACACTATCCACTGATGAACTCACGACAGGAATCTTCAGAAAGACATATTTGTATGAAACTAACAGCACCAATTAAAATACTTTTGCGAGTCTCGGCATGCTAAGTGGCTGAGCAGAAGCTTGTAAAAATGTGTTGCCCACGCTGAGTATACATACGGCTTTGCCAGACTTGCCTTCAGAACCCACCAAGTGAATATACAGCCACCGCCAGCTCACGCACCCTGCATGACCCTTTTCACTGCGCTCACAAGGCCTTCGTTCTTTACACAACTACTACTGTGTCAGCCATGCTGCTGCTAAAATAAAAATAAAAATGTAATAGACTCAAAGCGGGGATTTTAAATTGCTTTGTCTATAAAAAAACAGGTTTTAACTACATATCTAGCCAACAGGTCAGTACTCTGTTTGACCAGAGGGCATTTGAGGCTTTAGGATGACAGAGTACAAGCCGGACAGTGAGAGCAGCAGCTGCATCCCAAGGAGAGCAAGGAGCAGAGGGGGCGGAGGCCGAGGAGAAAGGGAAAGGCTTGATTTCCCTTTTGGGTCAGTCAAGTATTTACGACGGGCAATCAAATACCTGGGAGAGTACACAAGTTCACACAAACGGCTGGCAGTAGGTGCTGTAAATAAATAGGCCAATGAGGTTAATTTCCTTTTATGATGGTCTGGATTTGATTTTGGATAGGAAGGTACCCTTGAAACAGATGTGCAACAGGTGAACAGAGGCCCAGGGCAGATGACCTATCACCCAACCCTATCTAGGTAAATGGAAAGTAGGGTCTTTCATCAAAAGGTCAGGAATGTGTGAGATGTGACCCAACAAGACTACAAAGAGCTATTAGATGAAGAAAGCTGGACATGCAGAGGTGATGCATCCGGTGTCTGTTATTACTGTTCACTAAAATAAAGTGTAATTGTTATATAACACATTTCAAATTCAATGGAGAGTATGGACGTCCCAAGGCTCCCAGACAGCAAGGACCCTACAATTGTGGAGAGGTTCAAACCAGGGAGTATAATTCAGGGAGAAAAGACTGCCACGTACATGCCCCTCCCCCCATCGCAGGGATTTTTGGGAGCACCATCAAAATAGATTCCCTAGCCATGGAGTAAACCATAATGCCAAAAACTAGAGTTGACTGCAAATGTATGTTTTAACACATTTTTTTATGGGCTTGCAGATATGTTTCTGAACGTTCTAGTTAGGCAATTATCAACTCTTGAAATGCCAACATTCTCGGCGTTGCAACATGTGAAGAAATCTTTGTCAGCGGAGGATGTGCGACATGTGTGCAACAATGTATCAACCAATTGTTTCCAGCAACACGTTGTCACACGTAGCAAGCAAATAAACACTAAGGAGATTTAAAAAATAAAAATAAAAAAACTCCGCGCATAGCTAAATTTTATTGCAGCTGCGACACAAAACTTTCTTTTTTATACCGTAACACATTTTGTTCCTACTGTACAGCAGGCCAAATATCAGCTGCGATAAAATTAAAATAACTCAAATCTATTGTTCAATTTACAGCAACGATGTGACTGGCAATTTTACAATGTAAAATAGCGGTAACATCAAGGTGTTATTTCAGAGAGGGATATAGCAGACCAAAACGAATGGTCATAGTAACTAACGTTCCTCTAATACTTCAGTGAGCAATATCATGCAGTAATTTAGAAAATCAATTACATATTTTGGTACCTTATTCCGCTCAGCACTGCTTTCGGAAGAGGGTTAAAATCCCCACGTCGAATGCCACCGCTGTTTTCTCAAAATCCTCGGTATTTTGAACTCGGCTGCGGTTAACTGGTAGGTTTATGTACCGGTTTCCATTTTCTCTTTATCGCCATTATACAGGATGGTGAATGTCGCCACCTGGCGGTTGGATTTAAACAGTGAGTGAAATACAGTTGTGCTGTGTAAATCTGTGCCCTGGTTTTAGAGTCAGTCTTTCAATAAAACAGCATGTTAAAAAAAAAAAAAAGAGGGAAAAGAAATAACATGTTTAAGGCTAATTGTTATCCTTTGTTTTTAAATGTTTTTAAAAAAAAGTTAATATATTTTTTTATGTTGTTTTTAATATAATTTGTTTTGTTTTTCATCCACGAAATGTCACCATTAATTAATAGCTAATAATTGCATGATAATATATGTAATTGGATGGTTACTACTATCATTATTCATTTATACAGTCTACTGGTTTGGAGTCTTATTTTGAAGGAAGAAAGAAAAGCGTTCTACAGAAGTAGAAGATCCACAGGGTCGTCGCTAGTCAACACAGCCACAAAGTCATACGACCTATTTCTACAATTTCTCTTCTTAAAATCTGATTTTAAGCCTAAATTTAACCACATGGCTAACATTATGTCTAGCCCTAATCTTAAATTAAGACCAAAAATTAATTCGTTTTTATGATTTTTGAACGATCGGCCTGAGGCTAATTTTCAGTTTGTGACTGTGCTATTTAGTAGAAACCGATCCATAGAAGGGGTAAAAAGCGTAACCCAGAAGTGCTTCATTGGTGGTGTAACATCATAAACGAGCCGTGCTTTCATCGAAGTTGCCAGCTAGTTAGTCGTCTGGTCGCCAGATATGCTTTCTAAAACGATTGGTTGATGTAAGGTATGAATTGTAGCGTTTTAATTGACGTTTCCATCCTTTGACCCAAGAATGGACGGGCCGCCTGTATGCTAGCTAACATGCTAACGTTAGCTAGCATTTCCTTGAGAGTCGATAGGATTGCTTGATATATTTTTGCACGGTTACCGGGTGGCATAGACAAACCAACAGTGTGACTGAAATAACCGTTTCTGCCCAGAATTAGTTCATAACGTCACTGTGCTGTAGAAGAGGAATCTGTTTTGTATTTTACTAGTCCATTTGGCTAGATAGTTAGCTACCCCAGATACGTTACGTTTAGGGAAAGCGGTCATCATCATGGCCAGTATTGATGTGAGTACAAGCAAAGATGGACCTGTCAACGGGCACACGTCATGGGCTTGCAAATCACAGGAGCGCCAACTCTCTGACATCCTTCTCCCAGTACATTCAAGTATCGACACTGACATCAGTCAGATCGACAGAGAAACACCAAACGGGTAAGACACCTTGTTTATCATCTTCTCCACTGACAGACAATCTCATACCGCAGTGACCTCATCAACCTTTAAATGACCACACATAAACGGTTTATGCATGCCTTAACTCATTGAAACGTTCCAGGAAGCCCCAGACGCTCATAGTTAGCAATCTAGACTAACTTCCACTCTCTAGAATAGTTACATCACCTATATTAAAATCTTTGATTTTCTTATTAATAAAAATACTGCTACCCTTTGACATTTTGATCACTCTCTTGTTTGTCCTCAGGTGTGTTCCAGTGCTCCTGGAGCAGGTTGAGCAGGGGTCTCCGTGTGTCATCACCCTGTGCTGTGCACCCCACTGCCCTGCCCTCATCACCAGCCTGCTGGTGACCAGCGAGGCCCGCACAATCGAGGTCTACTCCCAGGCTGGGGACTACTGTGGCACCAGTCGCGGGGAAAGAGACTCCAACACACAGCCTGACAGGTGTGTGTGTGTGTATATATACATATATATATATATGTTTTGGTGTCACTTAGAAATGTCCTTGTTTTGAAAGGAAAGTAACTTTTTTTGTAAATGACTATTATAGCTGGTTATGACTGATTTTCTAATGGAATATCTACATAGGTGGACAGTGGCCCATTATCAGCAACCGTCACTCCTGTGTTCCAATGGCTTGTTGTGTTAGCTAATCCAAGTTTATCATTTGAAAAGGCTAATTGTGAAGAGGCGACTCCGGGATGCTGACCTTCTAGGCAGAGTTGCAAAGAAAAAGACATATCTCAGACTGGCAAATAAAAAGATTAAGATGTGCAAATGAACACACACTGGACAGAGGAACTGCCTAGAAGGCCAGGATCCCGGAGTCTTCTCTTCACGGTTGACGTTGAGACTGGTGTTTTGCGGGTACTATTTAATGAAGCTGCCAGTTGAGAACTTGTGAGGCGTCTGTTTCTCAAACTAGACACTAATGTACTTGTCCTCTTGCTCAGTTGTGCACCTCTTTCTATTCTGGTTAGAGCCAGTTTGCTCTGTTCTGTGAAGGGAGTAGTTGTACGAGATCTTCAGTTTCTTGGCAATTTCTCACATGGAATAGCCATAATTTCTCAAAACAATAATATATTGACGAGTTTCAGAAGAAAGTTCTTTGTTTCTGGCTATTTTGAGCCTATAATCGAACCCACAAATGCTGATGCTCCAGAAACTCAACTAGTCTAAAAGGCCCGTTTTATGGCTTCTTCAATCAGAACAACAGTTTTCAGCTGTGCTAACATAATTGCAAAAGGGTTTTCTAATGATAAATTAGCCTTTTAAAATTATAAACTTGGATTAGCTAACACAATGTGCCATTGGAACACAGGAGTGATGGTTGCCGATAATGGGCCTATGTAGATATTCCATTATAAATCAGTCGTTGCCAGCTCCAATAGTCATTCACAAAATTAACAATGTCTACACTGTATTTCTGATCAATTTGATATTTTAAAGGACAAAAAATGTTGCCTTTCAAAAACAAGGACATTTCTAAGTGGCCTCAACTTTTGAACGGCAGTATGTGTATATGTAGGGAATATGTAAATAATAGCCCGTGTGTAGAATAATACCAAATATGAAAAGGAGAGTATTACTTCTTTCTACTTTCTTTTGTGTACCTATACATGATACATCACCATGAAGAGACTGACATTCATATCCATAATTATGCATTTCTGTGTAGTACAGATCAGGGACCCATGATGAAGTTCTATTACTGCAATACTGTAGTTCAATAACCCACTTCATTTTTTATTTTTTTTATGTTAAGTTAAGCTGTCATGTCATAACTGACACTCCATTCTTTCTGCAGACATTTTTTTAACTTAATCCAGAGCAGATATTTATGCTTTTGAGAAGTGTGGTCACATAAAAAAATGGACAGATTTGACAGAAATTCTGTTACCAAACTTTGCATCTGCACAGTTTGTCCAGTAAATATTGTTTTTGTATAAACATCTCTGAGTAAATTATTAAAAGCATTCCTTGTGCATGGAGTTGTATGGTTTAACTTAGTAATTCATGTTTTTTTGTTTGGCATACATTTTAAAGCGAAAAATGGACACAGTATGATAATTGGGTGTAATGTGGTACGTCCTTATTTTTGCTTTTCAGTGCAGAGAGAGGACCATTCTACAGGAAACACTTAATATTGGAGTCTCCCGCCGCATCATGTGAGGTGAAGGTATGCATGTCAACCACAGCTTTCAAATCAACAGGAGTTTCTGTTACTACTTCAGTCCCGTTCCTGTTTATTCTCTACTAGCACATAGCAATGGGTCTGGGAACATGAAATCCATTGACTCATCCCCTTTACCTGTCTAGTTAGGGTTATTATGGGTGGTGCCCTTTCTTGGGCTAACCTCTTGTGTTTTCTCAGCTGCTGTCTCTTGGTGGGCGAGGGAGCGTGGCTGTGGCTCGGGTCGTAATGGGCCTACAGACACTGACACCTGTGGACTGCTCTCTGAGCCTGGGACCCAGCATCGACATGCTCCGTGTGCAGTCCATGGTGGAGGAGATGGGCGCCAGCCTCTCACCGGGGGCCCAGAGCCTCATGAACATGGTCCAGTTTCAGCAGAAGGTGGGTTCTCTGCTGACGTCAATGCACCACAGTCACCAATACCAGTCAATAGAAGCCTCAGTGGAAAATGACGCAGTCCGAAATGACACAGGAGACACTGGCTCGTATTGTATTGTATTGTTCATTCTTCTACCCACCAAGATGGCTGTCAGATAGCGAGAAGCTCAAGACTAGTGAACAGAGAACACCGAAGACAATCGCTGTATTGTATGGTAAATCGAGCTCTTTGGTATTTTTTTTCCAGAACAAAGCTGACTCACTGAGTGGGTTTCTGCCCCTCCTCGTGAGCAGTGGGGCTCTCTCTGCTCTTGCTAGAGTAACTAACGGACCCTCTTCAGCTCCAGCTGACATTCAACACCCCTCAGTCAACACTAGCCTCCAGCCAGACGAGATGTCTGACTCTGCATCCTCAGATCCATGGCCCCAGTCTCGTGCAGCCTGCGATACTCACACCGGCCTGGCAGACATGATGTCACCCTTTCTTAACGGCCAGCCAGGAGGACGGAGGCCATGCATCAGCCCAGACTTGCTCCCTATGCTGCAGAGTGTGTGTGGGCAGGTGACGCAGCTCCGCATCGAGGATGCCTCAAAGACATCCAACGGCCCGCGGTGAGTATGATGACTGGTGGTGGGTCTAACTACAATGTAAAACTCCCTCTGAACGTTTACATGGTGTGGTTTGAGTAGAATGGCGTCCAGATGTTGTGGTTAGGAGTCAAGTGGATGGCGGATGTCAGGGCTGACCATGTCTGTCTGGGTTTGGTAATGGTTCTGGCGGCATTGTGGTGTGTCTGTTTATGTTCCAGGAAATGTTTGTCTGTATGACCGTAAAGGTCTTGTTGTCAGGGAAAACTCCCGGTCCAGTGAAACCTGCGAGGATATGTTCAAGGGCAATGTTAACATGGGAGGGCGACAGCACCAAAGGGAGGTACTTTAATTCTTCTGAAAACCTATTCTGTGATGGATCGTCTTGCAGGCAGGAGCATGCATGCTGCAGAGGGCTGGAGCAGGTCCTGGAGAGATGTCTGGGCGAGATGGAGAGGAGGCTGATGGAACACATGGACCAGCGACTGGATGCCATGCAGCTGCGCCTGGAAACGGCCTTACTGCAGACCCTGGCCCTTCCCCTTAACCACCTCAAGACCACAGCACCCACGCCTGACCAGCCTCAGGCCCTGCACTAACTCCATCCCAACTCTGGCCTCTACCCAAGCCACAGCCCCTGCCACATCCCCTACCCCAGCCCCCACTGACTTTAGCCCATTTCATTGGCTCCAGCCCCTACCTTATCCCCAACCCTAGCCCCCACTGACTCCAGCCTCTACCTTATCCCCAACCCTAGCCCCCACTGACTCCAGCCCCTACCTTATCCCCTGCCCCATGCACAGCCCCTACACTGGCTGCGACCAATAACCTGAACCCAATCACCCAACTCCCCAGAGACGAGCTGCTTATTTTACTGTAGTTTTACCACTTGTGCATGTTTGTAAAATGTCTAACTATTGTAAATTTGACTCCCTTTCGTATTCTGTGTATTAACAGACTGGTTTAAATAACTGCACTGTATGATCAAGAGTGAAAATAAATATATTTATACTGTAACAAAACTACAGAATATGTTTATTATTTTATGTGCAAGGGTATACATTATTATTATTTTTTTAAGAATCTAACAAAACCTGCTCTCCAGTCCACACCTGCTAAACATATTCATTCCTCTGTAATGTAAAACATGAAATGTTTATGTTGGTAAAGGAGAAGCACTAGGTGGAGCCGTTGGTTTCGTGTCTTTGGTAGGACTCCATTACTACATTACAGAGGGCTCCATTGCTGCATCCTTGAACAGGTCACCACACGCGGGGCTGATCTTTCTGGGAAAAGCTCAGAAACATGAATTTACCAGAATGATGTGCTGGATGTTTGGCGTGGATTACCATACCAGCTAAATCAATAAATGACTATGTCCGAGAACAATAATCCTTTGTATAAATCATGATCATGCATCAAACTGGATGGAAACGGTTGAATCCCACTGGGCACAGACACAGTAAAACATTTAGTGGGAGAGACACCATGTGACGTCTGCCACTGCATGCTTTAACAAACCCTGGATGATGTCTGTCCTCACTCCTGATCAGTCTACAATCATCCATTGGGCCAGGTTACAGAGTGGGCCAGTGTTTTCCTCCAGGATCTGTAGACTAGACATGTATACTTCAGACCGCTTCGAACTACAGAGCCATAGGTCAGTGCTGGTTGACTGGACCTGGCAAGGGAAAAGTAGGGCAAAGCTTCCTGTGAGCAAAGGGCAGGTCCTAGTACGCTCACCAAGAAAAGCATGTAGAGTGGTACCAACTGTATCAACACTATCCAACTGCTGGTGCTGCTACTCTGCATGGCAATGAAGGGAACTAATCAAAACCTGTTGTAATTAGGATCTTTATGAAGTGTAAAGTAGTGGGAAAAAATCAACACAGCATTTCAGTACTGTAGCCTACTATGTCTTGTGCGCACTTGGAAATTAATACTCTATTTGTAACATACAGATTAGGGCCTGTATGTCACTGAGTAGGAGTGTTGCTCTATAGGATCAGTTTGCCTTTTAGATGTGTGACCATGTTGCGGGATTGACAGGTGGGACCTGATCCTAGGTCAGTACTCTGAGAGGCTTTATGAATACGAGCCCAGAGCAATCAATATTTTAATGATTCGGATACAACAGTGAAAGAATGGCCTCCGGCCTGTCGGTAAGAAACCCTTCTCAGATCGACATAATTCAGATTTATTGTACTGTTAGTTTTAATATTGCAGATAGATTGTATTGTTAGTTAGCACAACAGTATTCTCATTTGGCCCCAAGCCCGACACTGATATTAACATGGATGGATGAGTCATCCAGTAAACTACTCTCTATTATTAATAAACTCGCTCATCACATCCTCAGCGTTCATCTACACTGTACACTGTAGCCTTTCAGGGGGTAGTCTACATCAGATCACATAGGGACACTAATGGGACATTTACACTATTTCTAGAAACCTTGAGCTATCCTTCACAGTACATTAACCAAACATTTAATCGACGAGGCCTCTGTAACTGATGTCACACGGTGTGTGCTTCCCAAATTGCACCCTGTTCCCTATATCGTACACTACTTCTGACCATATCTCTAAGGGCCCTGGTCAAAAGCAGTGCACAACTTCATAGGGAATGGGGTGCCATTTGGGACGCTTGAAAGGTAAGAGTGAGGTCGTGTTTTCTATCTAGGATTCGAGCCCAAAGAACATGTAACGGAAAGGATACTGTCGAATGATTACGTGTTACGCAACGGGTGGGTCTAATCCTGAATGCTGACTGGTTGAAACTGCCTTCCAGACGGTGTCTATTCCACAAGTTAACGTAATGGATCTATATATAAATCACCTCATACTGTGGCTAATTCACATGACACTTAATGTCGCACCTTAAGCAGTTCGCTGAGGATATATGGATGACCATAATCAAATGTAAGAGATGACCAATGGCTTGAGAGTTGACCTAATTCTGTCTGTGTCTTTCCTTTACTGCAAATCAAATCAAATGTTACCGGTCGCGTACACAGATTTGCAGATGTCATCCCAGGTGTAGCTAAATGCTTGTGTATTTTAGCTTCAAAAGTGCAGTAATACCTAACAATACAAATACAATACACACAAAATCCAGAAAAAATGTAGAAATGAAGAAATATCAGAACGAGCAATGTCAGAGACAAAAATATATACAGTATATACACTGAGTGTACAAAACATGAGGAACATCTTCATAATATTGAGTTGCACCCAACCTTTTGTCCCCAGAACAGCCTCAAATTGTCAGGGCATGGACTCTACAAGGTGTTGAAAGCGTTCCACAAGGATGCTGGCCCATATTGACTCAAATGCTTCCCACAGTTGTGTCAAATTGGCTGGACGTTCTTTGGGTGGTGGACCATTCTTGATACACACGGGAAACTGTTGAGTGTGAAAAACCCAGCAGTGTTGCAGTTCTTCACACACTCAAACCAGTATGCCTGGCACCTACTACCAAACCCTGTTCAAAGGCACTTCAATATTTTGTCTTGCCCATTCACCCTCTGAACGGCAAACGTACACAATAACCTGTCTCCGCCCGTTAATTTACACTGATTGAAATGGATTTAACAAGTGACACCAATAAGGGATCAAAGCTTTCACCTGGATTCACCGGGTCAGTCTATGTTGTGGAAAGAGCAGGTGGTCTTATTGTTTGGTGCACTCAGTGTATATACAGTATATATATACAGTGGGGCAAAGTATTTAGTCAGGCACCAATTGTGAAAGTTCTCCCACTTAAAAAAGACGAGAGAGGCCTGTAATTTTCATCATAGGTACACTTCAACTATGACAGACAAAATTAGAAAAAAAATCCAGAAAATCACATTGTAAGATTTTTAATGAATTTATTTGCAAATTATGGTGGAAAATAAGTACTTGGTCAATAACAAAAGTTTATCTCAATACTTTGTTATATACCCTTTGTTGGCAATGACAGAGGTCAAACGTTTTCTGTAAGTCTTCACAAGGTTTTCACACACTGTTGCTGGTATTTTGGCCTATTCCTCCATGCAGATTTCCTCTAGAGCAGTGATGTTTTGGGGCTGTTGCTGGGCAACACGGACATTCAACTCCCTCCAAAGATTTTCTATGGGGTTGAGATCTGGAGACTGGCTAGGCCACTCCAGGACCTTGAAATGCTTCTTACGAAGCCACTCCTTCGTTGCCCGGGCGGTGTGTTTGGGATCATTGTCATGCAGAAAGACACAGACACGTTTCATCTTCAATGCCCTTACTGATGGAAGGAGGTTTTCACTCAAAATCTCACGATACATGGCCCCATTCATTCGTTCCTTTACACGGATCAGTCGTCCTGGTCCCTTTGCAGAAAAACAGCCCCAAAGCATGATGTTTCCACCCCCATGCTTCACAGTAGGTATGGTGTTCTTTGGATGCAACTCAGCATTCTTTGTCCTCCAAACACGATGAGTTGAGTTTTTACCAAAAAGTTATATTTTGGTTTCATCTGACCATATGACATTCTCCCAATCTTCTTCTGGATCATCCAAATGCTCTCTAGCAAATTTCAGACGGGCCTGGACATGTACTGGCTTAAGCAGGGGGACACGTCTGGCACTGCAGGATTAGAGTCCCTGGCCGCGTAGTGTGTTACTGATGGTAGGCTTTGTTACTTTGGTCCCAGCTCTCTGCGGGTCATTCACTAGGTCCCCTCGTGTGGTTCTGGGATTTTTGCTCACCGTTCTTGTGATCAGTTTGACCCCAAGGGTGAGATCTTGCGTGGAGCCCCAGATCAAGGGAGATTATCAGTGGTCTTGTATGTCTTTCATTTCCTAATAATTGCTCCCACAGTTGATTTCTTCAAACCAAGCTGCATACCTATTGAAGATTCAGTCTTCCCAGCCTGGTGCAGGTCTACAATTTTGTTTCTGGTGTCCTGTGACAGCTCTTTGGTCTTGGCCATAGTGGAGTTTGGAGTGTGACTGTTTGAGGATGTGGACATGTGTCTTTTATACTGATAACAAGTTCAAACAGGTGCCATTAATACAGGTAACAAGTGGAGGACAGAGGAGCCTCTTAAAGAAGAAGTTACAGGTCTGTGAGAGCCAGAAATCTTGCTTGTTTGTAGGTGACCAAATACTTATTTTCCACCAGAATTTGCAAATTCTTTAAAAGTCCTACAATGTGATTTCTGGGTCTTTTTTTCTAATTTTGTCTGTCATAGTTGAAGTGTACCTATGATGAAAATTACAGGCCTTTCTGATCTTTTTAAGTGGGAGAACTTGCACAATTGGTGGCTGACTAAATACTTTTTTTGCCTCACTGTATATATATATATATAAACACCTACTCATTCAAGGGTTTTTCTTTATTTGTAAACTATTTTTAACATCGCAGAATAATAGTGAAGACATCGTAACTATGAAATAACGCATATGGAATCATGTAGTAACCAAAAAAGTTTTAAACAAATTAAAATAGATTTTATATTTGAGATGATTCAAATAGCCACCCTTTGCCTTGATGACAGCGTTGCACACTCTTGGCATTCTCTCCACCAGCTTCACCTGGAATGCTTTTCCAACAGTCTTGAAGGAGTTCCCACAATATATATATATATATATATATATATATATATATATATATATATATATATATATATATATATATATATATATATATATATATATATATACACCTGCAAGTTCCTGGACATTCCTGGGGAGAATGGTCCCAGCCCTCCGATCCAACAGTTCCCAGATGTGCTCAATGGGATTGAGATTCGGGCTCTTCGCTGGCCATAGCAGAACACTAACATTCTTGCCTTGCAGGAAATCACGCACAGAATGAGCAGTATGGCTGATGGTATTGTCATGCTCGAGGGTCATGTCAGGATGAGCCTGCAGGAAGGGTACCACATGAGGGAGGAGGATGTCTTCCCTGTAACGCACAGCGTTGAGATTGCCTGCAATGACAACAAGTTCTGATATGCTGTGACACACCGCCCCAGACCATGACAGACCCTCCACCTCCAAATCAATCCCGCTCCAGAGTACAGGCCTCAGTGTAACGCTCATTCCTTCGACGATAAATGCAAATCCGACCATCACCCCTGGTGACACAAGACCGCGATTCGTCAGTGAAGAGCACTTTTTTGCCAGTCCTGTCTGGGTCAGAGACAATGGGTTTGTGCCCATAGGTGACGTTGTTTCCAGTGATGTCTGGTGAGGACCTGCCTTACAACAGGCCTACAAGCCCTCAGTCAAGCCTCTCTCAGCCTATTGCAGACAGTCTGAGCGCTGATGGAGGGATTGTGCGTTCCTGGTGTAACTCGGGCAGTTATTGTTGCCATTCTGTACCTGTACTGCAGGTGTGATGTTCGGATGTACCGATCCTGTGCAGGTGTTGTTACACGTGGTCTGCCACTGAGAGGACGATCAGTTGTCCGTCCTGTCTCCCTGTAGTGCTGTCTTAGAACTCTCACAGTACGGACATTGCAATTTATTGCCCTGGCCACATCTGCAGTCCTCATGCCTCCTTGCAGCATGCCTAAGGCACGTTCACGAAGATGAGCAGGGACCCTGAGCATCTTTCTTTGAGCACGTCTGGGACCTTTTGGATTGGACGGTGGGGGCTAGGTCCATTCCCCCCAGAAATGTCCGGGAACTTGCAGGTGCCTTGGTGGAAGAGTGGGGTAACATCTCACAGCAAGAACTGGCAAATCTAGTGCAGTCCATGAGGAGGAGATGCACTGCAGTACTTAATGCAGCTGGTGGCCACACCAGATACTGACTGTTACTTTTGGAATTGACCCCCCCTTTGTTCAGGGACACATTATTCAATTTATGTTAGTCACATGTCTATGGAACTTGTTCAGTTTATGTCTCAGTTGTTGAATCTTGTTATGGTCATACAAATATTTACACATGTTAAGTTTGCTGAAAATAAACGCAGTTGACAGTGAGAGGACGTTTCTTTTTTTGCTGAGTTTATGATCCAAACCATAATCATGCCATGGTCATAGTTCCAGTCTGTGCATAGAGCAGCCAAGCTGGATGTGTACACTGGCCTTTACCAGATGTGTATAGTTCAACCATCAACATTCATGTGGTCAGAGTTAGGATTTTCATATCAGTAAGGAACACCACTTTTTTTAAAACCATTTTATTCCCCCTGTGAAATTGTCGTCAAAACATACCAAGAGAAATACAATTAAAAAACATCATCAATATCAACAACAAACCAGATTAAGGACACCCTTCACTTCTTCTCTCTGACTGAGGAGGGTTCTCTGTGCAAGGATGTTAATAGAGTATAAAAACAAACGTGATGGCAATAATCAGTGTCAATGAGTGTGGAAGTATCTTTTTGACTCATACATGAGGACAAATAATACTAAAAAACTAGCATTGGTGCTAAAATATGTCTTTATTAGCCTGGACACATTTGAGCTCCCAGAGGGGTAGGTGTGGGCCTCACAGACCTCTGTAGTTTGAGGGGAGTGGAGGGGGGGGGGGGACACTAGTAGTTACAGGTTCTAAGGTAGGGTGTGGCTCCAGACACACCCGGTTTAAGGTCCGTGATTTTCAACACTGAGAACCAGCTCGTGGTTGCTGAGAAGTCAAGGGTCAATCTCCTCTGGGATGACGGTGAGCATGATGTCCTCGTTCCCCCGCCGGACCACCATCCGCAGTGTGTCTTCCCTCTTGATGGAGCTGCTGACGTCACTGGCCGAGGTGATTCGCTTGCTGTTGATGGTGATTATGACATCACTCTCCTGCAGGCCACCTCTGTGGAGGAGAGGGAATGTAGCAAAAAAGAAATGCGCTTTACTGATAAAGTACATTAGGCTCTATAAGCAGTGTGTACCATTAGATCTCCCGGGACTACCCATACGTAGAATGTATGCACACATGACTGTAAGTCGCTTTGGATAAAAGCGTCTGCTAAATGGCATATATTATTATTATTATTATTAATCCACAGAATATAAATATAGCCTCTTAAATATGAGAGAAGGGAGTTTTCCCCATTCCAAAAAAAGCTAAATGAACTTACAGAGGCAGTAACATTCTTGTTAGACACTGTGAGAAAATAAATCTGACCATAGTCTCTGAAAAATCTAAGACCATTTTTCTAACCTTGGTACCACAAACTCCACCAGACAAAAATAAAGCTATTCATTTCCTTGAGTGGGAGACCACCGCCTCAGCACAAATGATTTTATGTGGCCACAAAAAATATACAGAGAGTGCATTCTGTAGACTGCTCTGTCATGCTGTTTATGTGGTCATGAAATGCTAATTCATTGTGCTATGAGGCCAGTCTAATTTTAAGTGTAGATGACAATGAACTCTTAGCAACCTTTATGAGAGGGATGGAGACTTAGCCAACTACCAAATGAGTCGTTAAATGCTCCTGTCCTAATCTAAGGTCGAGGACTTTAACTGTTCTGTTCTCAGTACACTCTTAGAAAAAAGGGTTCCAAAAGGGTTCTTCAGCTGTCTCAATAGGAGAACCCTTTTTGTTCCAGGTAGAACCCTTTCAGGTTCCATGTAGAACCCATTCGTCAAAGGGTTCTCCTATGGGGACAGCCAAAGAACCCTTTCAGGTCCTAGATACTACTTACGTCTCAGCTGGTGTTTTTGGGATGACCTCGATGACATATGCCCCTGAGGTAACATCGGGGAAGTCTGATTGTCTCTCCTTCAGCTCCTTTGCAAGCCTATGGGAAAGGAACCAATGAAAACAGAGATGTGTTTAATGTAACGCAGGTATTTGGAAGAATTTCATTCACAAGATGAACCAGGCTGGCTGAAACTTACATTGGTGTGAGAGTCATCATCCTCACACCGATATATTTCTTACTTGTTGATAATTTCCCTAAAGAAAAGAGGATAAATGCTGCGTTAGCATGCACATGGTGATAAACATTGAAAATTCAATATGCAGTACCTGGTCAAAACCATGAAACCTTAGATAGGTCTGGCCCAATAATTGGGGGGGCAAGACTGAGTTTGGGAAACCCTGGTCTAACCGATAATAACCGTAAACTTAAAAATAAATTGACAAAATTGTCTTAATACATGCATTTTAAGAGGGGGAGATTATATATATATATATATATATATATATATATATATATATTTTTTTTTTTTTTAACTTTATTTTCAAGTATATAAAACTAACCCAATAGCAGTTTTGTTTATTTTATTTGTACTTGTTTATTTTATACATGAAGAGGGTAAAGTTGGTTTTATGAGCAGAACGGCACAATCAAAATATATATTTTTAAAACAGGGGTTTCACCAAACCTGAGTTATACTCATTAGGTATGTCATTGGTCATTTTCAAAGATGCATTCATTTACGATGCATTACAAGCTCAAAACAATTGTTGAAAAAAATAACAACTATGACAATAACCGTGGTCAATTGCGTGACAATTTATCATTACCTCAAAATTCCATAATCGTCACAGCCCTACCTTTAGATTGGTAATCTGTACCTTTAGATTGCCTGTCATGGGACTCTGCCAGGAACTGACGGATCTTGTCTGATGGGATGGCGAAGGAGATTCCTGCTGTCACCTTCAGTGTGTTGATCCCAATCACCTCTCCGTCCTGAAGACAGAAACAACACACATTATTAAAATACATCCTCCAGATGTGTCATAGATTTACAATAATAGGTCCAGTGCAGTTAACAACGTGATTTCCTGTGTTGTATATATATTTCCACACTATGAGGTTGGAAAAACACTGTGAAATTGCACCCTTTTGGTGTAAAGAGCTGTTTGATAAGACCGCCTGAAATTTCAGCCTGTTTTGGTGGGATGGAGTTCTGGCCCCTGCCTTGTGACATCACCCGGTGGCAAATTAGTTAGCAGACCAATAAGAAAGAGACTTCAAAACCGCTCTGCCAATAGCAGCACATTTTCAGCTTTCCCCTCTCCACTCAGATCACTCCCAGACAGTTTGAGCTAAATTCTTGCTTGAGAAATTGCTCTTTGCTAAGAAGCTATTTGATACTGAAATAAAAACAGCTGAATTGGACCTTTAAGACCATTCTGAAAGATGTAATTCTTATCAATAAGAAATGATATCTTACCAGATTGACGAGGGGTCCGCCAGAGTTCCCATACTGAAAAGGAACAACATTCAGGTTAAAGGGATGATCAGATGGTACATCTACAACTCCTTCGTGATGGTACATCTACAGCTCCTTCGTGATGGTACATCTACAGCTCCTTCGTGATGGTATATCTACAGCTCCTTCGTGATGGTACATCTACAACTCCTTCGTGATGGTACATCTACAGCTCCTTCGTGATGGTACATCTACAGCTCCTTCGTGATGGTATATCTACAGCTCCTTCGTGTGTACCGGGGCAAATAAGGGGGAGCTACTGTTGTGTGTTCCACAACTAAATATCCACTAAATATCCACAACTAAATGTTCCACAACGAAATGCCCTGCACTGACAGCTGTGTTCCACAACTAAATGTTCCACAACTAAATGTTCCACAACTAAATGTTCCACAACTAAATGTTCCACAACTAAATGCCCTGTGTGACAGCTGTGTTCCACAACTAAATGTTCCACAACTAAATGCCCTGTGTGACAGCTGTGTTCCACAACTAAATATCCACAACTAAATGTTCCACAACTAAATGCCCTGCACTGACAGCTGTGTCCACAACTAAATGGTCCACAACTAAATGCCCTGTGTGACAGCTGTGTTCCACAACTAAATGCCCTGCGTGACAGCTGTGTTCCACATCTAAATGCCCTGTGTGACAGCTGTGTTCCACAACTAAATGCCCTGTGTGACAGCTGTGTTCCACAACTAAATGTTCCACAACTAAATGCCCTGTGTGACAGCTGTGTTCCACAACTAAATATCCACAACTAAATGTTCCACAACTAAATGCCCTGCACTGACAGCTGTGTCCACAACTAAATGGTCCACAACTAAATGCCCTGTGTGACAGCTGTGTTCCACAACTAAATGCCCTGCGTGACAGCTGTGTTCCACAACTAAATGCCCTGTGTGACAGCTGTGTTCCACAACTAAATGCCCTGTGTGACAGCTGTGTTCCACAACTAAATGCCCTGCACTGACAGCTGTGTTCCACAACTAAATGCCCTGTGTGACAGCTGTGTTCCACAACTAAATGCCCTGTGTGACAGCTGTGTTCCACAACTAAATGCCCTGCACTGACAGCTGTGTTCCACAACTAAATGCCCTGTGTGACAGCTGTGTTCCACAACTAAATGCCCTGTGTGACAGCTGCTTGTGTGTGTGCTGATGATGTGGATGTATCACTCACGTTGATGATAGCGTCCGTCTGGATGTATTCCATGTCAGAGTTCCTCAGGCCCAGCTCCTTGCCTCCTCTCTGGGTGGTGCTGACGATACCTGTGGTGACCGTGTTCTGCAGGGAGAAGGGGCTGCCGATGGCCACCACAAACTCACCAGGCCTCAGGTCAGCTGAACGACCCAGCAGCAGCACTGGCAGCTTCATCTAAACACAGAGACACAGGACTCAGATCAGTCAAGATGTGTATTCTATAGAGTGCATTCTGAACAGAAACAGTTGGCATGAAGATACAGTACTAGCTGTAGCTACAGTACATTCAGTATCTACGGTAACAAGACCACCCCTCTTTTGAGACATGCCGGAAGTGCCTTCATTACATCCTGTTTGTTTATGCCCGACGGGCGCCAGTTGAAAAGCAACAAACATATGGGGGTCAACATAGCGTTCCGTAAATCCACTGAGAGGAAGTGACGATATGCCCTGATGTCTGCATACTCTGCATGCTTTATGAAAATATATCAAGGCAATGAATTGCCACTTCCTCCATCTCACTGACACAATCTACAACAGACAAAATCCATCAACAATGACAGGAGAATGGATAAGAGTTATACAGTTGTCACTATGGCTGGGTTACACTAGACCTAGATATTAATAGGTCGGGACAGGGCAGGGGGGGGCAGGATGTGGCGATGGGTCATGGGGATACAGCCACAGGTATATGGGGAGAGGAATCATTGGCCCCCTACCCTGGGCTCAGTGCTCCAGGAATCCAGACCTGACATCCAGACCTGACTCAGGAACAGCAGGCTGCTCCCTGGCCGACAGCCCTAAGCACTCTGCCAGATGGGCTGGAAATGGGATAAACTTACACATTCCAGGAAGGAGGTCAGGTGGATGGAATGGGAAACCCTGGGAGGAAGGGCTTTTGGCACACAGTGTCAGTGTGTCTTGTCTGCCACCCAGCAGTCAGCAGGTTATCTGTCACACTGGTCTCTCAAGATCCACTGTGAAATTAGACGTCTGTCCAGGTAAGGAGGAGATTGCTTTAAAACTGGTCACTAAGGGCAACAGTGAGCTCTATTGCCATTAAGTAGGCTTGGGTTATGCTAGAGCGTTGCGGAACTTAAGCATTCAGAATGAATGCCTAAACCTTCAAAACGTTTGATTCTGCAGTGAGACTGCGAACGCTTGTTGGGTGCATTCGGAAAGTATTCAGACCCCTTGACTTTTTCCACATTTTGTTATGTTACAGCCTTATTCTAAAATGGATTAAATAAAAAAAATCCTCATCAATCTACACACAATACCCGATAATGACAAAGCGAAAACAGGTTTTTAGATAAATCAGAAATACCTTATTTACATAAGTATTCAGACCCTTTGCTAGGGGACTGGTAGGGGAATTTAGCTCAGGTGCATCCTGTTTCCAATGATCCTCCTTGAGATGTTTCTACAACTTTATTGGAGTCCACCTGTGGTAAATTCCAATTGATTGGACATGATTTGGAAAGGCACACACCTGTCTATATAAGGTCCCACATGTCAGGGCAAAAACCAAGCCACGAGGTCAAAGGAATTGTCCGTAGAGCTCCGAGACAGGATTGTGTCGAGGCACAGACCTAGGGACGGGCGCCAAAACATTTCTGCAGCATTGAAGGTCCCCAAGAACACAGTGGCCTCCATCATTCTTAAATGGAAGAAGTTTGGAACCACCAAGACTTTTCCTAGAGCTGGCCGCCCAGCCAAACTGAGCAATTGGGGGTGAAGGGCCTTGGTCAGGGAGGTGACCAAGAACTCGATGCTCACTCTGACAGAGCTCCAGAGTTCCTCTGTGTAGATGGGAGAACCTTCCAGAAGGACAACCATCTCTGCAGCACCACCAATCAGGCCTTTATGATAGAGTGGCCAGACAGAAGCCACTCCTCAGTAAAAGGCACATGACAGTTCACTTGGGGTTTGCCAAAAGGCACCTAAAGGACTCTCAGACCATGAGAAACCAGATTCCCTGGTCTTATGAATCCAAGATTGACCTCTTTGGCCTATATGCCAAGCGGCACATCTGGAGGAAACCTGGCACCATCCCTACGGTGAATCACGGTGGTGGCAGCATCATGCTATGGGGATGTTTTTCAGACTAGTAAGCATCGAGGAAAAGATGAACGACACAAAGTATAAAGAGATCCTTGATGAAAACCTGCTCTAAAGCGCTCAGGACCTCAGACTGGGGTGAAGGTTCACCTTCCAACAGAACAACGACCCTAAGCACACAGCCAAGGCAATGCAAGAGTCTCTGAATGTCCTTGAGTGGCCCAGCCAGAGCCCGAACAAACAAAAACAAAAACTATTTTGAGAAACAGGTGTGACAGCGCGTAGCGTCATAATCAAGAAGACTCGAGGCTGTAACCGCTGCCAAAGGTGCTTCAACAGCTTACTGAGCAAAGGGTCTGAATACTTATCTAAATGTGATATTTACATCTTTTTGATGTTGTATTCATTTGCAAAAAAATAAAAAACAAACTGTTGTTTCTTTGTCGTTATGGGGTATTGTGTGTAGATTGATGAGGGGGAGGGGGGGGGGGGGTTGGACAACTGAATCCATTTCAGAACAATCGAACAGCCCAAGCTACTGAAAAGATTTCTCAAGTCAGGATTACATCTACTACACCTCTGGAGGAAAATAACTCCTGTACAGCACAGTACTCTGTGTACTACCTCCAGTACCTGGAGCACATCACTCTAGTACAGTGAGATAAGGACGTGGGCTTGAGTGACCCAGTTCTCTCTGGGCAGTGAGAGGCAGACTGACAAACAGGCAGTTTTTTGCATTCCATGGTGTTGTACTCACAGATGCATTATCAGATCACCCGTATCCCAGTAACAACTCTGCCCCCTCTACCCTCTTCCATCCCCCTCCAACCTCCTCCATCCTCCTCTACCCCCTCCACCCTCCTCTACCCCCTCCACCCTCCTCTTCCATCCACCTCCACCCTCCTCTTCCATCCCCCTCCACCCTTCTCTAGCCCCTCCACTAGAGGTCGGTGGTAGGCAGAAGCAGGCGAGTAAACATTTATTCAAACAGCACTTTCGTGCGTTTTTCCAGCAGCTCTTCGTTGTGCGTCAAGCATTGCGCTGTTTATGACTTGGCTGGCTAGTTAGCGCGCACTAATAGCGTTTCAAACTTTACTCGCTCTGAGCCTTGGGGTGGTTGTTTCCTTTGCTCTGCATGGGTAACGCTGCTTCGATGTGGTGGCTGTTGTCGATGTGTTGCTGGTTCGAGCCCAGGGAGGAGCGAGGAGAGCGAGGAGAGGGACAGAGGCTATACTGTTACACTGGCAATACTAAAGTGCCTATAAGAACATCCAATAGTGAAAGGTTAATGAAATACAAATGGTATAGCGGGATATAGTCCTATAATAACTACAACCTAAAACTTCTTACCTGGGAATATTAAAGACTCGTGTTAAAAGGAACCACCAGCTTTCATATGTTCTCATGTTCTGAGCAAGGAACTGAAACGTTAGCTTTCTTACATAGCACAAATTGCATTTTTACGTTCTTCTCCAACACTTTGTTTTTGCATTATATAAACCAAATTGAACATGTTTCATTATTTATTTGAGGCTAAATTTATTTTATTGATGTATTATATTAAGTTAAAATAAGTTAATTCAGTATTGTTGTAATTGTCATTATTACAAATACATAATTTTTTAATCAGCCGATTAATCGGCATCTGCTTTTTTGGTCCTCCAATAATCGGTATCAGCGTTTAAAAATCATAATCGGTCGACCTCTACCCTCCACCCTCCTCTTCCATCCTAAATAATAAATAAGCTAAAGTAAAAAATAAAAAGTAACAATAAAATGAGATAACAAAAACGAGCCTATATACAGGGGGTACCGGCACCGAGTCAATGTGGAGGCTATATACAGGGGGTACCAGCACCGAGTCAATGTGGAGGCTATATACAGGGGGTACCGGCACCGAGTCAATGTGGAGGCTATATACAGGGGGTACCGGCACCGAGTCAGTGTGGAGGCTATATACAGGGGGTACCGGCACCGAGTCAGTGTGGAGGCTATATACAGGGGGTACCGGCACCGAGTCAGTGTGGAGGCTATATACAGGGGGTACCGGTACCGAATCAGTGTGGAGGCTATATACAGGGGGTACCGGCACCGAGTCAATGTGGAGGCTATATACAGGGGGTACCGGTACCGAATCAGTGTGGAGGCTATATACAGGGGGTACCGGCACCGAGTCAGTGTGGAGGCTATATACAGGGGGTACCGGTACCGAATCAGTGTGGAGGCTATATACAGGGGGTACCGGTACCGAATCAGTGTGGAGGCTATATACAGGGGGTACCGGCACCGAGTCAGGGTTGAGGCTATATACAGGGGGTACCGGTACCGAATCAGTGTGGAGGCTATATACAGGGGGTACCGGCACCGAGTCAGTGTGGAGGCTATATACAGGGGGTACCGGTACCGAATCAGTGTGGAGGCTATATACAGGGGGTACAGGCACCGAGTCAATGTGGAGGCTATATACAGGGGGTACCGGCACCGAGTCAATGTGGAGGCTATATACAGGGGTACCGGCACCGAGTCAATGTGGAGGCTATATACAGGGGGTACCGGCACCGAGTCAATGTGTGGCGGTGCAGGTTAGTCCAGGTAATTGTACACGTGACTATGCATAGATAATAAACAGCGAGTAGCAGCAGTGTAAAAGAAAAGGGGGGAAGGGGGTCAATGTAAATAGTCCGGGAGGCCATTTGATTAAAACAGAAGCTTCATCGGTGCTCGGTTTCTGCAAGGATGCAGGGCAGTGAAACTAGTCTCGCTTTGTCTGTCCCCGAGTGTGTCTCGATGTAACAGGACCTTAGACTTGATGCAATGATGCATCCTAACGTTTCCTTGACTTTCCAGTTTCCATTGCTCTCCTAAGATAATAGGATACCTTGTCAGCTCTCAGTGGCTGGGATGATATTTGCTGCTGAGCCCTCTGATACAGTGCCAGTGTGGAACGGTGAGAGACAGGCCTGTGTGTGTCAGTGGAAATGACCAGACTGTCAGAGAGGTAAACATCAAGGGGAACGGGGGGGATAATGGGTGCAGAAGGGACTGTCAGACCTGGCAGCCGTCTGCAGGAAGGATCCACTAGTCAAGGCTGCTGTCTGTTGCTGCTAGAGTGATTGACGAGGCACCTGTTGGCACAGTGTGTGTGTGTGTGTGTGTGTGTGTGTGTGTGTGTGTGTGTGTGTGTGTGTGTGTGTGTGTGTGTGTGTGTGTGCGTGTGTGTGTGTGTGCGTGCGTGCGTGCGTGCGTGTGTGTGTGTGTTTGTGTGTGCGTGCGTGTGTGTGTGTGTGTGTGCGTGCCTGTCTGCTTATGTGTGTGTCAGCTTGTTCTGTGTGTTTCTGTGTGTCTGTGTGTGTGCCTGAGTCAATAGGGACTGAACAGTCAGATCACCAAGAGAGTTAGACTTGTTTGCTCAGTACTGATTAATGCTGAAATATAATTTAAAAAATAAAATATACTGTATATCGTACACAAGAGGACTGTGACTGCCAATAAAAGCAGTGTCTTATACACACACAATAAATCCAGAGCTCGATGAGAAATGATTATGTCCAGAGTCAAACTGTTTGCAGACATCCAAATGAGTCAAATTGAGAAGCAGCTTGTGTTTCTATTTGGGATGAACAACACTGTAAAGGTATCAACAGATTCATCAGTCTATATTCAAGGCCAATCACACATGTTTATGGAATACCTACTCTTCTACTGCTACGGTCTCCTGCCAGGAAAGAGGGCACCTTACTTTTTCTCCCTCACTTCTCATTTAATAACCTTTAGCCGTGGGCACGCACGCACACATACACACACACATACACACACACGCGCACACGCGCACACACAAACACACACACACACACACACACACACACACACACACACACACACACACACACACACACACACACACACACACACACACACACACACACACACACACACACACACACACACACACACACACACACACACACACACACACACACACACACTTTTTATAGCTACTGTTTGCAGGCCTCCTGGGCCATATAGAGCATTTCTCAGTTCCCTGAATTCCTATTGAACCTTGTAGCTATGGCAGATAATATTCACATTTTTGGTGACTTTAACGTTCACATGGAAAAGTCCACAGTCCCACTCCAAAATGCTTTCGGAGCCATCATCAACTCAGCGGGTTTTGTCCAATATGTCTCACTGCCACAGTCATACTCTCGACCTAGTTTTGTCCCGTGGAATAAATGTTGTTGATCTTAATGTTTTTCATCATAATCCTGGACTATCGGACCACCCTTTTATTACGTTTGCAATAGCAACAAATAATCTGCTCAGACTCCAACCAAGGATCATCAAAAGCCATGCTATAAATTATTGGGCAACCCAAAGATTCCTAGATGCCCTTCCAGACTCCCTCCACCTACCCAAGGACGTCAGAGTACAAAATCAGTTAATCACCTAACTGAGGAACTAAATTTAAACTTGCGCAATACCCTCGATGCAGTCGCACCCCTAAAATCAAAAAACATCTGTCATAAGAAACTAGCTCCCTGGTATACAGAAAATACCCGAGCTCTGAAGCAAGCTTCCAGAAAATTGGAATGGAGGTGGCGCTACACCAAACTGGAAGTCTTCCGACTACCATCCTGAGACCGAGTATAGCCACGGCACAACCCAAGGGGGGGGCGCCAACCCAGACAGGAAGATCACATCAGTGACTCAACCCACTCAAGTGACGCACCCCTCCTAGGGACGGTATGAAAGAGCCCTAGTAAGCCAGTGACTCAGCCCCTGTAATAGGGTTAGAGGTAGAGAATCCCAGTGGAATGAGGGGAACCGGCCAGGCAGAGACAGCAAGGGCGATTCGTTGCTCCAGAGCCTTTCCGTTCACCTTCACACTCCTGGGCCAGACTACACTCAATCATATGACCCAATGAAGAGATGAGTCTTCAGTAAAGACTTAAAGGTTGAGACCGAGTTTGCGTCTCTCACATACTGTAGGGAGGCAGACCATTCCATAAAAATGGAGCTCTATAGGAGAAATCCCTGCCTCCAGCTGTTTGCGTAGAAATTCTAGGGACAATTAGGAGGCCTGCGTCTTGTGACTCCTTGCTGTCCCCAGTCCACATGGTCGTGCTGCTGCTCCAGTTTCAACTGTACTGCCTGTGGCTATGTAACTCTGACCTTCTCACCAGACGTGCTACCTTGTCCCAGACCTGATGTTTTCAACTCTCTAGAGACAGCAGGAGTGGTAGAGATACTCTGAATGATCGGCTATGAAAAGCCAACTGAAATTTACTCTTGAGGTGCTGACCTGTTAGACCCTCTACAACCACTGTGATTATTATTACCATTTGACTCTGCAGGTCATCTATGAACATTTGAACATCTTGGCCATGTTCTGTTATAATCTCCACCCGGCACAGCCAGAAGAGGACTGACCACCCCTCATAGTCTTGTTCCTCACTAGGTTTCTTCCTAGGTCCCGGCCTTTCTAGGGAGTTTTTCCGAGCCACTGTGCTTCTACACCTTCATTGCTTACTGTTTGGGGTTTTAGGCTGGGTTTCTGTACAGCTCTTTGTGACATCAGCTGATATAAGAAGGACTTCATAAATACATTTGATTGATTGATTGTATCTGCCCAGGCCACAGCTGAGTGTACAGACCCACAAATACCTATTCCACTTCCTGTAGTGTAACAACCCTTCCTGTCCTCCAGGCCAGAGCTGCTCTTCACATTGGGATACTCTAGCATTCAAACATGGTGAGAAAATACGATCGAAGTCTCTCATAACTCTAAACCTATAAGTGTACGTTATAACATTAGGAAAAGACTGATAACACCAATAGCCAAGTTGGCTTTTCTGAAGGCAAGGAATTGCATTTGGTGACATTTTCCGTGTCTCTACAATCGCTTGAGTCCACAGGATCCGTCTGTGACTGACCTGGACATTCCTAAGGGGTCACCCTGGTCTGGCTATCTTCTGTCTGAGGAAAGACAAATGGGAAAATGGGCTAACTTTGAGAAATGGGGCCATTGGACTTGAGAATGTGTTTTCTTTGGCTGGTTCCTTTCTGGCACTGACCATAGCAAGTATGAGCATCTGAAGTGATTCACCATTTCCCTCTCTGTTGATGTGGTCTTTCTGCACCAGCTTTAAAAACGGATGACAAATGCCCTCTGAGGCTGCTGAAATGGGGAAAGGATGAGATAAAGACTAACACACACATATATATATAACCAAGAATGTCAATGTTCAGTCCAGGCAGAAGGGGAAGCTTGTGACTGGCTGTTCTTAGATCAGGGACAAGCTCAGTAAATCATACTCAAACCCTCAGACTATGGGATTACGTTTTCAGGACCTGATTCTGGGCAAGTTAGCCAGCGCTGGGTCACGGGGCTCCTGCTCAGAGTTCTACTGGTTGCTACAGTGAACTTAACAGTTTTGGACAAACTTCCCATGTCACTTTCTTTCCGGTTATTAAGAGATATAGCAAATCTACGCAGACAGAAGTAATGTTGGTTACTGAGAACTACACAAATTGCCTCCTTCTTTCCAACCATTAGGAACTGGAAATACATCGTATCCCAGAGATTTATAATCGGGGAATGTCCCTGAGGGAGCAAAAATAACCTAATTCAGAGCCAAGAAAGAAACACAAGCCTGGGAATGCCGGCAGAGACATATATTGGGCTGGTCTTTCATCTCTGTTCTGCACCACTAGAGTGTGACTCTCTTTTGTCTAACAGACTCCAGTCCAGTTTACTTTTGTCCAATTGAATAACACATATGTTGCAAATTTACTCTCAAGTAACAGAGTGCAGGCTTTGACCTAGTTTGGATATGTCTTACTGCACGTCACGAAAGAATGCAAGGATGAGTAATGACTTTGTTGATGCCAGGTGGCGTCTCCACTTAGGAAATTCCATCTCTCTCTTTGTACTCTTGTTTGATTGGCACAAATTGACAAGGTGGATCAAACCACAGGTATGAAGGGTCTACCTATGGGCTGGGATGGGCCGGCTCTTTCTCTGCTCTTTGGTTTGGGTTAGTCATGGAACATAACAAAAAAAATGCAACATCTGCTGAATGGTAGAGTTTAAACATCTGTTTCGTTCACCTAACACTTGTTTACTTTATCCAAATGTTTGGATTTATTCACCTCCGTCAGTGCGGGGGTGTTGAGACGACTCTGTCTCCGTCAAGAAGATTCAACAACATTTCTCAATTGGATCTTCAGACCGAATCCTAACTCGATGTCTGTCAAATCTCTCATTGCCACCAATGAACGATTGACGTGAAACGAGTTGCGTAAACGCATGCACAACCCCAAGTTATAATTCAGGCTATCATTGTCAACAGTAGCAGTGTAAAAGAGGGTTAACTCGGACGACAGAGTTAGGCAGCATCTCTTTACTGATCAGTAGAAACAAGTTCTTCATGACCTTATCTGATATGAATGCATACAGAATCAAGCCTCCACCTGTGAACCAAATGGTGCCAGGACCTTCCTCTTTACAGTACATCTGACTACTCTAACAACTTATCATAAAAACAGGCCTCAAGAGGGGAATTGGACAGCGGTACTTTGATAGATTTGAAGAAGTTGTATACCATGTACTACTACTGTAAAATACATCTCAAGGCAGTTCATTCAGTATGACGGTGTAATGCCCTCCAGATTGTGGTTCTGGCACAATTGGGAACCTTATCCTCCTGTATGCAGGAAACATGGCTACAGGAAAATGTTCTGTCCTGTTCAGATCCAGGAGAATGAAAAGGTCAGCTGAGGTCCACTTCACTGACTTTTCAATGTAGATGCTTTATTAACGAGCACGTAAACAATGGACTCTTCCGGATGCAGTAACAGCTTTTTCCATCATCCACGCTTTGGCGGCATTGAGGGAATGTAATCAATGGTCCTTTGTGACCATAGAATCCATGTTGGACGACAACCAAATCTAGACTCCGCTGTGTTTCTGCTGAACAAACACACCGCACAGACACGAAGACTGGAATCTTTAAGAATAGCAAGAGAGCATAATATTGGCTTTGGTGTTTCGCATAAGACTGAGATACAACAGGTCTGTGTATGTGTAAACTGTCTTCCAATGGCACAGCACATCAGTTCACAACACTAACTACATACAAACCCAGCCACCACAACAGAGCACCAGCCAGAAAAACAATGTCTTCTCTTGTTGTGTGGACTGTGATTAACTATGGCGCTCCTGTGGTTTGACAGAACTGTACATAGCGTTGGGATGTGACTCATCCATAGGTAGTCACTTAGTGACACTTCAAGATGGACACATTTCCCCAACCAGTATCTATTTGTCCTCGATAGAGAACTTCAACAGCACAACAGGTGTCAAATCTATGGGCTCATTTTCTATTTTCGGCTGGTGTTTAGGCGGAACTAGTGTCAAACGCACGTTAGTTTGCAATCTTGTCATGTAAAAACTGGCGCCCTTACACCAGATTCGGCAATTTACCTGTCTTATATCAGCTTGCTTGCACTCTGGGAGGGGTGGAAATATTTGAGATGTGTCCTTCAAAACATGATCCAATGTGCTAATTCCAGGCAGCGTTCATAGAGATATTTAAGACCAACCAATAGCTGGTTTTAGCGGTAACGCAGTTGGTTATGTCATGGATTTTGACAGCTGAAACGTAGCCTATCCAGCCGTGACGCACACTGCCCTATCCAGCCGTGACGCACACTGCCCTATCCAGCCGTGACGCACACTGCCCTATCCAGCCGTGACGCACACCAGCCGTGACGCCCTATCCAGCCGTGACGCACACTGCCCAGCAATGCCGTGGCGCAATAGAAGCACACTGACACTGCCGTGACGCACACTGCCCTATCCAGCCGTGACGCACACTGCCCTATCCAGCCGTGACGCACACTGCCCTATCCAGCCGTGACGCACACTGCCCTATCCAGCCGTGACGCACACTGCCCTATCCAGCCGTGACGCACACTGCCCTATCCAGCCGTGACGCACACTGCCCTATCCAGCAATGACGCACACTGACCTATCCAGCCGTGACGCACACTGACCTATCCAGCCGTGACGCACACTGACCTATCCAGCAATGACGCACACTGTCCTATCCAGCAATGACGCACACTGACCTATCCAGCCGTGACGCACACTGACCTATCCAGCCGTGACGCACACTGCCCTATCCAGCCGTGACGCACACTGCCCTATCCAGCCGTGATGACCATCCGTCCGTGACGCACACTGCCCTATCCAGCCGTGACGCACACTGCCCTATCCAGCCGTGACACACACTGACCTATCCAGCCGTGACGCACACTGCCCTATCCAGCCGTGATCCATCCAGCCGTGACGCACACTGACCTATCCAGCCGTGACGCACACTGACCTATCCAGCCGTGACCTATCCAGCCGTGACGCACACTGACCTATCCAGCCGTGACGCACACTGACCTATCCAGCCGTGACGCACACTGCCCTATCCAGCCGTGACGCACACTGACCTATCCAGCCGTGACGCACACTGACCTATCCACCCGTGACGCACACTGACCTATCCAGCCGTGACGCACACTGCCCTATCCAGCCGTGACGCACACTGAGTGACGCACACTGACCTATCCAGCCGTGACTATCCAGCCGTGACGCACACTGCCCTATCCAGCCGTGACGCACACTGCCCTATCCAGCCGTGATGCACACTGACCTATCCAGCTGTGACCCACACTGCCCTATCCAGCCGTGACGCACACTGACCTATCCACCGTGGAACACACTGCCCTATCCAGCCGTGGTGCCACTGACCTTAACAGAAACAGAGTTTATTAAGTCCAGCTTTAGAAATGACAATAAATGACAAACATGACAACACCGCACAGACACGAAGACTGGAATCTTTAAGAATAGCAAGAGAGCATAATATTGGCTTTGGTGTCATAAAAGACTACCAGTTTCCCCCTTTTATTTCCATTCAAAACCAAGCAAAGCCTCCTCTCAATTAAGGCTTTTTTTATTTAATTCAAAACCAAGCAAAGCCTCCTCTCAATTAAGGCTTTTTTGTCTGCCCAATGCAATCGCGTAGTAGTCAAGACTGTCGATAAAGGGTTTGGCTCCTGAGACCGCTTGGAAGTAAATCTTAATCACCAAAGCTTTAATAAATATCAAGTTTAAGTGGAGTAAAACTTTGAGCTGACATTCCCTTTTAATCTATGCATTGCAGGCAAGCCCACATTATTTTAGCCATGCAGGTCCCGTTTTGGTGTGCGTAAAAGCCTCCATAGTCTATTTAAAAAAAATATTATATGCCCACGGTGTCACGGTCGTCATATGGAGGAGACCAAGGCGCAGCGTGGTAAGCGTACATACTTCTTTAATGAAAGAACGAACACTGAACAAACTATACAAACCGTGCCGCTAACGTAGCTAGTGCAGACAGGCAACTAAACATAGAATAAGAACCCACAAACTACCAAGGAATATGGCTACCTAAATATGGTCCCCAATCAGAGACAACGATAAACAGCTGCCTCTGATTGAGAACCAATCGAGGCAACCATAGACATATAAACACCTAGACTTACAAAACCCCCATGACATACAAAACCCCCTAGACAATATACAAACTAAACAAACCACCCCAGTCACACCCTGACCTAACCAAAATAATAAAGAAAACAAAGATAACTAAGGTCAGGGCGTGACACACGACGAGAGATTATGGTGCCTGTAAGTGTGACATAGCCTATTTAAAACAAGTTGTTGTTTCGTTTTGTTTAGAATTTGATTATAAATATATGTTCTCTTTATAGCCCTTATAAATAATTAATTTAATATTGTTTATTGACCATGTTTGGCATGTCCCTGCTCAGCCATAAATCAATATACAGTAGGCCTAGCCCCTATATCAGTGGGATTTATATTGAAGCCACGCAATTACTTAGAACAATATGGTCTGCAAATGGGTTCAAGTTCATTTATTTAGCAAAGATGGGAAAGGTCTACATTTTGTTAATTTGTTTCTGTAAACCATTTGACTAACCTTGGGATTGATTCCAAGGCAATACATAAAATAACGAAAATACACAACCTGAAGCAACCACATATTTGGCCATGGAACACGTTCTGATTGGCCAGTGACGGACCAAGCCTCGACAAACTCACAACTTGTTTATTCATCAACCCTTCCCTTTCGCGCCAATGCCATCAAGTGCGCCGACAATGGTGTCAGGGAAAATAACAAAAATATTTCTGTCACACCCCTAAACCTATGACCCTACCGCCTGAGCTTACGCTTCGAACGCACCGACAGCATCATTGCATTTTGGCACACCAGAATTAGATTTCTTTCCAATGAAAAATCCAACGTGCACAATCGAGAGAAGAAAAAAACACACTGAAATTAATGTAATTCTGGTGTACCAAAATGCAATGATGCTGTCGGGTGTGTTCAAAGCGTTACGTTTGTTAAAATAGAGCCCTATGCACTCTACAAGCCTATAGCCTTAAACCTATTCCCTCGGATATCAGCTTTAGCCCCTGCCGATCCAAGCATTACGATTAGTGAACTTCCTCAGCCAAGTCCCAAGGGCCATAATTATACAGTGTGCAGAGCATCAGTGAAAATATTAATGCACTCCCGAAAACATGTTTGATCGTTGTCAATAAGCTATGCAATGGAGGACTGTAATTCCTGTCACAGAGGATCAGTCATTTACCACTGATTTCCAGGCTTCCTCTAAAGTTCACGGAGACCTAGACATGTTCAGGATACATCCCAAGCAATCCATATAATTATAATAACACAGTCATTTCAACATCTAGTACTTACTTTATCATCAACCGTCTAGTTGTTATTATAGTCGATGCGAGATCAAATCAAATTTTATTGGTCATATACACATGTTTAGCAGATGTTAATGCGAGTGTAGCGAAATGCTTGTGCTTCTAGTTCCGACAGTGCAGTAATATCTAACAAGTAATCTAACAATTCCCCAACAACTACAAGATACACACAAATCTAAAGGAATGAAAGAGAATATGTACATGTCGTATATGAATGAGCGATGGCCGAGCGGCATAGGCAAGGTGCAATAGATGGTATAAATGGTGTTGAATCCTGAGCTGTAGTCAATGAACAGCATTCTTACATATGTATTCCTTTTGTCCAGATGGGATTGGGCAGTGTGCAGTGTGATGGCGATTGCAGATCGTTTAGATCATTTATCTTTGCCTTCTTGGGTACAGGAACAATGGTAGCATGTGGGGACAACAGACTGGGATAGGGAGTGATTGAATATGTCCGTTAACACACCAGCCAGCTGGTCTGCGCATGCTTTGAGAACGCGGCTAGGGAAGCCATCTGGGCCAGCAGCCTTGCGGGGGTTAACAAGTTTAAATGTTTTACTCACATCAGCCAAGGGGGGGGGGAGGCGCAGTCCTTGTTAGTGGGCTGCGAGGGTGGCACTGTATTATCCACAAAGCGGGTAAAGAAGGAGTTTAGTTTGTCTGGAAGCATGACGTCGGTGTCCGTGACGTAGCTGGATTTCTTTTTGTAGTCAGTAATTTCCTGTAGACCCTGCCACATATAGGTCTCATGTCTGAGCTGTTGAATTGTGACTCCACCATGTCTCTGTACTGGCATTTCACTTGTTTGTTTACCTTACGGAGGGATTAGCTACAATGTTTATATTCAGACATTTTCCCAGACCAATTTCCATGGTTAAATGCGGTATATCGAGCTTTCAGTTTTGCGCAAATGCCGCAATCCATCCACGATTTCTGGTTAGGGTTAGGTTTAAATAGTCACAGTGGGTACAACATCTCCAATGTACTTCTTTATAAACGCACTCACAGAGTCAGAGTATAGGTTGATGTTGTTCTCTGAGGCTGACGGGAACATATTCCAGTCCGCGTGATTAAAACAATATTGAAGTGTGGCTTCCGATTGGTTGGACCAGCGTTGAATGGTTCTCATCAATGGTACATCATGTTTGGGTTTCTCCCTATAAGACGGAAGGAGCAAGATGGCGTTGTGGTCGGATTTGCTGAAAGGAGGACGGGGGAGGGCTTTGTATGCATCGCGGAAGTTAGGATAGGATAAGTAATCCCTCTCACCCCCCCCCCCCTTTAAGATTTAGATGCAGTATTGTAAAGTGACTGTTCCACTCGATGTCATAAGGTGAATGCACCAATTTGTAAGTCGCTCTGGATAAGAGCGTCTGCTAAATGACTTAAATGTAAATGTAAATGTAGTAGCAGTGGTCAAGGGTTTTGCGCATGCACACAGCGCAATCAATATGCTGGTAGAATTTAGGTAGCCTTGTTCTCAAACTTGCTTTGTTAAAATCCCCAGCTACAATAACTGCAGCCTCAGGATGTATGTTTTCCAGTTTGCATATAGTCCAGTGAAGATCCTTGATGGCCATCTTGGTGTCTGCTTGAGGGGGAATGTACACAGCTGTGACTGTAACTTACGAGAATTCTCTTGGTAGGTACTTGATTGCAAGGAATTCTATATCGGGTGAGCAAAAGGACTTCAAGTTCCTGTGTGTTGTTATGATTACACCATGAGTTGTTAATCATAAAGCATACACCCCCGCCCTTCCTTTTCCCAGAGAAGTGTTTATCTCTGTCAGCGCGATGCATGGAGAAGCCCGGTGGCTGAACCGATTTCAACAACATATCCTGAGAGTGCCATGTTTCTGTGAAACAGAGAATGTTTGTAATGGTCGTCGGTGGAAGAATGTGAGGACCAAAGCGCAGCGTGGTACTTGTTCATGTTATTTATTTAAACTGAACACGATCAAACAAAGAAACAAAAAAGCACAACCGAAACAGCTCCGTCAGGTGCAAAACACACTAAACTGAAAATCTAATCACCCACAACTCAAGGGTGAAAACAGGCTGCCTAAGTATGGTTCTCAATCAGGGACAATGCTTGACAGCTGCCTCTGATGGAGAACCATACCAGGCCAAACACAGAAATACCAAATCATAGAAAAAAAGAACATAGACTGCCCACCCAACTCACGCCCTGACCATACTAAAACAAAGACATCACAAAGGAACTAAGGTCAGAACTTGACAATGTTACTATCTCAGATGTCTCTCTGGAAGGCAAACCTTGCTCAAATTCCCTCTACCTTGTTGTCAAGAGACTGGACATTGGATAGTAGTATACTCGGGAGCGGTGTGTGATGTGAACGTTTACGGAGCCTGACTAGACGGCCGCTTCGTCTGCCCCTTCTGCGGCATCGTTGTTTTGGGTCGCCTACTGGAATTAGATCTATTGTCCTGGGCGGTGGTCCGAACAGAGGATCCACTTTGGGAAAGTCGTATTCCTGGTCGTAATGTTAGTAAGTTGACGTTGCTCTTATATCCAATAGTTCTTCCCGGTTGTATGTAATAAGACTTGAGATTTCCTGGCCTGACAATGTACGAAATAATTCATAAAAAAAAGAAATATTGCATAGTTTCCTAAGAACTCGAAGTGAGGCGACCATCTCTGTCATTTCAGCCCTGTGTTTGCACATTCTCAGAAGGAGTGGGCCTCAGCAGCCATTTGACTAAAGAAAAGACTGGGGATGAGCACAACGACCCAGATCCACATTTAGTCAATCAGTCACTGAGCGGGGAGAGAAACAGAGAAACAGAATCCTGTCCTTGTTGCCAACAGGAGACCATTTCTCTTCACTGTCTGTGAAAAGCCTGTACAGACTCATCCTTTGACGCAATGGAAACAGGAGCAGTGAGCGAGCCACCGCACATGCAGATATATGCCTCGCAGTAGTACGTCTGTGTTGCTCCCACTCCGCTTTGAGGACGGTCCTCCGCCATCACACCAACGCAATGTAATCTTTCCACCTCACGCTCCAAGACAGGGTCAGGGAGTTTGACCACTCTGTCTGGAAGGGGTCCGTCAGTCCTTGGGTTCCCTCCTAAGGGTTCTCTTTGTGTTTTTGGTGAGGTTATTACAGTGTAACTGTCGGTTTAATGACTTTCGACAATTTAGGTTTCTAACTTATAAGTACTTGAAGTCATTATGGAAGTAAAAATACACTGTCTATGCTCAGAGACAAACAATAAAACCTTTCAGACGTGGATTTATAATGTTGACACTTTCAGTTGCAAATCACATAAAAAGTGACACTCTATTGAGCAGCATCCAGGAGTCAGCCAGAGGCTTGTCTGGAAGGACTCACAGTAACGTGGCACAGGAGCCGGCCAGTGTAGGGGAGTAAGACACCCTATGCTCCAGATACACTTTTTCAAACACACACACACACACACACCCACACACACACACACACACACACACACACACACACACACACACACACACACACACACACACACACACACACACACACACACACACACACACACACACACACACACACACACACACACACACACACACACACACACACACACACACACACACACACACACACACACACACACACACACACACACACACACACACACACACACACACACACACACACACACACACACACACACACACACACTTCCTCCAGTCTTCTGGAACTAGTTCATTGGAACTAAGCCTGGGACTGGTTCACACACACAGAGGAACATTTTCCTCCTTGACACCCAAACAGCTCTAACCCTCAACTGGGTGATTACTCTTTTGGTAATAGTAGGGAGAAGCAGCCATATAAAACATAATGTTGACCCCTAGTTATTAGAACAAACTGGACCAAAGATGAAAAACTGTTCATTCAATCTAAATCATACCACAAAAAGACCCTATTTTCACAGATACACATTCTAACAATTCATCATGTTTGTTGCTGAGGTGTCTTATTTGAACGATCCGGCGTAGCTCAAATTAAACCGAGCCGGCACCAAGAATGTTTTGAAAAAGTATTTTCATGCAGGGATTTGTCGGCCATAAATTAATCCAGTCTGTGTGAGCAGATGAATGACAATCTATGAAAGACTTATGCTATTTGTCTTGACCATTCAGAGCCACTGTTAAAATCTCTCCATCACATTCCTGTTCTCTGGCACCATCTCAGAGAGAAAGCGATAGAGAGAGAAAGAGAGAGAGAGAGAGAGAGAGAGAGAGAGAGAGAGAGAGAGAGAGAGAGAGAGAGAGAGAGGGGGAGAGGGGGAGAGGGGGAGAGAGCAAGAGTGAAAGAGAGAGAGAAAAGGGAGGTTGAGGTAAACAGAAGCACCGGTGCATTCAGAGACTCCTGAAGAAGAGAGGCTTGGAGAGCGGTAACAGGCCTTACCGGGACGTCGATCTTGATGAGGGCGATGTCGGCCTTCTCGTCCACGTCTTTGATCTTGGCGTCGAAGGTAGCGCCACTCTTCAGCTCCACCTTCACCCGGTGCTTATTGGCCACCACGTGGGCGTTGGTCACGATCAGGCCGTCCTCTGATACCACGAAGCCAGAACCACTGGCCACCGCCACCTCCCGCTTAGAGAATACCATCCTGGGAAGAGGACAGAGACAGGAGACAGAGGACAGAGACAGGAGACAGAGGGTAAAGCAGGGAGACAGAAGGTGAGACAGAGAGACAGGGTGACAAAGGTGCGAGACAGAGAGAGCTCTGTGATGTCCTGTAGTAGAAGAATTTCAGAAAATCGGCAAAAGTACATGTTCTGCAATATCTGTAAATCCACATGTCCATGAGCAGAAGACCACATAGTACTACAAAACATACTGTATACCATTTAGCCCAAAGCCCCTCTTAAAGATCCCTTGAACAAATTTCCTGATGATGTGTTTATCAACAGGAGGGCAGGAGAATGTTTGTGTTCTCATAGCAACAGCAGGATCAACTTTGTAAACAATTTATACAAGGTCCTGAGTCAGGCAGACAAGTATGTACACAGCTGTGACAGGCAGGAGATCTGGTGGTTGATCTACAGTGTTTAATATAGGTCTATACTTGTCTAACACTCCATCCACTCCTATATACCTTAGAGTGAAATTGGTCACTTTCTTATCATAACTTTTACTGGGAAAAACCTCATGCGATACAGTACCTGTTCTACTGTGGTCAGTGTGTGTGTGTGTGTGTGTGTGTGTGTGTGTGTGTGTGTGTGTGTGTGTGTGTGTGTGTGTGTGTGTGTGTGTGTGTGTGTGTGTGTGTGTGTGTGTGTGTGTGTGTGTGCTTGGTCTGTCAGACCTGGCCATCCCACATACAAAAATACAGTTTACTATAGAATACTACAGTACTTACTATAGAATTCTGTAGTAAACTGTAGTATACTGTAGAATAATTACTACACACTGTTGTATCCTTCGATCATGTGTAGTACGTAAAATAGCATTTGGTAGTATACTGTAGAGTACTATAGTAAATACTACAGTAGTATCCACAATAAAATACACAGTGAATACTACAGAAATGTCAACAAAAACACTACAGTCCACAAAAAACACAACCCTAATTTGTGCCATAAGTGAGAAACCTACATCCCAAGTATACAGCATATATTGTGTTCCCTACAGGTTATAGAAAAGAGCAGAAGCTCTGACCTCTCCGTTCAGAACCCAGTCCTACCTACAGGTTATAGAAAAGAGCAGAAGCTCTGACCTCTCCGTTCAGAACCCAGTCCTACCTACAGGTTATAAAAGAAAAGAGCAGAACCCAGCTCTGACCTCTCCGTTCAGAACCCAGTCCTACCTACAGGTTATAGAAAAGAGCAGAAGCTCTGACCTCTCCGTTCAGAACCCAGTCCTACCTACAGGTTATAGAAAAGAGCAGAAGCTCTGACCTCTCCGTTCAGAACCCAGTCCTACCTACAGGTTATAGAAAAGAGCAGAAGCTCTGACCTCTCCGTTCAGAACCCAGTCCTACCTACAGGTTATAGAAAAGAGCAGAAGCTCTGACCTCTCCGTTCAGAACCTAGTCCTACCTACAGGTTATAGAAAAGAGCAGAAGCTCTGACCTCTCCGTTCAGAACCCAGTCCTACCTACAGGTTATAGAAAAGAGCAGAAGCTCTGACCTCTCCGTTCAGAACCCAGTCCTACCTACAGGTTATAGAAAAGAGCAGAAGCTCTGACCTCTCCGTTCAGAACCCAGTCCTACCTCCAGGTTATAGAAAAGAGCAGAAGCTCTGACCTCTCCGTTCAGAACCCAGTCCTACCTACAGGTTATAGAAAAGAGCAGAAGCTCTGACCTCTCCGTTCAGAACCCAGTCCTACCTACAGGTTATGGAAAAGAGCAGAAGCTCTGACCTCTCTGTTCAGAACCCAGTCCTACCTACAGGTTATAGAAAAGAGCAGAAGCTCTGACCTCTCCGTTCAGAACCCAGTCCTACCTACAGGTTATAGAAAAGAGCAGAAGCTCTGACCTCTCCGTTCAGAACCCAGTCCTACCTACAGGTTATAGAAAAGAGCAGAAGCTCTGACCTCTCCGTTCAGAACCCAGTCCTACATACAGGTTATAGAAAAGAGCAGAAGCTCTGACCTCTCCGTTCAGAACCCAGTCCTACCTACAGGTTATAGAAAAGAGCAGAAGCTCTGACCTCTCCGTTCAGAACCCAGTCCTACCTACAGGTTATAGAAAAGAGCAGAAGCTCTGACCTCTCCGTTCAGAACCCAGTCCTACCTACAGGTTATAGAAAAGAGCAGAAGCTCTGACCTCTCCGTTCAGAACCCAGTCCTACCTACAGGTTATAGAAAAGAGCAGAAGCTCTGACCTCTCCGTTCAGAACCCAGTCCTACCTACAGGTTATAGAAAAGAGCAGAAGCTCTGACCTCTCCGTTCAGAACCCAGTCCTACCTACAGGTTATAGAAAAGAGCAGAAGCTCTGACCTCTCCGTTCAGAACCCAGTCCTACCTACAGGTTATGGAACATTAGCTCTTTTAGTACCTCTCCAGTAGGAGAAAGACCACACTTCTATGTCAAAGATAATAAAACAAAACCACTTTAGTAAACAGTACAGTAATGTCCCCAAAAAGACTACAGTAAACACTACAGTAAATAACTGTCTGCAAAAACACTACAGTAAATACCACAGTATATACTTCTCTTTTGTACTACAGTATGTATACTATAGTAAACTGGAAATACTACAGTATACTACAGTAAATATTACAGTATACACTATAGTATTTTTTCATGTTCGATGTTTCTGTGTGTGTGTGTGTGTGTGTGTGTGTGTGTGTGTGTGTGTGTGTGTGTGTGTGTGTGTGTGTGTGTGTGTGTGTGTGTGTGTGTGTGTGTGTGTGTGTGTGTGTGTGTGTGTGAATGTGATGCAGAGAAGAGAGGTTCTTACTTGCGGTAGAGTTCAATATGAACCACAGCAGGAGCAATCTTCTCAACCACGTCAGCAATAAAGTTGTATCTGTGACGCAGACTGTCTGGATTCTCCTGGCCTGGAAAACATCAAACACATACAGGATTATATATTTGCCACAAGCCCAAAAATATTTCCAAATACTTCAACAGGGCTATACATTTGGGTGAGGTTTTTTTCTCACCTGAGTAGCCTTGTTTCACTACCAAAAATACAATTAAACCATCTAGTGTTCAGCGAAATAACAACACAATGTCAAATACAAGGTAGCCTAGTCAAATAATTAACATCCAATCATATTAACCATTACTCTCTCGCGAGAATTCCACTAAGGCTCTGTATGTAGCCAAACGTAGCTGCTGCTCATGTTGGTATCTGTAATGATGGTGCAAAAGCCATGACAGGGAGACAAAGTGGAGTGGTAAGGCGCGTGCAAGCAATTGCTCCCGACGCCATTGCTCCCGACGCCATTTGGGTACACTGCAGCATCCAAGAAGAGGCTCTTGCTGCCAAGGGAATGCCTGGCAACTTGAAAGACGTTTTGGACACTACAGTGAAAATGGTTAACTTTGTTAAAACACTTCTTATGGCTGCAATCTCATTAACGGGATGATATGACAACAGCCAGTGAAAGTGCAGGGTGCCAAATTCAAAACATCAAAAATCTCCAAATTAAAAGTCCTCAAACATACATGTATCTTATACCGTTTTAAAGGTAGTCTTGTTGTTAATCCCACCACAGTGTCCGATTTCAAATAGGCTTTACGGCAAAAGCACCACAAACGATTATGTTAGGTGACCACCAAACCACAATGAAAACAGCCATTTTCCCAGCCTCCTTAATGCAACCGCTGTGTCCGATTTCATTTTTTTAACGGAATAAGCAAGTCATGCAATAATCTGAGACGGCGCTCAGAAGAAATAGTCACAATAGCCACCATGTTGGCGTCAACATAAACAAGACATTATATGATAAATATTCCCTTACCTTTAATGATCTTCATCAGAAAGCACTCCAGGAATCCCAGGTCCACAATACATTTTTGTTTTGTTCGATAATGTCCGATATTTATGTCCAAATACCTCTGTTTGTTAGCGCGTTTGGTATACATATCCAAAAGCTCATTCTGGTCAGCGTTACGTCGGACAAAAACGTAAAAAGTTATATTACAGGTCGAAGAAACATTTCAAACTAAGTACAGAATCAATCATTAGGATGTTTTTAACATGTAGCTTCAATAAAGTCCCAACCGGGGTATTCCTTTGTGTCTTGATGAGCAATGGAACGCAAGTGGGAATGCACGTGATCAGAAAATGGCTGACTGCCAGTCACCTGATAGATTCTGCTTCAGTCCCACAAGATTCTGCTTCAGTCCCACAACACAGTAAAAGTGTCATTCAAATTTCTATAGATGGTCGACATTTAGTGGAATCCCTAGGAAGTGCAACATCATTAATATCTCAAGGGGATTTCATTGGGAACTGTGGTGAATACATACCAAGCTCAGATTTCTCACTTTCTGTTTTGATTTCCCCTGTTATACTCACAGACATCATTCAAACCGTTTTAGAAACTTTAGAGTGTTTTCTATCCAATACTAATAATAATATGCATATATTAGCAACTGAGACTAAGGAGCTGGCCGTTTACTCTGGGCAATTTATTAATCCAAGCTACTCAATACTGCCCCCCAGCCATAAGAAGTTAAAGAAAGGCCCCTGAACTCTTGTGTATTTTCTGCACTATGCAATGATATGGGCAGCGAGCATGTAACGCCTTTACAACAGCACCGGTTTTCAAGGGGCAAAGTATTGACATGTTTTTTTAAATTGAGAGACGAGCTTGAAGTTTTCTTTACTGACCATAATTTTCACTTGTCTGACCACTTGCATGATGACGAGTTTCTCACACAACTGGCCTATCTGGGTGATGTTTTTTTCTTGCCTGAATGATGATCTGAATCTAGGATTACAGGGAGTCTCTGCAACTATATCCAATGTGCGGGACAAAATTGAGGCTATGATTAAGAAGTTGAAGCTCTTCTCTGTCTGCATTAACAAGGACAACACCCAGGTCTTTCCATAATTGTATGATTTTTTTGTGTGGAAATTAACTCAAGCTTACGGACAATGTCAAATGTGATATAGAGAAGCACCTGAGTGAGTTGGGTGCACAATTATGCAGGTACTTTCCTGAAATGCATGACACAAACAACTGGATTCGTGATCCCTTTCATGCCCTGCCTCCAGTCCACTTACCAATATCTGAACAAGAGAGCCTCATCCAAAAAGTGGTTCTGTGAAAATTGAATTGAATCAGAAGCCACTGCCAGATTTCTGGATTGGGCTGCACTTAGAGTATCCTGCCTTGGCAAATCACGCTGTTAAGACACTGATGCCCTTTGCAACCACATACCTATGTGAGAGTGGATTCTCGGCCCTCGGTAGCATGAAAATTAAATACAGGCACACACTGTGTGTGGAAAATTATTTAAGACTGAGACTCTCTCCAACACAACCCAACATTGCAGGGTTATGTGCATCCTTTCAAGCACACCCTTCTCATTAACCTGTGGTGAGTTATTCACCGTTTTCAATGAACAAATAAGGTTTTATATGTAAGATGGTTAAATAAAGACCAAAATGTTTGATTGTTGTTCTATTATTATTTGTGCCCTGGTCCAATAAGAGCTCTTTGTCACTTCCCACAAGCCGGGTTGTGACAAAAACTCACACTCATTCTTATGTTTAATAAATGCATAATATAGTGTGTGTGTGGCAGGTTTACAATGCAAAAAACAACATTTGAGAGTGCGCTGACCCTGGTGCTAGAGGGGGTACGCAGCTGGAGGTTGAATGTTTGAAGCGGTACGGGACTATAAAAAGTTTGGGAACCACTGCTCTACACTATACTCTTATAAAGGAACTTTAAAGAGCGCAGGGGACCTCCTAGCATCACTATACTGTATAAACATACGCATATTCTCTATTGATAACATCCAGATCGGTAGTGCGAGGGACAGAACTCAGCTGAATCTAAAAAAGGGAAATTGGAACATCTGCTTTGAGGCTCCGTATTGTACTGCATGGTCAGTCCAGCTGAAGATCTTCTAATCTCCTCACTGAGCTTATAAAACTCAGGAAGTTACAAAAATCTGAAGTTTTATAACCATAACACTTGATTTTTACCTTGCGCAACCTTTGGTTACGGAACAGCTGCAGTGCGTGCAAAACATGTGCAATTACTCCTTCACCTCCCCCCTTTGGGTCTGTGTCAGTCCAGTCAAATAATACCCCTAGGCCTATCCTCCATCTCCCCCTCTAATAAATAGCATCTTTCCAACCCACCTCCCAAACTGACAAAATAGTTCATATAGGTTGTGTGGTTTGGTCTCACACAACCTATGATAGGCAAAACAATAACTGGTGTCTCCCCCTTTTATCTTACATTCCAACAATAATGCACTGCAGAAGGCTGCTGAACTGGGCTAAGCACTCCCAATCACCCCAACCACAACATCATGGACATTCACAATGAGACCTGTGGAGTCTCCTCAGAGGCGGAAGGGGAGGACTATCCTCCCCAGTCAATTTCATACAAATAAAAATGGTAAAACATTTAAAAAGTTATCTTTTTTAGATAAAACTATACTAAATATATTCATGTCACCAAATAATTTATTAAGACACACTATTTTGTAAAGAAGGTCTACAGTAGCCGAATACAGCACTGTAGGGTAGCACCATGGTGTACCCGGAGGTCAGCTAGCTTCCTTCCTCCTCTGGGTACATTGACTTCAATACAAAACCTAGGAGGCTCATGGTTCTCACCCCCTTCCATAGACTTACACTTTACATGTTGCATTAATATTTTTGTTCGGTATAGATTTGCATATTAGATTCTGGCAACATCAATCCAACAGGTCATGACAGCCTAGTCTGTGTTTATTTCATTAATATTATCTAAGGACTGTGGTATGTGCTTGAGCCATAACAGTCTATATGTCTCCAGATCCAGCCTCCACCATCATGACTAGTCAACTTCTCTGTAGTAATTCTTGTCATCATGTTGCCGAAAAGAGTAAGAGAGAGGAGAGAGTTCTCTCGACTTGACCTGCACACAGAGACATGCACTCAGGCACGCCATGTGAAATGGCTTTCAATCAAATCACATACAAATACTTCAGCTTTGATAAAAGGTCAAAAGATCAGTTGTAAAATTGAGGACACTCTATCTTATCTTAATCACTATCAGTCACACCAGCTATTTTGTGCACTGAAAGCCTATAGCATGATCGAACAGATACAGGCACACACAGATGCACACACAAACAAACACACACCCCAATTGAAATGGTATCACGTGGAGCGAGAAAATAATAGCCCTCTAACCTTACAGATGTGCGTTTCTCTGCCAAGTGGAACTCCTGATTATGGGGCATGCCACGGCCTGTCTGTCTATTCTTACGCACTGATGGTTTCCTGATGAATCCATCAGCTATTTGACAAGGGGTGCTTGGCTTGACTGGCTGTCAGGCTGCTTTGGCCTCTCTCACAATCTGAAGTGAGTACATAAAGAGAGAGACACAGAGGCTGGCAGGAAGTGTTATGTCTTAATACTGTAAACATGGTCAAAGACAACTGTGTGGAATAGATCTTCCTCGATAGGTTCTTCTTTATTTGACTACAGCAGCAGTTTTGCATGATTGAGGGGTTTCTTGCAGAGTCTGTGAGTCCACATCCCAGTGCCATCCATTTAGTCACCAAAGCCCCATACACTACCCACCATTGTGACCTGTATTGTGACCTGTACTCTCTCGTTGGTTGGCCCTCGCTTCATACTCGTCGCCAAACCCACTGGCTACAGGTTATCTACAAGTCTCTGCTAGGTAAAGTCCCGCCTTATCTCAGCTCACTGGTCACCATAGCAGCACCCACTCGTAGCACGCGTTCCAGCAGGTATATCTCACTAGTCACCCCCAGCCAATTCCTCCTTTGGTCGTCTTTCCTTCCAGTTCTCTGCTGCCAATGACTGGAACAAACTGCAAACATCTCTGAAGCTAGAGACTCATATCTCCCTCACTAGCTTTAACCACCAGCTGTCAGAGCAGCTTACAGATCACTGCACCTGTACATAGCCCATCTGTAAACAGCCCATCTATCTATCTACCTACCTCATCCCCATGCACCCCAGTATCTCTACTTGCACATTCATCTTCTGCACATCTACCATTCCAGTGTTTAATTGATATGTTGTAATTACTTCACTACCATGGCCTATGTATTGCCTTAACTCCCTTATCTTGCCTCATTTGCACTCACTGTATATAGACTTTTTGTTTTCTTTTGTTCTACTGTATTATTGATTATTTTTTGTTTATTCAATGTGTACCTCTGTGTTGTTGTATGTGTCGAATTGCTATGCTTTATCTTGGCCAGGTCGCAATTGCAAATGAGAACTTGTTCTCAACTAGCCTACCTGGTTAAATAAAGGTGAAATAAAAATAAAAATAAAAAATAAAAATAAAAAATAAAAAAAAAAAAATAAAAAAAACATTTTAAATACTTGAGGATTTAGACCAGGCTAACACGTTTCAGAATAGATCACAACCTCTGGTGAGCTGGTCTTAGCAACAATGTCTGTCAAACACCCAGCCCTCCCCACTCATGTGACAAGAGTGTCCATGTTTGCCCATGGTATTTTAATCAAGCATCCACTGTTATTCCCATGGTTCTGTGGACATCAGTTGCTTAGGAGTTCTTCCATGCTTCCCCCACTCTCGCTATTGAAGGCACTGGGTGGTGATGGGTTGCAGGCTGGAGCCTCTGACTACCACACACACGCACCCACACCCACCCCCCTCCACACACACACGCACGCACGCACGCACGCACACACACACACACACACACACACACACACACACACACACACACACACACACACACACACACACACACACACACACACACACACACACACACACACACACATAGACTCTGTCTCATCCAATATTGTGTTGGATGTCTTGACGTTGCCAAAGCTCAACCCCAGACTTCAAGTGAGTTTATGCGAGTGTGTTTGTGCATCTTGGCTGCCGTGCTCACCACTAAACTCATGTTTAACCTGTTGTGAGCTCCTTACATTTTAAAGGGTATGGAAAAATACAAGCTTCGAAGCAATGTTTGCATGTGTCTGAGCGATGGTCAAATCCAATCATGTAAACAACAGGTGTAGACTAACAGTGAAATGCTGACTTACAGGCATTTCAACAATACAGAGAGAAGATCTTTAAAATAATAGAAAGATCATAACACAAGGAGTGAGTAATGATAACTCGGCTATATACACAAGGATACCAGTACCGAGTCTATGTGCAGGGGCACGAGGTGATTGAGGTAGATAACTACATACAGGTATGAATAAAGTGACTAGGCAACAAGATAGATAATAAGCAGTAGCAGCAGATTATGCGATGTGTCAGAATAGTTAGTGCAAAGGGAGGAGCCAATGCAGATAGTCCGGGAAGCCATTTGGTTAATTGTTCAGCAGTCTTATGGCTTGGGGGTAGAAGCTGTTAGGGAGCCTTTTGGACCTAGACGGTGCTCTGGTATAGAGGTCCTGGATGGCAGGAAGCTTGGCCCCAATGATGTACTGGGCCGTATGGACTACCCTCCATACCACCTTGTGGTTGGATGCCAATCAGTTGCCATACCAGGCGGTGATGCAGCCAGTCAAGATGCACTCAATTGTGCAGCAGTTGAGGATCTGAGGGACAACGCCAAATCTTTTCAGCCTCCTGAGGGGAAAGAGGCGTTGGTGTGTGTTGACCATGTTAATTCCTTAGTGACACCGAGGAACACCGAGCCCTGTTGATATGGATGGGGGCATGCTCTGCCCTCCATTTCCTGTACTCCACGATCAGTTGCTTTGTCTTGCTAACATTGAGGGAGAAGTTGTTGTCCTGGTAGCACACCGCCCAGTCTCAGGCCTTCTCCCTGTACGCTGTCTTATCGTAGTCGGTGATCAGGCCTACCACCATCGTGTCATCAGCAAATGGTGTTGGAGTCGTGCGCGGCCGCACAAACGTGGGTGAACAGGGAGTACAGGATGGGACTAAGCACACACTCCTGAGGGGCCCCCGTGTTGTGGGTCAGTGTGGCGGATGTTTTCTTGTCTACCCTCACCACCTGGTGGCGACCCGTCAGGAAGTCCAGGATCCAATTGCAGAGGAAGTTGTGTTCAGTCCCAGGGTCCTGAGCTTAGTGGTGGGCACTATGGTGTTGAGCACTGAGCTGTAGTCAATGAACAGTATTCTCAAGTAGGTGTTCCTCTTGTCCAGGTTGGAGAGGACAGTGTGGAGTGCAATAGAGATTGCGTCATCTGTGAATCTGTTGGGGCGGTATGTGAATTGGAGTGGGTCCAGGGTGTCTGGGATGATGGCGTTGATGTGAGCCATGACCAGCCTTTCAAAGCATTTCATGGCTACAGATGCAAGGGCTACGAGGTTACTGTGGCGTTCTTGGGCACAGGGAATATGGTGGTCTGCTTGAAACATGTAGGTGTTACAGACTAGGTCAGGGAGAGGTTGATAATGTCAGTGAAGACACTTTCCCGCTTATCAGCGCATGCTCTGAGTACACATCCTGGTAATCCACCTGGCCCTGTGGCCTTGCGAATGTTAACCTGTTCAAAGGTCTTATGTTAACCTGTTTAAAGGTCTTACTCACATCGGCTACAGAGAGCGAGATCACACAGTCGTCTGGAAGAGCTTGTGCTCTGTCACAGTCTGTCACTGTCAGCTGTGGAGCAGTTTGTCACAGCACTCTCCATCATGTCACTCATACAGAGAGCTGAGCATCATCAAGAGCAAATAAATACACAGGCATTAACATAGTATTAACTAACTTAGCTACCAATTAACTAAACATGTCTCAAATTTGATTTGAACCTCTCCAGCAACAAAACATCTTATTGTTGGAGATTTCATTCACAGAGTTGAGTTGATTTTATATCCATGCCTGTCAATCACACATATACAGTATATATGGAACAAGTCACCTCATGAAGAAACGGGCTACAAAACATGGCTCAATGACTGTCGAATTTGACCTAGATCTTGATCTGTTTCGAAGTTCTACAATCGACTGACTGCACGAGGTCCAGATGCCATGATATCATAGGTGGGAGCAGCTCATGTAATGGCTTTATGACAGACTTCTACCATATCTTTGGCTTGGCTGAGCGATCCTGTCCTCAGTTATTGAGTGAAACAGCTCTTTTTTGTGGTATCAAGGTAAGCCAGTCCTCTGACCTGAAGGTGCTAAACAGAGTCCCAAAATCTGGAAAGGAGTTTTGTGTTCAAAAGTTGGGAGAGGGAGGAGAAGAATGAGGGAGTGATGAGTGGGTAGCAGGAGTTGGATACTCGCTAGGGTTCTACCTGGAACCAAAAGGGGCTGTTCAATGGGTTCTCCTATAGGAACCGTCGATGGAACCCTTTTTGGTTCTAGATAGCACCTTATTTCCAAGAGTTTACTGTAGCAGAAAGCTGGCTGGCACAGAATGATCCAGGTGTGAATGGTGAGTTCATAGCTGTGTGTGTGTGTGTGTGTGTGTGTGTGTGTGTGTGTGTGTGTGTGTGTGTGTGTGTGTGTGTGTGTGTGTGTGTGTGTGTGTGTGTGTGTGTGTGTGTGTGTGTGTGTGTGTGTGTGTGTGTGTTTGTGTTTTTTCAATGTGTATCTTGAGGCCAAGCATCACAACTATACACATCCCAGAAGCAGAAAGACAGTATTTATTTACACTGCATACACCAAGTTCCCAAGAAATCCTTGTTAGATTTCAACAGATTTTCACCCTGGGTCAATAGTTAGTTAAGACAGAAAGTTACTTCACGCAAAAACTAAAGTATGGCAGTTGGTTGGGGTGGATGGGTAGGCGTGTAACGTAAATGTGTTGCATCCCAAGGGTTCCGTGTTCAAATCTCGTCAGGACAATTTGAGCTACTTTGCAACTACTTACTACTTTGCAACTAGCATGTTGGCTAACCCTTAACCTAATTGCTAACCTCAACCCCTAACCTAGTCAACGTTAACCAATAGATAGATGACGTTAGCTACAACAAATGAGAATTAGCAACATATCATACATGTTGCAAATGTGTATTATATTGTAAGAATTGCAATTCGTAACATATCCACATATTAATACATACTATACGAAATGTAACATATCATACTATTTGGAGTTACTACGTCCAGGTCGGCATGTGAAGCCCTACCGGTTAATTAGTCTAAATAACATGGACAGGGAAGAAAACCTAAACAGCCACGAAGGCACACCATTGAAATGTCAATCAAATTGCAAGTAAAATGTGTTATTAACCAACAAATTAAGATATTTGTTAGATATGGTATCTCCTTGTGACAAACATGTACGACACAAAATCTCTATCTGGTTTAACCGTAGGCTACTGGTAAATGTGTCGGGTGTGATTGTTATACGTCTTGGCACATACTGGCGCTACCACTGTGCTAGGCTCCAGTTAAGACAGATCCAGTTGAACTCGGTAACATGTTATTTCGGGAGATGGGATGTTTTAATGAGCAAGGAATTATGACATTTCAACGCAGACCAATTCAATGGATAATATTATTTATATTTGGTCTGTCTTGGACCTTTTATGCATTATGGTTTTACGCATAATATTGCACTTGCTGTGGCTTTTTATCAAGACAACCAGTAATTTGTTATACATTATGTTGAATTCCAATACCTTTGCCACAGGTTCCTCTCTGTATGAAGATGACCGGTGGCTGCTGCAGCTTCAGAGCCCGATTACTCACTCTCTTCAGTTCGCAGATGTTTTGGTAGGACACCCCGTCGCTGCCGCACACCGGGTCCGAACCTTTGCAGACGCACACACCGCTTTTGCCCCGACGCCTCACTGTGGCGGACACCCCAATTCCGTCCGTTATCGAGCATTCCATGCCCTCTCCGCACTCCGGGTCCCCTAATCTCCCTGTGCCGCCGCATGCCTCACCCTCTTCGGACGCACAGACTGGACAACAATCGCATTGGTCAAGTATGTCGCCGGCCATGCAGTCCGCAGGGATCGGGGGACATAGAGATTTGTCACATTTATCTGGACAGCCGATGACATATCGCTTGGTTCTTGCCTCGCAAACTAAAGGAGCAAGGAGAAAAGTTGCGCAGATGACCGACCAAAACATTGTTAAATATTAAATTGAAAAAAAGCAATGTTGTCAAAAAACGAATTTTCAAACGTTTCTACAAAAATGTTTTATCTGCATAAATAATAAACGATGCATAAATGTGAAAATAAATGTCAGTCGCTTTTCACTAAACTGTGCTTCGTTAGTCTACTGCTGTCAGACAACAAAGCTGCTGTAACTCCCTCTGTGATGTTGCAGAGTTTATAAAGGCAACAACACGTTGTAGCAATATAAACAAGACAGGCGATGGGTGGACTCTACTGACGTGGAGAGGGTCCAGTACATATGCCTCCTCCACCCGCCCTGTTACTGAGGCTATGTCAGAGCATCAGAATGTACCCTGAGTTCATTTCAAACTGATCATACATAGCTTCATTAAGTTGTTCAAAGAAACAATGGCAATACACTTTTGCTCTTATAGTAGCATCGCCTACCCATGAATTTCCACAGCATATAACTGAGTTGTATAGATGTAATTACTGCACTGGACTTGGCCTAATTATTGTTGTGGAAATTCAAAGATGCCCAAAGCAATTGCATGCTCTTTGATAATTGATTTTTCCTTTGCCATACTATCAATGTTCAACAATCTGGTTACGTAAAACAAAAGCCACTATATATGCTTGGTGCATTTTTTTTTAAATGATAGAATCCTCAGCAGTTTAATTTACAGCCGGGAAAGTGATGAAGTGAAAGCAAAGGTTATCATAGTTCAGTTTAAAGATTTGGGGTTGCAGTCCTTGATTTGTTGATGGTCTGGGTCTGGGTAAGGGCCAGGCAGACGCCTACAGTATGTTATGTCCGTTAATGTTAGTGCATGATTCTGAGAACCCTAATGTCTACGTCAGTATTCTGGAATGCTCATCCATTCCATGGCATCGTACTGGAATCCAAAAGCAAATATAATCACTTCCATGTGCTGTTTGTAATGGATTGATCGAATACCCTCTAATCCTAATGCACTTTAAACGACAGATGCTTGTAATGGTCTTTGAAGAGTTTCTCTCCCACAGTGCATCATTTCCAATGGTGCTGTTAGCCGAACGCTGGTTTTGTGTTGGTTGCCATTACCACTCTCATTGCGACTAAATGGGATACAGTTTTTGTCAGATTAATAATAATAATAATATATGCCATTTAGCAGACGCTTTTATCCAAAGCGACTTACAGTCATGTGTGCATACATTCTAGATTACAATTTATGTAGCAGGTTAGAAGAATTTACGCAGCAGGTTAGGATAATTATGGTAGCACGTTAGGATACTTAGGTTAAGGTTAGGAAAAGGGTTATGGTTAGCTAAAAATGTTTCAACTTTTGATATTCATTTGACAAAAGCTGTATTCTATCTAGCCATGACTGAGGCCTTTAGTATGATTGACACCTTTTTTGTTGTTGTTTAACCTTTAATTAACTAGACAAGTCAGTTAAGAACAAATTCTTATTTACAATGACAGCCTAGGAATAGCCTTGTTCAGGGGCAGAACAACAGATTTTTAGCTCAGTGATTCGATCTAGAACGCTTTTGGTTACTGGCCCAATGCTCTAACCACTAGGCTACCTGCTGCCCCAAGGCAACAGGAACAACAAGAGCTTGCTCATGTTGTTTTAAGTGTCGACAGCTACAGTGAATGTAACACTAAATCCCAGGCAGTTATGCTGGAGAAACCGCCCACTCTTCACTTTTCTCATCGCCACTGGGAGTGAGAGCGTTGGGAGTGTTTGGGAGCTGTGTTGATCACTTGTAGGATCTGAATAACTAAATGGAAAAATATGAATTATCATTTTGTTATAAATCTAATCTGACAGATTATGACAGGACATTGTTAAGTATAATCACAATTAGATTCTCGAGGATGCCACTGCAGAAAACAACTAACATAAGCGAGTGTCAGAGTTGACTGAATCGGAGCGTCCTTAAGGGCCTAGCTTAAGAGAACTCACACAGTGCTGCTGGTCTGAGAAAAGTGATTCTGACCCACTGGCATGTTCAGGGATCGTTTATGGGACCCTCGACATCTCATCACAGTTTACGATGTGAGTGATGCTGGAGGGGAGTCAAACTGAGCTCCGGGAAACATCCTCCCCTCCACTCCTCTCTATCCCCCTCTCCATCCCCTCATCCATGTCTTCCGAACCTGGCTGTTCCAGCATGTATGAGTCACACCCGCTCGCCTTTCACAGCCCCATCATCAACACATAGACACACTCCAAATGGCCCACAAAACGAATGAGTCTCAACCCATTCCCATCAGCACAGCTCTGCTCTATTTGTGGTTTTGACTACCACCAGCAGAAACATTACTTTACTGTAGCTTATGTAATACTGTGGATGTTCATCAGTAAGAACATTTGTGTTCATTGGAGGGACAAGACACTATGAATGTCTTATATCAGCCAGGGGGAGGTCATTTCAGCATGGTTAAATTGCAATTCTCTATAATTAAGTAATACGGCCAGAGGGGGTGTGGTATATGGCCAATATACCACTGTTTTCAGCCAATCAGAATTCAGGGCTCAAACCATCCAGTTTATAATGATATTTCTGCCAGCCGAGACACCACAAGCAGAACAAACAGGGTTTTGACTTGAAGTATTTGGTATTTTACTAGAATCCCCAGTAGCAGCAGCTACTCTTCCTGAGGTCCACACAAAACATGAAACATAATACAGAACATCATTAGACAAGAACAGCTCAAGGACAGAACTACATACATTTTTAAAAAGACACACGTAGCCTACATATCAATGCATACCCACAAACTATCTAGGTCAAATAGGGGAGAGGCGTTGTGCCGCGAGGTGTTGCTTTATCTGCTTTTTAAAACCAGGTTTGCTGTTTATTTGAGCAATATGAGATAGAAGGAAGTTCCATGCAAAAAGGACTCTATATAATACTGTACATTTTCTTGAATTTGTTTCTGGATTTGGGGACAATGAAAAGACCCCTGGTGGCATGTCTGGTGAGATAAGTGTGTGTGTCAGAGCTGTGTGTAAGTTGACTATGCAAACAATTTAGGATTTTCAACACAATGCTTCTTATAAAAAGAAGAAGTGATGCAGTCAGTCTCTCCTCAACTCTTAGCCAAGAGACACTGGCAGCATAGTATTTATATCAGCCCTCTGATTACAATTAAGAGCAAAATGTGCCTCTCTGTCCTGGGCCAGCTGCAGCTTAACTAGGTCTTTCCTTGCAGCACTGGACCACATGACTGGACAATAATCAATATTAGACTAAACTAGAGCCTGCCTTGCTTTTTGGAGTGTGGTGTCAAAAACAGTTATCTCGTTCCCCACCCTTGTCCAGGACATATCCTGTTCACCCTCCACGTTCCTGATGCATGCCATGCTGCTGCAAGTGCTACAGTACATCCCCATTACAGCTGAGAAACAAGAACCACCAGCAGTTTGAGGGAGAAAGATGTACAGTAATACTGCATCCAGGTGCTGGATGTCAAAGAAAGCCACATTAGCCACAAGAGACAATGTTCTTTACTTGATTAAAATCTGACCACAACACTCCTAATCGTCATTGTCCTGTCCCCAAAATATATTGGCAGTGGTTGGGGGTGTTGGTTAACCACAGCTGGCTGTAGAGAGCCATCTTTCTGTGGGAACACATTGTTCTTGATCCTGAACCGTACTAGTGGGCAAAAGATCCAGCTGAGCTCTACCATTTATCTTATTAGGTGCTGAAGTGTTGCTGGTCTATTAAATTGATTAAGAAGCTTCTACCAAGTGCTGACGAAGCAAATGTAGTTATTTCTTATGGAAGTGAGTCTAAAGTTGCACAGGGAGACAGCAGTGCAGTTGGAAGTTTATAAGTTTGTGTTGCTCTTAGCCAGAGCAATTAGGGTTAAGTGCCTTGCTCATGGGCACAAACAGATTTTTCACTGAGTTGGCTTTGGGATTCGAACCAGTGACCTTTTTGTTTACTACCCCAAAGCTCTTAACTGCTAGGCTACCTGCTACCCGCTAGGCTACCTGCTACCCGCTAGGCTACCTGCTACCCGCTAGGCTACCTGCTACCCGCTAGTCTAACTACCCATCCGCTAGGCTAACTACCCACCCGCTAGGCTACCTACCACCTGCTAGGCTACCTGCCACCCAATAGGCTACCTGCCACCCAATAGGCTAACTACCCACCCGCTAGGCTACCTGCCACCCAATAGGCTACCTGCTACCCACTAGGCTACCTGCTACCCGCTAGGCTACCTGCTACCCACTAGGCTACCTACCACCTGCTAGGCTACCTGCCACCCAATAGGCTAACTACCCACAAGGCTAACTACCCACCCGCTAGGCTACCTACCACCTGCTAGGCTACCTGCCACCCAATAGGCTAACTACCCACAAGGCTAACTACCCACCCGCTAGACTACCTGACATTGTTGCCAAACTTACATCATCTCTTGTAACATTTATTGTTCACTTTCAATTTAATCTGGGAGTGCTTATTATTTTTACAGCAGGAAATAAGTAATACATGTGGGGGGAATTAAGTTAATTGCAGCAATGCAATGACAGAGTGGAGAGTTTACCATTTCAGGATAATTGAACTACTCTGTTTTGTTTTATACATTATTTTGGTGGTGGGGGATTTGGGCTGTTTGTGTCTTTCTCCTAATTTGAATCATGGGAGATGTGAAAAAAGAAACTGGAAGCCAGGCATGCAAAGCAGTGATTGGTTGAGCAGGAAACGTCTAATAATAATGATGATAATAATAACACATTTAATAACATAATAACACACTTTATATAGTGCTTATCAAGGATCCACAGTTGCTTATGTCACATATACTGTAATGCATGGAGTTTCTCAGAACCAGTCTAATGCATATATTTCTGAAAAAGATGTAGAAGTATATCTATAATATTCAGTTGCACTTTTGCACCATTACATTGGAACACACACACACACACACACACACACACACACACACACACACACACACACACACACACACACACACACACACACACACACACACACACACACACACACACACACACACACACACACAACACACACACACACACACACACACACACACACACACACACACACACACACACACACACACACACACACACACACACACACACACACACACACACACACACACACACACACACACACACACACACACACACACACACACACACACACACACAAATAACTGTGGTTACTCAACATATTCTGGCACAGCGATGAATCGATGAGGGAGGGAGGGAAGCTTCCTGTGTTCTCTGGCTGTGCAGATGTTAGGCTCAAACCACTCCCTCAGTGAGGTCTCCATTAGGCACCCAGAACCAGTGTGGAGAAAGCCTCAGCACCCCAGAAAAATGAGGATGATCTAGAGCTGGACCCAGCCATTGATAGGCACTGGGTTGGACCATGGAGGCTCTGCTTTGGTTACAGAGTTCTTCCAGCTGTTTATGTTATCCTCAACTCACTTAGAGGCCTCCGTTAGGGGCCATGTCATCATTGCTGACATCATCACTTCCCGGCACAGGCCCTGGGATCAGAACACACCTGATGCGTACAACTGACCCTGACAGCCAAGGGCCAGCAGAACAGACCTGGGATCAGTGGTCAGAGACCTGCGGTCTTCGCAGCATCATTACACTGTGGTGTCCAGCCTGCATGTCTAGGTCCCTAGTTCCCCATGTCCTGACCAAGGTCAACTGTATTCACTGCAGTCATCAATATAGATAGATTTCCCAGAGGTTTCTTTCCAGTTTGTGTTCTTCAGAGTGACACTATCTGACAATACAAGCCCATTAAGTGTGAACTTACGAGATCGAATGAAGCACTACGAATGTCCCTTTGAATCAAAGTCAGAGTTATTTAAACATGAACTCAACAATGGAGACAGATACCAATGGTTAGGTCCTGAATCTAATTTGCTGCAACAACAAGCACTGGCTGAACTCATTCCCTCCCAGTAACATCCAAACTCTCGGAAACCTGTTCCAATATGTTTAAGCAGTTTGTTATTTCTGTGTTTTTATTGGAAGTATGTTTGTTTAACGAGACTCAAATGGGAGCAGAAGAGGAGTGCCATTTTGTTCCCAATCCAAACAAGAGCTTCAGAGCAGGATTTCTTTCATTATACCTACGCATCATAACATTGTGACCATGAGTCATGCCTGGCCTGCTCCGAGGGCACAATGTATTCCAGCTGGTTTTTCCTACGAGAAACCAGGGGCCTCTCAGTCACAACAGACAGCTCTCGCCAACTGCTCAGTGTGAGGGACAGGCCATCTCCAGGTTTAGGCAAAGTTTTGTGGACGACTTTCCCTCAGATCTCTATGGGCCCTTGTCAAACTATATAGGGCATTTTTTTATTTTTAAATAGAACTTTTATTTAACTAGGGAAGTCAGTTGAGAACAAATTCTTATTTACAATGATAGTCTAGGAACAGTGGGTTAACTGCCTTGTTCAGGGGAAGAACAAAATATTTTCACCTTGTCAGCTCAGGGATTCGATCAAGCAACCTTTCAGTTACTGGCCCAACGCTCTAACCACTAGGCTACCTGCCACCGCGAATGGGCTGCCATTCTGGATGCAACCTTAGGGGTAATGATGTCGCCGTAATCATTCATACCGATAGGATTCACATTAAGACCACAGTGTGTAGTTCAGAAGACCAAACAGTGGTGAATGAGATAGATATTTACTAAATATTTAGATGTATTCACTCTCCATGGGGTCGGTAGAAAGCGGATTCTTCCGGTTTTCAGGGATACAGTATTTTCAACCTTACTTCCGTTTCTCCTAAAAAACGGATGTCGGGATGCCGCTCAGGCGTTTTTAAAAAAGTCTGCTGCGTTAGGTTAAGATGTATTAATAATACAAATATTTCCAACTGACAGTAAACCTCTATCAACCATCTCAGTTGACCATAGATGCCTATAAACAATGCCAATAGATGGCGCTAGAACCCTGCTTTGCCGGGTTCTTTCCTATGGTCTTACCAGGCATTGAAATGGCAACTGTTGACGCTGTAAATTGGTGACACCTCTAAATGCAATCTAGTTACACACTTGAAAATGTGGAGTTACAAAAGAACATAGCAGACATTGTATTGAATGCAATAAAAATATTTGATCAAATAAGGACATGTAGTTATTTCCTTCAGCAGCACATGGTGTCAATCTACAGCCAACACAAAAATTACACTATTTACATGACTTGAGTCAAATCAAACATGAAGCAAACAGTCACACCAACTTGAATCCATTGATTTATTTTCAAACTCCACTTAATAAATAATGCACACGATTTAAGAACATCAGGTACACAATTAAAAGGGTTAAAATAGCTTCTTGTTGTTTTTTTTCCTCTATAGAAAGAACGCAGGCACTTTAGCAGCTGTTACAGTAAGAGTTGCGCAACACAGTAAAAACAGGAAGAGCACACAGCTGAGGCCAAAGGTCAAACCCTCCTCCCGTCTTCCACCATATTGGCAATGCAGGTACCCTATGTCTCCCCCACAGACACACAAACAAACCGTCACAGCATTGAGAAAAGTAGTACAGTACTCATACAGTAGAAAAGAGAAGAGGATGTTGAAGAAACACCCATAAAACAGATCAAGTGTAGTGGGCAGACTATCTGCCCAAATTGTATCCACAAAGTGCCAGTTAAAAGGCCCTACCCACAGGCCTATAAATGTACTGTAACTGTGCATATCTGTCCTCCTGAGGGAGAAGTAACTATACAAATGCATGCTCACGTTGACAGGCACATAACATTACAGTTCAGGACTTACATTTGGCAAAACACATAGGTGTGACAGTGTGTGTGTGTGTGTGTGTGTGTGTGTGTGTGTGTGTGTGTGTGTGTGTGTGTGTGTGTGTGTGTGTGTGTGTGTGTGTGTGTGTGTGTGTGTGTGTGTGTGTGTGTGTGTGTGTGTGTGTGTATGACTGATTGAGAGAGAAAGAGAGAGTCTGAACGAACACAACAGGTGTAACTTTCATTAGAACATAAGGACTCAGAGCATTTCTAAAGGATTACTGAAAACATAAATATACACAAGACCCACTCACTCCAAAAAACACCTGAAAGCAAGAATGGCGCATGGAATTTCGACAGGTTATTTTTAAGATTCTGGTTCCATATTTCATCGGGTGCTTCCATAACGGCATGCTTTGGATAAAAACTAAATGGTCTGCTTAAAATCAAATATATTTAACATCTTAAAAGTACATACAAATTTAAACCATTGTGTGTATGAGTGGGGTTGTCTCATTGTCGACAGTTAACACATTTTTAGTTTACATAACTGTCAATAAAAATAACATCTAGCGCCTCTTTAAATGAGGCCCAACAACCCTGATAACAGTAAATCACGTGATGTCAGGGAGGAGGAGGAGAAGGTGGAGAAACGTGAGCAGTGAGTTTCTCAGCAGAGGAAGTCAAATCAGTATCCTCTTTAGCCAATGGACAGGGAATGATGTTATTGAATCATACCACACAATGCCAACAAGAGAGAAAGAGCAACACCCAACAGAAATATCAACAACGAAAGAGAAAGAGCAACACCCAACAGAAATATCAACAACGAAAGACACTGAACTAAAACCAAACACCTGACGAGGTCTCCTTGCCCTGACACATCACACCATTGGCTGTGTTAAGAGAAGCTCTCGATACAGGGGTAGAGTAGACGATCACCAATCACAACCAGGGACCACTTCCCGTCTTCCTGAGGGCCAGGTCGGTTCTGATTGGTTCAGCTCCATTTTTTGGTAACTTCTGATTGGCTTTCCAATTGTCGTTGGTGATAACTGTCCAGTCCGCTTTGTGTCAGTATGAATCCACCTGCATCCACATCCAATGAGCAGGTTCTGTGCATGGGGAGTGAAGGTCAGGTGGTGGAGGGAATAGGGGAGTGGGGTTATGGGTGAGAGCTTGCGGTGTCCTATGAGGCAGGGGTTAGGGGTCAAAGGTCAGGAGTTAGACTAGAGGCTCACACCTGGCTGACATGCAGGTCTGAGTCCTCGAAGCTGAGGGTGGAGATTTCCGGTTGGTCGCCCTCTACTTCGCTGCGCCGTCTCCATGGCGACAGGTCCTCCCGGTCGGCGTTGGTGTGGTACAGGGACGAGGCGCTCACTTGGACAGGCGGGGGGTCTCCTGGAGGGAGAGGCGGGAGCGGGGTGGTGCCCCCGGGTGGCCTCGCCAGGGCAGCAGGCCCATGAAGTCCTGGCTGTCCCAGGTAAGGGCCCGGGCCCCCCTGGGGCTGGGGGTAGGGTGGCTCTGCCTGGACTGGCGAGCGAGGGGCGGGTGGTCCCCCGTGGTTGCTGCTGCAGTAGAAGCTGGAAGGGATGCTGGTGGTAGAGTGGTCGCTGTGCTCCTGCATAGTGTAGGAGAGGGAGGGGTTGAGGGAACAGACGGAGGACGGGGACAAAGTCACTCAGATTCAGAAGCACTGGACGCAGGGGACTCAGTCAGGTCAGTCACAGTGCTGTAGTGAGGGCAGTGGCACAGGGTGGCAGGGCAGGGCAGCAGCAGCAGTAGTAATAGTAGTAATAGTAGTAGTATCTACAGTGGTGCTGGTGCAAAGGGTTACAGTAGTGGAAGCAGGAGTGAAACAAAGGCAGCAGATGTAGTTGGAGGAAGAGGAAGCAGAATAGCAGCAGCAGCAGAAGGGATGGTACAGTAGAGCTCACTTGGGGAATGTTAGTAACTCACTGTCACATTTTAATCTCTGAAAAACACGACAGGGAGAAAAGACACAACAACGAAAACAGACGCCCAAAAGTTAGTGAAAAGATGACCAGTTACAGCGAGCGAAAAAACTGTTTAGGAGTATCTAGTTTTAGCAAGGGCGTGAAAATAGTAGATGATGAGGAAGTGATAGATGGAAAAAGTGACACAGCACGAGAATCCAGGAAAAATGGGCAGAGGGATGACATTTAGAATAGATGGGTAGAGCTCAGAGAACATAAGTATGTGTTGAAGGGGTGGGGTGCATGAGGACATGTTGACATGAAGTCACAGTATTACTGGGTCATTAGAGAACATGAGAGGCTTCAAACTACTAGACATCACAGGAGGCTGGTGGCACCTTAAATGGGGAGCACGGGCTATACGGAATGGTATAGTAATGGCTGGAACGGAATCAATGGAATCGAACTCCATGTGGTTTCCATGTGTCTGTTGCCATTCTATTCACTTCATTTCAGCCAATACTATGAGCCGTCCTCCCCTTAGCAGCCAGTGCTAGTAACAAGAGACTCTAAAAGCAATGTGGCAATGTTAAAAAGTCTCAAAGTTGGCAAGTGTAAGATGTTGAAGCCAATGAATGAATGAATGAATGAATGAATGAATATATAATGGTCAACCTTGAGGATTGCTGTGTGTGTTTCTAGGAGAGGTGGGGGAACATGCATCACCAGACCGAGCTAGCAGCTACCAGACCTAGCTAGCAGCTATTAGACCTAGCTAGCAGCTACCAGACCTAGCTAGCAGCTACCAGACCTAGCTAGCAGCTATTAGACCTAGTTAGCAGCTACCAGACCTAGCTAGCAGCTACCGGTAACTGTACTACAGGCTACTTCACTACAGCTTCCCAAGCTACATTGGAACCCAGTGACGCAAGACGGTTCTATATGGAATAATTTCTTGCACAAGGAGGCCAGATGACTGTATTATCTGTATAAAGGAACAGACATGCAGACTGGAGGTCACAAAATCAGTTATAAATGCATTAAAGTGGGATTTTTCTATTCAACTAGGCAAGTCAGTTAAGAACAAATTCTTATTTACAATGACAGCCTAGGAACAGTGTGTTAACTGCCTTGTTCAGGGGCAGAACGACAGATTTTTACCCTGTCAACTCGGGGATTCAAAGTAGCAACCTTTCGGTTACTGGCCCAACGCTCTAACCACTAGGCTACCTGCCGGATGAGGATGGAGGAAGAAGAGGCAGAAGGTACTGAAAACCAACAATGACATAGAGGGGGTTTTCAAAGAAGCCTGGTCAGGACCAGACCATACTAAGCTCCGGAAGGAGGAGGAGGAGTGAGGTCATGTGGACCAGGCGAGTTAGTCTGACCAATCAATGGCAGATTAGATTATGCCTGTCCAGACAGGTTAGGATGGAGAAGGGGGAGGGGCTAATGATCAGCACTCAAGCATGATATGGAAGTTATCTATTAAATGGGCTTGCTTGAGAGTTTCAGAGGGGATTAAGCAATCATCAAAGCTCCATTCCACTACATTAGACTAGGGCTGTGTCCGAAATGGCACCCTATCCCGTATATAGTGCACTTATTTTGGGTCCTGGTCAAAAGCAGTACACTAAATAGGGAAAAGGGTGCCATTTCAGATGCAACCTAGCACTACATCTGCAAAACAAACAGAAGAAGCTGCTTGACTGACACGGGGGCTCACATACGTGCTGCATTCACCATTGCGGAATGTATACCTCTGTATACAAGGGTTCGACAGCCGACGGGCCTGACGCATCTGCAAGAACACAGTAGTGCACATCTTCATTAGAAGAGAAAGAATGGGAGGAGGAGGGGGAGGACACTCCGACTGAGAGAGGAAGGGATTAGAGAGAGAACAGGAGAGGGGCTGGGGTGTGTGTGTGTGTGTGTGAGTTAGGGTACCCGTTGGTTGGGGGTTTGAAGTGTGGATCTAGCGGCATCACCTGGTTGTGAGTAGAGATCGAATACTGCCTTGTGTACTATAATTATGTCAATGCAAGAATATAGCACATGGAAACCAACAAAACAATTAGGAAAATCAAGGCGGCACACAGGTACAGAAATCTAACTGTGATGGCTTACATCCAAACCGGATTTTAATGTTTGCTCTTCAACAGACAGAAACATCTGGAAACTAGAGACACGGATGTAGACTCAAACATGGATTTCCTCCAAAGACAGGAAAGTATCTCCCCTCCGAGCAGAGATTTCCAATACTGGTCTACAGGAGGTGCAGGCTTTTATTCTGACCCAGCACAAACACAACTGATCCAACTAACCATCAAGCCCTTGGCTACAACTAAAGTGTCGACACTCCATTGGTCATGCAGAACCAGTATGCAGGACCAGTGGCTCAAGCCCAGTCCCAGACTGAATACGTACAGAGGCAGCTGAGCGTCCTGGTCCCCGCTGGGCCACAATGGCTCCTGAGATGGCCTTGATCCAGCTGTGCATCTCCTCTGGACTGTCCGACTAGAAAGGGAGGAGGGGGAGGAAGAAGAGGAGACACGTAGGAAACAGAGAGAAAAGGAGGAGGTAACTGAGTGACAATGGCAAGGAACACTGACTGTATCTCTTCGTCAGTTTTGCTGGAATGAAATATATATGTTCATCTATTACCCTGAGAAAGAACATGTCCCACCTGCATGTAGAAGGTCCTTGAGCTTGTGACGACTTCAAATAGATTGTCCCTCTGCATTAAGTCACTGGATGGAAAGAGATGACATCACTTTCAATAATATTCCAACATCCCAGTGAATGCAAGAGTGCATCGCCATCAAAGGGCGACGGTAAGCCCACTCTGTTGGTCCATGTCCAACATGTATTCCTATCGGTGAGCACGCTACAGTTGTTAGCCATGTCTGTGTCCCAAATGGCACTCTATTCCTGGTCAAAAGCAGTGTTCTAAATAAGGAATAGGGTGCCATTTGGGAGACATGCCATGTCCGTTCACTTTGGCACTATGCCTGTCAACGTCAATAGCCAACCTGTTCAGCTCAGTGACTAACGTGAAAAAGACACTGACCTCTGTTTGCACTCCTGAACTTTGTGAACCTCTTTCAGCGGGATCACACGCAGAGGCTCCCTCTCCTGAGAGAGAGCGAGAGAGAGCGAGAGACAGAACATTTATACAAGACGTAATTCCCCTGACAACATGGCAACAACTAAAAGTAAAGCCTAATGGAGCATGACAACCTAAGTGCTAGTTCCTGATGTTCATTGAATAGAGAGGACACAGAGAAGGTAGAAGGGGAGTATTCATGATCATTGGCATTATGCTATACTAATAGGATCCCTGTCCAGATTGAAGCCTAATAACTGTATGCAATTATTTCTCTCATCCTGATAAACCATAAAGCAGGGTAGAGTAACACAGGGGCTCTGGCACAACGGCAGCACGCACACACACACACGCACACACACTTAGAAATGTCCTTGTTTTTGAAAGAAAAGCACATTTTTTTTGTCCATTATAATAACATCAAATTGATCAGAAATACAGTGTAGACATTGTTAATGTTGTAAACTGGCTCTAACCAGAATATAAAAAGTTGAGGACTATTTAATGAAGCTGCCAGTTGAGGACTTGTGATGCATCTGTTTCTCAAACTAGACACTCTAATGTACTTGTCCTCTTGCTTAGTTGTGCACCGGGGACTCCCAATCCTCTTTCTATTCTGGTTAGAGCCAGTTTGTGCTGTTCTGTGAAGGGAGTAGTACACAGCGTTGTACGAGATCTTCAGTTTCTTGGCAATTTCTCACATGGAATAGCCTTCATTTCTCAGAATAAGAATAGACTGACGACGAGTTTCAGAAGAAAGGTCTTTGTTTCTGGCCATTTTGAGCCTGTAATCGAACCCACAAATGCTGAGTGCTTTTGGTGACAAGCCAAATTCCTTCAGCCTCCTGAGGTTGAAGAGGCGCTGCTGCGCCTTCTCCACAACGCTGTCTGTTGGGTGGACCAATTCAGTTTGTCCGTGATGTGTACGCCGAGGAACTTAAAACTTACTACCCTCTCCACTACTGTCCTGTCGATGTGGATAGGGGGGTGCTCCCTCTGCTGTTTCCTGAAGTCCACAATCATGTCCTTTGTTTTGTTGAGGTTGAGTGTGAGGTTATTTTCCTGGCCCCACACTCCAAGGGCCCTTACCTCGTCCCTGTAGGCCGTCTCGTCATTGTTGGTAATCAAGCCTACCACTGTAGTGTCATCCGCAAACTTGATGATTGAGTTGGATGCGTGCATGGCCACACAGTCGTGGGTGAACAGGGAAACAGTAAAGGGTTCAGAACGCACCCTTGTGGGGCCCCAGTATTGAGGATCAGCGGGGTGGAGATGTTGTTACCTACCCTCACCACCTGGGGGCGGCCCATCAGGAAGTCCAGTACCCAGTTGCACAGGGCGGGGTCGAGACCCAGGGTCTCGAGCTTGATGACGAGTTTGGAGGGTACTATGGTATTAAATGCTGAGCTGTAGTCGATGAACAGCATTCTCACATAGGTATTCCTCTTGCCCAGATGGGTTAGGGCAGTGTGCAGTGTGGTTGCGATTGCGTCGTCTGTGGACCTATTGGGGCGGTAAGCAAATTGTAGTGGGTCTAGGGTGTCAGGTAGGGTGAAGGTGATATGGTCCTTGACTAGTCTCTCAAAGCACTTCATGATGACGGAAGTGAGTGCTACGGGGCGGTAGTCGTTTAGCTCAGTTACCTTAGCTTTCTTGGGAACAGGAACAATGGTGGCCCTCTTGAAGCATGTGGGAACAGCAGACTGGGATAAGGATTGATTGAATATGTCCGTAAACACACCAGCCAGCTGGTCTGCGCATTCTCTGAGGACGCGGCTGGGGATGCCGTTTTGGCCTTTCCCTGACACCCATAATTACTTGTTACCTTTCTAATGCTTGGCACAACAGGAAAATGGTCCAATTCATGCACTTATCAAGAGAACATCCCTGGTCATCCCTATTGGCTCTGATCTGGGGGACCCACTAAAAAAAAAGCTTCATTTATAAATGATGCCTGAGTGTTGGAGTGTGCCCTGGCTATCCGTAAAAATGTATTTTTTTAAATGGTGCCATCTGGTTTACTTATATTATGAATTATTTAATTAATGATTAATACTTTTACTTTTAACACTTAAGTATATTTTAGCAATTACATTTACTTTTGATATTTAAGTATATTAAAACCAAATACTTTTAGACTTTTACTCAAGTATCTTTACTTTTACTCAAGTATGACAATTGGATACTTTCCCACCACTATGTCTTAATAAAACACCATTTTCCACCACCATTTTCAGATTTTCTGACAATTTTGTCACGTCCTGATCTGTTTCACCTGTCCTTGTGATTGTCTCCACCTCCTTCAGGTGTCGCTTATTTTCCCCGGTGTATTTATCCCTGTGTTTCCTGTCTCTCTGTGCCAGTTCGTCTTGTATGTTCAAGTCAACCAGTGTGTTTATCCCGTGTTCCTGCTTTTTCTATTCTCTTTAGTGGTGAGTTTGTACAGCATCCCCCTGCTCCCTGAGAACCCCGCTTACCTCTTCCGGAAGGATATTCTGGTACCTGCCAGGGTTTTCTTTCTCACTGCTCCCTTATTTTTGAGCTACCATCTTCGTTTCCTTCAGAACTTTCGAAGATACCGTATATTATTCAGCTAATGTCAAGAAGGGCGCTCTCCTGGACTACGGCAGTTTGGGAGCAGCAATCCGCCATTTGTTGTCATCTGGAGAATTTCATGGCAGAGGTGAGGAAGGTATTCGATTCTCCGGTATCCGGGAGAGAGACGGCCCGAAATCTTATTGAATTACTTCAAGACTCCCGTAGTGTGGCAGACTAGGCTGTTGATTTTCGCACGTTGGCCGCTGAGAGTGCCTGGAATCCGGAGTCCGTTTTCGATACCTTCCTTCACGGACTATCTGAGGTGATAAAAGATGAGCGAGCTGCTCAGGAATTACCGGTGGACCTCGATTCCCTCATCGCCCCTCATCATTAGAATTGATGGACATCTAAGGGAATGCAGGAGTGAGAGGAGGTCTGGCTTAGGTCACAATCGTTCATCCGCAGTGGCTCGCTCATCTTCAAAGGAATCCGGATGTCCCCGAAGGCTATTTTTCAGAGAGGATCCGAAGCCCCCCAAGCTCCCTCAAGAATCATCGATGACGGGTGAGCTTGATACACCAGAACCTATGCAACTGGGAAGGGCTAGGTTATCGCCTAGGGAACATTCCCGCAGGCTAAGCTACAATTGTTGTCTGTATTGTGGAGCTGTAGGGCATTACATAGCCACCTGCCCAGTAAAGCGACCTGAAGCCTTAGTAGGTACAACTACTCTGGTGACTCTGACTGGGAACCCTCTAAGTCCCATTACCCAAACTCCTTATGTGAGCTTGCTGTGGGGAGACTAGTCTCAGTCTCTCCGGGTGTTTATTGACTCTGGGGGAGATGAGAGTTTCATGGACACTACCTTGGTATCAGAACTAAGTATCCCTACTCAACTCCTCTCTGTTCCCATGGATGCCAGGGCACTAGAGAGCCGCTGCATTGGTAGCGTCACAAACAGCACAGTTGCCATTAATATGCGAGTATCTGGAAATCACAGTGGGTCAATTCAGCTCCTCCTCATTGAGTACCCTCACCTACCTGTTGTTTTGGAGTTTTCTTGGCTTCAGAAGCACAACCCAGATATTTACTGGACTATAGGTTCCATCCTGGGTTGGAGCTCGTTCTGCCATTAACACTGCCTAAAGGCGGCACAGCCTTCTCCGAAACGTCTGCCTCCAGGGTTAAGTACGGTCTTGGATCTTTCTGCCGTGCCCGCAGAGTATCATGAATTCCTGGAGGTTTTCAGCAAGGCTCGTGCTACCTCCCTTACTCCACATCGTCCTTACGATCGTGCTATTGACCTTCTTCCGGGAACCACACCTCCTCAAGGCCGGCTGTATCCGGTCCTTCATCGCCTCCTGGAGAATCAGTTGTTTGTAAAAGCTGAGAAGTGTGAGTTCCAACGCTCCACTATCTCCTTTCTGGGATACATTATTGTTGAGGGTATTGTTCAGATGGATCCGGAGAAAGTGAGAGCGGTGGTGGATTGGCCCCAGCCCACGTCCAGGGTGCAGCTACAACGGTTTCTGGGATTTGCATATTCCACCGCCGTTTAATTCGGGGCTACAGCAACCTGGCGGCTCCCCTCTCTGCACTCACCTCTCCCAAGGTACCGTTCACATTGTCTCCAGCAGCGGACAAGGCTTTGGGGATCTAAAGCAGCGATTTACTACTGCTCCCATCCTCATCCACCCGGACCCGACTTGCCAGTTTGTGGTTGAGATTGATGCTTCCGATGTGGGAGTAGGGGCCGTTCTTTCCCAACAATCCGTCCAGGACCAAAATCACCTTCCCTGTGCCTTCATGTCCCATCACCTCAACTCTGCGGAGAGGAACTATGACGTTGGGAACCGGGAACTCCTAGCAGTTAAGATGGCTCTGGAGGAGTGGAGAGACTGGCTGGAAGGGGCGGAACATCCATTTCTGGGTGGACGGATCCTAAGAATTTAGAATACCTCTGCCCTGCCAAGCGCCTCAACCCAAGGCAAGCTCGTTGGGCTCTGTTAATTACCAGGTCATTTTCACCAATTTCACCATCTCCTACCGCCCAGGGTCAAAAACCGTGAAGCCGGAAGCTCTATCCAGTCTGTACAGTTCCACTGCCACACCCTCTGAATCTGAGACCATCCTCCCAGGCCTCTTATTTGACGGCTTCTATTGTTTGGGGAATTGAGGCTCTGTTCCGCAATGCACCGGTCTCAGGTCCTGGAACGGGCTCACTCCTCCAGGCTTACCTGTTATCTTGGTACTCGTCGAACCCTGGCTTTCCTTCGTCAACGCTTCTAGTGGCCCACCATGGTTCCTGATGTCTCGGCCTTCATCGCCGCATGCATGGTGTGCACGCAAAGCAAGACTCCGCGGCAAGCTCCGTCTGGCCTCCTACAGCCACTCCCTGTCCCTCATCACCCCTGGTCCCATATTTCTCTGGATTTTGTCACTGGGCTTCCTCCGTCAGATGGCAACACCATCATCCTGATGGTGGTTGACAGATTCTCCAAGGGCGCCCATTTCATCCCTCTTCCGAAGTGACCTTCAGTCAAGGAGACGGCCCAGCTTATGGTGCAGCACGTCTGCCGAATCCATGGACTCCCAGTTGAGATTGTCTCGGACCGGGGTCCTCAGTTCTCGTCCAAGTTCTGGAAGGTGTTCTGTACTCTTATCTGGTCGTCAGCCAGCCTGTCCTCTGGGTTTCATCCCCAATCTAACGGCGAGTCGGAGTGAGCCAATCAAGATATGGAGATGGCACTCCGGTGTCTCGTTGTCAGTAATTCCACCACCTGGAGTCAGCAACTGGTCTGGGTGGAATATGCCAGGAACACTCTCCCCTGCTCCACCACTGGACTATCACCCTTCGAATGCTCCATGGGGTATCAGCCTCCACTCTTCAAAGAGCAAGAAGTTGAGGTCAACATACCTCCAGCCCAGAAGTTCGTCCGCTGTCGGCGTACCTGGAAAAGTGCTTGGGCGGCTCTTCTCAAGACCATCTCCAGGTATTGTCAACAAGCGGACCGCCACCGGACTCTGGCTCCTCGCTGTCAGGCAGAGGGTATGGTTTTCCACTCGGGGGTATGGTATGGTTGACCTACCTGGGTAAAAGCCCATAAACTTCCCCCCATCTCATTGGTCCTTTCCCCATTTCTAGAGTCATTAGTCCCACGGATGTCCAACTGCTGTTGCCCTGTACCCTCCGTGTTCACCCTACTTTTCATGTGTCCTGGATTAAGCCCTTGTCTCACAGTGTTCTGTTTCTAGGCCCATCGCTCCCCCCGAGTCATCGATGGCCAGCCAGCGTACACGGTGAGACGCCTCCTGAGGGTTCGACCACGGGGGTTTCCAGTACCTGGTTGACTGGGAGGGTTATGGCTCGGAGGAGAGGTGCTGGGTTCCTGCTAAAGACATTCTGGACCCGGCCCTAATCGCAGACACCCCGGTCAGCCAGGTATGCACCCAGGTAGGACTCCTGGTGGCATCCCTAGAGGGGGGTACTGTCACGCCCTGATCTGTTTCGCCTGTCCTTGTGGTTGTCTCCACCTCCTCCAGGTGTCGCTTATTTTCCCCGGTGTATTTATCCCTGTGTTTCCTGTCTCGTGTTCCTACTTTTCCTATTCTCTTTTTTGCTAGTCCTGCCGGTTTTGACCCTTGCCTGTTTCTGGACTCTGTACCTGCCTGCCTTGATGTCGAGCCTGCCTGCAACTCTGTACCTCCTGGACTCTGAACTGGTTTTGACCTTTTGCCTATCCATCACCATTCTCTTGCCTACCCTTTTGGATTATAATAAATATCAAAGACTCAAACCATTTGCCTCCCATGTCTGCATCTGGGTCTCACCTTATGCCCTTATACATTTAAAATGCTGCATACCCGTGGCTATACGTGGTGTGTAACATTCTAAATTGTCCAAAAATCTGTTAGGGCCAATGGGAGACAAGCTCATTCACTACACAAGCCACTCCTTATCCTAAAAACGTAGGGAGTAAAGGAGGGAGAAAACTTGTCCCTCTTGTCTGAACTCGTTCTCTACCTCTCAGACCATGAGAGAGGAGGTGCAGAATGTGAGTGGGACAAACACATTTATCAACAATCTTGCATTCATCTAGCTACAGTACAGAATAGAAATGCTGAGAATCTGGGCCAGCATGGATGATGAATCAAAACCCAGCTTGTCCATTTGGAAGTCCGATTTATTAGTAGCTGTGCCAAGAGCTTCGGGAGCCTGCAACAATGCACAGACCTGGAGTCGGCTCTTATCTAATCTGTGTGTGTCTGTCCGGAGCTCTAGGGGTCTGTGAAACACAGGTGCAAAACAAAGACGAACTGCTAGCCAACGGGGTCAGGCAGCTCCTTTGAATTGTGTGTTGGCATGGGCGGCTCAAGGTAATTTTGTGTGGAGTGTGTGTCACCTTGCTCACAGCCGCCCACAGAAGGAGGAGAGGACAGAGACACATTCCCACTAACCAGGTCTGACTTAAAGTAGCTGACTGCGTTCTCCTCCAGTAAGAAGTATCTCCTCTTCCAGTTCTTCATCTGCGGAAGAGAAAGGAAAACATTACAGATGGCTGGCAACATTTCCAGCTCCTCCAAATCCTTTTGACTTGCTAAGAATTCTGCTAATTGATAGCTATTCCGACATTGTATAGGGCCACTGGTTGCTTTAGAATGTCTGGATTATTGTGGTTAATATGTTCCATTAATAGATTAGCTAAGAGAAGTTAGGTCAAAGGCAGGACAACGATGAGGGATATAATTCACCCTATGAAACAGCTGGTCAGATGCCTGCTGCTATTCAACTCCAACACATCATAATCCTATAGGTCGACAAACACACACAGCCAGGAATGCAGCTAGTATAAAAAGCTTGTAGCTGAGGGAGAATCCCTCTGAGCTTGTGGTGTACTCATTAGGAACCACACGGCAGAAACGTATTCCATTGCGTTCCGTTACGAACGCGACCATGGTCCTAGTGCGGGCTTCTAGTGCTACAGCACCGGGAAGAGTTCTCCCACTGTCTGTACCGTCTCTACTCACCACGGCTCCCTGCTTCACACAGTATCCAGCCTTGATGAGCGCCTGGTCCTGCGCCCCTCGCCCCAGGAAGTAGGGCAGCTGGCTGTGGGCCTTCCGCTGGCCCCCACGCTCTGCTCCGTTCTGCCCCCCGTCGCCCTGCTCCTGCACCGCAGGACACACACACAGGTAAGTGTACAAACACACCCACACACACACACACACACACGCACGCATGGGAGTATATCGGACACACACACACAAACACACACACACACACACACACACACACACACACACACACACACACACACACACACACACACACACACACACACACACACACACACACACACACACACACACACACACACACACACACACACACACACACACACACGACAGACAGACACAAATACACACACACACAATCCCATACGTGTGTGTGGCAAGCCCCCCACCATATCTTCATCTCCAGTGACTATAAATGTGTGTTTACAGTAAACAATAATGATAGCGAATTCACTGGCTGTTCCATAATCTGAAGTTGAGGCCAGACCACTGCACCGCCACTGCCCACACAGGAAGTGATATCATAGCTTGTGGATGTAACTTTTCACTTTCAGCCCGTGTTTTTTAAGAGGCCTCCTCCTCCTCAGAGGAACATTAAGTTCAATGTCTGTCACTATCTAAAAGATCGCATGATCCATGGACATTTCTATTCAGTCAGACCATCTATTGATATAGCTGATTAACATGGTTGAAATCAAGTTACTAAGGGAACAAAAACTCAGTTATGGAATGTTGCTTGTTACTGTCCCAATTTGACAGATTTGACTGAACTGTTCCAAGCCACAGCTGAGCAAATGGCCTTCAAACAGATGTCAGATATGTCTATTTACTCGTGTTAAGGGTTGCAGATTTTCAGAAACTCCCCCAGGTTTTCCAGAAATCCCAGGTGAGGGGATCCAGGATATCCTGCTTATTCCTTCTTGATTCCAGGAATATCTCAACCGGGACATCTGGAAAATCTGAGAATGTTGGTAAAGTTTCCTGAATGTTTGCAACCTTACTGATGTTTGGTTAGGGCCTGGTTAGTGCTGGGCCAGACTGATGCATCTTCCTTACCTGTGTGGCAGTAATGATGGGTACTCCACCTATGATCTCTGTCTTATAGGAGATCTGCTTTGTGGCACCCAGCCCCTCCTGGGTCATCTCTGCACTGGCCTGGCCATCCCCCGACTTTGGCACCTGGAACATGTCAAATAAACATCAACTCCCAGAGTGCATCGGGCCAACATGCCCCAAAACCTTGTTAGATGTGTCCCTCAGCGGTCTCTGTAGTGACATGATGATGTACTCCCTGCCTGCTCGTTAGTCTATTTTCCATCAACTCTAGCCTGGGGGCTCAAGAGAGAAACTGCTACACTGAGTGGTGACTGGGGTAATCGATTGGTGTGTGTGCGTGTGTGTGTGTGTGTGTGTGTGTGTGTGTGTGTGTGTGTGTGTGTGTGTGTGTGTGTGTGTGTGTGTGTGTGTGTGTGTGTGTGTGTGTGCTCAGGCCAGGTATCACACTCCAGTGCACACACACACACACACACAGTCAAACATTGACAGCCGTCTGTAGAAGTGTGTGGTACAATATGTGTGAGTGTGTGTGCGTCTGTGTGCGTGACCTTGTTGAGTGGACTGTGAGACTGTGTTGCAGTGTCAGCGGCAGGACTAAACTCAGTAAAGAGAACATGAGTCAACAGAGTTTGATGAAACTTCAATACAGTGCGTATATTGTAAAGTTATTACATAACTTATTATTATGTTACTTTATACTTAACGCCCAGTCCATGTTCCATACATGGATGTGGTTTAATTAAGCAATAAGGCACGGGGGGGTGTGGTAGATGGCCAATATACCAAGGCTAAGGGCTGTTCTTAGGCACGACGCAACTCCCAAGGTACCTTATTGCTATTATAAACTGGTTACCAACATAATTAGAGTAATAAAAAAAATGTTTTGTCATACCCGTGGTATACAGTCTGATAAACCTTGGCTGTCAGCCAATCAACATTCAGGCCTCAAACCACCCAGTTTATAAGAGGAATTAGAGAGGAGCATCCTCTCCAGTGAATCCCAGTGAAAGCACACTGTTCTCTTCTGTCCTGTCCTGTCCTGTCCTGTCTTGTTCTGTCCTGTTCTCCCCCGTTCTGTTCTGCCCTGTTCTGTTCTGTCCCATTACTTCCTTTTCTGTAGCAACAGTCCGTGACTCAGAGCACTCGCCTTCCCCTTTGTCCTGTGTGCTTTGGTGTGTGTGTGTGTGTGTGTGTGCGTGCCTGTGTGCTTGCTTGCCTGTGTGTGTGTTTGTGTTTACATTCGTGCAAGGCGAGTGTGTGTGTATGTACGTGCCTGCCTGTGTGTGTGTTTGTGTTTACATTCGTGCAAGGCGAGTGTGTGTGTATGTACGTGCCTGCCTGTGTGTGTGTCCGTGTGTGTGTCTGTATCTGTGAGGGCCAGTCAGATGGGCCCTCAGTGACACAGTAAGAGAAAAGATCCCCCGCCCAGAGGGGTTTGGATGCCCTGTAGGAAACAAATAGGGGTTCTTGGGCCCAGCAGATGAGTGCTTCATAATGTCTTTCTCTCCACTGTTGACTTGACAGTAGATGCATGTGAGGTATGCCGGCCTTGTCATCCTCCTCCATCCCACTCACTCACGCCAGCTGAACTGGGATAACACACCCTAATTCTGAATCACAGGTCCTTTCCTAGCCGGCGTTGAGATGGAAGCGGTCTTGTACTACGGGAGACTTATGACAAGAGACAGGGCAGGGGACTCACTGTGATCTTGGTGGCGTTGTTGAGCACGTTGACCCACTCTACCAGATCCTGCTGATCATTGGCCTGGAGGTAGAACTTCCTCATACCAGCATTGATGACTGGGGAGAGAGAGAGGGGGGGGGCAGAGAGAGGGAGGGGGAGAGAGGGGCAGAGATGAGGGGCAGAGATGTATCTAAATTTGAGAAATGTCAAGGTGTGTGTCCCAAAATGTGTTCGGGCCGCCATATGGATGGCCAAATTGTGCTCTGTACTGCATTGCCTCCCAAATCAATAGCTCCGCATTGACATGACTGGTTGACGGTAGGTGGGGCGGTAGGTGGGGTGGGAGGTCCTGTATAAACACAGCCTCACTTCCCTGACAACTTCCTTCACAACACCTCTGCCCTGCCTTCTGCAGAGGCACTATCACTGTAAACGATGCATGGCCAATGCAGACGTTGGATTGATCATGCAGCGCCTTTAAGCGCCACAGCAGCAGTTCTGTCAGTTAGGCCCATTAGCAGAGTTTAATTATGCACCACTGTATTTCAGTAACATATTTCTGCTAAGTAGTCTGACACATGCTGTTTAGAGTGCTCGGCTGAGTCCCATGTTCAGAATCCAGAGAGAGACATTTCCATTTTCCCCATCAGGAATATGGTGGCATTTGGAGCACAACCTTTGTCCGGCAGTATTATATTTCCCCTCCCTAACAGAGACATAATACCAGTGGACTGTCTTCCACCGTCCTATTCAAGGAGACATAATACCAGTGGACTGTCTTCCACCGTCCTATTCAAGGAGACATAATACCAGTGGACCGTCTTCTACCGTCCTATTCAAGGAGACATAATACCAGTGGACTGTCTTCTTCCACCGTCCTATTCAAGGAGACACCGTCCTATTCAAGGAGACATAATACCAGTGGACTGTCTTCCACCGTCCTATTCAAGGAGACATAATACCAGTGGACTGTCTTCCACCGTCCTATTCAAGGAGACATAATACCAGTGGACTGTCTTCCACCGTCCTATTCAAGGAGACATAATACCAGTGGACTGTCTTCCACCGTCCTATTCAAGGAGACATAATACCAGTGGACCGTCTTCTACCGTCCTATTCAAGGAGACATAATACCAGTGGACCGTCTTCTACCGTCCTATTCAAGGAGACATAATACCAGTGGACCGTCTTCTACCGTCCTATTCAAGGAGACATAATACCAGTGGACTGTCTTCCACCGTCCTATTCAAGGAGACATAATACCAGTGGACTGTCTTCCACCGTCCTATTCAAGGAGACATAATACCAGTGGACTGTCTTCCACCGTCCTATTCAAGGAGACATAATACCAGTGGACCGTCTTCTACAGTGGACCGTCTTCTACCGTCCTATTCAAGGAGACATAATACCAGTGGACTGTCTTCCACCGTCCTATTCAAGGAGACATAATACCAGTGGACTGTCTTCCACCGTCCTATTCAAGGAGACATAATACCAGTGGACTGTCTTCCACCGTCCTATTCAAGGAGACATAATACCAGTGGACCGTCTTCTACCGTCCTATTCAAGGAGACATAATACCAGTGGACTGTCTTCCACCGTCCTATTCAAAGTCTCAGTTTTGTGATCCTCACAATGATTCACCAAAGCGCACCAACCCACACACTCAAATGCAAATGCACATGTATACACACACTAGACTCAGTCAGGGCTGAGGTAGGTTTTCCTCATACTTGAACAGTCAGGTAATCCTAAAACTACAGTACTGGAATAGATTGATGAGACTATCCAAAAGTGGACCTGGATCATGCAAATACCTAGGTTAAAAATATCCCAGAGTTTTAGAGAGGGGGGTTCCGATTTGGACTCCAGCATCCTGTCATGCAGGAAAGACCCCCACCCATGCCCCAAACTCGACACCCCCGCTCATTGAACAACATGGTTGGGTCGAGCCAGCTCTTGGCGGTCACCGGTGGGTCATCCTACTGCTTCCTTCTATTGAGTGGGGGAGCTACTGTATACTCCTGACTGGGGCCGCTGAGGGACAAAGGGCCTGTTGAACAACAGCACGTCATACAGAAAATGGTCCCTTTCAAACCCCCGCGAGGGAGGGAGGGGGGAGGGAATCTATGGAAAGAGGGGACAGGTGAACAGTGAAACAATTACTGACGAGGGGCTCACATCATCGACCTTAGTGAACTAAATAAAATCATTCTAGTTCAATAGCTAAAGGTCAACGGTGTCTTTGTTACAAGCTGCCCCCTACTCCCCTACTCCCCCCCCCCCCACACTCCCTGCCCAGTGCCCCCCCACTTTCCTCCCAATGCAGAACCCAGCAGACAGCACACTCCTAGAGGGACAATACATAAACATACTCATATACACAACTAGCAGTAATGTTTTACAAACACTGAATCAAATCCAAAGGTTTTAGGACTTACCGAAGCAGAACTCCGCCTTTGGTCGCAGCTTTGTGGCATCACTCACCTAGAGGGGGGAAGAGAGAGAGCGAGAGCGAGAGCGAGAGCGAGAGAGAGAGAGAGAGAGAGAGAGAGAGAGAGAGAGAGAGAGAGAGAGAGAATGAGACAGATGTTCACACCTAAGACTGTGGTTGGCCATGTCTGTGTCTGTCAGACAGGATTTAATTCAATAACATTATTGGACAAATTGACTGACCTTGGAGATGTAGGTGAGTTTGAGGGAGCCAACATTTTCAGCTCCTTTGGGCAGGTTCTAAACAGAGGATTCAACAGTGATAAAGACATTAAATGATTTTCAAGTCTTGGAGAAGGAGATGGAAACTAAACTGAAATGATTAATTCAGAGCCCAGGGCAGCAGCAAAAAATGATATCATTTTTGAGGGCATAACCAAGTCTGTCTTTGTACAGGTATTCCTCACTGAGCTCCCACTCCCCACCAAACAGATTGCATGCATTTAATAGACCTGTAAAACATTAAGTCTGATTGTTTCTGTTCACACCAATATCTGGGGGAGGGAAAGACAGACAGACGGACGGACGGACGTCTGGGCAGACGTGTAACTCGACTCGGTTTCCCCAGACGTAGCATCATCTCCCCAGCCGACGACACACACACACTTCCTCTTGATGGCCCAGAGTGGTCTGGCCAGACCAGACGGATCAATCCAGTGCAATACTTTATGAGATTAGGTCAGTCCAAACAGAAGCAACTATTAAATTCATCCTACCGCTAATGTTCTACTCCAGTGCATACTGTAAGTACATAGGGCCGCGTCAGCTGCTGCCCACTCAAGAAATGACATCAGCCTAAATGCATGCGTTGATTAAACACACAGACATGAGAGACTGATGACTTGAGGGAGGTGAGAGCATCACAGCCTAACTCATGATCTCCTCCGTGAAATGTACAGTAGCAGTCAAAAGTTTGGACACACCCACTCATTCAATGTTTTTTCTTTATTTTCTACATTGTAGAATTATAGCGAAGACATCAAAACTATGAAATAACACATTTGCAATCATGTAGTAAACCCCCCAAAAAGTGTTAAACAAATCAAAATATATTTAATATTTTAGATTCTTGAAAGTAGCCACCCTCTGCCTTGATGACAGCTTTGCACACTCTTGGCATTCTCTCAACCAGCTTCACCTGGAATGCTTTTCCAACAGTCTTGAAGGAGTTCCACATGTGCTGAGCACTTGTTGGCTGCTTTTCCTTCACACTGAGGTTCAACTCATCCCAAACCATCTCAAATAGGTTGAGGTCGGGTGATTGTGGAGGCCAGGTCATCTGATGCAGCACTCCATCATGCTCCGTCTTGGTCAAATAGCCCTTACACAGCCTGGAGGTGTGTTGGGTCATTGTCCTGTTGAAAAACAACTGGTAGTCCCACTAAATGCAAACCAGATGGGATGGCGTATCGCTGCAGAATGCTGTGGTCGCCATGCTGGTTAAGTGTGCCTTGAATTCTAAATAAATCACAGACAGTGTCACTAGCAAAGGACCCCCACACCATCACACATCCTCTGCCATGCTTCACGATGGGAACCACACATGCTGAGATCATCCGTTGACCTACTATGCTACTCACAAAGACGCAGTGGTTGGAACCAAAAATCTCAAATTTGGACTCATCAGACCAAAGGACAGATTACCACCAGTCTAATGTCCATTGCTCGTGTTTCTTGGCCCAAGCAATTATCTTATTATTATTGGTGTCCTTTAGTAGTGGTTTCTTCGCAGCAAATCAACCATGAAGGTCTAATTCACGCTGTCTCCTCTGAACAGTTGATTGTTGAGATGTGTCTGTTACTTGAACTCTGAGAAGCATTTATTTGGGCTGCAATTTCAGAGGCCAGTAACTCTGATGAACTTATCCTTTGCAGCAGAGGTAACTCTGGGTCTTCCTTTCCTGTGGTGGTCTTCATGAGAGCCAGTTTCATCATAGTACTTGATGGTTTTTGTGACTGCACTTGAAGAAACTTTCAACGTTTTTGAAATTTTCCGGATTGACTGACCTTTATGTCTTAAAGTATTGATGTCTTAAAGTAATTGCTTATTTGAGCTGTTCTTGGCACAATATAGACTTGGTCTTCTACCAAATAGTGCTATCTTCCACATACCACCCCTACCTTGTCACAACACAACTGATTGGCTTAAATGCAAAAAGAAGGAAATAAATTCCTCAAATTAACTTTTAACAAGGCACAACTGTTAATTGAAATGGATTCCAGGTGACTACCTCATAAAGCTGGATGAGAGACTGCCAAGAGTGTACAAAGCTGTCATCAAGCCAGAGGGTGGCTACTTTGAAGAATCTCAAATATAAAATATATTTGGATTTGTTTAACACATTTTTAGTTACTACATGATTCCATGTGTTATTTCATAGTTTTGATGTCTTCACTATTATTCTACAATGTAGAAAATAGTAAAAATAAAGGTGTGCCCAAACTTTTGACTGGTACTGTATGTAGTCAATAACTACACTATGTCTGTTCTGCATATTTGTGCGTGTGCTTCTGTCAGCTTCTGTGTGTGTGTGTGTGTGTGTGTGTGTGTGTGTGTGTGTGTGTGTGTGTGTGTGTGTGTGTGTGTGTGTGTGTGTGTGTGTGTGTGTGTGTGTGTGTGTGTGTGTGTGTGTGTGTGTGTGCGTGTGTGCGTGTGTGCGTGTGTGTTTACCACCCTGCTGTCCTACCTGTGGGTTGTCCATGTACCACACCAGGCTACCCTCCTTGGTGTCCAGGATAAAGTAGCGTCTGAGGAACTTGCCACTGTTCTCATTCTCCTCAATGTCCAGGAAGCCACAGATCCGGTTCTGCCGATCCACGTAAGGCATCTCCCCACCTCAGCCTGCTCATTCCACTGTATGCTGAGGACATAAGGAGAGGACGAGAGAGAGAGATAAATAGATGAGAGAAAGAGAAGTGGACGTGGAGAAAGAGAGAGAGATGAGACGATAAGTGTAAGAGGAGTGGGGGTGATAGAGAGAGAGGGGGGTGGGGGGTGGAAGAAAGATAGACGAGAGCCAGAGAGAGACAAGAGAGCGAGCAGGAGTGAGAGTCTGTCTCTCAGCTAAGCAGCCAAAGAAGAGATGAGTGAGTCGTCTACAGTTTTTGTCAGGGGTACACGATTACTACGCCGTCCTACAACGCCATTCTACAACATCATTCTACAACCGCCTTCTACAACCGCCTTCTACAACACCATCCTACTACATCATTCTACTACATCATCCTACTACAGCTCGTCATCAGACCCTGGGTCTCGACCCCGCCCTGCGCAACTGGGTACTGGACTTCCTGACGGGCCGCCCCCAGGTTGTGAGGGTAGGCAACAACATCTCCTCCCCGCTGATCCTCAACACGGGGGCCCCACAAGGGTGCGTTCTGAGCCCTCTCCTGTACTCCCTGTTCACCCACGACTGCGTGGCCACGCACGCCTCCAACTCAATCATCAAGTTTGCGGACGACACAACAGTGGTAGGCTTGATTACCAACAACGACGAGACGGCCTACAGGGAGGAGGTGAGGGCTCTCGGAGTGTGGTGTCAGGAAAATAACCTCACACTCAACGTCAACAAAACTAAGGAGATGATTGTGGACTTCAGGAAACAGCAGAGGGAACACCCCCCTATCCACATCGATGGAACAGTAGTGGAGAAGGTAGCAAGTTTTAAGTTCCTCGGCATACACATCACAGACAAACTGAATTGGTCCACTCACACTGACAGCGTCGTGAAGAAGGCGCAGCAGCGCCTCTTCAACCTCAGGAGGCTGAAGAAATTCGGCTTGTCACCAAAAGCACTCACAAACTTCTACAGATGCACAATCGAGAGCATCCTGGCGGGCTGTATCACCGTCTGGTACGGCAACTGCTCCGCCCTCAACCGTAAGGCTCTCCAGAGGGTAGTGAGGTCTGCACAACGCATCACCGGGGGCAAACTACCTGCCCTCCAGGACACCTACACCACCCGATGTTACAGGAAGGCCATAACGATCATCAAGGACATCAACCACCCGAACCACTGCCTGTTCACCCCGCTATCATCCAGAAGGCGAGGTCAGTACAGGTGCATCAAAGCTGGGACCGAGAGACTGAAAAACAGCTTCTATCTCAAGGCCATCAGACTGTTAAACAGCCACCACTAACATTGAGTGGCTGCTGCCAACACACTGTCATTGACACTGACCCAACTCCAGCCACTTTAATAATGGGAATTGATGGGAAATGATGTAAGTATATCACTAGCCACTTTAAACAATGCTACCTTATATAATGTTACTTACCCTACATTATTAATCTCATATGCATACGTATATACTGTACTCTACATCATCGACTGCATCCTTATGTAATACATGTATCACTAGCCACTTTATAACTATGCCACTTTGTTTACTTTGTCTACATACTCATCTCATATGTATATACTGTACTCGATACCATCTACTGTATGCTGCTCTGTACCATCACTCATTCATATATCCTTATGTACATATTCTTTATCCCCTTACACTGTGTATAAGACAGTAGTTTTGGAATTGTTAGTTAGATTACTTGTTGGTTATCACTGCATTGTCGGAACTAGAAGCACAAGCATTTCGCTACATTAACATCTGCTAACCACATCTGCTAACCATGTGTATGTGACAAATAAAAATTTGATTTGATTTACATCATTCTACAACCGCCTTCTACAACACCATCCTACTACATCATTCTACAACCGTCTTCTACTACATCATTCTACAACACCATCCTACTACATCATTCTACAACCGTCTTCTACTACATCATTCTACAACACCATCCTACTACATCATTCTACTACATCATTCTACAACCGCCTTCTACAACACCATCCTACTACATCATTCTACAACCGCCTTCTACAACACCATCCTACTACATTATTCTACAACCGCCTTCTACAACACCATCCTACTACATCATTCTACAACCGCCTTCTACAACACCATCCTACTACATCATTCTACAACCGCCTTCTACAACACCCTTCTACAACACCATTCTACAACCGTCTTCTACTACATCATTCTACAACACCATCCTACTACATCATTCTACAACACCATCTTGCTACATCATTCTACGACATCATTCTACAACCGCCTTCTACAACACCATCCTACTACATCCTTCTACAACCGCCTTATACTACATCATTCTACAACCGCCTTCTACAACACCATCCTACTACATCATTCTACAACCGCCTTCTACAATACCATCCTACTACATCATTCTACAACCGCCTTCTACAACACCATCCTACTACATCATTCTACAACCGCCTTCTACAACACCATCCTACTACATCATTCTACAACCGCCTTCTACAACACCATCCTACTACATCATTCTACTACATCATCCTACTACATCATTCTACAACCGCCTTCTACAAGACCATCCTACTACATCATTCTACAACACCATCCTACAACACCATCCTACTACATCATTCTACAACCGCCTTCTACTACATCATTCTACAACCGCCTTCTACAACACCATCCTACTACATCATTCTACAACATCATTCTACAACCGCCTTCTACAAGACCATCCTACTACATCATTCTACAACCGCCTTCTACAACACCATCCTACTACATCATTCTACAACCGCCTTCTACAAGACCATCCTACTACATAATTCTACAACCGCCTTCTACAATACCATCCTACTACATCATTCTACAACCGCCTTCTACAACACCATCCTACTACATCATTCTACTACATCATTCTGCAACCGCCTTCTACAACACCATCCTACAACATCATTCTACAACCGCCTTCTACAACCGCCTTCTACAAGACCATCCTACTACATCATTCTACAACCGCCTTCTACAACACCATCCTACTACATCATTCTACAACCGCCTTCTACAAGACCATCCTACTACATCATTCTACAACCGCCTTCTACAACACCATCCTACTACATCATTCTACAACCGCCTTCTACAACACCATCCTACTACATCATTCTACAACCGCCTTCTACAAGACCATCCTACTACATCATTCTACAACCGCCTTCTACAACACCATCCTACTACATCATTCTACAACCGCCTTCTACAACACCATCCTACTACATCATTCTACAACCGCCTTCTACAACACCATCCTACTACATCATTCTACAACCGCCTTCTACAACACCATCCTACTACATCATTCTACAACACCATCCTACTACATCATTCTACAACACCATCCTACTACATCATTCCTACTACATCATTCTACAACACCATCCTACTACATCATTCCTACTACATCATTCTACAACACCATCCTACTACATCATTCTACAACACCATCCTACTACATCATTCTACAACACCATCCTACTACATCATTCTACAACCGCCTTCTACAACACCATCCTACTACATCATTCTACAACCGCCTTCTACAACACCATCCTACTACATCATTCTACAACCGCCTTCTACAACACCATCCTACTACATCATTCTACAACACCATCCTACTACATCATTCTACAACACCATCCTACTACATCATTCCTACTACATCATTCTACAACACCATCCTACTACATCATTCCTACTACATCATTCTACAACACCATCCTACTACATCATTCTACAACACCATCCTACTACATCATTCTACAACACCATCCTACAACACCATCCTACTACATCATTCTACAACACCATCCTACTACATCATTCTACAACACCATCCTACAACACCATCCTACAACACCATCCTACAACACCATCCTACTACATCATTCTACAACCGCCTTCTACAACACCATCCTACTACATCATTCTACAACCGCCTTCTACAACACCATCCTACTACATCATTCTACAACCGCCTTCTACAACACCATCCTACTACATCATTCTACAACACCATCCTACTACATCATTCTACAACACCATCCTACTACATCATTCCTACTACATCATTCTACAACACCATCCTACAACACCATCCTACTACATCATTCTACAACACCATCCTACAACACCATCCTACAACACCATCCTACTACATCATTCTACAACACCATCCTACTACACCATTCTACTACATCATTCCTACTCTTTATGGAACATGCACAGTCAACATTCCCTCCCTCCTTCACTTCCATCAGACTCTACCTCCCTCCATCACTCCACCCCACTGATGAGTTCAACAAAGGCTAAGCCCAACTATCTTTATAATTTCCTCTCTGGAAAAAATGGTTTCTGTCCATAAAGTATAGAGGAAGTGCAGGAAAAACAGGTCATCTAAATGTTAATGTGGTAACATTCAGTGACCTTCTCCACTTTCCCCCTTAGGTTAGTCGAACGAACTACGGCCCAACTTCTCCCGGCACAGTCCTTGTCCTTGTCTCACTGTGTAAAGATTTAAGAAGTGCATCTGCTAATGATCTTGATGATATGTTGGCGATTAGATTCCCCAAAAATGCATTGGTTTTAAAATGACACTCTGAATACCAGAGGCTGTCCAAACCAGGGTCGTGTTCATTTGGTACCAAATGGAAGAAAACAGACCAAACTGGGAGGGACTACCTGGAACTGTCCAATAAGACATGCTCATTTTAGTTGCAAAACGTTTTAACATTTTATGTGGCCAAGAACATGACCATGGTGCTGTAGTGAGGCCATTCAGGTGGGGTAGCCTTTATGGCAGGGATAAAGGGTACACTGGCAGGGTACACTGAAAATTGACTGCAAGAATCCCAATTACAACGGAAACAAAAACAGAATCATTTCTAACCTTGATTAGTGATTACATTGGGATACGATCACATATGCCTCTCTATTTATGCGTGGGAATACTTGGGAACAGAATTCCTTTCACTTCAGATCTCCTTTCACAGCTAATTTCCTGGTGATTTTACAGTGTTTTATGTACAACAACGAAAATGATTAAAACTATTTAAAAAATGCTATATGGTGTCCCTGTGGTGTTGTGTACCAATGTGGCCCTGTATAGCCAAACCATCCAAAGCCTTTAGACATCAAAGGGCCCAGGCCCCTGAGTCCCCTGAGTCCCCAGCTCCTGTTTGTGGTGTTGAGAGGTTAATGGTACTCAAAGCTAGTCCCAGCCACCCAGCCACCCACTCACACACACACAACGTTGGCACACAGACCACCGGTCCACATTTCCTGCCGCCTTGGTCCGTCCAGGGGGAGGAAGTGTGAGCATGGCTAAGGCCTGGGCCTATATACAAACAAGCCACTCCATGGGATCACTCCAAGGCCAGTTTCCCATGTCGCCCCCCCACATTGGAGGAGAGTTTGGTGTTCAGAAGTTCTGCTAGGTAATGACGTGACCTCTGGTCCAGGGGGAATAACTAACATGCAGCGTTAAGGTTGAGGTTTCAGGCTGATGGACAGGAACAGTATAGTTCTGGTAAGTTAACACACTGGGATTAACAAATGAATCCTGATCAGGCACCCTGGAGATGCCACACACACACACACACACACACACACACACACACACACACACACACACACACACACACACACACACACACACACACACACACACACACACACACACACACACACACACACACACACACACACACACACACACACACACACACCACCATCCTACTACAGCATCATACTACAGTATCTTATTACATTATTCTACAACACCATTCACAAATCATTTCTTCAGCATTGAAGGTTCCCAAGAACAGTGGCCTCCATCATTCTTCAATGGAAGAAGTTTGGAAACACCAAGACCCTACCTAGAGCTGGCCACACGGCCAAACTGAGTAATCGGGGGAGAAGGGCCTTGGTCAGGGAGGTGACCAAGAACCAGATGGTAACTCTGACAGAGCTCCAGAGTTCCTCTGTGGAGATGGGAGAAACTTCCAAGACAACCATCTCCGCAGCACTCCACCAATCAGACCTTTATGGTAGAGTGGCCTGACAGAAGCCACTCCTCAGTCTCTCAGACCATGAGAAACAAGATTCTCTGGTCTGATGAAACCAAGATTGAACTCATTGGCTTGAATGTCAAGTGTCATGCCTGGAGGAAACCTGTCACCATCACTACAGTGAAGCATGGTGGTGACAGCATCATGCTGTGGGGATGTTTTTCAGAGGCAGAGACTGGGAGACTAGTCAGGATCGAGGGAAAGATGAACGGAGCAAAATACATAGCAAAGGTCCTGCTCCAGAGCGCTCAGGACCGCCGACTGAGGTGAAAGTTCACCTTCCAACAGGAGAAACGACCCTAAGCACACTGCCAAGAAAACGCAGGAGTGGCCTATCTAAATGTCCTTGAGTGGCCCAGCCAGAGCCAGGACTTGAACCCAATCGAACATCTCTGGAGAGACCTATAAATAGAGGTGCAGCTACACTCTCCATCCAACCTGACAGAGCTTGAGAGAAGAACGGGAGAGCAAATACAGGTGTGGCAAGCTTGTAGAATCATACCCAAGAAGACTCTAGGCTGTAATTGTTGCCAAAGGTGCTTCAACAAAGTACTAAGTAAAGGGTCTGAATACTTATGTATATGTGATATTTAAAAAAAACTGTTTTTGTTTGTCATTATGGGCTATTGTGTGTAGATTGATGGGGGGAAAAAAATATTTTATCCATTTTAGAATAAGGCTGTAACGTAACAAAATGTGGAAAAAGTCAAGGGGTCTGAATACTTTCTGAATGCACTGTAAGTAAAAAAAATAATTGTGTTATCTGTACTTTACTTTTTATATTTTTGACAACTTTTACTTCACTACATTCCAAATGAAAATAAATGTACTTTTTACTCCACACATTTTCCCTGACACCCAAAAGTACATTTTGAATGCTTAGCAGGACAGGAAAATGGTCAAATTAACACACTTATCGAGAGAACATTTACATTACATTTAAGTCATTTAGCAGACGCTCTTATCCAGAGCGACTTACAAATTGGTGCATTCACCTTATGACATCCAGTGGAACAGCCACTTTACAATAGTGCATCTAAATCTTTTAATGGGGGGGGGTAGAAGGATTACTTTATCCTATCCTAGGTATTCCTTAAAGAGGTGGGGTTTCAGGTGTCTCCGGAAGGTGGTGATTGATTCCGCTGTCCTGGCGTCGTGAGGGAGTTTGTTCCACCATTGGGGGGCCAGAGCAGCGAACAGTTTTGACTGGGCTGAGCGGGAACTGTACTTCCTCAGTGGTAGGGAGGCGAGCAGGCCAGAGGTGGATGAACGCAGTGCCATTGCTTGGGTGTAGGGCCTGATCAGAGCCTGGAGGTACTGAGGTGCTGTTCCCCTCACAGCTCCGTAGGCAAGCACCATGGTCTTGTAGCGGATGCGAGCTTCAACTGGAAGCCAGTGGAGAGAGCGGAGGAGCGGGGTGACGTGAGAGAACTTGGGAAGGTTGAACACCAGACGGGCTGCAGCGTTCTGGATGAGTTGTAGGGGTTTAATGGCACAGGCAGGGAGCCCAGCCAACAGCGAGTTGCAGTAATCCAGACGGGAGATGACAAGTGCCTGGATTAGGACCTGCGCCGCTTCCTGTGTGAGGCAGGGTCGTACTCTGCGGATGTTGTAGAGCATGAACCTACAGGAACGGGCCACCGCCTTGATGTTAGTTGAGAACGACAGGGTGTTGTCCAGGATCACGCCAAGGTTCTTAGCGCTCTGGGAGGAGGACACAATGGAGTTGTCAACCGTGATGGCGAGATCATGGAACCGGCAGTCCTTCCCCGGGAGGAAGAGCAGCTCCGTCTTGCCGAGGTTCAGCTTGAGGTGGTGATCCGTCATCCACACTGATATGTCTGCCAGACATGCAGAGATGCGATTCGCCACCTGGTCATCAGAAGGGGGAAAGGAGAAGATTAATTGTGTGTCGTCTGCATAGCAATGATAGGAGAGACCATGTGAGGTTATGACAGAGCCAAGTGACTTGGTGTATAGCGAGAATAGGAGAGGGCCTAGAACAGAGCCCTGGGGGACACCAGTGGTGAGAGCGCGTGGTGAGGAGACAGATTCTCGCCACGCCACCTGGTAGGAGCGACCTGTCAGGTAGGACGCAATCCAAGCGTGGGCCGCGCCGGAGATGCCCAACTCGGAGAGGGTGGAGAGGAGGATCTGATGGTTCACAGTATCGAAGGCAGCCGATAGGTCTAGAAGGATGAGAGCAGAGGAGAGAGAGTTAGCTTTAGCAGTGCGGAGCGCCTCCGTGATACAGAGAAGAGCAGTCTCAGTTGAATGACTAGTCTTGAAACCTGACTGATTTGGATCAATAAGGTAATTCAGAGAGAGATAGCGGGAGAGCTGGCCAAGGACGGCACGTTCAAGAGTTTTGGAGAGAAAAGAAAGAAGGGATACTGGTCTGTAGTTGTTGACATCGGAGGGATCGAGTGTAGGTTTTTTCAGAAGGGGTGCAACTCTCGCTCTCTTGAAGACGGAAGGGACGTAGCCAGCGGTCAGGGATGAGTTGATGAGCGAGGTGAGGTAAGGGAGAAGGTCTCCGGAAATGGTCTGGAGAAGAGAGGAGGGGATAGGGTCAAGCGGGCAGGTTGTTGGGCGGCCGGCCGTCACAAGACGCGAGATTACATCTGGAGAGAGAGGGGAGAAAGAGGTCAGAGCACAGGGTAGGGCAGTGTGAGCAGAACCAGCGGTGTCGTTTGACTTAGCAAACGAGGATCGGATGTCGTCGACCTTCTTTTCAAAATGGTTGACGAAGTCATCTGCAGAGAGGGAGGAGGGGGAGGGAGGGGGAGGAGGATTCAGGAGGGAGGAGAAGGTGGCAAAGAGCTTCCTAGGGTTAGAGGCAGATGCTTGGAATTTAGAGTGGTAGAAAGTGGCTTTAGCAGCAGAGACAGAGGACGAAAATGTAGAGAGGAGGGAGTGAAAGGATGCCAGGTCCGCAGGGAGGCGAGTTTTCCTCCATTTCCGCTCGGCTGCCCGGAGCCCTGTTCTGTGAGCTCGCAATGAGTCGTCGAGCCACGGAGCGGGAGGGGAGGACCGAGCCGGCCTGGAGGATAGGGGACATAGAGAGTCAAAGGATGCAGAAAGGGAGGAGAGGAGGGTTGAGGAGGCAGAATCAGGAGATAGGTTGAAGAAGGTTTGAGCAGAGGGAAGAGATGATAGGATGGAAGAGGAGAGAGTAGCGGGGGAGAGAGAGCGAAGGTTGGGACGGCGCGATACCATCCGAGTAGGGGCAGTGTGGGAGGTGTTGGATGAGAGCGAGAGGCAAAAGGATACAAGGTAGTGGTCGGAGACTTGGAGGGGAGTTGCAATGAGGTTAGTGGAAGAACAGCATCTAGTAAAGATGAGGTCGAGCGTATTGCCTGCCTTGTGAGTAGGGGGGGAAGGTGAGAGGGTGAGGTCAAAAGAGGAGAGGAGTGGAAAGAAGGAGGCAGAGAGGAATGAGTCAAAGTTAGACGTGGGGAGGTTAAAGTCGCCCAGAACTGTGAGAGGTGAGCCGTCCTCAGGAAAGGAGCTTATCAAGGCATCAAGCTCATTGATGAACTCTCCGAGGGAACCTGGAGGGCGATAAATGATAAGGATGTTAAGCTTGAAAGGGCTGGTAACTGTGACAGCATGGAATTCAAAGGAGGCGATAGACAGATGGGTAAGGGGAGAAAGAGAGAATGACCACTTGGGAGAGATGAGGATCCCGGTGCCACCACCCCGCTGACCAGAAGCTCTCGGGGTGTGCGAGAACACGTGGGCGGACGAAGAGAGAGCAGTAGGAGTAGCAGTGTTGTCTGTGGTGATCCATGTTTCCGTCAGTGCCAAGAAGTCGAGGGACTGGAGGGAGGCATAGGCTGAGATGAACTCTGCCTTGTTGGCCGCAGATCGGCAGTTCCAGAGGCTACCGGAGACCTGGAACTCCACGTGGGTCGTGCGCGCTGGGACCACCAGATTAGGGTGGCCGCGGCCACGCGGTGTGGAGCGTTTGTATGGTCTGTGCAGAGAGGAGAGAACAGGGATAGACAGACACATAGTTGACAGGCTACAGAAGAGGCTACGCTAATGCAAAGGAGATTAGAATGACAAGTGGACTACACGTCTCGAATGTTCAGAAAGTTAAGCTTACGTAGCAAGAATCTTATTGATTAAAATGATTAAAATGATACAGTACTGCTGAAGTAGGCTAGCTGGCAGTGGCTGCGTTGTTGACTTTGTAGGCTAGCTGGCAGTGGCTGCGTTGTTGACACTACGTTGTTGACACTACACTAATCAAGTCATTCCGTTGAGTGTAATAGTTTCTACAGTGCTGCTATTCGGGGGCTAGCTGGCTAGCTAGCAGTGTTGATTACGTTACGTTGCGTTAAAAGAACGACAATAGCTGGCTAGCTAACCTAGAAAATTGCTCTAGACTACACAATTATCTTTGATACAAAGACGGCTATGTAGCTAGCTATGTAGCTAGCTACGATCAAACAAATCAAACCGTTGTACTGTAATGAAATGAAGTGAAAATGTGATACTACCTGTGGAGCGAAGCGGAATTGCGACCGGGTTGTTGAGTTCTATTCGGAAGACGTTGGCTAGCTGTTGGCTACCTGTTGGCTAGCTAGCAGAGTCTCCTACGTTAAGGACGACAAATAGCTGGCTAGCTAACCTCGGTAAATTAAGATAATCACTCTAAGACTACACACTCTAAACTACACAATTATCTTGGATACGAAGACAGCAAAGACAGCTAAGTAGCTAGCTAACACTACACTAATCAAGTCGTTCAGTTGAGTGTAATAGTTTCTACAGTGCTGCTAATCGGTGGACGTTTGCTAGCTAGCTGGCTAGCTGCCGGGCAGAGCAGTGAAGACTACGTTAGGACGACGAAATACGATAATTCCGCAATTATCTTTGATACAAAGACGGCTATGTAGCTAGCTAAGAAGAAATTGCTAAGATTAGACAAATCAAACCGTTGTACTATAATGAAATGTAATGAAATGTAATGAAAAAGTTATACTACCTGCGGAGCGAAGTGGTCATCCCTACTGCCTCTGATCTGGCGGACTCACTAAACACAACTTATTTGTTTGTAAAGGATGTCTAAGTGTTGGAGTGTGCACCTGGCTATCCGTAAATAACAAAACAGGAAAATAGTGCTGTCTGGTTTGCTTAAAGGAATTTGAAATGATTTATGCTTTTACTTTCAGTTTTGATACTTAAGTATATTTCATCAATTACATTTACTGTTGATACCTAAGTATATTTCAAACCAAATACTCTTAGACTTTTACTCAAGTAGTATTTTACTGGGTAACTGTAACGGTCGTCGGTGGAAGAAGGTGAGGAACAATGCGCAGCGTGGTAAGTGTCCATCTTTTTAATTAAGTAAAAGAACACTGAACAAAAACAACAAAGTGAACAAACACAACCAAAACAGTTCTGTCTGGTGAATACACAAACACTCAACAGAAAACAATCACCCACAACTCAAAGGTGAAACCAGGCTACCTAAGTATGGTTCTCAATCAGGGACAACAATTGACAGCTGCCTATGATGGAGAACCATACCAGGCCAAACACAGAAATCCCAAATTATAGAAAAAAGAACATAGACTGCCCACGCCAACTCACGCCCTGACCATACTAAAACAAAGACAAAACAAAGGAACTAAGGTCAGAACGTGACAGTAACATTCACTTTAACTTGAGTAATTTTCTAAGTTATCTTTAATTTTACGCAAGTATGACAATTGGGGACTTTTTCCACCACTGGGTGAAGTTAATGAAGAAAAAGAGGAAGAAAGAGTCTGCAGTGAGGTTACAAACAATGCAGCTCAGTGTGTGTGTGTGTGTGTGTGTGTGTGTGTGTGTGTGTGTGTGTGTGTGTGTGTGTGTGTGTGTGTGTGTGTGTGTGTGTGTGTGTGTGTGTGTGTGTGTGTGTGTGTGTGTGTGTGTGTGTGTGTGTGTGTGTGTGTGTGTGTGTGTGTGTGTGTGAGATGAGGAAGCAGAAGCACGTGTAGTAAGAGGTAAGAGAAAGAGAAGGGCAATTCCACTTTAAAATGCATTCCAAACAAAAGCTATTGATTTCAAAGTTTAACAACTCTATGCACAAGGACTATTTTGAACAATATGCACAGAACATTTCATAAAAACACATTGACTGGAAGAACTGTGCAGATAAAAAGTTTGGTAAGAGAACTATGGTAAAATCTCCCTCAGTTTCTTATGCGACCACATTTTCCAAAAACTTAAATATCAAATCAAATCAAATTGTATTTGTCACATACACATGGTTAGCAGGTATTAATGCGAGTGTAGCTAAATGCTTGTGCTTCTAGTTCCGACAGCACAGTAATATCTAACAAGTAATCTAACAAATTCACAACAACTACCTTATACAACTACCTTAAAGGGATGAAATAAGAATATGTACATATAAATATATGAATGAGCGATGGTCGTACGGCATAGGCAAGATGCAACAGAAGGTATGAAAGACAGTATACACACATATTAGATGAGTAATGTAGGATATGTAAACATTATTAAAGTGGCATTATTTAAAGTGATTATCGATACCTTTATTAAATCAATTTATTAAAGTGGCCAGTGATTTGGGTCTCTATGTTGGCATCAGCCTCTCTATGTTAGTGATGGCTGTTTTAACAGTCTGATGGTCTTTAGATTGAAGCTGTTTCAGTCTCTCGGTCCCAGCTTTGATGCACCTATACTGACCTTGCCTTCTGGATGATAGCGAGGTGAACAGGCAGTGGCTCGGGTGGTTGTTGTCCTTGATGATCTTTTTGGCCTTCCTGTGACATCGGGTGCAGTAGGTGTCCTGGAGGGCAGGTAGTTTGCCCCCGGTGATGCATTGTGCAGACCGCACTACCCTCTGGAGAGCCTTGCGGTTGTGGGCGGTGCAGTTGCCGTACCAGGCGGCGATACAGCCCAACAGGATGCTCTCGATTGTGCATCTGTAAAAGTTTGTGAGGGTTTTAGGTGACAAACCAAATTTCTTCAGCCTCCTGAGGTTGAAGAGGTGAAGTTGAGCCTTCTTCACCAAGCTGTCTGTGTGGTTAGACCATTTCAGTTTGTCCGTGATGTGTACGCCTAGGAACTTAAAATTTATTCTCCACTGCTGTCTCATTGATGTGGATGGGGGGTGCTCCCTCTGCTGTTTCCTGAAGTCCACGATCATTTTCTTTGTTTGGTTGATGTTGAGTGAGAGGTTGTTTTCCTGATACCACTCTCCGAGTGCCCTCACCTCCTCCCTGTAGGCTGTCTTGTTGTTGTTGGTAATCAAGCCCACTACTGTTGTGTCGTCTGCAAACATGATGATTGAGTTGGAGGCATGCATGACCACGCAGTCATGGGTGAACAGGGAGTACAGGAGGGGTCTGTGCATGCACCCTTGTGGGGCCCCAGTGTTGAGGATCAGTGAAGTGGAGATGTTGTTTCCTACCTTCACCACCTTGGGACGGCCCGTCAGAAAGTCCAGGACCCAACTGCACAGGGTTGAGAACCAGGATCTCAAGCTTAATGATGAGCTTGGAGGGCTCTATGGTGTTGAATGCTGAGCTGTAGTCAATGAACAGCATACTTACATAGTTATTCTTCTTGTCCAGATGGGATAGGGCAGTGAGCAGTGTGATGGCGATTGCATCGTCTGTGGACCTGTTGGGGCGGTATGCAAACTGAAGTGGGTCTAGGGTGGCAGGTAAGCTGGAGGTGATATGATCCTTGACTCGTCTCTCAAAGCACTTCATGATGACAGAAGTTCAGTTATCATTGCCTTGGGTACAGGAACAATGGTGGCCATCTTGAAGCATGTGGGGACAGCAGACTGGGATAGGGAGTGATTGAATATGTCCGTAAACACACCAGCCAGCTGGTCTGCGCATGCTCTGAGAACGCGGCAAGGGATGCCGTCTGGGCCAGCAGCCTTGCGAGGGTTAACGCGTTTAAATGTCTTGCTCACGTCAGCCACAGAGAAGGAGAAGGGGGGCCCACAGTCCTTGATAGCGGGTCGTGTCGGATGCACTGTATTATCCTCAAAGGGGGCAAAGAAAGTTTGTCTAGAAGCAAGACGTTGGTGTCCTTGACGTGGCTGGTTTTCTTTTTGTAGTCCGTAATTGCCTGTAGACCCTGACACATAGGTCTCATGTCTGGGCCATTGAATTGCGTCTCCATTTTGTCCCTATACTGACATTTTGCTTGTTTGATTGCCTTGCGGAGGGAATAGCTACACTGTTTATATTCTGCCATATTCCCAAACTCTTTCCATGGTTGAATGCGGTGGTTTGCGCTTTCAGTTTTCCGCGAATGCCGCCGTCTTTCCACGATTTCTGGTTGGGGTAGGTTTTAATAGTCACAGTGGGTACAACATCTCAAATGCACTTCCTAATAAACTCACTCACAGAGTCAGTGTATAAATCAATGTTATTGTCTGAGGCTTCCTGGCACATTTTCCAGTCCACGTGATCAAAACAATCTTGAAGCGTGGATTCCGATTGGTCAGACCAGCGTTGAATGGTTCTAGTCACGGGTACATCCTGTTTGAGTTTCTGCCTACAGGACAGTACGAGCAAGATGGAGTCATGGTCGGATTTGCCGAAGGGAGGGCGGGGGCGGTCCTTGTATGCATTGCGGAAGTTAGAGTAGAAGTAGTCCATTGTTTTGCTTGAGCGGGTACAACAGTCAATGTGCTGGTAGAATTAGGTAGCCTTGTTCTCAAAATAGCTTTGCTAAAATCCCCAGCTACAACAAATGCACCCAGTTTACATAGAGTCCAGTGAAGTTCTACACGGCTGTGAGTATAATTGAAGAGAATTCTCTTGGGAGATAATGTGGACGGCATGTATTTGTAAGGAATTTTAGGTCATGTGAACAAAAGGACTTGAGTTCCTGTGTGTTGTTATTGTTACACCATGAGTCGTTAATCATGAGGCACACACCCCTCGTTTCTGTCGGCGCAACGCATGAAGAGCCCCGGTGACTGTACCGACTCTGACGACATATCCCGGATGAGCCATGTTTCCGTGAAATAGAGAATGTTACAATCTCTGATGTCTCTCTGGAAGGCAACTCGTGCCCTAATTTCGTCCACCTTGTTGTCTTGAGACTGGACATTGGCGACTAATATGCTCGGAAGCGGTGGTTGGTGTGCTCGCCTTCTCAGTCTGACCAGGAGGCCGCTCGATCTGCTTCTCCTGCGGTGACAACGTTGTTTTTGGTCGGCCTCTGAGATTAGACCCCGTGTCCAGGGTGGAGGTCCGAACAAAGGATCCGCTTCGGGAAAGTCGTATTCCTGGTCGTAATGTTGGTAAATTGACGTTGCTCTATATCCAATAGTTCTTCCCGGCTGTATGTAATAACACTTAAGATTTTCTGGGCTAACAATGTAAGAAATAATACATAAACAAACCAAATTACTGCATAGTTTCCTCAGGACTTGAAGCGAGGTGACAATTTCTGTCGGCACCATCTGGCCATATCTGCTCCGAATTAAGATTCAAAGATTTCTGTAGAAGGAATGGGGTGTCAGCTATGACATGACACCTTGAGCTTAAAAAAATATATTTTGGTTATTGAACTACAGTAAGTGGAATGGATTTACACCCAGTAACTGAATTACCGAAAAGGAATTACATCATAGGTCGCTGATCTGTATAATTGTGGATCTGAATGTCATTCTCTTCATGGCTATGTATCTGAATAGGTCCACAAAGGTAAAAATATGCAATATCCTCCATTGCATATTTGGGTATTATTCTAATGAGCTCCGCCCCTAAACAAGACCGAATTTGGAAATCTGAATCAGTCCTAGACGTCTATGTTTCACAAGTTTGGACAGTACTGTAGAGTAGAGTATAGTAAAGTATCGTTCAGTACAAAACAATACAGTAGAGTACAGTACAATACAGTACATTATCTGTACTCTACTCTAGTGTGCTGTGCTGTACTTTAATGTCTAAACTGGTGAAACATAGACATCTATGATTGGTTCAGATTTGGTCTACATTCGCACCAAATCAAGGCCGGAATGGACCAAAAATCAACATGGGTGAACATGGAAATCTAGGCCGATCTGACCCAAAAAACATCTGATGTCGTTGAAATCAAAGCCAAGGCAAACTGACCAAATGTAAACTATTTTTCAATGTCCATGGACGTCCGGTGTTGGTCGGTGCTCAGTGGGGACAAATGCAGTAAATGGAAAGAGAGGAGGCTCATGGGTCGGTGTCAGTACGAGTCTGGAGAGGTAACATTAAATGGAGAGAGAGAGAGAGGCAGAGTGAGAGGAAGGGGTTGTTCATACAGTTTTCCCAGTTTTGCTTTGACCGACAGATGACAGATAGAGAAAGAAAACAGTTATGAGCTGAATATAACAGTATGCCAGTGGAAGAGAGGACAGCAGGTACCCAACTGTAGTTTGTGACTACAACAATTTAGCCAATTCAATTGCAGTAATTCCATTACAGATTTTTCTGAGGGGTTGTTCATCTATTCTATGCTTCCCATTTTCCCAGTTTTGCTTTGACCGACAGATGACAGATAGAGAAAGAAAACAGTTATGGAGATCCATGGCTCTTTATAATATTGTACGTTTCCTTGAATTTGTTCTAGACCCGGGGACCGTGAAAAAGACCCCTGGTGGCATGTCTGGTAGGGGAAGTGTGTGTGTCAGTGATGTGTGTAAGTTGACTATGCAAACTATTTGGAATTTCCAACACATTCATGTTTCTAATACAAACAAGAAGCGATGCAGGCTTCCCTCAACTCTTAGCCAAGAGACACTGGCATGCATACTATTGATATTCACCCTCTGAATACAATGAAGAGTAAAACGTGCCTCTTTGTTCTGGGCCTACTGCATCTTTAAGGATCCGCCCTTTTCTTTCAATTTTCGCCTAAAACGTCATACCCAAATCTAACTGCCTGTAGCCTCAGGCCCTGAAGCAGGGATATACATATATTCTTGGTACGATTTGAAAGGAAACACTTTGAGGTTTGTGTAAACGTGAAAGGAATGTAGTAGAATGTAACACAATAGATCTGGTTAAAGATAATACAAAGAAGAACAAAAACTGCAAGAGAAAGGCCATAGTGTATTATTCCAACCCATATTCCAAAACACTTCTCCAAAACGAAATAATAAGTGTTGATATTAGTTAGCAGGGTTCTTTACTTCCACAGTATTGTGTTTTGATGTACTTCTAATACTTTTTATGACATTTTGTGATCGATGTTTTCTAAGACCCCTGTAAAAGAGTGCACTTCCACTCCGTCTGATGACAGAGATGAGTGTAGGAGCAATAAGACCATAATATAATATTCAATCGGACTCCATTATCATGTGAATGCTATAGGCCCATAAGCGAATCCGAAGGTTCTAGTCAAAGTAGCGAGCCTTGCGTCACCACTCGGAATACTATAAGTTACGTGTCCAAGATAACCCTAATATTAACAGGCTGAGAGACAAAGAGCTAATATCTTGCGATCAATGTCCCAGCATTAAATGATTGAGTTAACCTCAGCTCAGAGCTTCACAGTTAGAGGCCGAGCATATATGCTATGTGTAGTCTTTTACCATTACATCATACATAAAATAATAATTCAAGGAATATTACTCAGAAATATGAGGACAACCATTCGTATCCATTTAAAAGTAATCCGATTTATTACAGTTATGCAATAAGAATACAATGGCATAACAGAAGTCTTCAATGTCAAAAGAATACACAATATTCTAAATATTCTTTAGTCATTTAGCAGACACTGGAGATTGGTTTAGAATGACTCCATGAACAAAGTTTCCACCAATCTTTTATTTTCCCCAGAGCGCCAAATCTCAGTACCTCCCATTGTCTAAATAACATCACTATGCTAGGCCAAAACAATAAGCAGAACTCTTATCTGAATGATAGGGGCGCACATCTCTGTCACTCCCCCATTGAACTGACTGCCATTCAGTGGTGTGAAGTACTTAAGTAAAAATACTTTCAAGTACTACTTTAGACATTTTTTTTGTGGTATCTACTAGAGGTCGACCGATTATGATTTTTCAACACCGATACCGATTATTGGGGGCCAAAAAAGCAGATGCCGATTAATCGGACGATTTTTCATAAAAATGTTTTGTTTGTAATAATGACAATTACAACAATACTGAATTAACACTTATTTTAACTTAACATAAAACATCAATAAAATAAATTTAGCCTCAAATAAATATTGAAACATGTTCAATTTGGTTTAAATAATGCAAGAACAAAGTGTTGGAGAAGAAAGTAATATGTGCCATGTAAAAATGTGTGCCATGTAAAATATGTGCCATGTAAAATATGTGCCATGTAAAAAAGCTAATGTCCAAGTTCCTTGCTCAGAACATGAGAACATAAGAAAGTTGGTGGTTCCTTTTAACATGAGACTTCAATATTCCAAGGTAAGAGGTTTTAGGTTGTAGTTAATATAGTATTTATAGGACTATTTCTCTCTATACCATTTGTATTTCATATACCTTTGACTATTGGATGTTCTTATAGGCACTATAGTATTGCCAGTGTAACAGTATAGCTTCCGTCCCCCTCCTCGCCCCTACCTGGGCTCGAACCAGGAACACATCGACAACAGCCACACTCGATGCATCGTTACCCATCGCTCCACAAAAGCCGCGGCCCTTGTAGCGCAAGGGGAATAACTACTCCAAATCTAAAAGCGAGTGACGTCTGAAACAGTATTAGCGCACACCCAGCTAACTAGCTAGCCATTTCACATTGGTTACACCAGCAATTAGGCTGATAGGCTTGAAGTCATAAAAAGCGCTGTGCTTGCGAAGAGCTGCTGGCAAAACGCACAAAAGTGCTGTTTGAATGAATGATTACGGGCCTGCTGCTGCTCAGTCAGACTGCTCTATCAAATCAGACTTAATTATAACATAATAACACACTGAAATACGAGCCTTTGGTCATTAATATGATCGAATACGGAAACTATCATTTAGAAAACAAAACGTTTATTATTTCAGTGAAATACGGAACCGTTCGGTATTTTATCTAACGGGTGGCATCCCTAAGTCTAAATATTCTTGTTACATTGCACATCCTTCAATGTATGTCATAATTACGTACAATTCTGGCAAATTAGTTCGCAATGAGCCAGGCAGCCCAAACTGTTGCATATACCCTGACTCTGCGTGCAATGAACGCAAGAGAAATGACACAATTTCACCTGGTTAATATTGCCTGCTAAACTGGATTAGTATTTATAACTAGTGATTGTGATTGATTGTTTTTTATAAGATAAGTTTAATGCTAGCTAGCAACCTTACCTTGGCTTCTACTGCATTCACGTAACAGACAGGCTACTCGTGGAGTGCAATGGTTAGAGCGTTGGACTAGTTAACTGTGAAGGTTGCAAGATTGAAACCCCTGAGCTGACAAGGTGAAAATCTGTCATTCTGCCCCTGAACAAGGCAGTTAACCCACAGTTCCTAGGCAGTCATTGAAAATAAGAATGTGTTCTTAACTGACTTGCCTAGTTAAATAAAAAGTATTAAAAATATTTTATTTGTATTTTTTTTTATTTAAATCGATTAATCGGTCGACCTCTAGTATCTACTATACTTTACTATTTATATTTTTGACAACTTTTACTTTTACTCCACCACATTCCTAAAGAAAAGATGTCCTCTTTTTACTTCCATACATTTTCCCTGACACCTAAAAGTACTTGTTACATTTCGAATGCTCAGGCAGGATAGCATTATGGTCCAATTCACACACCTATTAAAAGAACGTGTTGTCATCCCTACTGAATCTGATCTGGTGGACTCACTAAACTCAAATATTGCTTTTGTAAATTACGTCTGCGTGTTGGAGTGTGCCCCCATCTGTCCGTTAATGAAAATAAATAACACAATACTGCCATCTGGTTTGCTTAATATAAGGAATTTGATTACCATTTACTTTCCCTCAAGTATGACACTTCATTACTTTTTTCTGCCAATATACTTATTTTACATTTAAAACCAGATACTTTTAGACTTTTACTCAAGTAGTATTTCACTGGGTGACTTTCATTTTCTATTAAGATACCTTAACTTTTAGTCAAGTATGACAATTGAGTACTGTTTCCACCACTGCCACTGTCCGATGGGCAGAATAACACAGTAACACTGCAAAAATAAATCCATAGCACTTTATGAACTCTTTATGAACTCTTGAAACAATCCAAACAAGACAATTTAATTCACGAAGTAACATTCATTTAGTCAATTCAAGTTTTCATCGGTCTTAACACACCCGAAGGTGTCCGTGCTCCCAGGGATCTATGGGAACCTCCCGCCTCGGAGAAAGCCATGGATAAGGCTGTGTTAAACTTTTATGATATCCATCATATGGTCTGCCATCCAGACAATGCCATAAATCGGGATTGAGCCCTCACGCTGGGCCTCGGCACCTGCAAGTCGTTGGACTCATCTTAATCAGTGACCATCTTCGTTCACATTTGTTCTCTTTCTATTTTTCCACAACACCCTTTTCAATCTGTTCAACCAGAAATCAAAGCCATTAATTATGCCTCATTTTTAATATGTATAATGGTTGAAGAATGTCTTAATTTCCTCAAAATAAATTCTTAGCTTTCATTTGACACTCAATTAGATACGCTCCTATGAACATCCCATGTTGGTGCTCATTGCTCCTTCACATGGAACTGCCCAGAGCTCAGTCGTTCTCATTCTCCAGACATTTCTACGGGGTTAGTGTGTCAAGAAGACAGGTCTGAGGCTTTTGGACAGATAGGTGAAACCATAAAACCACTCCATGTGTCCATTCAGTCGTGACATGATGCTCCTTGACTGGGTCTCTGGATATGGGGATGAATGCTAACAGCACAGATCCATTACAGCTCGGGTGTTAATGGACCATTCACTGGATTCCCTTGGCAATACACTCAGAGGGCTAGCTCACTTCTTCCCTCTCTCCATCTGCTTCCCTCCTCCCTCTGACTTTATCCCTACTTACACCTCTGTCTGTCTGTCTGTCTGTCTGTCTGTCTGTCTGTCTGTCTGTCTGTCTGTCTGTCTGTCTGTCTGTCTGTCTGTCTGTCTGTCTGTCTGTCTGTCTGTCTGTCTGTCTGTCTGTCTGTCTGTCTGTCTGTCTGTCTGTCTGTCTGTCTGTCTGTCTGTCTGTCTGTCTGTCTGTCTGTCTGTCTGTCTGTCTGTCTGTCTGTCTGTCTGTCTGTCTGTCTGTCTGTCTGTCTGTCTGTCTGTCTGTCTGTCTGTCTGTCTGTCTGTCTGTCTGTCTGTCTGTCTGTCTGTCTGTCTGTCTGTCTGTCTGTCTGTCTGTCTGTCTGTCTGTCTGTCTGTCTGTGTGTGTGTGTGTGTGTGTGTGTGTGTGTGTGTGTACAGCTGTGACTCAGTCCTAGCCTCCCAAATCTCATGGTTGCCTGAACACATGCCCTCTAGGGGATTGGGCTTTTGGTATTATTTTTAGGACCAGAAAACAGAGAGAGAGCGAAAAAGAAAATAGAGAACCTGAATATGTGGCTGAGGTGACCTTCCACATTTTCATAGTCGACCATACACACACACGCACGCACCCACAGCACACGTACAAGGCACACACACACTGAACTTTTACTCATGTTCTTGTTTCCAACCGCTCTGTAACCAATACCTATCAACACACACACTCCTACATTGTCACATGCTTACTTTGGCTTGTCACTGATAGGGACAGTATAAGGGAAAAGGAATTACAGCGCAATAAAAGGTGTGGTTTATGAATTACAGTATATACTATAAGCTCAGGGCCAATCAATGCAACACTGAAGGGAGTGAAGAGGGTATTTCGGCCAAATTCCATTTCCTCTTACTTCATACCTGCACTAGTATGTTGCTCATTTCTTTGGCCAAAAAACACACAGTGACTCTTTGAATAACTGAAAACCCCAAACCATAACAGTGGTGCGTCTACTATGTTATAGCATTGTGCATGTTTGGGGTCTAGAAGAAGACACCTCTGCTCTGAATAGTGCCTCAAGATTTGTATTTCCACATCAACTGGAAGCGTCTTTAAAATACAACAAACAACAAACAATTGAACAATTCGGAATCGAATAAATGCTAATTCACCCAAAATCTCAGATGACAAAATGCTGAATTGAGACAAACAACAGAATACTCAAGTCTTGTCTTTTGAGCTGAACACATTGGTTCGTTCCTTGTGAGCGAGGTTGCCCCAAATACCGTTACAGAATAGAAAGAGGAAAAAGGATATCTGCTCTAATACTGTTCAATTCTACACTGGTAGTTAATTACATACAGACGGCACGCTATGCATCTGAATTCTGCTGAGGCTAACCTAATCCTCACACCTCTGGCCGAGGAGGAGGCTTATAATGTTGAAGAGATTACATTGCTGTTTAGGCCTAGCTAGTTGTGCACTGCTGGTACAAAGACAAGTACTGGCATCTGTGGACCAGAAAATAATAATACTGCAGTATACTACATTCACCCCCTCAAAAACACTTGTGAATACTGCAATATACTACAGTCATGTCTGCAAAAACCCTATATTGAATACTAGTGTACTACAGTCATGTCTGCAAAACACTACAGCGAATACTGCAGTAAAGACCGCAAAAACACTACAGTGAATACTGTAGTAAAGACCGCAAAAACACTACAGTGAATACTGCAGTAAAGACAGCAAAAACACTACAGTGAATACTGTAGTAAAGACAGCAAAAACACTAGTGAATACTATAGTATACTACAGTTATGTCCGCAAAACACGAGTCTATGGACTGCAAAATGTGTGACCTAATTTAATGTGATCTAATCTAATGCGAGCTAAAAAATAATAAAAATAATAATCTGACAGCAATCCTGTCTCAAATGACATCTTATTTCCCATTATGCACTAGGGTTTGGTCAAAAGTAGCACCCCCCGTATTGACATTATAAACATGGGGAGAGGGTGTGAGTGTTTGGAGTTTAGGCAAACCAACCACAAGCCCAAAATAAACATGGGTCTGACTCTGAGCTGTATGACAACAAGACAGCAATAGGGAAATAGATGTCATACATTTTAAAGGCCATCTCATCATTCTGACAAATAGGAGACATTAAACGGTGAGTTGCTAGGCACGAAGATAAAACAAACACACATTCATACAATGTGTGCAATCAACCAATGAGAAGGCTTATGTGTAGCCATCCTCTATCACCTGAAACGGATTAACGTTCTCTGCCATTGTATGGAGCTGGGTGCAAATGAAAACCACAGAATTTGCATCCCTTTATGAAGGCCTACATAGCACACTGCCCCGAGAGCACCTAGAGGTAATTCAAACCTTCCAAAGCCAGCAGTAGCAGTACGTCTTCATATACAGTCAACTAAGCCAATGATTGTATTCGGTGACAGGAAAGGGAAATAACACATCCTTGAATGTGAACCAGTTGTATGAGTGGGTGGTTGGTGTCACCATAAACATTAAAGGCCAATCACCTAGAAAAAACATCACAAGTAGAGGTAACTGCCAAAATAAAGCAAACACTTGAGTAAATGAGGGATACCAAGTATATTTAAAGCAGGTTCTTCCACACAGTCGTGGTTCCTGAGTTAATTAACAAATTAAAACATCCCATAATGTTTAGGGTCATGTTCACTTGTTAATGAGACCTGTATAAAAAAAAAAGTTATCAAAACATATCATGTATACAATTCCCCAGTTGCCCATTATTCTGGCTAGCATGGCTAGAAGAGGTCACAGTGACTTTGAAAGAGGCGTCTCATAGGAGCATAGGGGGGTTTTAAAGAGTGTGTGCACGTGTGTGTCTCAGTCACCAGATCTTAACCCAATTGAACACTTATGGGAGATTTTGGAGTGGCGCCCGAGACAGCATTTTCCACCACCATCAACAAAACACTCCAATTATGGAATTTCTCGAGGAAGAAGGGTGTCACATCCCTCCAATAGAGTTCCAGACACTTGTAGAATCTATGACGAGGTACATTGAAGCTGTTCTGGCGTCTCGTGGTGGCCCAACGTCCTATTAAGACACTTTATGTTGGTGTTTCCTTTATTTTGGCAGTTACCTGTACGTTTAACATAATAATATTAGCTACAATAGGCCTAACTATGCTATTACACAAGTGAAACATCTGGAGCTCATGATATTTAATCAAACTCTTGTTATGAGAAACAAATCTACCAATTGACATATAAAAGGGGGAGAATCTGGCATATTGATACAGATTGAGGTATGGCTGGCTGGTATTGACATCAGATAAGCTAACACAGATCATACTGTAAGTATAGTAGCCTAAATAGCCTAGGCTACAGCGCATGAACGTGTTGTTTGTGAATGTGTAGGATGTATAGTCAGTCTACTGTTATAGCAGTTCGTAACAATAACAGACGGAGGATAGTTCAGCATTCCACACAACCATAACACTTTCCTGATATGACGAGCAACACATCGATTTATATCATTCAATAAACATGAGTGTAACATGATGATTTATGAAGTAACTTCAATTCTAAAGATATATTCTGCTGATACGTGTCTTGATACTGTGTATGATCGACTGAAGTCCGCTACTGGAAAAGTGGCTAAGAATATTTACATTCAGGCTGCGTTCATAGTGCCTCGCGCGCGCTACATGCGCATACCAATCTACATTGTATCCCAACATCGAATGCTCCCACAATAAAGAACATTTGTGAATACTTACATATTTATGTTCTTTCGGAAATCCTATCGGTCGCTTGAGAGATCTTTTAGGATGAACCGAAAGGAGTTTCAGCCCATCTCTCCACGGATATTTCCTACATATCCCAATGCTTAGGTAGTGGGCAGGGGCGTGGAGCAGAGCGATTACAAAAAAAATTGGGTGCCGCAAAGAATTATGGTAGGAGTAGTATTAATATTTGTATGCAGCAGGCCAACCTCTGTGAGGCCACATTATTCAATTGTATTCAACTGCTTTAGTTCAACTGTAAATCGCTTTGGATAAAAAAAAGTGTCTGTTGAATGTTGAATGGCATATACCGTACTTCAAACTTCTAATGGCACAGATTCATTCAAACCTATCATACTTTAGCATATTTGGTATATTCTATTCTAATATGTTGACTTCTATTCTATTCTACTCCATTTCTGATCCCTTACATTCTATTCTGTTGACTTCTATACTACTCTATTTCTGATCCCTTCTATTCTATTCTGTTGACTTCTATTCTACTCTACTCTGTTGACTTCTACTCCATTCTGATCCCTTCTATTCTATTCTATTCTATTCTATTCTATTCTATTCTATTGATTCTATTCTATTCTACTCTACTCCATTCTGATCCCTTATATTCTATTATGTTCCCTGAAAAGCCACTAAGGTCATTTGCCAGCAGAATTCAAACCTATTAAAGGCTCTTATATCCCCTCTAAATAAACTCTTTCACATAGCCTCCCAGTAAAAGAGGATGCCTGCAAGAGATCCAATCCTTTAACTGAGTACCCCAGTTATTTCCTGATCAACACTTTCCTGACAGATGAGGACATGCACTTTGATGGAAATATGTGCCATATATCCCTCTCTATTGTCACTAATTGGGGTGGAACCTGGGACTGGATGAATGCAAAAAAAGAAAACAACATCTGGTTTACCATTTTACATTTCACAGGGGAACTTCCTAGCCCTCAACTGGTCCTTAATGTGCAGCGAGTTTCTCTTGGATGGAGAGCATTTCCGCGTTTATAGACAGTAGGGTCTTTGTGAAAATGTGAGTTTAAGAGAGTTTAACGATGTGAGCAAAATGCACACTCATGCTAAAACGGGCAGACAGTGTGACCTACAACCCTCTCGTACCCACTCACACTCACTGTGGGAGCTGTGCACTGCATTTCCACTACAGTGCATTTCCAGTCTCTCTAACCTAAAAATGGGATCACAGGTTCAAAAGAAGAGATCTGGATATACTGTAGATGAAATGTGTTTTTTGAGCCATCGCTTAAGCAGTCCATGACAGTCCCTTGTGATTTGAGGAAAAGACTGCAGACACCCGTTTTTCTATGGCAATTAGCTCACCGAAGTGGTCAGTAAATTATGCACAGCATCCATTCCAGATATGATGGGTGTTGCACAGTAGTTGAGAGTGAAAAATAAAATACTACAGTTTTCTATAAAATACTATAGTACGTACTATAGAATTCTATCAAATTCTGTAGTGAACCATAGTATACTGTAAAAAAAACTATAGTATTCCTCAATCATGTGTGGTATTCACTATATAATTTTGTAGTACACTGTAGAATGCTATACTCCACACTGTCGTGTCCCTTAATCATGTGTTGTACTTACATAATTTTGTAGAATACTATAGTAAATACTACAGTATTATCCACAAAAAGACTGTAGTAAATACTACAGAAATGTCTGCAAAAACAGTACAGTTTCCCTCAAAACACTCCAGTTTTTTTTACTACAGTAATGCTACAGTATTTAATTTGCATATACCCCACCCATTCCCTCCCCCAATTCCTGCCACCCATGAATGAGAAACATACATGCTAAGTATAGACAACACTGATCTTTTGTATTTTTCCTAAAGATCATTGAAAGGACCAGAAGTGCTAAACTCCCTGTTTAGACTCCAGACCTACCTACTGGTTATGGACAATTAGCTGTTTTTGTATTTGTCAGGTCGGTTTCCTCAAGGACAAAGACACCATTTCCATTTCAAAAATAATAAAACAAAAACACTATAGTAAATACTACAGCATACTACAGTCATGTCTGCAAAAACACTACAGGGAACACTACAGTATATAAATATAGTAATACATTTACATTTAAGTCATTTAGCAGACGCTCTTATCCAGAGCGACTTACAAATTGGTGCATTCACCTTATGACATCCAGTGGGACAGTCACTTAACAATAGTGCATCTAAAACTTAGGGGGGGTGGGGTGAGAGGGATTACTTAACCTATCCTAGGTATTCCTTAAAGAGGTGGGGTTTCAGGTGTCTCCGGAAGGTGGTGATTGACTCCGCTGTCCTGGCGTCGTGAGGGAGAAATACCACAGTATTTATACCATAGTAAACTATTGTATTTGTTCATGTGGAGTTGTTGGTTACCAGAGCCACAAAGTGGGTGGGGGAAATTTTGCACAGCCTTAGGCAGCATGGAACAGCAGAGTAACCACTTCTGAATCTGCAATGGTCCGGTCTGAAACAACTACTCAGTGCTGGACCGGGGATGGGATGGTCCACGATAGGAGCTACTGGATTGAACTCTTGCTTCCTTCAGGGCAGTCTGCCCATGTGAAAAAACATAAACTACAAACCATGCTTTTCCCTTTTCCCCATCCAATTGGAGCGCTCTTGAAAACAATATCCATGCATGGAACATACTGTATTTCCTGAGTTGGCGAGCTGAAGGGCCTGAGTTTCTGTACTCTATTTTGAGCAATAGAAAGTTTAGGTCAGTGGACAGCTTAACAATAAGTATTTTATGAATGGTGCAATTTGCCATTCCTGCTTACATTTTGTAAATGAATCAAACAAGCATTTGGAATTGAGATGTACGTGTCACATTTTAGTTGAACTGGCATCACTCATACTAATACAGAAATGAGAGATCGGATTCTTGGCAGGCCCTGCTAAGGACCTGCTGACAGTGTAAAACTTTACATCTTACAAACAGCCAATCACAGCATGTGCTCCTGCCAGGTGTATATACAGAACCAGTCAAAAGTTTGGACACACCGACTCACACCTACTCAGGTTAAATAATATATATATATATATATATATATATATATATATATATATATATATATATATATATATATTTTAAACGAACACTAGCGAAGACATAAAAACTATGAAATAACAGATGTAGTAACCAAAAAAGTGTTAAACAAATCAAAATATATGTTATATTTGAGATTCTTCAAAGTAGCCAACCTCTGGCTTTATGACAGCTTTGCACACTCTTGGCATTCTCTCAACCAGCTTCATAAAGAATGCCTTTCCAACAGTCTTGAAGGAGTTCCCACATATGCTGAGCACTTGTTGGCTGCTTTTCCTTCACGCTATGGTCCAACTCATCCCAAACCATCTTAATTGGGTTGAGGTCAGGTGATTGTGGAGGCCAGCTCATCTGATGCAGCTCTCCGTCACTCTACTTCTTGGTCAAATAGTTCTTACACAGCCTGGAGGTGTGTTGAGTCATTGTCCAGTTGAAAAAAAAATGATAGTCACACTAAGCGCAAACCAGATGGGATGGCGTATCACTGCAGAATGCTGTGGTAGCCATGCTGGTTAAGTGTGCCTTGAATTCTAAATAAATCACTGGCAGAGTCAATAGCAAAGCACCCCCACACCTCCTCTGCCATGTTTTACGATGGGAACCACACATGCAGAGATCATCCGTTCACCTACTCTGCGTCTCATTAAGACAGCAGTTAGAAGCAAAAATCTCACATTTGGACTCATCGGACCAAAGGACAGATTTCCACCGGTCTAACGTCCATTGCTCATGTTTCTTGGCCCAAGCAAGTCTCTTCTTATTATTGGTGTCCTTTAGTAGTGGTTTCTTTGCAGCAATTCGACTATGAAAGCCTGATTCACACAGTCTCCTCTGAACAGTTGATGTTGAGAGGTGTCTGTTACTTGAACTCTGTGAAGCATTTATTTGGGCTGCAATTTCTGAGGTGCAGTTAACTGTAATGAACTTATCCTCTGCAGCAGAGGTAACTCTGGGTCTTCCTTTCATGTAGCGGTCCTCATGAGAGCCAGCTTCATCATTGCACTTGATGGTTTTTGCATCTGCACTTGAAGAAACTTGAACATTTCTTGAAATTTTCTGGATTGACTGACCTTCATGTCTTAAAGTAATGATGGACTGTCATTTATTTTTGTTTATTTGAGCTGTTCTTGCCACAATATAGACTTGGTATTTTACAAAATAGGGCTATCGTCTGTATTCCACCCCTACCTTGTCACAACACAATGCATTAAGGAAAGAAATTCCACAAATTAACTTTTAACAAGGCACACCTGTTAATTGAAATGCATTCCAGGTGATTACCTCATGAAGTTGGTTGAGAGAATGCCAAGAGTGTGCAAAGCTGTCATCAAGGCAAAGGGTGGCTACTTTGAAGAATGAGTAGGTGTGTCCAAACCTTTGACTGGTACTGTAAATACAAACCATGTTTATCATTCACTAGAGTTCGCCAATAAACCTCTGCTTTTCTGGGCAACTCTACCTGCGTGTTTTCTCAGCTGTACATGACCCTACAGTACCTCCACTGGTCAGAATGTTGCCCACTGACAGTCAGCATTTTTCGGACACAGAGAGACTCGTCACTCTGCTTCCTGGTTGAGTAGAGACCTGAACCACAAGGAGCAACAGTTATAAAGCCTCCAGACAACCTACTGGCCAACAACTTCCTTCAAAGAGCTCTCTTCCAGTGCAGGGTTGGAACACCCCTTGTGGTTAGGATACATTACAGCTGGCACAGATTGCATCCCAAGTGGCACCCTATTCCCTTTATAGTGCACTACTTTTGACCAGGACCCATAGGACCCAGTTCAAACTGTATAGGGAATAGGGTTCTATTTAGGACACAACCTCATACTGCCAAGTGATGTGAAAGTGCATGAATCATATTACTATAATTGTGTCCCTTGTACCTCGAAAGACCAATACCTGTCTCAGTGGAAGAAGCAAGTGTCCAAGACTACTATTTTACCGGATTTGGTCAACGGGCAGAGCATTTAGCATGGTTTGGGTTAAAACAGGCTGCGTGCCTAACAGATCATCTCTGAAGTGGTTTTCTTCTTTGCTATCAAGGCTACCTCACTTAGACAAGTCCTCCTGGATACTTTTAATCAGACAAGAAGTATGATGTTTACGTGTGATAACGAGCACCATGGTGACTGTCTGGCAGGGGATCAGACTGCAGCGAAGGCCAGGGCAAAGGTCACAAAGATGGGCAAGCTGAGGCCCCTCACTTTAAACACCTGCACACAGAGGGAAGAGGTACAGCAGTTCAGATAGTAGACCCCTCTAAATACAACATAAATGCAATGCCCTGTTAGCTAGTATCCAAGTCAAACCTTGTGAAGTTTCTTTATTTAAGCTACATTTTCCCCCCAGAAATAGCAATTTACTTGTATCCAACGAATGTGAAAAATCACAACATTGCAATTCTCATATCATTAAAGTACTAGACCCTATCTCCTGTCCTGAAATCACACAGCCACCGATTCCCTCCTCCCTGTTCCTGCATCAATCCGTCCTCAGCCTTCCATACCTGGCTCTTGCACGTGCGCTTGGTCAGGCCAAACTCCTGGTTGATGGGACCACTGTTGAACTCCTGCCACTGGCCGTGCACATGGGCCTGCACATTGATCTGATAGGACAAGGCCCGCTCTGTCATCATACTGAAAGGATGCCTCTCACACGCCCGCACAGACATGGCAGGGTCCCAGTGTCTCAGTCTCTGCAGTGGATACACAGGTACACAGCCATTCACCCGTCAGTCTCTGCAGTGGTTACTGGTGTAATGTATCTGCTGGTTATTACTTATAACCCTGCCAGAGGAGGCTGGTGGGATGAGCTATAGGAGGATGGGATCATTGTAATGGCTGGAATGGAATTAATGGAAAGGAGTCAAATCTGGTTTCCATTCCTTATAATTGAATCTATTCCAGTCTTTACAATGAGCCCATCCTCCTATAGCTCCTCCCACCAGCCTCCTCTGAACCGTTCCATAGGCACTCAAGAGCAAATGTCCCGATTTGAGATGCAGCGTTGCACCCTGACCTGCAGAGAGAAGCCATGTGAGTCCAGCTCTCCCATGCTGGCTGCTTTAAGCAGGAAGTAGAAGCCATACAGTCCAATGGTTCGCGTGCAGTATTGAGGCTCCTGTAGGACGACACCAAGACAATATCGCCAATGACTAACACAACTGATTCCTTTTCAATTTGCACCATTTTGCAGTTACAGAGTTAAGTGAGATGGCTTACCCTCTCAATGACCATGCCGAAGCGCACTGCTTGTTGGGAGAAATCTGTTACTTGCATGTCTCCTCCACTGTGGAGCTGGGATGGGGGCGAACGAGGGAGAAAAAGGGCTACGTCCAGGAGCAGATTGTCAAACAGTATGATTGACCAATGATCCTCTTATATTCTTAGGTGTGCCTGTCTACATGAACTCACAGTGTAGTAGTGCTTGGAGAAGATGAGGAGCAGCCAGGACTGAGGAAAGACATGGATCTGCTGCATCTCCTCTAGATGGGCTCCTGGAGGGGGGTCAAAGGTTTGGGTTCGCCATCAACACTCACTCGCGAAAATATCACTCACATTTAACCTTTCACTCTAACACAAATGAATTCCTAACAATTCAAAAGTAACTACGTGAAAACAGTTAATACCTAAACATAATCATAACCCACCAATGATAATCTATTGCAACTCGTCTGAGATGCATTTAATTTTAACGAATACAATCAGTTCCTCAAGTCAATAAAAACGGAAAAGACATCTGCAGTTTCAGAATGAATCAGATTCCATCTAAGCAAAGGATGAAAACGTGTTATTTGCTTGGGAACATGCCCACTTGGCCCAGGGTGTGTACTGTGTATGATTTGATCAGTTCTGCTTATCAGAATCATACTGGTTAGAGTCACGTTGCGTGGTTCTTTAAAATCAAACAGTTTTTTAAACTGGCTGCTCTCCTATGGACCGCTGGTCTTCTGGCAACAGGCAGCAACACATTTTATGTGTCTCCAGCTGCATGATGGTTCGGACACGGGTGCCAGAGTGATGTAGTCACATACCGAGGCCACGGCCAACAGGTCTGGCTTTAGTTTAGAGTCCTTCCCCTTTACACCATTGCAACATAGTAATGATGAACACATTGTACTATGAAAGGCCTTGTGTACATGAACTAATGCACAAACTTAACAAATAAACGGAACAATAGCAAAACAGACTTGATGTTTTCTAGGTTTTAGTGTTATGTCATCGAGCTTTGAAAGGTCGATGGACTTAGCGTTGTAACTCACGCTGAGTGATGCCATGTAAGCGAAGGGCCCGGAAGAGAACGGTGAACCTCTGTCCCACAGGCTGTTCCAAGAAGACGCCAGCCCTTGGCCAACTGGAGTAAGAGAGTGAGAGAGCGTGAGAGAAATAAATAACGAGAGATAAGCTTGTGGGGCAGTGTTGTTATATGTCTACCAGAATCAATGTTCAAACTAACAGGCCTAACATGTTACTCACGGACAGTAGTCTACGAATTCCCTCCACTTGAACGACATACAATTTAACTTACGCCTGATGACTACCACCTTGAGCTCTGTGTGATCAGTACCTGGAGAAGAAGGTCATAATGAACCGATGAGAGGGAAGGATCTGAGCTGCAGGGTTGAACTGTAGGAATACCCAGTATAGCACTGTCTTCAGGAGCTGGTACTCACAGGCAGCAAAGACCCTGGAGAAGGCGATTAAAAACCAACATTGTCAGTTATGACTAGAATAGGGTGTTGTTTAAGTTGGACCTTACTCTAGCAGCTACCTGGGTGAACTTAGGGTCTTGTGGAGGAGTTCAAAGGGTAAGTCTCTCAGGTAGATGAAACATGTCAACTCAGTCACCAGGTAAAGCTCCAACCATCGCTCACATGCTCTCTGAAGACTGGTCTCCTTAAACTGAACCACACGGAAAAATAGGCAAACACACACACACAAAAAACATATACCATCATGCAAAACGTCACATAGACAAACGTGGATGGACATATTCAGACAGCAGTGCATTTATGTGTTTGAGGTGATTTGGCTCCCCCTAGTGTATATTTTTGAGCAGTAACTTTTAGAACTATTTCACACACCTGTAGCTAGTGCAGCTTACCTTGCAGGACACGCGATGAAAGATACACACAGTGGAGGAGCTGATCTTATTTATCATCTCTGTTAGGCACCTGTCAATCACAGACATATTGTCTGTCACCTCATAATAAACTTCTGCTTTATTTACGATACACCCACATGAAAACATACTATAGTGTATACTATGGTAGGAATAATGTAGTGTTTTTGTGGACTTTACTGTAGTGTTTACAGTTTGCTATAAGAAATACAATATATGGTCTTTACTTGGCTTGTAGGTTTCTCACTTACGGGTGGCACAAATTGGCATATGAGGGAAGGGAATGGGTATATGCCAGTTAAATACTGTAGTATTTACTATAGTGGACTATCAATTTGTAAGTCGCTCTGGATAAGAGCGTCTGCTAAATTACTTAAATGTAAATGTAAATAATATTTTTGCTGAAATTAGTTTTTTGTGGATAATACTGTAGTATTTACAATAGTATTCTACAGTATACTATAAAATTCAATAGTAAGTACTGAACAAGGGATACTACAGTGTGTAGTATAGTACTCTACAGTATACTACAGTTTACTACATAATTCTATAGTAAGTAGTGTAGCATCCTATTGTAAACTGTAGTGTTTTTTTTATGTGGGCACCCAGGGTGACTAAGTGACCGGGTGCGACTCTTGTAAGGGTGTTGGTGATTTCAAGCTTACAGTACATTCAGGACAAGCTGAGGAAATAAGGCCAATGTCGACATGGATTCATCTCATTCAAACCCATCCCCACCCAGTTTCATGGACATGAATCAACCACTTCAACTGGGCCAAATTAGGTCCCACAAGAGATGGGCGTGTATTCTGGAGGCATCATAGTATCACAAGTTCTCCAATGTGACATACATGTATACAAGCAGGGAAAAGTGAATTGCTGTTCCTCCTTGACCTTGTTTTTGTTGAAAAGAGGATTAACCCGTTTTGGCTGAGGGATGGCCTGTTGTTGCACGCCACAGAATTATTTTACAACACAGTGATCCTCCCAACGGTGTTGCTGGACAGTGTTGCGTAGCGACGTTCAAACATGGAACTTGGTGACCCACAGGGGTGCACGTACTTGTTCTAACCCAGCACTAGCATTTCAGATTCAACTGCTCATCAAGCACTTGATTAGTTCAATCAGGTGTGTTAGTGTTACAAATATGCACTCCTATGGGTTCCCCAGGACTAGTAGTGCGGTGTGGTAGTCCGGCTCACCTCTGGAAAAGGTGTGGCAGGCCCAGCAGGGCGGCGGTAGAGAGCACCCCCTCTCCCCAGTGTTCAGGACATGCCTCTGGGTTATAGAGGGTCCTGAGGGCAAAGGAGAGGGCTGGGGGAAACCACAGGGTTAACAGTCTGACCATTAATTTCATTCATCAGCCGTGAGTATACTTTATGAGCGATATGGGTAAATGAACTGTCATTGAACCAAATGTACTGTTTGTCATTGGGAATTAGGAATTTACTTATTGGACCCCGATGGGGAAATTTGTCTTGAATGTATGTCATGGGTGTATGATTCTTGTAGCTACCCTCTTTGGTGACGGTGGCTTCTTTCACAGAGAGTTGGAGGACGAGGGGGCCTGCGGGATTCTTCCCATTCTGTTTGTCTCTGCTGGAGTTGCTGCTGCCAGGTTGGCTGTATGCCTTGTCTTTCCCATTCTTACCACTTCCTGATCCATGCAAGAAGAGGCACATGCTACAACTACTGTACTTCTGAAGTAATCAGATTACATACAGTTGAAGTCAGAGGTTTACATACATCTTAGCCAAATACATTTAAACTCAGTTTTTCACAATTCCTGACATTTAATTATTGTAAAAATTCCCTGTCTTAGGTCAGTTAGAATCACCACTTTATTTTAAGAATGTGAAATGTCAGAATAATAGTAGAGAGAATGATTTATTTCAGCTTCTATTTCTTTCATCACATTCCGAGTGGATCAGAAGTTTACATACACTCAATTAGTATTTGGTAGCATTACCTTTCAATTGTTTAACTTGGGTCAAACGTTTTGGGTATCCTTCCACAAGCTTCCCACAATAAGTTGGGTGAATTTTGGCCCATTCCTCCTGACAGAGCTGGTGTAACTGAGTCAGGTTTTTAGGCCTCCTTGCTCAGACACACTTTTTCAGTTCTGACCAGATATTTTCTATAGGATTGAGATCAGGACTTTGTGATGGCCACTCCAATACCTTGACTTTGTTGTCCCTAAGCCCTTTTGCCACAACTTTGGAAGTATGATTGGGGTCATTGTCCATTTGGAAGACCCAGCCCTAACTTCCTGACTGATGTCTTGAGATGTTACTTTAATGTATCCACATACTTTTCCTTCCTCATGATGCCATCTATTTTGCGAAGTGCACCAGTCCCTCCTGCAGCTAAGCACCCCAAAAACATGATGCTGCCACTCCCATGCTTCACAGTTGGGATTGTGTTCTTCAGCTTGCAAGCCTCCCCCTTTTTCCTCCAAACATAACGATGGTCATTATTCCTGAGAAGTATAACGGCTGCATGATCACATGGTGTTTATACAGATACAGATTAACATGGTACCTTTGTGCATTTAGAAATTGCTCCCAAGGATGAACCAGACTTGTGGAGGTCTACAATTTCTTTCGGAGGTCTTGGCTGATTTCTTTTGATTTTCCCATCATGTCAAGCAAAGAGGCACTGAGTTTGAAGGTACGCCTTGAAATACATCCACAGGTACACCTCCAATTGACTCAAATTATGTCTATTAGCCCATCAGAAGCTTCTAAAGCCATGACATCGTTTTCTGGAATTTCCCAACCTTTTTCCAAAAGGCATGGTCAAGTTAGTGTAAACTTCTGACCCACTGGAATTGTGATACAGTGAGTTATAAGTGAAATAATCTGTCTGTAAACAATTGTTGGAAAAATGACTTGTGTCATGCACAAAGTAGATGTCCTAACTGACATGAAAAAACTATAGTTTGTTAACAAGAGATTTGTGGAGTGGTTAAAAAACGAGTTTTAATGACTCCAACCTAAGTGTATGTAAACTTCTGACTTCAACTGTAGATATTTACACAACTGTACACAAAGACACACTTAAAGATACACCTAAGATGCAAATATAGCAATGATAAGGCAGTGAAAAAAAGAAAAACATCAAGAAAACATCAACTACACAACACTTGAAAGGACCAATTTATTGGTTTTATTTACTGAATGAGAAAAATTAGACCTATATGCTGGGGGAGAACACAATAATCTAATCACATACTGTATGTCTTTGCGGAAGGGACTAATGGAAACCAGCTGTCTGAATTCCGGATTGTCTCTATAAAACATTATATAGAGGTGTTAATTCCTCACAAATTTCCTAAAAATGGCGTCAGAGGACAAACATTTGGCACTAACTTCTGTGAATAGGGCCAACCCAGCTAGCACATTTTGTTCTGAGAACCATATGTTTCTTAGAGCCTGGTGAGAGCGTGGTTGTCCTATGGTTATTTTGCATACAACCTTCCCACAACGTTCTAGGAATGGTGCAGGTTAGTTGCTTGGCTTTGGAACATTGTCAGCACATTTAAGGAACTTGACAAAAAATATGTTATTTTCTTAGTATTTCATTACTTAACAGAACGTTTACTAAACGTTCAAACATGGTGACATTTAATTTCAATTTTGGTAATGTTCTAGGAACGTTTGCCAACTGATTTGACATTGAGAATGTTCTCAAAAGGTCCAGAGAACGTTAAGAAATAATGTTTCTAACATTTCCTACAAGTTTCCTCACAAGATCTAAGGGCCCGGGGCTGGGTTTCTACTAAGCTAACATATGGAATTGTTTTAAGAAGGTCATACCAACGATCATTTAGCTATTTGATTTGGGATTTATTGACCCCTGTAAGTATCAAAAATATATATATTTTTAAAAGTATTTGATAATCTCTTAAAAACCAATGGGAAGAGGACTTAGGTGAGCAACTTTCAGATGAAATTTGGCAGAATATGCTTCAGAGAACACATTCTTCATCTAATTGTCTACCAGAGATTTTTTTAAATTATTAATTGGCTGCATTGGTCAAAGGCAAAATTATCCAAGATTAGATCAGAAATAGATCCCACGTGTGACCAACGTAAGCAGGCTCCTGCTACTTTATTGCACATGTTTTGGACAAAAGTGACGGATTTCTGGATATCCATTTTTTAGACGTTTTCTAATTTAGTGGAGGCCTATAAACCATCTGCTTTTTTTTTCATTACTCGGAGTGGCACCACAGGAGGCCCCTCTAAACAGTTCTGTGGGCAACATACTGACATGTACTAACTACTCTTCTAGCTAGACTTCTTATACTATTTAAGTGAAAAGATAGGTTTCCTACTACTTTTAACCATTGGATAAAGGAAGTTATGCAACATCTCAAACTAGAGAAAATGCACTACTCCGTTAGGAGATCTGCAATTACATTTGATAATATCTGGCAACCTTTCCTATCCTTCGTAGAAGACATGGACCCAGTTAGACATGGACGACATAAACCAACTCAAGTTAGAATTTGTATCACTATTTTTACTCTTCTTTAATTTTTGTTTGATTATATTTGAGTTTTTAATGTTATTTGATTATATTATAAAAATTATATTTAAATTATTCAAGTCTGGTATTGGGGTGGGGCTCTGTTGGAGAATGGGGGAGAGGGGGTTAGGGTGGGTTTGATCTGGTAGGGGATCTGTGTGTGTTCTGTTGGAGCAAGGGGGGTTAGGGTGGGTTTGATTTGGTAGGGGATCTGTGTGTATTCTGTCCTCTACCTGTTCTGTTTGTATTATCTGTATTATCATAAAAAATGCCAAATAAAAATACCTTTGAGAAAAAGAAAAAAAACACAAAATACTTATTGCTATTAGCCCAAAGAAATGCATTGAATAACATATTCATGAATATTAATTGATTTTCATGTTGCACGGAAACCTACTCTAAGTGTTAAAGTCATGTTCTCAAATTGTTCTGAGAACTATAAGAAAACTTTCCATAAAATCACAAGAAAAAGTTAGTAACGTTCAGAGAACGTTCTAACACCATGCCCACAACGGGCGCGTGCGTGCGATCACATGCGCCATCGTGCACAAATTGATTTTGTCCCCCCACACCAAACGCGATCACGACACGCAGGTTGAAATATCAAAACAAACTCTGAACAAATTATATTAATTTGGGGACAGGTCGAAAAGCAATAAACATTTATGGCAATTTAGCTAGCTAGCATGCAGTTGCTAGCTAATTTGTCCTATTTAGCTAGCTTGCTGTTGCTAGTCAATTTGTCCTAGGATATAAACATTGAGTTGTTATTTTACCTGAAATGCACAAGGTCCTCTACTCCGACAATTAATCCACACATAAAACGGTCAACTGAATCGTTTCTAGTCATCTCTCCTCCTTCCAGGCTTTTTCTTCTTTGGACTTTATACGGCGAATGGCATCTAACTTTCATAATGAGGTGATTTACCACAACTGACCGACCGACCTCAGTTCATCTTTCAGTTACCCATGTGGGTATAACCAATGAGGAGATGGCACGTGGGTACATGCTTCTATAAACCAATGAGAAGATGGGAGAGGGACTTGCACCGCGTTCAGCGTCACAAATAGAACTGACTTCTATTTTAGCGCTTGGCAACACAGACACTTGTTGGCGAGCGCGAGCAGTGTGGGTGCAATGATTGAATAACATGTATGTGTACATTTATTCTGCAACGCATGCGACGCGGGCGGTGTGGTCAGAATCTAAGAATGTTAATTTAAAAACATATACATTATGTTCTCAGCATCAACAAAACACGATCCTCTTTCTTTGTTTCATGCGTTCAGCTCCATTTGGTGACACAGTGGACTCCATGGATAGAGGACAGTAGATTATAGGTTTGAATCTCACTGATGCCGTGTCACAATGAAAAAAATACATGTGTTTGTGTAATTAATGCCTAAAGAAAATGATTTCTATGTGTCATATCTCCTCTACTTGGAGTTCAAAAAAGTTACCCCAAAATAAGCTAGCAGTGTTATTAAAAGTCTTCTTGAAACAGTCCACAAAAGTTTTAAGGAAGTTATTAAAAAACTACAAATAACCTATAAGTTCCATTCTCAGAACATTCATAAAACCTCCCAGGACAACTTTCAAAGGAACCAGAGTAAAATGTTCTCAGAACCTCCATGCAACTTAAAATAAACATTCACAGAACAGACAACATTTTCACTTCAGGTCTCAGAACGTTTTTGAAAAAACGTTCAGTTTTTCCGGTGAGGAAAATTATGGATTCGTTCCTAGATCCCATGGGAAACGGAAAATGTACGTTTCCACAACTTCCAAGGAGCCAAATGTGCTAGCTGGGAAGTCTGTCTCCCACTACACATAAGACCAGAGAGAGGATGCAGAGACATTAGGGTTGTAATACTCTTATCTCCGGCACACAGCACAGATAACGCTAAAAAGTATAGCAAAGTCAGTAAGAGATGCAGAGATACTGTAATCAGATCAGAACTCTGGCCTCTGGGAGACACATTTAAGAAGCGCACCTGCTCTGTCCTGAAGGCTCCTTGCCCTCTGCTGTTTGGCTGACATGTAGAGGTTGCTTAGGGTGCCTGACTTGGTGAGATTAGGGCAGTGCAGCTCCCACTGGCTTCCCAGGCACTCCAGCACCACGTCTGACAACAAACAAACAACACACTGAGCCAGGCAAGTTTTTGCTTTTGTTGTTGACGTTACGTATGCTGACAGCTCCCACTGCTACGGTATCATGACCTTTCATGGCACATTTTTTAACTGGGGGTCGCCAACCTTTCAGTGACACAGCACCCTCCAAGCATTTGGTTACTATACTTTAAAAATGGTACATTACATATTTCACCTTATTAAAAAGAACAAGAGGGGAGAAAATAAATGGAAACAGCATTCATGGAGAGAGAGAGAGAAAGAGAGAGAGAGAAAGAGGGAGAGAGAGAAAGAGAGAGAGGGAAAGAGAGAGAGAGAGAAAGAGGGAGAGACGGAGAGAGAGAGAAACAGATGGACAGGCGCAAAGAAAAACCTGGTTGGTTGTAATGGACAACACTGCGGGACAGGAGGTAGAACAGGTCCTCTGGTGTAGCCTTGCTGGGATGACCTGGCACACTACATAACAAATACACACAAAAACACATCATCCTAAGCACACAAATCAAAAACTCAAATGGTAAACACCTAACTCATGGAAAATCATCTAACTCTTGTCAGCAACTTGAAAAGGCAAACTAACACAAGGTGAGCTCTTCAGAACACAACCATTTTGTCCCAATCAGAAGTCACCCCTCCCGTCCAGCCCAAACGCTCCCAGCGTGACCATCTCACCAACTCTACAGGTGGGTCTGCCCCCTTTATGGTGGCCATTGTGCTCCACACAAAGCAGACCAAATGAAAGATAATCATGTTCCAATGTGGCATGCAGCCTGCTCCACACTGGTTGCATGCGGCTGGCAGCAGGCCCCAAATGTCCGATCAACTGTCCTCCCTCTGTCTCTCCTTCTCTATGGTTGTCAGTGTGTGCCCTTGCGGGCCTGGCAGCCTACCAGCGTCTGGGGCTTCTGGGCAGGCTGGTGCTCGCTAGGAGGGTAAGCCGTGGCAGGGGGGGGGCTCATCATGAGTGCAGGGCTGTGGAGAGTCAGCTGGAAAACAAACAGACGGGAGAGGGGTGAGGAGAGGGGTGATACACAAGGGGGGGTTTGGACTCAACAGTAGACACATACGACTCTGACAGTAACAATGGCAGACTTTCACGTTAAGTTTGGAGGTGTAATGATGGATTGGCATTGAAATTGTTGTGATACTGTAAATGCCCCCCCCCCCCACCCCCAAATGATCCGTGTTGAATAAAAACCTCTCGTGTTCAACTTGACTCTGCATTTTGCATTCCAATGTAACCTTTACAAAGTATTCATAATAGTTTCGTTTATCGGCGATTGTTTCCCCCTGTGACTCTCCTCTGCTCTCACAGATGCACACAGCGTATCTGGAAGATGTCAAAGGCCTAATTGTGTCTGGGATGGCACTGCCAGTCTAGTTGGAAACCGGCTGCTGTCAGATCTCTACAGGTGCCAATCTCCCCATAACTTTGCCAGTTTCTCAACACCAGGTTGGCGTGGTTGGCATCAATCGGGTCTAGCACCCCTCCTGGTAGCCAAGGCTCTTGGTTGGGTCACACTGACATTGGCACTGTGGACACAGCATGCCACGTACAGATTTCGGCTGGCTTAGAGCTCTGTGGTAACATTGGAGGAGTACCTCTTGAAGAACCAAGGCCCTCTGCCAACCTCAACTAATCTTAATACTGTTAATACTGTACCCTTCAAGACCTTTATCTTAGGATAATAAACTTCTGTCAAACTGTAGCACATAGGTCGCGCACACACACACACACACCTGTCCTTATGGTCCTGAGTGATGTGTTGAGGGCCACTCTCATGGTTCTCTCAGCTTGTGCTTGCCCCAGCAGATCACTGCCAAGGGGGTGGCGCAGCTGCCAGCGGTTGGTGTGGCCTGCCTGTGTCCTTTGACGGCCATGTGAGGAGGCAGACAGCTGGACACAAATAGTAACCAGTCAAAATAACAAGATAAGATAGAAAATATAACCATATGGTTAAGATATACATTTTTGGTACACATTCATGCTCATCTTATCCCTGTAGTCCCTTCATGCACCAGCTCATGCAGCTCTCAGGTAAAGACTGATTACTATGAATCATTGGTTGCCTGTCAGGATTAGGACATTTACGACCTATCTCTAACCTACTCAATTTGACACAGCAATAATCGTGGTTCTGTTCTAGTCCTTCAACTACCCTGCTAGAAGTCAAATAAAAATGTCAAACTATCAGTACTGGGGAGTATAACTCCACATGTCTCTCTCACCATTCTCTCTAGGGACAAATGGCCTCGGAATGCCTTGACAGGAGCCTTCAACACTGATCTATGCACATCAAGATCGGGAATGTGCATTTAGCAAAGTGTCGTTAATAACGGTTAATCACAGAGTTAAGTATTTTTATGTCTTCTGACTTACACGGGCGGAAAGCCAGACGTCACACCCCTATGAAATATAGGGTTTCCGAAGATTTTTCCAATAGAGTTGCCCGAGCTGCTTCCACCTCCATTCATAGGCAATATATGTGTCATCGTCGCCACACGGGATCCCCTCTCACACCAAAGACAGAAAAGGGACCATTTGGAAAGTGTGACTCTGTTGGCAAAAAACTGTCAAAATATTTCATTCGAAATAGAATCAAGATGTTCTAAAAGTGACAGGTGATTATTACGCACACACGGTCCGATTCCTTGACCATTGAAATTGATCTGTACTGCCATATTATCATAGGGACCACGTCTAGGCTAATATCCGTTTCCCAGAAGTACAATTATCGCGGAAATTGTCACTTCGCCGTTAAGAAGTGAATCTGTACAAGATATATTACGTCTATTCCTATACGTTAGGCCCCACATTAAAAAGCATTTCCCAGTAGATGCCAATGAATTAATTTGACTCTCAATTGAAAGTCACAATCTATGTGCCCAAAAACCCCACTCAGTCCAGAAATTAATTGAGTGAGAGATATTATGTCCAAGTCAATCACCGCTGTGTATCAATTAATTTGAAAATGACATAATTACCAACTAGCGGGATCTTCGTCAAGTCAATCAGAATAGAAGTGCACAAATACCCAAATTCACACCAAATTACATTTAACGTTACATGCATGATACACCCAGTGGGTGTGGATACAATACAACTTCACACATCAGATGTAGGCAATAATCTCATATGTAGGCTACATGTAGCCAGCCTCTTAGCTCCAGGTCTTCCACATCAAAGAGGCTACGGAATCACAGAATATCTTTACTTTATGACTCCCTGATAAAATAAAGTTTAACCAACATCTACTGTTATAAATCGGTCCGGGTGAAGGTTGCCGAGTGCTGATTAAAGTAAATTCCACGATGTACTTCACATCAACGGAAGCACATAGTGGAGTTCAGTTTAGTCAGCAAGGTGCATGGGACTCTACAACAGCAAATATTGTAAATACAGTAAACATGTATTTCATGTACGAAGTACTGTAAGTACATCGTTAGAGTTGAGTTTAGTCAGCGCCTTCCATGGGGAACCTACAACAGTAAATATTTACGTTGAAAACGTACCCGCCCACATGACCATCAACCAGACATTCAAAAAATGACATTGACTACATTTTTTTCTGATGAATGATGCTCCTATGAGGTATCTGGTGAGCGTGTTCTGATCGGAGGCATCATTTCATGCAACTGGTCCATCAAACTGTGCCTTCAAACTTTCGCTTATTTGATGGCGACCTAGACTTTTCTAGGACAGGTTAAGACATTTTCAACAAGCCTACAGAATGGAAGGGGAGAACAGGGTTGGTTGTCACACGTTTTACTTTTGTGTGTATTTCTCAGCACCAGTATATCTTACAGGACTCGTTTCAATATTAGGAGAAAGACCAATGTATTGGGTTGAAATGGGGATCATTTTTATCCTCTTTTCTTATCCCAACATAGAGTTATAAACCATCAAACACACTCTGTCCACTTGTGACAATAGGGGGAGGGGGGGGGGGGGGGTTGGTTATCACAATGTTTGCCCCCCCCCCCCCCTCGGATATTGTTGCATGCGTGATAGAAGAGCACATTGTGTTTTTACTATGCTGCTGGATACTCCTCAGCTCAGCCACAAAAACAATAACAATGGTGGTGGGGCGGCCAGTGGCACGGTTTCCCCCGACTGCGGATTCCATCTTTATCAAAGAAAATACCAATATGGGAAACATTAATGGTGGGAAAACGATTGGAACCATTTCCCTGTTTGAACAACTAGGTTTTATGGGTATTGCTGTGGAAAATTCCATCCAAAGATTAAGACAGAGACAATTGAATGATATAATAGAAACATCCTTAATACAAGCAGTAGCAGGGGAGACCCACCTCTGATTTCACAGGGAAGAACTCAAAGAATAAAGGGTTATATGTCCCTTATACAGTGGGAGGTAATAATACAATCACACTTTCGATAGAAGCAACCGTTCCGGAACACAATGGCCTTGTGTTAGGTTGCAGACATACCAGGAGTCTATGAAAGGCATAAGATCACAGTCCAACACAGAACATATTCCTTGAGAAGTTACAACAGCTCACCCCAAATTCTGCCTCCACAATTCCCACTTTGATGCCATGGAAACCGTAGGCATCATCATACATAACATACAGTATCTGAGCTGTCCCGACAGAATTGAAAACCTTCTGGTTGATGGGAAATTGGCATTTTACACAGAAAGGGTGGTCTGAATGAAACTCCGAAAAGGTCATTTAATAATAACAATCCAGGGAAAAGGGAGGTTCGTAGGGTTCGGGGTCATTTCGATGGCAGTAGGCACTATCATCTCCAATAGGGCAATTTGGATTCCCAATAAAGGGTGAGTCAGTGGCGAGATCCGTCAGGTCATTCAAGTTGACTTCGGTGGTCATGACCATCTGGTTGGGAAGAGATTCTGCTGTTTCACACAATCTCCTCACCAAGGTCATCAGGCATGAGAACAGGCAGAGTGATAGCATAAGAACTCCAACTAGGCCTAGGAGACCTTGCAACATGAGAGTTCCAATGTGCCCCAGTCTAGTTCTCACCCATGCAAACAGATCCCAACCCCACTCAATATCTCGCTTGTTTACAGTAGCTACCACCTGCCTGATAGTTGCCACAGACTTAGCAACCCCAATGGAGGAATCTGGGATGTAAATACAACACTCTGTCCCCACCACCGCACAAGCCTCCCCCTTATCCGTTTGGAGAATATCCAAAGCCAATCTATTTTGTAAGACCATGGTACGTGTAGCTACAATTTTAGCAGTTAATGCTTTCAATTCAGTGGCAGTAACATTACCCAATCTTTCTACTTCATTGGCTAGTTCTCAAATGGAATCAAGCACAGTTGTCATGCCATCATTTGAAGTAATGCAGAGAAAACCTGTTTTGTGGAGCCAGCTACAAGGGTGATTTTGGGGACTGGGGTAGCACGCACAGCAGGAACACAGCAGGAACAACATAGGCATCATAGCAGGATCCTGACCAATTCGTAGGCAGATAATAGTATACTTTCCCCCAACTGGAGACTGGTTCCATTTGCTATATAACACAAATAACCTGGGGGAGATTAGGCCAGGGTGATGGGTTGCTTGCGCAGAGAGGTGGGACTATTAAAATAAAATATTCTCATATTAAATACCCTATCCTCCACCCAATCAAGCGCTCTGTTTGTAAGGTCACCTGCTTTGGTCCACATCAATATTTCATAAGCACCTAGGGGTATCGCTAGTAATGGCATAGTCTCAGCACTGTCTGGTAACAATCCACAACCCCAACAATCTGATCCATTCTGTAGTGCAGAGATATTACTAGCTAATTGTAAGAAAGTGTTTGACCCGGGGAAAACCCATAACGTTCATGTCCTCTTTTTCTTCTCTTCTGGTCGGCGCGGTCATCGGGTCAAGGTTCAGGTCAGCGGGGTAGTCTACTTCTGGCCTTCCCCCTGTGGAAGTCGGGCCTCGTTGGAGCAGAGAGGGTGGGGAGAGGCTACTAGCTCGGAGTCTGCTACCATCCAGAAGATGGCCGTAACCACAATGGCTGCAAATCCCAGGGTAAGCAGAGTTTCCCTTCTTCCCTACTTCACCTTACAACAGGACAATGACCCTAAGCACACAGCCAAGACAAGGCACGAGTGGCTTTGGGACAAGTCTCTGAATGTGTTATAGTGGCCCAGCCAGAGCATGGGCTTGAACCCGATCGAACATCTCTGGAGAGACCTGAAAATAGCTGTGCAGCAACGCACCCCATCCAACCTGACAGAGCTTGAAATTATCTGCAGAGAAGAATGGGAGAAACTCCCCAAATACAGGTGTGCCAAGCTTGTAGCGTCATACCCAAGAAGACTCGAGGCTGTAATCGCTGACAAAGGTGCTTCAACAAAGTACTGAGTAAATGGTCTGAATACTTATGTAAATGTGATATGAGTTGTTTTTTAAAATAAATTAGCAAACATTTCTAAAAACCTATTTTTGGTTTGTTATTATGGGGTACTGTGTGTAGATTGATGAGAGAGAAAAAAAACGTAATACATTTTATAATAAGGCTGTAACATAACAAAATGTCACAGTCCAACACAGAACATATCCCTTGAGTAGTTACAACAGCTCACGTATGACTCATACTGTGATACTCTAATAATTGTATAACTATCCCAAGATTTACCACAGCCTGTCCTTTCCATTTGGAGAACATTAAGCTTGGTGGGCAGGACAAGCAAGGAGGTGGGCAGAGCCAAGCACGAGCTAGCAAGATCGTATTGGTGCGTTCTAGCATGTATTTGCATATTTCCATTAGGGAACACCTACTATGTGAAGTGCAATTACCCAATTCACCCTTGCACTCCTTCTAAACAAAACCCTTTTTAGAAACTTTGGCAAATGGTCAAGTCTGCAAAATGTCATCCACTCTGTTCATAACAAATTATTGTTTTGGACACGGAAAACTGTATTGAGATCAAATAATTCATTGATGAGAAAATATGCTGAATATCGGCCCAGTTCCGTCTCACTCCATACTCTCCCACTGCAGGCCGTATTTGGTGGCGAGTGGAATTCCAACCGGATGCTTCAGCTTTATCCATTGTGTGAAATAATTTTGACATCACCTACAAGCGTGATCTGGGATTTCTATTGGAGAAGCAGTTTCTGCCTTCATACTGTACTGTCTTTGGCATTTCCTCTAGGTGTGAACGCAGTCAGCCCAGCCGGTAATATACTTATATACCCCTGGCAACAGATTCCTACATAAAGCATCCTCCATTCAGGCTGCAAAGGGAAATGGATTCCCTAGGGAAAGAAAGAAGAAGATGGTTGTCAGGAGTAGTGCAGTATTATCATAAGGAGATGTATACTTGGAAAACGGAGGAGGAATGGAGGGAAAAGGAGAGGAGGTCTAAGAGAGAGACTGAGCTTGAAGAGGGTGAGCTTGAGTCGGATAAAAATGGTGGGAAAAATGGAGATGGTTTGTTAAAGAAGAATGGTAGAAAGTGTAAGAAGAGGGAGCGGAAGACTGGAGGAGAAATGAAAGTGTGTAAGGGGTGCGTAACTGGTGGCAGGGAAGTCAAACGCAGGAGAGCAGAACTTGGTGAATACCTGGAGCAGTTTAATATATAAAACTAACAGCAAACAAAACAACAAACACATGTCTACAAAACCCGTAGCGCACCAGTAACACATAGCACGAGTACTTACAAATAAACAATTCCCGACAAGGACATCGGGGGAAATATACAACATGTAATTAGGGACTTGAAACCAGGTGTGTGTGAAAACAAGACAAAACAAATGGAACATGAAAAGTGGATTGGAGTTGGCTAGAAGACCGGTGATCGACCTCCGAACAAGGAGAGGAACCGACTTCGGCAGAGGTCGTGACAGTACCCCCTCTTGACGCGCGGCTCCAGCAGCGTGCCGCCACCGGTCTCGGTGACGACCCGGAGGGTGAGGTGCAGGGTGATATGTAAGGAGACGGTGGAAATCCCGCAGCATAGAAGGGTTCAACACGTCCTCCTCCAGAACCCAGCATCTCTCTTCCGGACCGTACCCCTCCCAGTCCACGAGGTACTGAAGGCCCGTCGCCCAATGTCTCGAATCCAGGATGGATCGAACGGAGTACGTCGGGGCCCCCTCAATGTCCAGAGGGGGCGGAGGAACCTCTCGCACCTCAGATTCCTGGAGCGGGCCAGCCACCACCGGCCTGAGGAGAGACACATGGAATGAGGAGTTAATGTGGTAATCAAGGGGAAGCTGTAACCTATAACATACCTCGTTCACTCTCCTCAAGAATTTGAATGGCCCCACAAACCGTGGACCCAGCTTCTGGCAGGGCAGGCGGGGGGGCAGGTTTTGGGTCGAGAGCCAGACCCGGTCCCCCGGTGCGAATATCGGGGCCTTACTGCGGTGACGCTGAAGATGGGCGGCATCCCATTTTTCCTCCACGTGCCGGAACCAGTCATCCACCGCAGGAGCCTCCGTATGACTCTGATGCCAAGGAGCCAGAACCGGCTGATACCCCAATACACACAGGAAAGGAGAGAGGTTAGTGGAGGAGTGGCCGAGTGAGTTCTGGGCTATCTCTGACCAGGGCACGAACACTGCCCACTCCCCGGTCCTGGCAGTAAAACCTCAGAAACCTACCCACATCCTGGTTAACTCTCAGGTTGAAAACCTGAGGTAAGGCTGACAGAGACCCCCAGACGTTCCATGAACGCCCTCCAGACCCTCGACGTGAACTGGGGAGCCCGATCAGACACTATATCCTCAGGAACCCCATAGTGCCGGAAGACGTGAGTAAACAGGGCCTCCGCAGTCTGTAGGGCCGTAGGTAGACCGGGCAAAGGGAGGAGACGACAAGACTTAGATAAACGATCCATAACGACCAGGATCGTGGTGTTACCCTGTGAAGGTGGAAGATTGGTTATGAAATCCACCGACAGGTGTGACCACTGCCGTTGTGGAATGGGTAAGGGCTGTAACATACCTCTGGGCAGGTGCCCAGGAGCCTTACACTGGGTGCACACCGAGCAGAAGGAAACATAAACCCTCACATCCTGAGCCAAAGTGGGCCACCAGTACTTCCCACTAAGACAGCGCACCGTCCCACCGATCCCAGGATGACCAGAGGAGGGTGACATGTGGGCCCAATAGATCAGCCGGTCGCGTACAGCAGACGGAATGTACAGACGCCCAGCTGGACACTGAGGGGGAACCGGCTCTGCACGTGACGCCCGCTCAATGTCTGTGTCCAGCTCCCACACTACCGGCGCCACCAAGCAAGAGGCAGGGAGTATGGGGGTAGGATCCATGGGCCGCTCCTCTGTCATACTGCTGGGACAGTGCGTCTGCCTTAACGTTCTGGGAACCTGGTCTGTACGAAAGGGTAAAAACAAAACAGGTGAAAACATGGCCCACCTTGCCTGGCGAGGGTTCAGTCTCCTTGCTGCCCGGATGTACTCCAGATTGCTGTGGTCAGTCCAGATGAGAAAAGGGTGTTTAGCCCCCTCTAGCCAATGTCTCCATGTCTTCAAGGCCTTGATGACAGCCAACAGCTCCCGGTCCCCCACATCATAGTTTTGCTTTGCCGGGCTGAGCTTCTTCAAGAAGAAGGCACAGGGGCGGAGATTCGGTGGCGTACCCGAGCGCTGAGAGAGCACCGCTCCTATCCCAGCCTCGGATGTGTCTACCTCCACTATGAACGCCAAAGAGGGATCAGGATGGGCCAGCACGGGTGCCGATGTAAACAGAGCCCTTAGTTGCCCAAAAGCCCAGCCCACCTCAAATGACCACTGCAGACGTACAGTACCCCCCTTCAGCAGTGAGGTAATGGGAGCAACCACCTGACCAAAACACCAGATACATCTCCGGTAGTAATTGGCAAACCCTAAAAATCGCTGCACCTCCTTTACCGTGGTGGGAGTCGGCCAATTACACACGGCTGAAATGTGTTCACTCTCCATCTCCACCCCTGATGTGGAAATGCGATACCCTAGGAAGGAGACGGCTTGCTGAAAGAATAGGCATTTCTCAGCCTTGACGTACAGGTCATGCTCCAACAGTCATCCAAGTAGCCTGCGCACCAAAGACACATGTACGACGCGTGTAGCGGAGTATATCAGAATGTCATCAATATACACCACTACACCATGCAGGTATCTGAAAATCTCATCTACAAAGGATTGGAAGACTGATAGAGCATTCATCAATCCGTACTGCATGACAAGGTACTCATAATGCCCTGGGGTGGTACTAAACGTCGTCTTTCACTCGTCTTCCTCCCGGATACGCACCAGGTGGTATGTGCTCTTGAGATCCAGTTTTGTGAAGAAGCACGCCCCGTGCATTGACTCAATCGCTATGGCGATAAGAGGTAGCGGGTAACTGTACCTCACTGTGATTTGATTGAGACCTCGATAATCAATGCACGGGCGCAGACCTCCATCCTTCTTCACAAAAAATAAACTTGAGGAGACAGGTGAAGTGGAGGACCAAATGTACCCCTGACGCAGGGATTCGGAGACATATGTCTCCATAGCCACCGTCTCCTCCTGTGACAGAGGATACACGTAGACGCTGCACTTCTCAGGAGTCACCAGGAGATTTACCCCCATCGATGGGGGGGTAATTGAGTAGCCTTCTTTTTTACAGAAGGCAAGAGCCAAATTGGCATAGTTGGGGGTGATCACACAGTGGAGACCTGGTCTGGACTTTCCACTGTAGTAGCACCAACGGAAACCCCTACACACCTCCCTGAGCACTCTTGCGACCACCCTGCAAGAGCCCTCTGTTGCCATGAAATGGTGGGGTCATGACGATCCAACCAGGGAAGACTAAAATATTAGCACTACATAATCTGGTGGATGATAACCTTCAATCTGGATAATAACACATAACAAATCTTAAGACTAGAGACATTTATCGACAAATATTACGAAAACAAGCAACACCCAAACATGACGGAGAGTAAGACAGGGGAACGGATTTCAAAACGGAAACGTGACTCTTTTACAGACAGAGACTATTTAATATTTTCACTACTGGGAATGGTAAAGGTCGAAACCGATCTGTTAAAATCAATAAATGACAAACTGGGTATACTTGAATTAGTTAGTAAGGATGTAAAAGAGTTGAAGGCAAGCCTCGAGATGAGTGATTAAAAAGCTGCGACATTGGAGAAGGAAACACACAAGCTAAAAGGGACAGTCAATAAGATTGAAACCGAAATGAATTCAATTAAAAAGGAGAACACCATTCTGAGGGAAGCCTTACTGGACATACAAACTAGATCAATGAGAGAGAATCTGGTACTTACAGGTATCCAGGAGAAAGAAGGGGAAGTCCCTGAATCTGTAGTTAGAGAGTTCCTCCTTACAGCGCTTCAGATCCCACGCCAAGTTGTCGACAAAATCCATCTTGAACGTGTACACTGCTTAGGACAGAGAGGCCAAAGGTATGAACGCCCAATCGTTGCCAAATTTGCTTCATTTAAAGATAAAATATTGGTTAAAGGCCTGGGTAAAAGACTTGCTAGGACCAAAATTGGCATGAATGATCAGTTTCCGAAGGAAATTGCAGAACGGCAGAATTGCAGAAGTTCTGTATCCAATTTTCTCAAAGAAAATAGATTTAAAGCGAAACGAGTAGCTCTCGTCGTTGATAAACTATATATTGATAACCAGTTGTTCAGAGACACAAAGACTAGTCCATGGTTATTTTAAAAATGACAAAGTTCTCATAGATGAGGAAAATAAACACAATTCTAGCCCGGTTATGGATTGTAACAATACAATAAAACAAATATAGCTTTTCTATTTATACTGTATATTCACATATAACTAATTGAACACACATGCACTAATTCAACATAGTGAAGATAAAAACTAGGTAAACAGAAGGCACAGTATGTGTGGATGGTGTGGTGTGTGTTTTTATTTTTTTGAGTGAGTGAGTAATGAAATGGTTGCATATCCCAGAGCCAATGTATTGCTGTGGGCCGGGGTATGAGAGGGCTTTCAATGTTGTTCAGATGATGGATATACTTTCATAATGAATTATACGTCTTATTTATTTATTTATTTATTTATTTATTTATTTATTGTCCTATCATGGTGGAACAGTTTTAAAATAGATGATACATTTGATTTGTTATTGTCCTATCATAGGGAACTACATTTTAAAAATAAATTATATCTAATTATTTATTTATGATCCTATTTTAATGGTACGGTCCATGACCCTATACCCTAGACACCCACCTGAATGACCCAGATACTAAGGAGAAATCCCTAACTGTTTTATGTGCCTGCTGTAAGCGGTCTGTATGCAGCCAAAATGATGGTCAGAGACCAAGAGCAGCACTGCCCCCTCAAGATTCTGAGCCTGCTTGGCAGGGTTGGTCCTGCAAAGCCAAAGCCCCCTAAAGGGAGAGCATACTACACAAGGAAATTCTCAAAGCTGCTAATGAGAACCTTGATGACCTTGTACCTAGCCGGTGGGGATTCCGGTGGGGTTCCCCCACCCAGGCAGTGGCAGTGCTGAACAGGCAGTTAACCCAGTGTTCCCAGGCTGTCATTGAAAATAAGAATATGTTCTTAACTGACTTGCCTGGTTAAATAAAGGTAAAATTAAAATTAAAAAAGGATTGGAAAACTCCAGGGATGGATGGCATACCAGTGGAAGTATACAAAACTTTTTTGGTATACTCAAAGGACCATTATTGGCTTGTTTTAACCACTCCTATATAAATGGTAGATTATCAGACACGCAACAAGAAGGTCTGATATCATTATTACTGAAACAGGACCCAAGTGGAGATCCAGTCCATTTTAAACAATTGGAGACCTCTTACACTTCAGTGTTGTGGTGCAAAAATCCTAGCAAAATGCTTGGCACATAGAATTAAAAAAGTATTGTCAGATATTATTCATCCGAATCAGACAGGTTTTTTACATGGATGATACATTGGAGATAATATAAGACAAATACTGGAAACAATAGAACACTATGAAATATCGGGGACACCAGGCCTGGTTTTCATAGCTGATTTTGAAAAGGCTTTTGATAAAGTATGACTGGAGTTTATATATAAATGCCTAGAACATTTCAATGTTCGGGAATCTCTTATAAAATGGGTTAAGGTTGTGTATAGTAACCCTAGGTGTAAAATAGTAAATAATAGCTACATCTCAGAAAGTTTTAAACTATCTAGAGGAGTAAAACAAGGTTGTCCACTATCGCCATTGAAATGTTAGCTGCTAAAATTAGATCAAACAATAATATTAAGGGATTAGAAATCCGTGGCTTAAAAACTAAGGTGTCATTGTACGCTGATGATTCATGTTTTCTTTTAAAACCACAATTAGAGTCTCTCCAAGGCCTCTTAGAGGATCTAGATGCTTTTGCTATCCTCTCTGGATTAAAACCAAATTATGATAAATGTACCATATTACGTATTGGATCACTAAAAAATGCACATTTGACATTACCATGTAGTTTACCAATTAAATGGTCTGATGGAGATGTGGACATACTCGGTATACAAATCCCAAAAGAAAGAAATGATCTCACTGCAATACATTTTTATAGAAAGTTAGCAAAAATCGATAAGATCTTGCTACCATGGAAAGGAAAATATCTGTCTATTTGTGGAAAAATCACCCTGATTAACTCTTCAGTTATACCACAGTTGACCTATTTGCTTATGGTTTTGCCTACACCTAGTGACCTGCTTTTTAAATTATATGAACCAAAAAATATTCAATATTATTTGGAATGGCAAGCCAGATAAAATTAAAAGGGCCTATTTATTTAACGAATATGAATTCGGTGGGCAGAAATGATTAAATATTAAAGCATTAGACCTCTCACTAAAGGCATCAGTCATACAAAAGTTATACTTAAATCCAAACTGGTTCTCTAGTCAATTGGTACGAATGTCTCATCCTATATTCAGGAAGGGCCTTTTCCCCTTTATTCAGATTACACCGGCTCACTTTCGGTTGTTTGAAAAGGAAATAATGTCCAAAATATCTTTATTTTTTAAACAAGCCTTAGAAAGTTGGTTGCAATTTCAGTTTAATCCACCTGAAAGGACAGAACAAATAGTACAACAAATATTGTGGTTAAATTCAAATATAATAATTAATTTTTAAAAACTATTTATCGAATACATTTTTTTTAAATGTATAATTTTAGTGAATGATATCATAATTAGGACTGGTGGAGTTATGTCACACATGCAGCTAACACAGACATATGGAAATGTCTGCTCTACCCAAAATTACAACCAATTAATTGCAGCATTACCACAAAAATGGAAGAGGCAAGTAGAAGGGGAAAAAAGTAAGGAACTTGTATGTCGGCCCTGTATTAAAGAACATAAATGGTTAAAGAAAGTATGATAAATAAAAACATATACCAATTTCATTTAAGGACCAAAAAACTGACAGCTGTGCCATATAAATTGCAAAATAGTTGGGAAGAGATTTTCGATGTACCCATTACCATGGCACATGGTTTATGAATTGATACTCACAACAACGCCGGATTCACAATTTTTCAATTTAAATGACTATACAAAACTCTTGCAACTAATAGAATGTTATATATACAGTATGGGGGATACAATCTTCCCAGCTCTGCAGATTCTGCTGTGAGGAGGCAGAGTCATTAGATCATTTATTTTGGTATTGTCCATATGTAGCTCGTTTTTGGTCACAGGTCCAGGAATGGCTGATGAATTGCAACATTTGCCTAGAACTAACGCTACAAATAGCAATACTGGGTGATTTGAAAAGCCATAATCAATCAATAATATAATCATTATTTTAGCAAAAATGTTTGTAAATGAAAAATAATCTGTAGAAGCTATGAGAATAGGAAGTTTCATTTATTTTGTGAAGCATCACAGCACAGTTGAAAAATATATGGCAAATAGAAATACGAAATGGATGATGTTGAGAGATAGATGGGAGGGGTTGAGTGGAGCTGAAGGGTGGGACTAATAACAAGATAAACTATGTAAAGCACACGGGATCTGTAAAATGTCTATAGGTTCGGAAATTTTGTGAAATAGCATAGCTACAAATAGAAATCAAACTGGATGGACATCAGAAATAGAGGAAGGAACAAACAAGAGAGATCTATTGTAAAGTAGACCGTGTCTGTAAAATGTGTATAAGATGCATAAATTGAAGGTGAAAGCAGAAGTGTTTATTAGTTTACTCCAATTGGGAGATCGGCAGTAGGGTTTGCTGGGAATAATAATAAAGGTATATTCTTTTTTTAAAGTATGTATGTCTATATAGGTATGTGTATGTACAGTATGTAGAGTGGGGAGAATAAGTATTTGATAACCTGCAAAATCAGCAGTGTTTCCTACTTACAATGCATGTAGAGGTCTGTAATTTTTATCATAGGTACACTTCAACTGTGAGAGACTGAATCTAAAACAAATATCCAGAAAATCACATTGTATGATTTTAAAGAAATTAATCAGCATTTTATTGCATGACATAAGTATTTGTTACATCAGAAAAGCAGAACTTAATATTTGGTACAGAAACCTTTGTTTGCAATTACAGAGATCATACGTTCCCTGTAGTTCTTGACCAGGTTTGCACACACTGCAGCAGGGATTTTGGCCCACTCCTCCATACAGACCTTCTCCAGATCCTTCAGGTTTCGGGGCTGTCGCTGGGCAATATGGATTTTCAGCTCCCTCCAAAGATTTTATATTGGGTTCAGGTCTGGAGACTGGCTAGGCCACTTCAGGACCTTGAGATGCTTCTTACGGAGCCACTCCTTAGTTGCCCTGGCTGTGTGTTTTGGGTCGTTGTCATGCTGGAAGACCCAGCCACGACCCATCTTCAATGCTCTTACTGAGGGAAGGAGGTTGTTGGCCAAGATCTCACGATACATGGCCCCATCCATCCTCCCTTCAATACGGTGCAGTCGTCCTGCAGGTTGTCGGCAGGTTGTCCAGCTGGACGGACAGGTCCACCAGCTGATCCAACGTGAGGGTGGTGTCTCTGCAGGCCAACTCCCGATGGACGTCCTCGCACAGACTGCAATGGTAGTGGTCGATCAGGGCCCTGTCGTTCCATCCCACATCTGCAGCCAGGGTCCTATACTCCAGGGCAAACTCCTGGGCGCTCCTCGTCTCCTGCCTCAGCTGGAAGAGGCGCTCACCGCCTCTCTACCCTCGGGCGGGTGGTCGAAGACAGGTGAACTCTGTGAAGTCCTCCAACGCTGCATCTCCTTCTCCCCTACACGGCTTTGGCCCACTCCAGAGCTCTCCCTGAGTGGCATGAGATGAGGGCCGTCACCCTCTCCCTTCCCAAGGGAGCTGGGTAAACGGTGCCCAGGTATAGGTCCAGCTGTAACAGGAAACCCTGGCACCATGCTGCCGTCCCATCATACTCCCCGGGAAGGGCAAGACGCATCCCACTGGGACCGGTTGCAGGGGGAGTGAGTAGTGGAGGTGCGGGTTGCGTTGTTGAAGGCACTGGAGGACCTCCCTGTCTCTCCCAACGGTCCAGGGTCTGGATAACTTGATCCATGATGGCGCCGAGATGGTGGATTACTTTCGCTTACTCCTGGATGCCCACCTCGACCCCTATACCAGGGGCATCTGTTCCTGCTGACTCCATAAGTGGTCGGGAATTCTGTAAGGGGTGCGTAACTGGTGGCAGGGAAGTCAAACGCTGGAGAGCAGAACTTGGTGAATAGCCGGAGCAGTTTAATATATAAAACTAACAGCATACAAAACAACAAACACATGTCTACAAAACCCGTAGCGCACCAGTAGTACAAGTACTTACAATAAACAATTCCTGACAAGGACATGGGGGAAACAGAGGGAAAATATACAACATGTAATTAGGGAATTGAAATCAGGTGTGTGTGAAAACAAGACAAAACAAATGGAACATGAAAAATGGATCGGTGATGCCTAGAAGACCGGATTACGTCGACCGCCGAACACTGCCTGAACAAGGAGAGGGACCAACTTCGGTAGAAGACGTGACAAAGTGAATGAGGGTGAAGTATCGGAAGTGGTACGTGTGGTGAAGTTATCAGGGACCGAGGTATGCACAGAGTGTCTGGAAAAAGATGAGTCTGTGACAGTAGGAGTGAAGTTTATGGAAAAAGTGGACTCTTGCCTTTTGGCTGATCCATTGATGGTTTCATGGTGGGTGAAAAAAATAATTGGGTAATGTGGAATCGGTGAGGGTAACCAGAAGTGGTCTAGTGATAATTGTTTGTGTTTCTGTTGGTCAGAGGGAGAAGGCGCTCGGAGTAAAACAAACGGGGGCAAGAAAAGTTCATTGTTTCGCTCTCAAGAAAAGGGCACCAATGGAAGGAGTGATAACTGGGGTAGTAGTAAATGTAAAAGTTGATCAGCTGAGGGGAAAGATTCCCTGTGTATGTGGTGCTCGTCGTTTTGATGTGAGGCAAACAGGGTGGCGAGAGTAGGGAAACAGAAGAGTCATTGTCTGTTCTTTTGAGTTTTGAAGAGTCTTTGACCGACAAAGTGAAGTTTGGTTATATAAGTTATCCTGTACTAGCGTATGTGCTGAATACATGACAGGTGTCAAGCTTATGGGCCTGTGGCAGCAGTGTGTAGCAGGGAGGGTCTAAGGTGTGAAAAGTGTGCAGAAGGGCATGAGACAAAGGAATGTGTAGTATTTGGGAAAGTAGTGGAATGTGTTAATTGTAGATGTGCCCATGCAGCTGGGGATCATAAATGTCCCGTGTGAGAGAGGCAGGTAGAGTAGTGCAGAAGTTGTCATATGCTGAGGCAGTGGGGAAAGTAGAGGATGATGGGTTAAGGGGGAAGAGTGGTGAGAGTAGTAGAGATATCTCAGTGTAGAGGGATAGGCCAAAACGTTATATAAGTTTCAGTAAGATTGTTTTTTTGCTTTTATAGCAATGGTTATCAACTGTACTGCAGTGATGGAACGAAAGTCCCAGAAAATTGAGGTTGTGGTGGAAGCTGCAGAGAGGCATTTGGGTGTGTGAGACTTGACATCAGAAGAGTTACAGGGTGTGTGAAGTGGTGATGTCCCATCCTTTCAGGATGATGGCATGAGGTAGGAATAAATACATTTAATTAGCGGAGTAGTGTTCATTTGTTTTGTTAATTTCATTTTTATTTATTAATTTTAAGTGTAGTGTTAGATGTCAGATGTCTTTTCAAGCAAAGTATAAGGGAGTTGTACTCCAGTCTTGTAGGTGGCGGTAATGCAACAAATTGGATGCTAACCTCCGTTAAACCGCATAGAAGAAGATGAAGAAGAAGAAGAAGAAGGAAGGCTGCGAAGGCGTCGGTTTGTTAACTCGATTTAATGGCTTGTCAGTGGAAAATAAAAGTGGAAAATATGCGTACTGTCTTAATAAAACACTATTTTCCACCACCATGCTAGGAGGGCTAATGCTACTTCCTGATGGTGGGGGGTAAACAACAGGGGTAAACAACAGACTCATGCGGTGTGCAACATCTGTAAATTGCCAGAAAATCCCAAAATGGTGGTGGAAAATTGTGTTCTATTAAGACAGTATGCATATTTCCCCAATTTATTTTCCACCGACAAGCCATTGGATTGAAATTGAGTTAAGGAGGAAATCAGCGCCTTTGCAGCCTGAATGGAGGGCGCTTTATGAATGAACTGGTCGCCGGGAGCGCATTAATCCCAGATGAATACCAGATGATAGTGAGGATCCATCCATAGTGCACACTAGCAGATGCTCAGGCTAGGGGGGACCAGCTTGGTTGTCTTTAGGGTTGGTTGTCACAGTGCTAATTATTCCCAATCGTAAGTGGGGCTGTGTAGAATTTTTAAGCTTTAACATTTGTGAATTATTTGAAAGAACTCATCCACCTAGTCAATTCATGTCAGCATGACAAAACGTTGAGGTAAGGGGAATTGATGTGTTTTGGAGGTGAAAGTAAAAATGGTTATCAGCACATCACGCCAGGGTAAGCCTACAGAAACACAGACCTTATTTTAAGTCTTTCATAAATCCCCTATGGGAAAAATGAATGGGGGAAAAACAATTGGAACTATTTCCCTGTTTGACTGCTAGGTTTTATGCGTATTATGACACCTCCACTGTGGGGCTGTATACCACATCAGGAAGAACGCCGCCATCTAGGGGTCTTGGACTATGGTCTTCCCTATTTTGAGCACATTTGTGCATATCACGTTATTCAAGATGGTCACCGCCTTTCAACGTGTGTCGCATTATGGGGATAAAAATTGTCTGACTTGCATGATGACTGCATGAACTTTACAGAAATGATGTGATCAAAGATCATCAAGTTTTGACTGCAGTCGACTCCAAGTTTCTGCAGTTGCTCTTCACCAACTTCCGCCTGCAGCCTTGCTTGCATTGTCGGAGGCTCTATTGTTAATCAGTCGTCAGGGAGTTTTTGTTTGACCCAATTGAATGTCACCAAAGACATGACTGAAACAGGAACCTACGTAATTCATACGGTTAAAAGCCTATATACAAATGAATGTAATATTTGAGTCTCTCTCCCAGGAGTTGATTGTACAATGAACACATGTATGATTTCAGTTCATGAGTGTGTGATATGCAGGTTAGAGACATTTTTAATTAGACATTATAAAGAACAACTTGTATGAACAATGGCAATATTGCCATGTTGACCTAAGCCTTGCTGTTGGAAAACCACATTAGTGTCCAACTTTCGCCTGTCGCAGATGCACCTCCTCCGACTTTCATCTACAGTCGTTTGCTTTCACCTTACCACTCAAACAATCCCAGTGGCTTTCATTTTACACTGAGCAAAAATACAAACGCAACATGTAAGCATGAGCTGAAATAAAAGATTCCAGAAATGTTTAATTTGCACAAAAATATATTTTCTGTCAAATTTTGTGCACAAATGTGTTTACATCCCTGTTTGTGATCTTTTCTCCTTTGCCAAGAGAATCCATCCACCTGACAGGTGTGACATATCAAGAAGCTGAATAAACAGCATGATCATTACATAGGTGCATCTTGTGCTGGGGCCAATAAAAGGCACTCGAAAATTAGAAGTTTTGTCACACAACACAATGCCACAGATTTATAAAGCCATTTTTACATCAGCCGATGTCACAAAGTGCTATACAGAAACACAGTCTAAAACCCCAAACAGAAAGCAATGCAGATGTAGAAGCACTCTGTCATTTTGTTCTGTGAGCTTGTGTGGCCTACCACTTCGCAGCTGAGCTGTTGTTGCTCCTAGACGTTTATACTTTACAATAACAGCACTTACAGATATCTCAAGTTTCGAGGGAGAGCTCTGACAACACCAGAGCTGTTGTCAGAGAATTGAATGTTAATTTCTCTACCATGTTGTATTAGAGAATTTGGCAGTATGTCCAAACCAGCCTCACAACTGCAGACCACATGTGTGGCATTGTGTGGGTGAGCAGTTTGCGGATGTCAACATTTTGAACAGAGTGCCCCATGGTGGTGGTGGGGTTAGGGTATGGGCAGGCATTATGGACAATGAACACAATTGCATTTTATTGGTGGCAATTTGAATGCACAAAAATACCATGATGAGATCGTGAGGCCCATTGTGAGGCCATTTTTTTAAAGGTATCTGTGACCAACTGAGGTATATCTGTTTATTTTTTATATTTTTTATTTCACCTTTATTTAACCAGGTAGGCTAGTTGAGAACAAGTTCTCATTTACAATTGCAACTGGCCAATATATAGCATAGCAGTGTGAACAGACAGCAACACAGAGTTACACATGGAGTAAACAATAAACAAGTCAATAACACAGATTTGTATTTATTTTTAAAGAGTCTATATACATTGTGTGCAAAAGGCATGAGGAGGTAGGCGAATAATTACAATTTAGCAGATTAACATTGGAGTGATAAATGATCAGATGGTCATGTGCAGGTAGAGATACCGTTGTGCAAAAGAGCAGAAAAGTAAATAAATAAAAACAGTATGGGGATGAGGTAGGTAAATTGGGTGGGCTATTTACCGATGGACTATGTACAGCTGCAGCGATCTGTTAGCTGCTCAGATAGCAGATGTTTAAAGTTGGTGAGGGAGATAAAAGTCTCCAACTTCAACGATTTTTGCAATTCGTTCCAGTCACAGGCAGCAGAGAACTGGAAGGAAATGCGGCCAAATGAGGTGTTGGCTTTAGGGATGATCAGTGAGATACACCTGCTGGAGCGCGTGCTATGGGTGGGTGTTGCCATCGTGACCAGTGAACTGAGATAAGGCGGAGCTTTACCTAGCATGGACTTGTAGATGACCTGGAGCCAGTGGGTCTGGCGACAAATATGTAGCGATGGCCAGCCGACTAAAGCATACAGGTCGCAGTGATGGGTGGCATAAGGTGCTTTAGTAACAAAGCGGATGGCACTGTGATAAACTGCATCCAGACTGTATTCCCAGTCATGTGAAATCCATAGATTTGGGCCTAATTTATTTATTTCAAGGTCTTCAACTTTTGTTTTTCTTGGCTAGTTGTTCCTTTGGGATATTGGCCAGCACCTAGTCAGATGTACAATATAAATGCAATTTTATTGATGGATTTATTATTCATTTCAGCACACAATTTGCCTTCAGTTTGCACATTTATTTACATTCCAGGAGCTTCAACCACTGAATGAGCGATATATGAACGGCTTCGACACCCCCCAAAGAGGACGCTTCTCACCCACAGTCCAATGAAATGCGAAGGTGTTTGGTCTTGTCGGCTTTTGAACCAATCACAACGAAGAATACTGCTTCGCAGCGCTAGTTCACTGTCACATCCAAATATGTAGCTTCCTGATTGGACCACAGTGTACTAGCGGCTAGGTGACAGTGCGGTTGGAAGCGAAAGGGAGGGGGAACTCGAATGCAAGCCATCGGTGTAACACAAGAGGAGACAATTGAGTTTGAGATAGCTTCAAAAAGGGAATATATCAGACGTAAAACCAACATTATCAAAATAACTTTGTTACACAAAAAAAACACAGGACTTTGTGTAGTTGTTGACTGTCCTCTAGCTTTCATTACTACAGGCAATTTAGCCTTGTTTATATTGTAAGGGAGGCCCAATCTGCTGCGGGAAGCGGACGCCTTCGGAGTGTTGTTGAGTGGTTCGGTCTTTTCGCGCACCTAGTAAGTGAGACTGTTGTATGGTTGTATTCACTTACGTTTGATGAAATTTAAAGTGATTTTCAAACTACTTTAAACCTTCAAATCAATGTGAAAAGTGGATGTTCGTCAATCATGTTTCGTCTGATACTAACCTGATAGCTAACTAGCCAAGTAGCTATTTCGTTACTATACTTAGCTAGCTAAATTGTTTTTTCCTCACTTTCTAGCCACAACGATAATGTGATGACTAAATTATGTTAGTGTTAGCCACCTATTATATTAATGAACAACGCACAGGACGTTTAACTTTTTGCAGATGGCGTTGGCGTTATTTAGCTAACGGTAGCTAGCCAGCGCACTCTCACACGACGTTAATGGCTAAGTTGGTTAGCTAGCTAACGTTGCAACTAGCTAGCTCGCCATATGGGTCTGTTTTGGTATCAACACTAAATTAATACTACAACTCCCTAGGTCAATATCATGATATTATCGAGGCTAGTTAGATAACGTTAACGTTGCTTCTATGTACTGCTGCTAGACACCCTATATTTTCTTCAATAACGTCAGCTGATTGATTTAGCTAGCTAACTGTATAGTGGCTAAGCTAATTGTGGTGTATTGTTGCTAACGTTAGCTAGTTGTACACACATTGCGTTAGCCACATCCAGAGCAGTTGATGCTGCATTAAAGTGCTAATCGGAACGAGGAAACTGCTACTTGTTAACTGGTTGTAGTCATACACGTGCTGCGTTAAACGATTCAGAAAGTCGGACATTTCCGAGTTTTCTAGTTCCGGTTAGTATGCTAACGCGGCAGTAGTCTCAGTTTACTCAAGCTGATAATAAAGATCCCACTAACGCAAGGGTTCCCTAACTTTTACTGCACAACTACATATTTAAACTAGAAAATGCAGCATACCTCACTTGGAAACATTTGATTCCCTAGTTAAAGCTGTGTGTTATTATTCACACAATTTTTGGTCCCGCAGGCTGTCTCAACACAATGACATGAAGTGTAAGGGGTCCTTAGTTGACACCAAGGTTGTATTCTATGCCTATTTGAAGCTGAATGAGACAATTGGAAGCTGGGGATGATTAGGTGGACAGATTGGGAATTTAGCCAGGACACTGGGGTTAACACCCCTACTCCTACCATAAGTGCCATGGGCACTTTAGTGACCACAGGCAGGACACCTGTTTAACGTCCCGTCTGAAAGAGGGCACCCTACACAGGGCAATGTCCCCAATCACTGCCTTGGAGCATGAGGATATTTGTTTTAGACGAGAGGAAAGAGTGCTCCCTTCTAGCCCTCCATTACAGTAAAAGTACATTTCAACCACAATATTGTTATTGCGTTGATGAGAAATGGCCTATGATGACAGCAACTAATGCATTTTATATTTTGTGTCCGTCCCAGAGAATATGAAACAGATGCCACAATGACATCGAGATTTGGTAAAACCTACAGCCGTAAGGGCGGCGATGGATCATCATCATCCAAGTTTGATGAGGTCCTGTCCAACAAGAGAGCAACGCTCAGCACCAAATGGGGCGAGACGACATACAAGGCCAAGGTGAGCTCCAAGCGCCCGGGCCATTGGAGTGAGGTGGCAGAGCAGCCCAAGAGGCCCAAAATCTCAGATGAGATCTCTGAGGACCCCTTTGGCTTTGACAGCGATGATGAGTCCAAGACGGTCACCTCTCGCTTCCCACACGCCAAGGCCTCCCCAGCCAAGCCGGCGTCAGCAGAGCCACCTCAGGCAGGGAGGCCAGGCTTCTGCCTGGAGTCCAGGAGCAGCCAGCAGAGCAGCCTTGTTCCCAGTAAAGCTACCTCTAGCATGGGTAGTGACAGAAGCCAATTGAGGGTCACAGAGGACACAGCCAGGTTCTTCAACACCACCACCACAACAGGTAGGAGGAGCCTCGTGTTGCAAAGTAGGACTACTAATCCAATGTAGAATCAAATCTTGGTCCAGAAGACCTTTGCTTCCAGGGGGTGTAAGGGATAAATTGCTTGCAATGTGGCGGACTCATTTTTTAAGATCAAATGTTGTGTGCAGAGTCAGCCAACTTCGGTTATAATTATTGAAACGGTTATTTCCTGTCATTGATTTCAAGTACATTTATTTTTAAGGTAGTTATAGGACTGAGTACCAAATATTTTGATGGTCTTTAGTGATCCAATATTAGTAATCCAATATAGTAAAAGATTTGTAAAGAATAAATTAGTTGTGCTAGTGAGTCTACAAAAGGAAAATGCTAAATTAATTTAGGGTGCACTTGCAATTCGTCTTGTTAATTTCAGACCATATGATGTCATCCAGCCATTTGATTTAGACAGCAGATTGGTAGCTGACCTTAGGATTCAGACAAGTAGTCATTTAAATTGAACAGCAATTTAACTCTACAATCATCGTTGTAAGCTTTTGACTTTGGGAAAACTTTGATAGCCCAAATCTTGGAACAGAAAAACATCTAATCTGGCAGTGTGTTTTTGGAGCAGGCTTCAACAGGCTGCCAGGAGTGAGTTTAGCTTACCCTCTGGACTGGAATAATGGGCACCAACTGTCAGCCTAGCAGGTGGCTCTTGTGGATTACACCCAAAGCACTCACTGGGGAGAAGCAAACCCATCAAAATTTACAGTCTGCATTATGTTGATGCTCTTCTCTAATACGAAACCGGTCCACTTGACGGGTACAGCCTCGTTTTAGGAGGCCATCTCCTCTATGGCAGGTGGTTCTGATTGTATTCCGCATTGCCAAGCAGACACGCTGAATGTTATTTACTGCCAGAGGCAGCAACTTATTGCTCTAGTTATGGGCCCGTTTCAATGCAATGCTGCCTGCTGTTGTGTGCCCTTGTCCACTGCAAAAACACTATCACATCATTTGTCACTCCTCCATATGGCTGTATGCCCTCTGTGACTCTGTCATTCAAATCAGTGGCCCTGGAAGTTGTCTAGGCTTTGAGTCACTTAGAGAATGGGCTTGTTTGACACATTTCTGTAGGCATTGAAGTTGCAGGCTCAGGTATGGAACAATAGCCACAAGCATATCCTTTGTCATGCAAGTTAGCGCTAGTCACATGATGAGTAAAAGTTCTGTCAGTCTGAAAACTGAACTGAAAGTATTACTCATTGGCACATTTAGCAACAGCACTGCCACATTCCTACACAAACCCAGGATATCCTCCCAAGGCCCAGTGTTCACTTGTCCAGCTATAGAAACTCTACTTGTTTGTCTTGCGGAGAAATCAATATGAGCAGATCCGGGGTTAAAGGAAACTTTTCACAGCTGGGACTTGCGGTCAGACTGATGTTAATACTTATTGAACCTCGTTTAAGGATTCATCAAGCAAAGCATTCCGGCCCTTTTTTTATGTGGCTAATTATTGAAAAGCTTAGTTGGATCTGGAAAACTTTAACTCAGAGGTGCTCAGTCTTTAGCGACAATGGCGTGATTGTCTTTGCATTCAGAGTGTGTCCAGACAGCGATCGCTCAAGTACCAACTGCATAATAAACCAGGCCTGTTAAGGCTCTGATTGAAATCTAATCAGGCATTTTCTCAGTCCGATTATTTTTTTTAGTGCAAAAGATTCAAAAAAACAAAAAACATTCCCATTAAAAAAATATTTAGATTTACAGAGGTGGAAGGGTAATTCAAAACAACCTGTTCATCAAATGTCTTGGCATGCTCAGCAAAAACCACACCACCCTGAATTAATGACAAAACCCAAGTTATTTTGAAGTAAAGTGTAGATGTAGGATGTCTACTTACTATCTTTCTTGTGATAGGATATTTCTCATTGATAAGCCAAGCTCAGTTAAAGGGGTAATTGGGATTTTGGCAATGCCATTTATCTACTTCCCCAGAGTCAGATTAACTCGTGGATAATTGTGCTAGGACTAAGAAGTTGCTAACTAGCGCAATTGCTAACTAGCATTAGCGCAATGGCTGGAATTAATTGTATTAACACTAGTTAGCATTGGCTCGTGAAACTACCTCTAACTTTCTTCATACTGGACACTGTGGTATCCACATTTCCATCTAAATCTGGGGAAGTAGATATATGGCCTCATTGCCAAAGTATCTCTTTTCTGGATTTTTTTTTGTTAGACAGCTTTTCAATTTTGTTTGCATGTGGTGCACATATGTAATGTCGTATGCAATTTTTGAGGACTACCTTTGCCTCATGGGTGCTACTTTCAGAACTACTGGCTAAAAAGTATACAGAAGTGCAGGAGAATGAATCTCTTCAATTCCCTTGGTTGAAGAACTTTGAATTCTATGGACATTTTGGACTGAGGTGTCAGCTCTTGCCAGTGATGAACCGTCTATCTTCTGTGACTGATTTTGGGATTCCGAGCCTTGGAAGGATTAGTTTGGAACTTGTCAAAAATTATCCTAGGGAGGAGACTAAGGCAAGGATCATCGGCCAGATTCAGCCGCGGGCCACCAGTTGGGGAACCTTGTCCTAAGGTATATTCTGTGCACTATTACCCTAGTCATATAGCCTAGCGAGCCTAAACATTCCTTAGGGAGGGGTATATACCAGAATCTGAATGCAAGTGGTATGTAGCAACCTATTGGAACTCAACTGCCAGTATAGTTGTTTAGCAAGCCATTATTGTCCCACCCAGTAGGTTTTAAAATGCACGTAAATAATTACAAGAGCCAGTGTAGTCAATGTCCACACTGTCATCACGTGTAGGCTAACCCAGTCTCCTGATGTTGTGGTGACTTAGACCAACAGAGTTGGAGACATTTTCTGACCCAGCATTTTTTCAGCGTTGTGCCAAAAGTTTTAGCAGGGTGTGCTGGTCCTCTCACAGCCCTAGCACTTAGTTAACACTCTCTCATACATGGTTGAAACCACCTTCCAATGTAATAATGGCACCCATGTCGTAGTGTGGCAGGCGTCAAGATGGCTTGAATTTATCTGCTGTATGCTACAACTGTCAGAGACATTAACTGCTGAATGCTTGAAACAGCAATATATAACTTTTGGGCAACTTGACCAAATTCACAAAAAAAATGAGTTATCGATCGGTCATTCTCATTGGTAGGAAGTTTAAAAAGCGGTAGATCTGTTCTACAGTGCATTAGGAAAGTATTCACATTTTGTTACAGCCGTATTCTCAAATGGATTAAATAATTTTCTTATCAATCTACACACAATAACCCATAATGATTACGCAAAAACAGGTTTTTAGACCTTTTTCTGAATGTATAAAAAAAAAACGGATACCTTATTTACATAACTATTCAGAGACTCGTAATTGAGCTCAGTTGCATCCTGTTTTCATTGATCATCCTTGATGTTTTTACAACTTGATTGAAGTTCACCTGTGGTAAATTCAATAGATTGGACATGCTTTGGAAAGGCCAGCCTGGTTATATAAGGTCCCACAGTTGACAGTGCATGTCAGAGCAAAAACCAAGTCATGAGGTCGAAGGAATTGTGTGTAGATCTCCGAGACAGGATTGTGTCAAGGCACTGATCTGAGGAGGGTACCAAAACCTTTCTGCAGCATTGAAGGTCCCCAAATACACAGTGGCCTCCAATTTTTAAATGGAAGAAGTTTGGAACCACCGAGACTTTTACCTTGAGCTGGCTGCCTGGCCAAACTGAGCAATCAGGGGAGAAGGGAAGGGCCTTGGTCGGGGAGGTGACCAAGAACCCGATGGTCACTCTGACAGAGCTCCAGAGTTTCTCTGTGGAGATGCAAGGACCTTCCAGAAACACAACCATCTGTGCAGCATTCCACCAACCAGGCCTTTATGGTAGAGTGGCCAGACAGAAGCCACTCCTTAGTAAAAGGCACATGTCAGCCCTGCTTGGAGTTTGCCAAAAGGCACCCAAATCCAATAAAATCACATGCACATGGTTAGCAGATGTTATTGCGAGTTTAGCAAAATGTTTGTGCTTCTAGTTCCGACAGTGTAGTAATATTTAACTTCTTGCGTCGAGCAATCCCGTATCCGGGAGCGTAATCATAGCCTCAAGCTCATTACCATAACGCAACGTTAACTATTCATGAAAATCGCAAATGAAAGAAATATATTCACTCACAAGCTTAGCCTTTTGTTAACAACACTGTCATCTCAGATTTTCAAAATATGCTTTTCAACCATAGCTACACAAGCAATTGTGTAAGAATATTGATAGCTAGCATAGCATTAAGCCTAGCATTCAGCAGGCAACATTTTCACAAAAACAAGAAAAGCATTCAAATAAAATCATTTACCTTTGAAGAACTTCGGATGTTTTCAATGAGGAGACTCTCAGTTAGATAGCAAATGTTCAGTTTTTCCAAAAATATTATTTGTGTAGGAGAAATCGCTCTGTTTTGTTCATGTTTGGCTAAGAAAAAAATTCAGTCATTACAACGCCGGACTTTTTTCAAAATTAACTCCATAATATCGATAAACATGGCAAATGTAGTTTAGAATCAATCCTCAAGGTGTTTTTCACATATCTATTCGATGATACATCATTCGTGGCAGTTGGGTTTCTCCTCTGAAGCAAATGGAAAAATGCATGCAGCTGGAGATTACGCAATAATTTCGACGGAGGACACCAAGCGGGCACCTGGTAAATGTAGTCTCTTATGGTCAATCTTCCAATGATATACCTACAAATACGTCACAATGCTGCAGACACCTTGGGGAAACGACAGAAAGTGCAGGCTCATTCCTGGCGCATTCACAGCCATATAAGGAGACATTGGAACACAGCGCTTTCAAAATCTGGGGCATTTCCTGTTTGAAATTTCATCTTGGTTTCGCCTGTAGCATCAGTTCTGCGGCACTCACAGATAACATCTTTGCAGTTTTGGAAACGTCAGTGTTTTCTTTCCAAAGCTGTCAATTATATGCATAGTCGAGCATCTTTTCGTGACAAAATATCTTGTTTAAAACGGGGACGTTTTTTAATCCAAAAATTAAGAGCGCCCCCTATATCAAAGAAGTTAACAAGTAATCTAACAATTCCACAACAACTACCTAATACACACAAATCTAAGTAAAGGGGTGGAGTAAGTATGTGTACATCTATAAATTCCCAATCTGGCCCTCAAACCATCAGTCTCCTAATAATCCCCAGTTTACAGTTGGCTCATTCATCCCCCTCCTCTCCCCTGTAACTATTCCCCAGGTCGTTGCTGCAAATGAGAACGTGTTCTCAGTCAACTTACCTGGTAAAATAACGGATAAATAAAAATATGTAAATAAATGGATAAGCGATGACCGAGCAACATAGGCAAGATGTAATAGATGTTATAAAGTACAATATATACATATGAGTAATGTAGGATATGTAAACATTATTAAAGTGGCATTATGAAAGTGACAAGTGATCCATTTTTTAAAGTGGCCAATGATTTCAAGTCTGTATGAAGGCAGCAGCCGCTCTGTGTTAGTGGCTGTGTAACAGTCAGATGGCCTTGAGATAGAAGCTGTTTTTCAGTCTCTGTGTCCCAACTTTGATGCACATGTACAGACTTCTCCTTCTGGTGGGGTGAACAGATGGTGGCTTGGGTGGTTATTTTCCTTGATGATCTTTTTGGCCTTCCTGTGACATCGGGTGCTGTCGGTGTCATGGAGGGCAGGTAGATTTCCCCAAATGATGCTTTGTGCATACCGCACCACCCTCTGGAGAGCTTTGCGGTTGTGGGCGGTGCAGTTGCCGTACAAGGCGGTGATACAGATCAACAGGATGCTCTCAGTTGTGCATCTGTGGAAGTTTGTGAGGGTTTTAGGTGACAAGCCAAATTTCTTCAGCCTCCTGAGGTTGAAGAGGTGATGTTGCGCCTTCACCACACTATCTGTGTGGGTGGACCATTTCAGTTTGTCCTTGATGTGTACACCAAGGAACTTAACTTTCCACCTTCTCCTGTGCTGTCGATGTGGATAGGGGGGTGCTGCCTCTGCGGTTTCCTGAAGTCTAAGATCATCTAATTTGTTTTGTTGATGTTGAGTGAGGTTGTTTTCCTGACATCACACTCCGAGTGCCCTCACCTCCTCCCTGTAGTCTGTCTCGTTGTTGATAATCAAGCCCACTACTGTTGTCGTCTGCAAACATGATGTTTGAGTTGGAGGCGTTCATGACCACACAGTCATGGGTGAACAGGGAGTACTTGTCGGGCCCCAGTGTTGAGGATCGGCGAAGTGGAGATGTTGTTTTCTGCCTTCACCACCTGGGGGTTGCCCATCAGGAAGTCCAGGACCCAATTGCGCAGGGCGGGGTTGAGACACAGGGCCTCAAGCTTAGTGATTGCTGAGCTGTTGTCAATGAACAGTATTATTAGATAGGTATTCCTCTTGTCCAGATGAGATAGGGCAGTATGATGGTGATTGCATCATCTGTCGACATATTGGGGCGGTATGCAAATTGACGTGGGTCTAGGGTGGCAGGTAAGGTGGAGGTGATATGATCCTTAGTCTCACAAAACACTTCATGACATAAGTGGGTGCTATGGGGCGATGGTCATTTAGTTCAGTTACCTTTGCCTTCATGGGTACAGGAACAATGGTGGCCATCTTGAAGCATGTGGGGACAGCAGACTGGGATAGAGACAGATTGAATATGTCCATAAACACACCAGCCAGCTGGTCTGCACATGCTCTTAGGATGTGGCTAGGGATGCCGTCTGGGATGGCAGCCTTGCGAGGGTTAACACGTTTAAGTGTCTTACTCACGTCAGAGAATGAGAGCCCACTCCTTGGTAGCGGACCGCGTCGGGGACACTGTATTTTCCTCAAAGCGGGCAACGATGTTTAGTTTGTCTGGAAGTGTCATGTTGGTGTCATTGATGCGGCTGCTTTTCTATTTGTAGTCGTATTTGCCTGTAGACACTGCCACATACGTCTCTGGTCTGAGCCATTGAATTGCGACTCCACTTTGTCCTGATACGGATATTTTTCTTGTTTGATTGCCTTGTGGAGGGAGTAACTACAGTGTTTGTATTCCAACATATTCCCAGTCCTCTTTCCATGGCTAAATGCGGTGGTTTGTGTGTTCGGTTTTGCGCAAATGCCGTCATCTATCCACTGTTTCTGGATAGGGGTGGTTTTAATAGTCACAGTGGGTACAACATCTCCAATGCACTTCCTTATAAGCTCACTCAGAGTCTAAATAGATATTATTCTCTGCCCGGAACTTTTCCCAGTCCGTGTGATCAAAACAACATTGAAGCGTGGATTCCGATTGGTCCCACCAGCGTAGAGTAGTTCTCATCACCGGTACATCCTGTTTGAGTGTCTGCCTATAGGACTGGAGGAGCCAAATGGAGTCGGGGTCAGAATTGCTGATGGGCGGGCGGGATAGGATCTTGTATGCATCGCGGAAGTTATTGTAGCAGTGATCGTCTATTGCCCGCAAGAGTGCTACAATCAATATGCTGATAGATTTTAGGTGGCCTTGTTCTCACGTCTGCTTTGTTAAATCCCTAGCTCTAATAAATGTTGCCTTCCAGTTTGCATGGTGTCCAGTGAAGTTCCTTGAGGGCCGTCGTGGTATCGGCATGAGTGGGGATATATACGGCTGTGACAATAACCGACGAGAATTCTCTTGGGAGATATGGGTGGCTTTTGATTGTGAGGAAGTCTAGGTCATGTGAACAAAAGCTCTTGAGTTTCTGTATGTTACGATTACACCATGAGTTGTTAATCATGAAGCATACACCCCCGCCCTTCTTACCAGACCATGAGAAACAAGATTCTCTGGTCTGATGACACTAAGATTGAACTCTTGGCCTGAATTCCAAGCATCACGTCTGGAGGACACCTAGCACCATCCCTATGGTGGTGGCAGCATCGTGCTGTGGGGATGTTTTTCAGCGGCAGGGATTGGGGGAGAGTAGTGAGGATCGAGGGAAAGATGAACGGAGCAAAGTACAGAGACATCCTTGATGAAAACCTGCTCTAGAGTGGTTCCAACAGGACAACGACCCTAAGCACACAGGCAAGAAGCAGGAGTGGCTTCAGGACGTCACTGAATGTCCTAGAGTGGTCCGGACTTGAACCCGATCGAACATCTCTGGAGAGACCTGAAAATAGCTGTGCAGCGATGCTCCCCATCCAACTTGACAGAGCTTTAGAGGATCTAACAAAAAGAATGGGTGAAATTCCCGCTTGTAGCGTCGTAATCGCTGCCAAATGTGCTTCAACAAAGTACTGAGGGTCAACAAAGGGTCTGCATACTTATGTATATGTCATTAATTTATTTTTAACTCATTTGTGTTTTTGCTTTTCCTTCATGGGGGTATTGTGTGTAGGTATTTCTTTTAAACAATTTTAGGTTAAGGCTGTAACGTAACAAAATGTGGAAAAAGTCTAGGGGTCTGAATACTTTCTGAATGCACTGTATGTGTGCTATATTTATTCTTCCCTTATGTTTAGTTTTTGCGTCTTTTACTTTCGTTTTTGTACACCACCTTCAAACATCTGAATTATATTTATTTTTAAATAATACAAATATATATTTCACAGCGTTTTAGATGGTACAATGGTTCTAAATACTTGTTTTGTGTCACAAACTGAAATTAGTCTTATTATTAGAATTTTAGTAACCAGGAAATGCCGGAGCGATTTCGGCAAAAAATGCTAATACACTGTGTTAATAGATTGCCTTTCCCCCCCCCCCAGCCAAGCCAAGCCAACCCTGCTGGTCCAGCGAGGGTGCGACTGTGGAAAAACACAGCTATTCATGGTACTGCAACGCCTCGGAAAGTGACAAGAAGCCTATTGCGCAGACCACCACACTAAAGAGCGAGGCCAAGGACTCTTACGACAACTGGGACACAGTGATGGGTCTGAGGCCCACCTCCCCCACCCCAGAGCCCCCCAGAAGCCCCCCTTCGTCAATGTGGAGTGGTGAGTGGGGCTATGGTCTCAGTCTGGCCAGGCAGGACAAGACCTCTACAGAGCCCACTCCCAGTGACGTTGTGGGCCTGGGGGACTTCGAGATCCCGATCGAGCCCTCCGAGTCCCAGGACTACTCCCAGTCTCTGCTCAGGGTCAGCACCCACTGCCGGACATACCGCCGGCCCAACAAAGGCAAGCAGGCCGGGGACTCTGACAGTACCAGTAGTACGAGCACCAGTACAGCCTTCAGTAGTGGGCCCGGATCTGGCCCTCTCGAGACCAACAATACAGAGAACAGCAGCAAGCCGGCGGGCCGCGGGCGGACGAGAGACTTCACAGTGCTTCACCCGTCCTGCTTGTCGGTGTTTAACGTCACCATTCAGGACAGGGTCATGGAGGAATACACCCCCGCTGCTGCCGTGGCTGCCCCCCTGACAGACCAGGGAGAGACTGGCCGCCTGAGGAAGAAGACTGAACCAGCACCAGCTAAACCCACCAGGTGACCTACTGCTACCTACCTACTTACCGCTTACCGATAATCACTGTTGTTGTTAGATTATGATGTTTGGGCTATTTCTGCTCCCTTCACTGAGTCATAACAATGAGGTATGTTTCTCTCCCCCTGTGGGAATAATCTGCACACTGCAATATAGGCTATGCTCTCAGATGTGTGTTTGGATTTTTATTTTTTCCTGATAAACATGCATCCTTCAATATCTCGCACCTGCTCAGACATTGGATATGTGTAGGTTGTTCTAACTTCTCTCTCTGCTTCTCTCTACCAGGTTCAGACCCACACAGAGCAAGACCAAGAAAGACACCAAGTTGGACTTTTTTGGCTTTGAGGAAAACGAAGCGGGCCGTGGTGCCAACCAGGAGGAAGCCAGTGCCGACCCTGTGGCATCCGGCAGCTCCAACTACAAGATCAAGTATTTTGGTTTTGACGATATGAGCGGCAGCGATAGCGACGAAGACGAGGGCTCCCAGGCCAAAGAGAGGAGGAAGGCTAAGAGGGCTGCCGCGGCTGCAGCCACAGCTTATGCTGCCTCCGCTGCTGCCATGGAGATGAGGGTGGACAGCCCCCTGTCCGCCAGCGAGGAGCTGGACAGTCGGACCAGCAACCACTCAGGTCAGGCACAGGGCCTCAGACGAGGCCAGTAGACACACACACACACACTCAGACACACACACACTCAGACACACACACACTCAGACACACACACTCTCAGACACACACACTCAGACACACACACACTCAGGCACACACTCAGACACACACTCAGACCAGCATCGGTACAGGGTAGACTCAGTCAAGGTCAATTTCAAGAACATGGATTTCTCTACACACACACACACACTTCTAAAGCCTGGTGGACACTACACAACTTTCAAAATCCTAACGTCTCTGAGCTTCTCGCGTTAAACAACCTTCTTTCCTGTAGTTGTCTTGCCAACGTAGTGGTGCGCACTAAACGATGTGGCACAGATGGATCACACTGCACGATTCTTCACTTGGTTGTGAGGATTCAAGATACCAAGTTCTCTCACAAAAACAAGGATGTGCTTAGATTTAACGTAGCTACTAGCTGTGCAGTAAAGTAGCATAAGCATTCTCAGACATTCACGCTTGCCACACGGAGTTGAAATATCTACCAAACATTTTGAATTGAATAACATTGCTTGCAATCTCGAACACAAGATTGGTATCCCTCAGATTGCGTCTCTGAACCGCTCGCATTAAACGAGCATCCCACTTGACTGGGACAGCTACACTGAACAAAAATATCAACGCACCAAGTGTTGGTCCCATGTTTCATGAACTGAAATTTAAAAATCCCTGAAAAGTTCCTTTAAGCACAAAAAGCTTTCTCTCTGATTTTGTGCACAAATTTGTTTACATCCCTGTTAGTGAGCATTTCTTATTTGCCAAGATAATCCATTCACCTGACAGGTGTTGCAAAGTAAGAAGCTGATTAAACCGCATGCTCATTACACAGGTGCACCTTGTGCTGGGGACAAGACCACTAAAATGTGCAGTTTTGTCAACACAATGCCACAATGTCTCATGTTTTGAGGGAGTGTGCAATTGGCATGCTGACTGCAGGAATGTCCACCAGAGCTGCTGCCAGATAATTTAATGTTTATTTATTTACCATAAGCCACCTCCAACCTTGTTTTAGATCATTTAGCAGTATGTCCAACCCGCCTCACAACCTCACACCATGTTTATAGCGTTATGTGCATCAGCGGTTTGCTGATGTCAACGTTGTGAACAGACTGTCCCATGGTGGTGTGGTGTTATGGGCAGGCATAAGCTACAGACAATGAACACAATTGCATTTTATCAATGGCAATTTGAATGCAGAAAGATGCCTTGACGAGATCCTGAGGCCCATTGTCGTATCATTCATCTGCCGCCATCACGTTATGTTCAGCATGATAATGCACAGCCCTATGTTGCTGTACACAATTCCTGGAAGCTGAAGATCTCTCAGTTCCATTTCTTGCATATTCACCAGACATGTCACCCATTGATCATGTTTGGAATGATCTGGATTGACGTGTTCAGCAGCGTGTTCCAGTTCCCTCTAATGTCCAGCACCTTGGCACAGCCATTGAAGAGGAGTGGGACAACATTCCACAGGCCATAATCAACAGCCTGAATAACTCTATGTGAAGGAGATGTCGCGCTTCGATTTATGAGGCAAATGGTGGTCACACCAGATACTGTTTTTCTGATCCACTCCCCTACCTTAAGGTATTTGTGACCAATCGATCCATATCTGTATTACCAGTTGTGAAATGCAATGATTAGGTCCTAATGAATTTATTTCAATTGACTGGTTTCCGTATGAACTCATAACTTTGTTGCGTTTTTATATTTTGTTGAGTATAAATTGTGGCCAAAATCGTGTAGTGTACACCTTGCTAAAGCTAACATATGGGTTTCTACTAAGCCAACAAGGAATTGTGTTACCAACGATCATTCAGTGATTTGATTTCGAATTTTAGGGCTGTTATAAGTATACAAAATTGTCAAAATATTTTGAACCTTTGAATTTGACTTTACTGCTATTAGCCCATAGAAATGCATTGAATAACAGCTTTGTACATGGACAAACGGTCACAAAAAAAGCAAAAGGAAGTTCGTCCGGGAGTGTTTGTCTTATATCTGAGGGAAATACTTCATTTATTTATTTATTTATTTACTACATGTATTGACCCCTTAGTTTAGTGCCTAAAGTATCTCCATATATACTTCCATTCATTTTTAAAAACTGATACCTGGCTACCTTTTAGACTTGTCTTCAGAGGCGTGTGGGCATCCTAGAGCAAAACAACCGACATGTTCGTGAGAGACTCACCTTTCCATAGAGGGATTTAGTGTGTAGCCCAAACTGTTCGGACACTACAGACAGAAGTTGGCAAATCATCTGTACCGACGTCAGGCGAGCGCAGTGGATTGAGACGCAGCCCATGTTAAAAAAATAAAAAACACACGTCTAGCTTAACCTGACGGATTTTGCTGTGGATTTTTTTTAATGACGCTAATTAGATTTCCGCGGGGCACGAACATCGACTCTTGAGAGTTAACCCTAATTGCTCCTGTAAGTCGCTCTGGATAAGAGCATCTGCCAAATGACTAAAATGTAAATCTACAATACTCAAACAATTTAGGCTAGTAATGTCTTCGTCACAGATCTTATAATTCACGATAGGATTCTGTTTATGTAGTTCTATGGACTTGGTAATGAACTGTGATGTTCCCGTCCTATTCTAACACACCTTTTGGCATGTCCCCTGTAGATGTGATGGACTTCCCAGAGGACAACTCTGCCTCTGTGGGCCTAGAGATGCCCAGGAGACCTCAGGCAAAACAGGTGGAGAAATCCAAGGAGACCAATAGGAAGATCTTCAGTGCCCCCAAAAAGGTAAGAAGTGTTCTATGGCAACTCTCCCTGCACTCAAGTCCAGCATCGTGTTCATCAGGCCACAGCGACACCTCTCAGTGAAATGTTTTCCAACGGAAAACAAAAAAGCTCTTTTTATTGGACATGGTCAGGGAGTTCCCTCCCTGTTTCAGTCTGTTTGGTGCCCAATGAACTAGACCCAGAACGTTCATCAGAGAATGAGTAGACTACACTCTGTATGAGCTGCTGAGATGCCAGGCCAAAACGGCTTGTTAGATTATTTGTATGTGGATGAATGGAGCGATGAGAGCTGTCACTGAAGGTCTCTGGTCCTAGGTACTAATGGGTGTGAAGTGCCCCCACCTATGGGACTCCACTCATTTAGCTGGAATTGCATACCTAGCATCGGTCATTTCTTTTATTTTTTATTCATCCAGAGAACCAGTAATGCCTGTTCTCCAATCTCGCTTAATGTACTTCATCTGTAAGTGCTCCACTATTGATCTTTAAGAGCAAGGCCATGTTTAGAATGGAATGTGAAATCATTTTGTGGAAAAATCAGACACATTTTATGTGTTGAGGTTGTTAAGTACAGGTTATAGGTCATACAATTGTTCATATAGTCATTATTTGTGAAGGCAACTTGCACAAACCTGTGGAGTGCCACGGTGCCTTCCAAGTCTTTGGGGGTGTTTTCTGCTCAGAGATTCCTCATACATAGCCCTGTAATGTATTCCATGCAAGTAAAATAATAAAAGCGCTCAACTCATTTGAAAAACAATAGCCCTCCAAAAGGACCTGGCTATTCATGAGTCATCAAAAGGCAGTGTTTTCTATTGCGACTGGCCCAACTGCAGGGGTAGTGAAGTGGCACTCTGGCGCATGCAGTTTACATGGACATGTCCTGAATTGCGCACGCTTCCCTATATAGTGCACTATTTTAGACCAGGGCCCCATTGTGCACTATGTAGGTAATAGGGTGCCATTTGGGGCATAGCCTGTAACTAAAGAACCCTTACAAAAAACTGATTTGAATTGGATGCATAACAATCTATCTTCTTCTCATGCGGTTTGCTTACAAATGACAGAAAAAATGCTGCTGTTTTGCATAATAATCCAACAATTCCCTCTCATTCTGCATAACCAGTTGTGCTTTATGCATTATTTGTGTATGTACATTTTGGGCCTCTGTATTTGTCTCTTTAAAATGTATGCCAAACAACAACCAATGATTGTAAAGTTGAACATGCTATGCACAAGGACGATTTATAACAATTTCCACTGAATTTGAAAATAAACACATTTACTTGAAGAACAGTGCAGATGCAAAGTTTGGTAACAGAATGACGGTTTTCTCTGCTTGTGCCTTCATTCTGTTACCAAGCTTTTCATCTGCACTGTGCTTAAAGTAAATGTGTTTTTGTCGAATTTTTGGTGTGCCTTGTGCATTTTAAATGACATTTTTTAAAATCTTTATTTAACCAGGCAAGTCAGTTAAGAACAAATTCTTATTTTCAATGACGGCCTAGGAACAGTGGGTTAACTGCCTGTTCAGGGGCAGAACGACAGATTTGTATCTGGGGGTTTGAACTTGCAACCTTCCGGTTCTAGTCCAACGCTCTAACCACTAGGCTACCCTGCCGGAGTTTGGTTTGACGTACGTTTTAAAGCGAAACATCGGCGTCTCCGCATCATTCTGTTACCGTAGAGTTGCCCGTATGCCAATCTGTTGGTGTCGGCTGTCAGATGTTCGAGGTTGATTTAATGGCCACCATCATTATCATGTGGTCTCTGACTAATTAATGTCTTTTCTGTATATGGGCACCTAGCACAGCTCCAGTCTGGATGAGTGGATGTGGCTGAATAGTGAGTGTGTTGTGTTTATTGAGTAGCTCTCTGTCAGGCTGGTTAGGGCTCTGTCTGCTGCCTATGGACTATCCAAGGCTGCCTTTCCCTCCCCTCTGTTCACAGAACACTTCTAGACTCTGAGCCAGGTTGGCTCTCCTACATTAATCATGGATATGATACATCTACTGACTCTCTCATTTTGCCCACACTCTTTTCAGCTCTCTTTGTCTGTCCATCTTCCTCACTCTGTCCTCTAGTTAACTTGGCTGTTTTTTCCTCAATCTCCCTGGTGGTTGTCCCCAGGCAGTGACTTGGCCCATATCTCTCCTAAAAGTCTTGCTATTATTGCTTTATAGATTTTTCTAGGATTCCTCTTCCTGTTTTCAATCTGTTATTGTGTCGGGTTCTGCTGAACCAACCTCTCTTCCTGTTTGTGTGCCTGTTGCCTAAGGAGAGGCTTATGGCTCCTGCCTTCTCTTGGATTGGCTTTGAGCTCCAATGTTTGTGCACAAGATGGATGTTGGGCATTTGTATACATGCAACAGTTTGAACCTGAGAGCTTGTGTGCTCTCGTTGCGCCGTGAAAATGATTTCTGCAAGCCAGGCGTCGGTAACAGGATGCATGTTGGTTGGGTGGGTGGTGCTTGCCCGATTTAAAACAGCAGCATTGGATTGCAGGAAGACTCAGAACATTTTGAACCTACATTGTGCGCTATTCTCCTTACTGGGTTTAACGTTGTGGGTGTTAATGATGGTTGGTAGTGACTCATTTCAGACTGTTAAAAGTAATTCAATTAGAATCAGGATTCTCCCCAAATAATATATATTTTTGTATTTTTAAGGCCTTTTTGCTCTATATTGCAGGATATGGCAGTTACGCCGTTCTCAGCATATCACCGTGTTAAAATATCCTGCAGAGAACGCTAAGAATGCGCCACAGGTTATTTATAGTGTCAAGCCCAATTCTCTCCTCGGTAGAGATGCACAGGTGTTTAAAGTCCCAGCATTCCCCCACTGCTCATCATAATCATTCTCACTCTGGCTTAATGACTTCAGTGGCTCACCGACAGCATGGCGTAGAAGACTGGGATGAATACGGTAGAGAACGAGGCAATAATCTCGTCAGATACCTTGCTGCTGGTAGTGTACATTCCAAATGGCACCCTATTCCCTTATATATGAAGTACATTAGGGGCCCTGGTCACAAGTATTGTGTGGTGTAGGTTGTCATGTTGGATTCATGCATAGTAATGCCCTCTGTCTGTTTCCACACGTTCTGTGATTGTCTTTAACAAAACAAACTGGTTTCCAGGGTTGGGTTGGCTGATGGCTGGCAGGAACATTAGGTGGATTTTTTTCTATTTTCTTTCACAGCTTTGTTTTGGTGTTTTAACGACAGCTTTTAAATCCGAGGCTCATTTGAGGTTTAACGGCATTCGCATGTGTGTGAGACGGTGTGGTCATGAGTCATACAAGTATTTTTGAATGTGGTGTGTTCCACGGTATCGGAATCCGATTTTTTTCACTTCAATGTATGCCAAACAAAAATGATTGATTTCAGTTTAACAAAGCATACAACTACATGCACAAAGACTACTTTGGACAATTGACAAACTTTGTATCTGCACAGTTCTTCCTGTAAATGTTTGTAAAATATTCATTGGTGGAAGTTGTTAAAAGTAGTCCTTATTCTATGGTTAAACTTTGATTTAAATGTTTTTTTGATTGGTATACATTTTTTTTTAAAGTAACAAATCGGAGTCTCAGCGTATTTCCGTTATCATGGAATTGCCCATCTCTCATAAGACCAGAGCAGGGCTGCTGTTAATGTCTTGAGTGGTCCTGGAGCACAACAGCTGATGGCTGGTTGAATGGTTTAATTGAACCCCACCTACAGCTGTAAATGACAGCTCCTCAGTCTTCTGCTAAGTGTCTGTGTCTGTGTTTACTTGCACTAGTCTCAGAGGGCCTTGGTCAAACATGACTTAATTTGGCAGTGTTGGAGAGGGCTCAAGTGTTAATTTCCTTGTATCTGACCTTCGTGTGTGTGTGTGTGTGTGTGTGTGTGTGTGTGTGTGTGTGTGTGTGTGTGTGACCGATAAGTGCCCATGTTTACAGAAAATGCCTTTTGTCATGAGCTCACACTCCCATGGGGGTGGGGTGCGGGGTGGGTGTTGAATCTTCCTGTCTGTGTCCTCTTGATTAGGATCATTGTTAAGAGTAGAGGGCCTAAATGAACGTCTCCGTTCATTGTTTCCTGCAGTGCTCTGTCCTCAGACAACAATGTCTGTTCTATTTCTCCTTTTTCTTTGATTCATTATTAATATCCCAGCAACAGGCTGAGCCAATAGCCTCCCTTTAAGCAGAGAGGAGGTTTGTGTGACTGTGTGCATACCCATGCCTGTGTGTGTATGCACACAGCGCTGGCTGGTGTCTCCAGTCAGTCCTGCTGTTTGAGCAGTCCTGACTGCCTCTGGTGGTTTAATAGGCATTCATTTAGTTTCTCGCTCTCTCTCCCTGGGGCTTCTTTGTTATAGGAACCAACAAAGGCTGATGTCTTGTATCCAATCCGCTCTCTGTATATTCTCTCTCTATCGTCTCTCTCTAAATGGGGGTGCGAGGCAAAAGTTGTCCTTGGTTCATAGAACCGGGGTTACATCAGTCACCTTCGGTAGCCGCTAGATGCAGTTATAGTGAACAGCAGTTTCTGTTTTCTTCCTACAAATATGGCTCTCTTTTGAACAATTTATGCTACAAAATATTTTGAAAGATAAAACTCTAATGAACACGTACATACTTTCTTATCTGTATTTTCTTTAAACTGCACTGTTGGTTAATGGCTCGTAAGTAAGCATTTCAATGTAAGGTCTACACCTGTTGTATTTGGCACATGTGACTAATTTTAATTTGATTTAATGTGTAATGTTTCCCTCTACAATGCCCACAAGCCGTTAGAATTGAGTGGCCAAGACCAGGTACTAAATCAGACTGGGGGGAAAATAACATAATCAATTATGTTGATTTCTACATAGAAAATCATACAACATCATTGCATGATGATCTTCTGAACTTCCCAATACCTTTTCTGATGCATTTCAGTCCCTTCAAACCATATTTCTTTCAGACGAAAATAGTGTCAGAAGAACCATCAGACTGATTTGTAATAGACTGGCATAGTCCCAATTAAAAAATAACATCACTTCTTTTGACATGGTGAGGTCACAAAGAAATGTTTATCAAAATGGGGTCACGGGCCACCACAGTTTGGGAACCCTGCTCTACTTTGACGAGTGAATTGAGGTGCTATGTTCCAAGACATTGACATCACGTCTAGTATCAGAGATCACCTCGAATTAGGAGATATTGACTATACTTTGAATCAGCTTAGTTGTTTTTAAACACAGCATATTGCAGTTGGGTTGTAGTGTGTGGTGATCAATGATTCTCATTTGATGTATTCTAAGTAACACTGTTCTAGCAGGAAGGGCTGAACTGTGATGGAATGTGAAGTAACCTGATGGACTTACCTCGTGTTTTTCTGTTTCACCTGTAGTCTCCCACTAAAGCTGTGTACAATGCCAGACACTGGAACAGAGAGCCAGAGGAGCTGCCCCCGCCACCTTTACTCCGTTCAACCACTGCACCCGTGAGTAACCCCCCCTAATCACCACCCTAGTTACGGGTGTCACGCCAAATACTAGACCTGGCACTCCCATCAGCCTGCCTATCCAGCTAGCTAGAGGTATGAGATTTCTGCAGTTGGTGAACACTGCACCACAAACTCTCATTTTCTGTCTCATTCGCTCTTGCTCTCTCTGTTCAAGTACCAGCAACATGGTGAACACTAATGCAATTTTCCATGCCCTCGACCTAGAACTTCTATGCGACACTCCCTTTCGATCCTCACTCTCACCCTCCCTCCACCACAAACGATGCTCCAGTTGGCCTCTTCACTGTGGTTTACCACCTTAAGTCCACTCTACTTCACGTTGTGTCCCAATAGGCACCCTATTCCCTTTTTATAGTGCACTCGGGTGCTATTTTAGGATGCACCATGCGTCTGATTCATTTTCCATATGTCATTAGATGCATGTGTGGCACCGTGCCATTTCCTGGAATTCATTAGCCTTTTAAAAATGCATCACAACTCTGAACGCTCTTTACCGATAATGTTAGGACGGCTCTGAACGCTGCTCTGTCTTACCAATGATGTTAGTACCGCTCTGAACGCTCCTCTGTCTAATCAATGATGTTAGTACGGCTCTGAACTCTCCTCTGTCTTACCAATGATGTTAGTACGGCTCTGAACGCTCCTCTGTCTTACCAATGATGTTAGTACGGCTCTGAACGCTCCTCTGTCTTACCAATGATGTTAGTACCGCTCTGAACGCTCCTCCGTCTAATCAATGATGTTAGTACCGCTCTGAACGCTGCTCTGTCTTACCAATGATGTTAGTACGGCTCTGAACACTGCTCTGTCTTACCAATGATGTTAGTACCGCTCTGAACGCTCCTCCTTATCCGTAATGTTAGCCATATATTACAGGTCCTTTTAACTCTCTCATCCCTTGCCTTCCCTCAAACTGCTAGAATAGACTCGGAGCCTGTGTGTGGTGTGAAACTGAGTGTTTTTACTGGGCCTTATCTGGCCTTATGTAAGGGGCAGGAGGCTGTTGGCTGGTGTTCAGCAGCAGCGCAGCGCCGTCTACTGAGCTGAGAGCAGGTGGCTGTGTGGTTCTGCTTGTTTCCCTCTGACCCACTCTCTACTTCTGCCCTTCTCACTCTCTCTCACACACACACATACACACACACACCTTCCTTATCCTCTCTTGTTTCTCTCTCTCTCATTTCTTTCTCGTTCTATCTACCAGGCTAGCCAGTCAAGCGGGGGCAGCAAGGACTCTACTAATCCTCACAAAGACGATGGCCTGTTCAAGGCGCCGCCATGCCCGCCTCCCAAAGTCATCAAGTCTGTGTCGTTCCCCACTGAGCCCTACCAGGACATCGTCACTGCACTGAAATGTAGGAAAGAGCACAAGGAGGTGAGCTTCTGTTCTACCTGGCAACCCATCACTGTAGCTGTGTTCGAGTACTCATACTAACCATACTATTTGAGGTAAATTTAGTATGTAGTATGCTTATTGGTCATAGAATGGATATAGTTAGAATGCCAAAATATAGTATTAAATTTGCCAAAATAGGAAGTACACTAACAGTGGACACTATTTCCATGTTTTTAGGGCCTGTAATTTAATTCTTCAGAAAACGGAGTAAAATATGCAGCTGAAGTCCAACGAGAGCCGATATAAATTCTTTGCTGTAAATAATTGACAAATAAAATAATGTCTTTTCAAGTAAATTACCTTACACGTTATGTTTGTTAACAATCTGTTAGCTAGGCTATCGTTACTAGCCACATAGCATATCATTACAGCAGTATGTACCGGTATTTTAGCTAGCTACCTAACGTTAGTTTGTTACTAATGCATTTAACTTGCCAGTATATTAACTACATGCTATCTAACTAACTACCCAACGTTTATTGATTATTCCAGTCATTCTTAAGTGGTATAGTTGTGTGTTCTCAATGGACATTTGGGTGCTTTCGTAAATTCGCTCTGGCTAGCTACTCCGATTTCAAAGCACTCTCGTCACTCTCGAGTGTACCAGAGCTCAGAATAACTCATGAATTTACTAACGCCCAGAGTGCACTCTGGCACTCCAGATTGAATTGAAGAATGCACCCAAAGTTGTAAAATGTCTAGCTAGTAATTTGTTATGCTAACAAGAGGTTGCATAGCGACAGCATCAACTTCTGGGAGACAGGTGTAGCGCTAGTACACTCAACTGAAAGGATACAGTTTGTTTACAGTATACTAAAATTAACTAATTCATACGTAGTTAGTGTGTGTGTGTGTGTGTGTGTATACTCATTAAGTATGTCAGTATGGGTATTCGAACACAGGTTGTGTCTGGAACTCTGTATCTATGAAGTACAGCCTATAAGAACACAAGCGATTGTCCTGGGGCTGTATGTAGCAATCATCTTGGATTAAACATGCTGATCTATGATCAGTTTTGCCTTCCAGATCATAATGAATAAGTTTTATTTGGACAGGGGAACCTGATCCTTGATCACCTAATGAATATGGGACCTGGTTTACAATGTTGAAAATGTAGTTAAACAAAAGCACCAATTCAACTGAAAGGATAATGATCAGACATATCTTGTTTGGTCAGGTGTAATTCATCTTATTTAGAATTAGCCTCTTGAAACCAATCAGTGTATTCTGAGGGTGTGTATCGATTACTCCATACCTCCTATAAGACAGTACTGCAGGATCCCTGAATCGCTAAACAGTGGTTAATGTAACCATTTGTAGTTATTTATCTTATTACAGCGGTGTCTTGCATGCTAAGCAGTGTGAGCCCCTCCAGGAACTGCAGTGTGGGCAGTTCCATAGGCAGGAGCAGTGTAATGGGCATCTCACATCTTTAAATTCCATCTGCAGTTTCATTTTGTGTCTTGTGTTTGTGGTCTTGGCTCCTGACCAACAAGGCAGGCGGTCGGTGGGTGCATAGCTCTGATGCTGGGAATAGCAGGACTGGGCTCTAAGCTCGATCTAGTACCTACGTTATGTGATTTGATGAACCCAACAACTCTTTGTCCCAGCTATACACGGTAGTCCAGCATGTCAAGCACTTCAACGACGTGGTGGAGTTTGGAGAGAACCAGGAGTTCACCGACGACTTCGAGTACCTGGCCACCGGCCTGAAGAGTGGCCAGCCCCTCAACACACGCTGCCTTAGGTAAGACTAGTTTCCACTAACTGCTGATACAGGGTCACATTCTTTGGCATCTTCATTATGGTTAAGGTAATGATTCATGGCAGTAAAGAGCTTGATGATCTTGCAGAGGCAGTGACCCTTCCCTCTCTGTTCAATTCAATAAAACAGTATTTATCTGTCCTCTCCTGCAGTGTCATTAGCCTGGCCACCAGGTGTGCCATGCCCAGCTTCAGGATGCATCTGAGGGCCAGGGGGAAGGTGGCCCAGGTCTTCAAGACACTCAACGACGCCCCACAGCACCCGGTAAGTAAAGCCCCCTGCCTCTTCAGAGATGGTGGCTGACTTGACTTGGTTTCTGTCAGATCAGTGGACACCACTTTAAAAAGTCAGGATATCAGGTTCACATATCCTTTCTCTGTCCTCCCCCCTCTAGAACCTGTCCCTGTGCACAGCTAGTTTGATGTACATACTGAGCCGAGACAGACTCAACATGGACCTGGACCGGGCCAGTCTAGACCTGATGATCCGCCTGCTGGAGCTGGATGGGGACCACTCGGTGGCCAAGGACGACCAGCTCACCACCAAGGAGATGTCAAAGGTCAAGGAGAAGATCCGCAAGCTGTGCGACACGGTGCACAACAAGCACCTGGACCTGGAGAACATCAGGGTACGGGTCTTCCGTAGAGATAGTCCTCCTTGGGTCATATTCATAGGCAACTACAAATGTTATGTAATGGAAAACACACTTTTTTTGGTTTCCTATTAGACAAGTTCAGGTGGTCCTTGTCGGTTTGTCCTTTTTCCATTTGGTTCCCTAATGAATACGACCCTGGTTTTTGCTTAGAGGATGGAGGCTAGCTGCAACCCTCTGTCCTCCTGTTTTTTTATTTAACCTTTATTTAACGAAGCAAGTCAGTTAAGAACAAATTCTTATTTACAATGACCGCCTAGGAACAGTGGGTTAACTGCCTTGTTCAGGGGTAGAACGACAGATTTTTAACTTGTCAGCTCGGGGATTTGATCTAGCAACCCCTTTCGGTTACTGGCCCAACGCTCTAACCACTAGGCTACCTGCCGCCCTGTCTCTTTTGCGTTGTTGGGGGGGGGGGACCCTCAGTCAAGAGGTATCTGTAACCGTTAACAAAAAAACATGACTTATAATAACAGTTTTATATAGATAGTACCTGTCAAATGTTTGGACACCTACTCATTCAAGGGTTTTTATTTTTACTACTTTCTACATTGTAGAATAATAGCGACGACATCAAAACTATGAAGAAACATATAATAAATCATGTTGTAACCAAAAAAGTGTTAAACAAATCAAAATATATTTGTAGTAGCCACCCTTTGCCTTGATGACAGCTTTGCTCAATCTTGGCATTCTCTCAACCAGCTTAGTCACCTGGAATGCTTTTCAATTAAGAGGTATACCTTGTTAAAAGTTTGTTTGTGGGATTTCTTTCCTTAATGCGTTTCAGCCAATCAGTTGTTTTGTGACAAGGTAGGGTTGGACTCACTTAGAAATGTCCTTGTTTTTGAAAGAAAAGCAGATTTTTTTCCCCCTCCTTTTTCGTCCATTAAAATGACATCAAATTGATCAGAAATACAGTGTAGACATTGTTAATATTGTAAATGACTATTGTAGCTGGAAACAAAGGATTTTTAATGGATTATTCACATAGGCGTGAAGAGCCGACTCCGGGACGTTGTACGAGATCTTCAGTTTCTTGGCAATTTCTCGCATGGAATAGCCTTCATTTCTCTGAACAAGAATAGACTGATGAGTTTCAGAAGAAAGGTATTTGTTTCTGGCCATTTTGAACCTGTAATCGAACCCACAAATGCCGATGCTCCAGATATTCAACTAGTCTAAAGAAGGCCCGTTTTATTGCTTCTTTTATCAAAACAACTTTGGTAACATAATTGTAAAAGGGTTTTATAATGATCAATTATAAAATGCTAAACTTCGATTAGCTAACACAATGTGTTATTTGAACACAGGACTGATGGATGCTGATAATTGGCCTCTGTATGCCTATGTAGATATTCGGTTACAAATTAACCGTTTCCATCTACAATAGTCATTATTTACAACATTAACATTATCTACGCTGTATTTCTGATCAATTTGATGCTATTTTAATGGATCAAAAACAAGGACATTTCTAAGTGACCCCAAACTTTTGAACGGTAGTGTATTTGGTAAATGACCAAGTCCATATTATGCCAAGAACAGCTCAAATAAGCAAAGAGAAATGTCAATCCATCATTATGTTAAGACATGAAGGTCAGTCAATCCGGAACATTTCAAGTTTCTTCAAGTGCAGTCGCAAAAACCATCAATCGCTGTGATGAAACAGGCTCTTATGAGGACTGCTACAGGAAAGGAAGACCCAGAGTTACCTGTGCTGCAGAGGATAAGTTCATTGGAGTTACCAGCCTCAGAAATTGCAGCCCAAATAAACAAGTGTTTCACTGAGTTAAAGTAACAGACACATCTCAACATCAACTGTTCAAAGGAGACTCAATCAGGCCGAATTATTCAGAGGCGACTGCATGAATCAGGCCTTCATGGTTGAATTGCTGCTAAGAAACCACCACTAAAGGACACCAATAAGAAGAGACTTGTTTAGACCAAGAAACGCAAGCAATGGACATTGGACCGGTGGAAATCTGTCCTTTGTTCTGATGAGTCCAAATTAGAGTTTTTGGGTTCCAACCGCCTTGTCTTTGAGATACAGAGTAGGTGAACGGATGATCTCCTCATGTGGTTCTCACCGTGAAGCATGGAGGTGGTGTGATGGTGTGGGGTGCTTTGCTGGTGACACTGTCTGTGACTTATGTAGAATTCCAGACACACTTAACCAGCACGCCTACCACAGCATTCTGTAGCAACACACCAGTCCCACTAAGCGCAAACCAGATTGGATGTAATTTGTTTTTCAACAGGAAAATGACCCAAAGCACACCTCCAGGCTGTGTAAGGGATATTTGACCAAGATTGAGAGCGATGGAGTGCTGCATCAGATGACCTAGCCTCCACAACCACCCAAACTCAACCCGATTGAGATGAGTTGGATCGCAGAGGGGCGGCAGCGTAGCCTAGTGATTAGAGCGTTGGACTAGTAACCGGAAGGTTGCAAGTTCAAACCCCCGAGCCGACAAGGTACAAATCTGTCGTTCTGCCCCTGAACAGGCAGTTAACCCACTGTTCCTAGGCCGTCATTGAAAATAAGAATTTGTTCTTAACTGACTTGCCTAGTTCAATAAAGGTTAAATAAAATAAATAAAAATAGTGAAGGAAAAGCCGCCAACAAGTGCTCAGCATATGTGGGAACTCCATCAAGACTGTTGGAAAAGCATTCCAGGTGAAGATGGTTGAGAGAATGCCAAGAGAGTGCAAAGCTGTCATCAAGGCAAAGTGTGGCTACTTTGAACAATCTCAAATATATTTTCATTTAACACTTTTTTGGCTACTACATTATTCCATATGTGTTATTTCATAGTTTTGATGGCTTCAATATTATTCTACAATATAGAAAATGGTTAAAAAAAATATGAATGAGTAGGTGTCCAAACTTTTGACTGATACTGTATGTATACATAAAAAGAAAAATGGTGACCTATCCCCTTGTAGAAATGTATGAACAGTCGACTCTGACACTGGTTTTGCACGGTAGAGCCAATGGAAATCATGTATTTGAATTGGGTCTGGCAAACTGCAGAGTTTAAACAGTTTGATCTGATTAATTTGGACGTCTGACGTAATGACAGGGCCTTTTGATGTCTGTCTTTTCTCCCTCCCATCCTCTATAAATATCCTCTCTGCTGATGTTGTAGTCGGTGTCCCACATGGCAACCTAATCCCTATGTAGTGCACCACTTTTGATAAGGGCCCATCGGGCTCCGGTCAAAAGTAGGGTCCCATTTGGGATGCAGCCTCTATTCTTCAGAGAGCAGACTGACCATTCACCTCAATGCCTCAAACTTATTTTCATTTGTTTAAGCACTCTTTATATTTCTGACTGTTAGCTTCCATGTTGAATTAATCATTAGATTCTCTTATCGTTTGAGCTCAACAGTTTGATTTAAAATATTTAATAGTGTTAGAAAGCTTATTTTTATCGACAATGTAATTAGAGACGGCAGTATTGTTTTGGTTGCATTCAAACGCCACCTGCATGCAAACTAGCTTCTCCTGGCACCCTCCTTCACTGGAAGGTAGGAAGTCATATTTTTGTTCCTGTTTCTCCTCCTGTTATTCTCTGTCATAGTTGGCCTCTTTGAATCACGGTCAGTAATGTCCATTTTATACCCTGTATGTGTGATGTAAATGTGTTTTCATTACTCCCTGTGTTTGCGCACGCAGACGGGGCATTTAGCCATGGAGACCTTGTTATCACTGACCTCCAAGCGGGCCGGGGACTGGTTTAAAGAGGAGCTAAGGCTTCTGGGAGGTCTGGACCACATAGTGGATAAAGGTGAGCTAGACCTACACCACATTACCCTGAAACTGTTTGTTCTGTGTCTAGGCTAAACACTCCGAAGGGATGTTCCCCTGATCCTAGGAGCTGACAATTCAATTAGATTCAAAATGCATTGTTGGTATGACAAAAAAATGCATTCGTATTGAATGTTATTAGTATTTTATGTGTGTTACTTTTTCATTATGTTTGTCTGGATACAGACAGCCCTGTTGAAGCTCACTCATGACTACCTGTGGGGAAATCAAGGAGATCCCAAATGGTGGAATCACTGTGGCAGTATACTAATGTTCAATATGGCATTGGTTGAAGCTCAATGTCAAATTCAAATCTCCCTATCTAAGCCAATATGACACAATGTTGAATATTCGCAAATCAATTGAATTGGAGTGACGCAACACACACTTCCAACAGCCTCTCGTCATGAGCAATCTGGCTGTTACCAACAACCACACATCAGACTTTGAGCAATTTAGTATTTTCTGCGCTCGCTTAGCTCAAATTCTAGACTTTGAATTAAAACGAGACTGTAGCGTACGTAAAGTTACCATTGGATTTCATTTTTTTAGATTGACTAAGTTTGTAGGTGTAACAGTTTTTATTAAATGTATAATTTATCCCTTACGTGCTCATTTCTGTCTTTAAGAACCAATGAGGTGCTACCTTTGTTTAGCATTTCTGACAATGCTAAGGTCTTTTCAGCCGAAACTGAGTTCGAAAACCGGACGAAAGCAGTTGGGTTACGCAGCAACAGTGCTATTAGCTAGCTAACACCAGTTGGATGAGAGGCAAGCTACAAGCAAAGGAAGCTAGCTTTATTTCACTATGGAAGGTTTTTCACATGGCTGAAGTAATCTGTTTCAACTGTTGGCCTTGACACTTGCATGTAATCAAAGCACAAACACAAATAAGAGCAGCCAAGGATATTCTCTATATTGCCAGTAAGGTAGCCAACTAACATGAGCCAGGAACGTTAGCTAGCTAGAAACCAACAAGGCTCTAATGCGTTCTGTATTTTGACATTCTTCCATAAAGCCCAGCTAGCTAAAGTATGTAAAGTTCATAGTCAACACCAAACTTTGGGAAACTGCCACGCTGCTAATGTATAAAACACGCAATGGGTGTTGTTCATCTTACGTTAGCTAACGTTACTCCATACACTGGTCAATTTGGCTTGCTTAGCCATGTAGCTAGCTAATGTTATACATCCCTTACCTTATGCATTGATTCAGTACACTCCCTCTGTCAATGCAATTTTCTTAATGTCATTGTAATCCACGTGTTGCGCTGACTATCAGTGTCAAGTTACTTTTCAATGTGTTCTCTAAAACCTGAAGTTGCCATCGAAGTGAAAAGTATCCTTGGGGTGGGAGTGCATCCAGGTTAAACAACACAAACATTGCTTGCTTGCGTGACCTTTGCGTATTCAAAGGATGATGCCATGCATGGTAACCTGGTTGGCTGTGTGACTGTTTTTAACACAACTGTTTTTAGACTTTAAAAAAATATATATATATTTTTTACCAAGCAAGAGAAATCAACATTCATTCAGTACTGCGTGAATGAACAGAAAGCTTCCTGTCATTACCAGACTGTCCTTTTGAAATAGTTTCAAGATGACTCGTTCATGACAGGGTTTGTAGTTTAACATTTAATGTCACCGAGATCTGAAGGTCCTGGGTTTGCCTCCAGGAGGAGACATTTTGACCATTCACTTTAGTGTATAGTTTTGACACCCTGCTCCCAGCCCCAACACACACCAGTGCACACACGGTCTGTGCTTATTTTCACTTATTACATTGCTCTTAAAAGAGCTTTGTTGAGTGGCTATAGACGGGGAGTGTGGTGTGTGTGTGTGTACACGAGTGCGCACGTCTTGTTTCTACGGAGAAGAGAACGGTGGAGACTTGAGAGACCAATGGTTTGAGACCGTTTATCGTACGCAACCTGCCTACACATTGTTTGAAGTACAATAGACTAACAGCTACTGTAGTGGGTCAAAGCTGTGTGCTGGGAAACCTTGGTAGAGTATGGGTGGAGTAGACATTGTGGTGCTCATGTGAATTTCCTTCATTTTCCGGCATCAGAGCAATGCATGACTGAACATCGAATGAAATGGCCACCAAACAAACCCACAACTTGGACACTTAGTCACGATCACCCTAATTGGCAGCACCTAAAGTGCTTATCAACCAGGCTCAACGTCTGGACATGGTTGCTGCTGCCACCAGGGGGACTGGAGTGTGGAAGTGGTAGTAAGCTGTAGTCTGTCATCTACCTAACCTATTCCATAACACAATGAAACAATGTTCTTAAAAGGAGTTGTAGCTGGGTTGACATTTTGGCTCAGCGATACCAGAATGGATGGGGATAAGAGATCAATGGAACACAGACTGTTGGGGGATAGAACACGGACGCAGTGCCTATTCAAAACAAAGCTGGTCAAATGAGGTGGATATTAATCAAATCTGTCACTACAGTGCATTGCAAAAGTTTTTTTTCTTTTTTTTTTTAAAACCAGGCAAGTCAGTTAACATATTCTTATTTTCAATGACGGCCTGGGAACAGTGGGTTTAACTGCCTGTTCAGGGGCAGAACGACAGATTTGTACCTTGTCAGCTCGGGGGTTTGAACTCACAACCTTCCGGTTACTAGTCCAACGCTCTAACCACTAGGCTACGCTGCCGCCCCATCCCCCAGGCTACTCTGCCGCCCCATCCCCCTTGGCGTTTTTCCTATTTTATTGACTAACAATCTGTCATTTAAATATATTTTTATTTGGATTTCATGTAATGGAGATACACAAAATAGTCCATTGGCGAAGTGAAATGAAAAAGTAACTTGTTTTAAAATTTAAATTTAAAAACGGAAAAGTGGTGCATGCATATGTATTCACCCCTTTGCTATGAAGCCCCTAAATTAGATCTGGTGCAATCAATCACCTTCAGAAGTCACATAATTAGTTAAATAAAGTCCACCTGTGTGCAATCTGTCACATGATCTCAGTATATATACACCTGTTCTGAAAAGCCCCAGGGTCTGCAACACCACTAAGCAAGTGGTACCACCAAGCAAGCGGCACCATGAAGACCAAGGAGCTCTCCAAACAGGTCAGGGACAAAGTTGTGGAGAAGTACATATCAGGGTTGGGTTATAAAAAGAAATATCAGAATCTTTGAACGTCCCACGGAGCACCATTAAATATGTTATTTAAAAAATGGAAAGAATATGGCACCACAACAAACCTGCCAAGAGAGGGCCGCCCACAAACTCATTTACCGGGCAAGGAGGGCATTATTCAGAGAGGCAACAGACCAAAGATAACCCTGAAGGAGCTGCAAAGCTCCACTGCGGAGATTGGAGTAGCTGTCCATAAGACCACTTTGAGCCGTACACTCCACAGAGTGGCCAGAAAAAAAGCCATTGCGTAAAGGAAGAAAATAAGCAAACACATTTGGTGTTCGCCAAAAAGAATCTGGGAGACTCCCCAAACACATGGAAGAAGGTACTCTAGTCAGATGAGACTAAAATTGAGCTTTGTGGCCATCATGGAAAACGCTATGTCTGGCGCAAACCCAACACCTCATCACCCCAAGAATAGCATCCCCACAGTGAAGCATGGTGGTGGCAGCATCATGCGGTGGGGATGTTTTTAATTGGCTGGGACTGGGAAACTAGTCAGAATTTAAGCAATGATGGATGGCGCTTTATACATGGAATTTCTTGAGGTAAACCTGATTCAGTCTTCCAGAGAATTGAGACTGCTCAAGCATCACTCAAGTGGTTTAAGGGTCAACATTGAAATATCTTGGAATGGCCTAGTCAAAGCCCAGACTTCAATCCAATTGAGAATCTGTGGTATGACTTAAATATTGCTGTAACCAGCGGAACCCATCCAACTTGAAGGGGCTGGAGCAGTTTTGCTATGAAGAATGGGCAAAAGTCCCAGTGGCTAGATGTGCCAAGCTTAGAGACATACCCCAAGAGATTTTCAGCTGCAAAAGGTGGCTCTAGAGTATTGACTTTGCGGGGGTGAGTAGTTATGCACGCTCAAGTTCTGTGTTGGTGTCTTATTTCTTGTTTGTTTCACAATAAAAAAATATTTGGCGTCTTCAAAGTAGTAGGCATGTTGTGTAAATCAAATGATACAAACCCCCAAAAATCTATTTTAATTCCAGGCAACAAAATCGGAAAAATGGCAAAGGGGTGAATACTTTCGCAAGCCACTGTATTTGTGTTGTTAGACGCCCACAGTCTGGTTAAAATCCAATTTGGCTGTTTTCACTCCATAATATTTCTAAGTTGTAATTTTCAGATTTAGCATTTTTTGCTAAATGCTAACTCTTCTTCGGATAAGCTGGTGGCATAGCTATGATATAGACATCGGCAGTGGTGGAAAAAGTACCCAATTGTCGTACTTAAAGTAAAGATACCTTTTTATTAGAAAATGACTCAATATTATTAGCGTGAAATGATTTGGGTTTAAATATTCTTAAGTATCAAATAAAATTGTAAATAATTTAAAATTTCTTACATTAAGCAATTTTCTTTTTTTGGATAGCCAGGGGCGCACTGCAAAAACATACAACCAAAGCATGTGTGTTTAGTGTGTCTGCCAGATTAGAGGCAGAAGGGATGACCAGGGACGTTCTCGTGATAAATGCGTGGATTGAACCATTTTCCTGTCCTGCTAAGCATTCATGTAACATACTTTTGGGTGTCAGGGAAAATGCATGGAGTTAAAGGTATATTATTTTCTTTAGAAATTTGGTGAAGTAAAAGTTGTCAAATATAAAGTACAGGTACACCAAAAAACTACTTAAGTAGTCATTTTTTACTTAAGTACTTTACACCACTGGAAATCTTTGGTGGTATTTGAAGTCGTTCTTAGGTGTAATGCAGTTGATTGGTGGTGATGACATGAACGTATTGGGGTTGACATTAGAGCTCTGCTCCCCGAACCCAACCGACCCCGACATTATACAGCAGGTTAGGGCCGGGTAGGGTCTGTTCAAGTTGCTCTGGTTAAGTGATATCTTCATGTCTCATTAAGATCAGAACATGATGCAATAAGTGCTTCAACCTTGTGAAATATAGAGGGAGATTATTTCACAGAAAATGTTCCTTGAGTTTTGTCGGAGTTTTGAGTGACAAGTCGTTAACTGCTCTCTTCTGTCCATTGAGCAGAGCAGCCCAAGCGGAGCTGTTGCTATGGAGACTGAGCCATCCATACCAGCATTGTAGTCAGATTTTTACCCCAACGTAATGTGAAATACACATATAAACAATGGAGCCGGGAGTTGCCAGGGACTTCACAATATATTATTACCATACTTCGATGCCGATATGTATTGAGATTCACATGATTCTATATGTGTTGCGATTCGATACTACGATTTGATGTTCCAAACATATTGCTCACTATGTATGCTGCAGAGATGAGAGGGCAGGAGATATTTCATTTTGGTCAGTCATGGAAATAAAAGTGCTGAAAACATGTTGGCTCACTATTTAAAAAGATTGAGAACAAGCTATAGGATGATAAATACCGGTGTTTTGGTGCAGGCACAACCGACTAGCACTAGCTAACGCTACCTAGGAATTTGTTTTTTACATTGAGTTACAGTATTGCTATGATACCGTCCAAAATAATATTTTTTTTTTAAATCACTAATAAAGAATAGCCTAAATGTAGGCAACTTTTGATGGCAGGCAATGAGATGTTGGCTCTATCCTCCAAGGGCGGACGTGGCCATGATGTGGCGTTTCCATTGTTTTGGTCGAACTCTTACCTGATTTAGGTGGTTGTGGTTGAACCGACTTTCCTTGTTTCTGCAGTAAAAGAATGTGTGGAGAACCTGCGCCACGAGGATGATGAGGAGAAGCTGATGGCGTCACTGTGGGGAGCTGAGAGGTGTCTACGGGTGTTGGAGAGTGTGAGTACACATACTAATGTCTTGGACAACACTTCTGGCCACCAGAAGGCTGGATTCCTAATCGGGGCCCGCTCATAGCGCTTTATAGATCTTATTTAATGTCATTTATAAAGTATCCTTGGAAAATATTGATCTTAGTAACAGCTGCTCATGCCTCCTAAGCCTACAGTTGTGCTCGGTTTCAATCTCAGTCCGAATACAGAGTGAAGGTTTAGATTGCAGGTCTGCTGAGGCTAGATTAGTGTGTGTGTGTGTGCGCAAACCTGGCACTAAGCCTGCGCTTATTGATCAACTCAGTCAGTGAATCCAGTGGGAGTCTTCTAGAAGGGGCTCTGTGTGCAGTAATGCGTTCACTTGATTTGAGATAAAGTGTTGTATTTCCTCTAACTCTGTTGTTGCTCTGTGCAGGTAACTGTTCACAACCCAGAGAACCAGGGCTACCTGATCGCTTATAAGGACTCTCAGCTTATCTGCTCTTCAGCCAAGTAAGTGGTCTGTATGGATGCACGCACACACACAGATTGTGTGTTGTGCATTAAGCTCCAGACTGTATTGCATTTATCACCTGTATCGCCAGACAGCATCTCATTGGGGTTGAGGGGTCATCCTGTTCCCTACATAGGGGCCCTGGTCATGAGGTTGAGGGGTCATCCTGTTCCATACATAGGGGCCCTGGTCATGAGGGGCGGCAGGGTAGCCTAGTGATTAGAGCGTTGGACTAGTAACCGGAAGGTTGCAAGTTTAAATCCCAGAGCTGACAAGGTACAAATCTGTCGTTCTGCCCCTGAACAAGGCAGTTAACCCACTGTTCCTAGGCCGTCATTGAAAATAAGAATTTGTTCTTAACTGTCTTGCCTAGTTAAATAAAGGTAAAATAAATAAATAAATGAGGTTGAGGGGTCATCCTGTTCCCTACATAGGGGCCCTGGTCAAAAGTTTTGCGCTTTATGAGAATACGGTGCCATTTTGGATGCATGCTATATAGTGGGCCACTAACACCCACACAATTCAGTCTTCTTTGGGTACAGAAATGCACCGGACTCCTCACCGACACTACATTGTGTTACAAGAGTAATTAATGTGCAAAAGTGTCTGTATGCAGCTGTATTGGGAAATGTCAGTTTTCATTATGCTGTGTGTTGGGTTCTGTTTTGACATTGTCAATCACGGCATTCCCCCCTCGTCCTGCTCCTATGCCAGTCTGTAAAGCTAACTCCGCCCTGTATACGTTTGCCTTACCTACCATCTCCCTTTCAATACCCCCCAATCGTTCCAGTGCCCCAACCCCTCCATCCCTCGTCCCACCACAGCCACTGTTCTCTGTCTTTATAACTGAATTAGCCCTGTCCCAGGCAGAGTTCGTTGCCTGCAGCCAGGGCCTTGGTCGCTCTGCTCAGGTTGCTAACTGCTAACCCCTGCGTCACCCCTGGTGAAATATCCTTGCACCCCCATTCAGGAGGCCTCTCCGACTGCGTCAACAAAGAGCTGCTCTGACATCGCACACAGCAGCTTCATTAGCCGCATTCAGCCGGCCGCGCTAATTCGATTACGGGGGGAGATATCGGAGGGGTCGAGCCACACAGCCGTACACAGCAGCGCAGAGGCCCTCATTAACAGCCCCCCCCCCCAATAATATATGAACTCTGCCTCTGCTCTCCTCTCTGCCTTAACGGATGATCCCCCATTATTTCAAATCTCATTATTGTTTTTATTTTGCATGAAGCTGTTTTGCTGCTGGTTAGCCATGCTGCAGTCATGCACGTCTGTTGCTAACCTTTTATGGTTAAATTCACCCTTCGTTCTCTCCCGCTTCGCACTGTCTTTTTTAAAATGTATTGTCGGCGATGCTGTCTTCCTAATGGTGTAGGCGTATGTCTAAAGTGGAGTCCGAAATTGACACCCTTAATAAGAAATTGACACCCTTAATAAAGATGAGCAATAATGACTGTAAAATAAATATATACTCCCAATATACTGGGCTATATTGTATGCTCCCAAAAATTGGGAAGTATATTATTTAAGCCTAATACAATTGCTCAGATTTTTTAAAGTTCTCAAACATTTTTAGTATTTGATGCCATATTTCTAGCATGCATTGTATACATCAATCTTGTGACTCTACAAACTTGTTGGATGTGTTTGCAGTTAATTTTGGTCATACATTTTGTGCTCTGTCAAAATGAATGGTAAATCATGTATTGTCATTTTGTAGTCACTTTTATTGTAAATAAGAATGGAATGTTTCTAAACTCTTCTACATTTAATGTGAATGCGACCATTACGGATAATCCCGACTGAATCGTGAAGAATTATGCATGAGCAGGGTCAAAGATGATACCACCAAGATATGCTAACCCTCCCGTTATTGGTAATGGTGAGAGGTTAGCGTTTCTGGCGGGTAATGGCCTTTGACCCTCTTAACTTGCTCACTCATCATTATTCACCAATCGTTCAGGATTATCTGTAATCATGGTAGCATCCACATGAATGTAGGATTTAGAAACATTCTATTGTTATTTACAATAAGTTACTCAAAAATGACAAATTTACCATTTCTATTTGGCACAAAATAATCTGAAACACAACCAAAACTAACTGCAAATGCATCCAACAAGTTTGTGGAGTCACAAGCTTGATGCAATCATTGGGTGCTAGGAATATGACATCTGTAGGGGTGTCTAATTTTGACCCAATACCTTTAAAAAAAATGTTTTTATAAATTCTCTCTCTATCTAGGCAATTGTATTAGTATACATAATGTCACCCTTTTTTTTACATGTAATATAGCTCAGTATTTGAATTGTGTATTTTATACAGTCATTATGGCTCATCTTAATCAAGGGAGTCTATCATTTTGGACCCCACTATATATGTAAAGAGACACAATGTAAACGTGTGTTACTGCATTCAAATAATTTCATACCAGTTTTTCATTGTTTTACAAGCACTAGCTTTTCCCGCGTTGTCTGAATAATACAAAAACCCAATAGGAAGAATTGTTGCTCTGAAGAAATCTTTGAAGCTTATTTGCCAGACACACACTGCCGTTGTGGTAGTGTTTAATTCAGTATCAAGTCCCTCCAGAGCTGTCTTCCAGACCCTTTCAGTCCAGTCTGTCAGCCAAACAATCCTCCCATCAAATATTAAGGCTATTATCTCCCAGCACAACATCAGAAGGCTAAAAGTTCAATGCTGAAATATGAGCATCTTCAAACTTGAGTGGACGTAAGGGGCCGTAAATGGAAGTGCGCTATATAGCTGACTACCTCTGGTTCAATACTGTGGTGCTTCCTTGGTCCTTGGTACATAAACTAATGAATAATCCATTTTCCTTGTGTGGGGGTATTGACAGGGCTCTGTGGCACTGTGAGGAGATGATCCAGCGCTATAGCCGGGAGATGGGAGTGAACAGCGCCTTGTGTTTGGCGGGCACCGCCCTGCCCTACGCCAGCCACAGCAATGTGGGCAAAGCCGTGGAGGACTGCATGAGGGCCATCATCGGCGTGCTGCTAAACCTCACCCACGACAATGGTGAGGCGTGCGCACACACACACTTGAATATAGAGGCACACACACTCCGTGGCTCACACAGTATCATCTGGACACAGAATGAGCAGACGGTGCCAATGCCACTGTGGTGGTCGTATATGATTATGGTTATTGAGGACATAAGCATACCTACACCATCTTGGGCACTGGGCAGCACTCGCCTCTCATTCACAGAAGTGCGTTAATGCTTTTTAATTTGACCCCTAAAGAAATTCGGCTTCCAAAATGTGTTATGCACATAACTGTTGATGAGGCCCCATAGTGACTGTGTCCTACCCCGTGTGTAGAATGGGGAAGCACGAAGACCGGCGAGCAGGAGGACATGATGATGACATCGTTGAACTGTGTGCTCCGGGTCCCACAGTACCTTCCTCAGGAGAGGAGGTTCGACATCCGAGTACTGGTGAGGGGGGGTGTAGTGTGGGTTTGCGTGTAGGGGTGGGTGGTGTGTGTGTGGTGGTGTATGTGTGTATTTCTTCAGTTTGATGTGTGATGATTCTCCAGGGGCTGGGCCTACTGATCAACCTGGTGGAGTACAGTGCCAGGAACCGCTACTGCCTGGTGGAGATGGCGATGGATGGAGGAGGTCCCTTCAACTCTGTCCTGGTGGCTGACAAAGAGGAGCTCAAGACAGAAGGATCGCTCACTGCCATCGCTGCCCTGGTGCAGGTGGGTTAGAGAACTGAAGGGTGTTTGTGGGCTCATAGGTCGTATTGAGATCTCATACACTTCAATGAGCAATAATGCGATCTCATAGGCATAGATATAGAATAATATATTTTATTGGAGTTATATATTCAGTACCAGTCAAGTTTGGACACACCTACTCATTCAAGGGTTTTTCTTTATTTGTACTGTTTTCTTACATTGTAGAATAATAGTGAAGACATGACAACTATGAAATAACACATTTGGAATTATGTAGTAACCAAAAATGTGTTAAACAAGTCAAAATATATTTTGAGATTCTTCAAAGTAGCCACCCTTGGCCTTGATGACAGCTTTGCACACTCTTGGAATTCCCTCAACCAGCATCATGCGTTAGTCAACTGGAATGCTTTTTAATTAACAGTTGTGCCTTGTTAAAAGTTAATTTGTGGAATTTCTTTCCTTAATACATTTGAGCCAGTCAGTTGTGTTGTGACAAGGTAGGGGTGGTATACTGAAGATAGCCCTATTTGGTAAAAGACCAAGTCCATATTAGGGCAAGAATAGCTCAAATAAGCAAAGAGAAACGACGGTTCATCATTACTTTAAGACATGGTCAGTCAATCCGGAACATTTCAAGAGTCTTTAAGTGCAGTCGCCAAAACCAACTGTGCTACGATGAAACTGGCCTCATGAGGACCGCCACAGGAAGATCCAGAATGCCTTATTACTATTATACACTGGTTACATACTTATATTGTTTTGTTATACCCCTGATATACCACGGCTGTAAACCAATCAGCCTTCAGGGCTCGAACCACCCAGTTTATAAATGGATTTATACCATGGCATTGTTGAATATTGATTGGCTTGATGTGCATTCTAGAGCGTGCATTATTTCCCTAAAACACATGGTTTATTTGCATGGTAGAATTCAATGGCTATGCTCTGTGTGAGCTGCTTTTGAAAAGCAAAAGTCAAATTGAAAACATTGTTGAAATAGATTTTCATAATAGCTAGTGCTGGTTTTGGTTGTCTAGGCAACTACTGTCGCTATCTAGTAAACTTGATAGCTACTTCAGTGGATGTTGAACAAAATAAACACATTAACAGCAGTAAATGTGTTAAATTATAGCCATGGTATAAAAGGGAAAATCAGCTTGGGGCTCTGCGTTGTCTGGAAAATAATGCATCTCTGTGGGAGGTCAGTTCCACTCCGCTAGCTCATCGTGGAACACACCTTCCACGCAGTTCATTATTTTCCAGAGAACTCCTAGCCCCTCGTTGATTATCCCTTACATAGACTATTTGCTTTGACCCCCTTTTTATCTTTCTTGCAATGGCTCTATGCACACTCACTGAACTCTACCCACACTCAGATACTACACTGCTGCGGCAGGATAGCCTAGTGGTTTAGAGCATTGGACTAGTAACCGGAAGGTTGCAAGTTCAAACCCCCGAGCTGACATGGTACAAATCTGTCGTTCTGCCCCTGAACAGGCAGTTAACCCACTGTTCCTAGGCCGTCATTGAAAATAAGAATTTGTTCTTAACTGACTTGTCAAGTTAAATAAAGGTAAAATAAAAAAATAAAAAAGTATTTAGTCAGCCATCAATTGTGCAAGTTCTCCCACTTAAAAAGATGAGGCCTGTAATTTTCATCATAGGTGCACTTCAACTATGACAGACAAAATGAGAAGAAAAGAAATCCAGAAAATCACATTGTAGGATTTTTAATGAATTTATTTGTAGGATTTTTAATGAATTTATTTGCAAATTATGGTGGGAAAACTTTTGTTATTGACAAAATAATTAATCTCAATACTATGTTATATACCCTTTGTTGGCAATGACAGAGGTCAAACGTTTTCTGTAAGTCTTCACAAGGTTTTCACAAACTTGCTGGTATTTTAGCCCATTCCTCCATGCAGATCTCCTCTAGAGCAGTGATATTTTGGGGCTGTTGCTAGGCAACATGGACTTTCAACTCCCTCCAAAGATTTTCTATGGGGTTGAGATCTGGAGACAGGCTAGGCCACTCCAGGACCTTGAAATGCATCTTATGAAGCCACTCCTTTGTTGACCGGGAGGTGTATTTGGGATCATTGTCATGCTGAAAGACCCAGCCACGTTTATCTTCAATGCCCTTGCTGATGGAAGGAGGTTTTCACTCAAAATCTCACGATACATGGCCCCATTCATTCTTTCCTTTACACCAGGGGTGTCAAAGTCAAATGGACGGAGGGCCAAATAAAAAAATTTAGCTACAAGCCGAGGGCCGGACTGTTCGAATGTTCATTGAAATTTTTTTAAATGACGCATATAGTCTAGTGAACCTAATTGAACCTACTGAAAACCTAACAAATATATTCCAATATGATCAGATAAATAAAGCAATATTTTCTTATGGCTCTGTCAGTAATCTTTAATTTTCAACAGACACAAAAGACAAATTTCCTTTATATAAAAATCCCCATAACATGAACATTAAATGAAAGAAACCGGTATTCAAGGCACCATCAGTAGCCTATATTTTCTATTTTAGCAAAAGTGGGCTAAATTTACTTCAAAGAAAAAAACAATAATAGCAATTTTCTATCATCCACTCAACTGAAATATTTTAAAAATATAATTGGATTGAAATACAATAAAATAAAGTGCAAAAATCTATTAATCAAAAACAACACTTTGTTTAAGGAGAAGTAACATGCAGTGAAAACAAATATTAAACTTTAACTTTTAAACTTGAACTGAGTAAAAACTCTAAATATGTGATTGCACAGTAATGTTCACTTGTTTGAGGTTGAGGGTGATACTTGGTGGTGTCCCATCTTTTCCACAAGTTCATCAATGTTCGGGGTAAGGCTCTGAGCTGAGGAAATCCTCAGAATTGAGTGGAGGTGTTCAGCAGTAAGTCGACTTCTGTGTGATGTTTTGTTCAAGTTCATCAAAGAAAACAGTTGTTCACACAGGTATGTGCTGCCAAACATAGACAACGTTTGAGCAGCCTGGATGCGCAGCTGGGGCATTGTGTCGGGGGAGGAAACGGGCGAACTCCGCAGCACCCACTGCCGCATATTTTGCCCTCAGTGCATCATTGCATTGGAGGTCAATCAACATAGCTGGGGCATTGTTCGGGGAGGAAACGGGCGAACTCCGCAGCACCCACTGCCCTCAGTGCATCATTGCATTGGAGGTCAATCAACTCCATTTGGAGGTTTGGTGGTGAGCTTTCCACGTCAACAGCAAATGGGTTACCGAGCAGTTCCAACCTGCTTTTTGTGCTTCAAAGTCAGCAAATCGGCAAAGTCAGCGGCAAGCATACCTATTTTATCAGCCAACTGTGCGCTCGGGAACGCACTGGTAGAGAGCTTCTCTTTCATGGTCTGGCAGCTGGGAAAGTGGCTCAAATTTTCTTTCCGCATCTGCGTCTCCCACAGAGTCAGTTTGGTTTTAAATGCCTTCACTGTACTGTACATATCAGAGATGACACGATCCCGACCCTGCAGCTGCAAGTTCATTGCATTCAGATGACTCGTAATGTCACACAGAAAAGCCATTTCACACAGAAACATTTCGTCTCGGAGTTGTGTTGTGTCTTTCCCTTTGCTGTCCAAGAACAGACAAATCTCCTCACGAAGCTCGAAACATCTTTGAAGCACCATTCCCTGGCTTAGCCATCGCACCTCTGTGTGATAAGGCAAATCACCATGCTCCGTTTCTAACTCCGTCAGAAATGCCTTGAACTGGCGGTGATTCAAACCTTTGGCTCTGATAAAGTTAACTGTGCGCGTGATGATGCTCATTACATGCTCCATTTTCAAGGCTTTACCGCACAACGCTTCCTGGTGTATGATACAATGATAAGCTGTCAGCTCACCTGTCGCGTTCCGCTCCTGTGTCCACACATCGCAGGTGCTCCGTCGGTTGTCAAACCCACAAGTTTTTCCCAAGGCAGCTCCATCTCATTTACACATCTTGACACCTCTTCATACAAATCATGCCCCGTAGTTGTGCCATGCATAGGACGTAAAGCCAAAAACTCCTCTGTCACGCTTAGGCTGGAGTCCACTCCGCGGATGAAAATTGACAACTGGGCAATGTCAGAAATGTCGGTGCTCTCATCCACAGCCAAGGAATATGCAATGAAATCTTTTCCCTTTTTCACAAGCTGCTCTTTTAGATTGATGGACAACTGGTCTACTCTCTCGGCAATGGTGTTTCTGCTCAGACTCACATTTAAAAAGAGTTGCCTTTTTTCTGGGCAAACTTCGTCACAAACTTTAATCATGCAGTTTTTGATGAAATCCCCTCCGTAAATGGCCGGGCTGATTTAGCGATCTCTTCTGCCAAAATAAAACTGGCCTTGACAGCAGCCTGGCCTTGTGATTTGGCTTTTTTGAACAGAGCCTGTCGAGATTTGAGGCCTCGTTTTAATTCCTCTGCCTTTTGTAGCCTTTGTTCCATGTTTTTGTCCATATTCTTGTTTTTGTCCACACAGAAGACGTGTTTTCGTTTCATAATGTCCTCATTATACTCTTTTGCCATTTTTGTATCAGTTTTTGTCCCATGTTTTCTTTCATGTCCATATTCTTGTTTTTGTCCGCGTGTTTCGTTTCATAATGTCGTCTTTCTCCACACAGAAGACACACAGGTTTTCCAGCTACCTCCGTGAACAAATACTCCGACTCCCACCTTGTTTGAAACCCCGGTTCTCAGTGTCCACCTTCCGTTTTGCCATTTTTGATGGGTATCTGAAAGTTAATTTTACTGTGATGCTGACAACTGCTGTGCCAATAAATATTGAAATGAAGCAGCCTACTGCTCGTTGCGTCACCGTTGCATTGTGGGAAATGTAGTATTGGTGCGTGTAAAAGATCTGCGGGCTGCCGGCTTGCTGCGGTCTGCGGGCCGGTTCTAATAACAAATCAAGATCATCCCAGGGGCCGTAAAAAACCTTCTCGCGGGCCGGATGTGGCCCGCGGGCCTTGACTCTGACATATGTGCTTTACACGGATCAGTCGTCCTGGTCCCTTTGCAGAAAAACAGCCCCAAAGCATGATGTTTCCACCCCCATGCTTCACAGTAGGTATGGTGTTCTTTGGATGCAATTCAGCATTCTTTGTCCTCCAAACACGACGAGTTGAGTTTTTACCAAAAAGTTATATTTTTGTTTCATCTGACCATATGACATTCTCCCAATCTTCTTCTGGATCATCCAAATGCTCTCTAGCAAATTTCAGACGGGCCTGGACATGTACTGGCTTAAGCAGGGGGACACGTCTGGCACTGCAGGATTTGAGTCCCTGGCGGCGTAGTGTGTTACTGATGGTAGGCTTTGTTACTTTGGTCCCAGCTCTCTGCAGGTCATTCACTAGGTCCCCCTGTGTGGTTCTGGGATTTTTGCTCACCGTTCTTGTGATAATTTTGACCCCACGGGGTGAGATCTTGCATGGAGCCCCAGATCGAGGGAGATTATCAGTGGTCTTATATGTCTTCCATTTCCTAATAATTGCTCCCACAGTTGATTTCTTCAAACCAAGCTGCGTACCTATTGCATTCAGTCTTCCCAGCCTGGTGCAGGTCTACAATTTTGTTTCTGGTGTCCTTTGACAGCTCTTTGGTCTTGGCCATAGTAGAGTTTGGAGTATGACTGTTTGAGATTGTGGACAGGTGTCTTTTATACTGATAACAAGTTCAAACAGGTGCCATTAATACAGGTAATGAGTGGAGGACAGAGGAGCCTCTTAAAGAAGAAGTTACAGGTCTGTGAGAGCCAGAAATCTTGCTTGTTTGTAGGTGACCAAATACTTATTTTCCACCATAATTTGCAAATAAATTAATTAAAAATCCTACAATGTGATTTTCTGGATTTTTTTTCTCATTTTGTCTGTCATGATTGAAGTGTACCTATGATGAAAATTACAGGCATCTCATCTTTTTATGTGGGAGAACTTGCACAAATGGTGGCTGACTAAATACTTTTTTGCCTCACTGTATATAGCCTCATTATTGTTACAATTTCCCTTTTTTTACATTTTTAAAAACTTTTTAACTCTGCATTGTTGGGAAAGTGCTCGTAAGTAAGTATTTTGTGGTGACGTCTTCACCTGTTGTATTTGGTGCATGTGACAAATAACATTTGATTGTTTTTTTTTATGGGTGGGTTGATTACTGGTTTACATGTACGTGTGACCTTTTCTGACCCGATTTGTGTTTGTGCCCTCAGCTCTTCCTCCAGCGGGAGCAAGCGGCCATAGCGGCAGAGGCGGAGACGGATGACTTCATCAATGATGTGCCCAAGCCCAAGCTGGACCAGAGCGGCGAGTGGCAGGAGTCTGGTGGCGAGATCCAATGGGTGGCCTCAGAGAACAACAACTCCAATGCCGTCAGCGAGAAAGAGAAGGCCAAGAAAGAGGAAGAGAACGAGGAGATAGACCTTACCAAAGGTAATGACCTACTTGGTTAAGTAAATGCAAAATAAATCAATAAAATATAACTAACTGAGTGTAATATAATAGATGCATAATGGCATCTAGGTAACTCTGAAAAGAGATTCATAGGAACCCATGTTTGGATTATAGGTTATGAGCTGTATTGGTTATTCTATGAATATTTTGGTGACTGACACTTTCTCCCTCCATCCCTTCCTGGTGCAGCTCTTCAGCATGCTGGGAAGCACATGGAGGACAGCATAGTGGCCTCCTACACAGCACTGCTACTGGGCTGTCTCTGTCAGGGGAGTCCGGTAAGGACACTCTCCTTGCACTCCTGACACTCACACTGCCAGCTCTGAGTGGCATGGCTGCTCTACATAATCAAATAAACTGTTATTTAAATTGCAGTTCAAATCGGGAACACACTTTACAGAAAATCATTTAAATGATAAAAACACAAGCAACAGGCGAGATGAGAGATGAATAAAGAAACATAACGAATGTCGATAATAACCGTGAAATCATTGATCCGTTCTCGACACAACTGTCTAACCCTGAACCGATGCAGCAACTTCATGTTGAAGCAGTGAGACAAGGTCACATCACATAATGGGTCGTATAGACCTAGTTTGGCCTCGTTCATTAGACATGCGGACTTTAGGCTACAGTTTACAGTGCATTCGAGAAGTATTCAGACCCCTTCCCTTTTTGCACATTTTAAGTTTAGAGCCTTATTCTAAAATGGATTAAATGATTTGTTTTCCTCATCAATCTACACACAATACCCCATAATGACATTGAAAACAGGTTTTTATACATTTATAAAAATTCAAAACAAAACTTAATTACATAAGTATTCAGACCCTTGCTATGACTGAGCATCCTGTTTCCGGTGATCATCCTCCTGATGTTTCTACAACTTGATTGGAGTCCACCAGTGATAAATTATATTGATTGGACACAGATCTGGGGAAGGTAACCAAGACATGTCTGCAGCATTAAAGGTCCCCAAGAACATAGTGGTCTCTATCATTCTTAAATGGAAGAAGTTTGGAACCACCAAGACTATTCTTAGAGCTGGCCACCTGGCTAAACTGAGCAATCGGGGGAGAAGGAACTTGGTCAGGGAGGTGACCAAGAACCCAATGGTCACTCTGACAGAGCTCCAGAGTTCCTTTGTGGAGATGGGAGAACCTTCCAGAAGGATAACCATCTCTGCAGCACTCCACCAACCAGGCCTTTATGGTAGAGTGACCAGACGGAAGCCACTCCTCAGTAAAAAGCACATGACAAGCCCGCTTGGAGTTTTCCAAAAGGCACCTAAAGGACTCAGACCATAAGAAACAAGGTTCTCTGGTCTGATGAAACCAAGATTGAACTCTTTGGCCTGAATGCCAAACGTCATGTCTGGAAGAAACCTGGCACCATCCCTAAAGTGAAGCGTGGTGGTGGCATCATGCTGTGGGGATATTTTTTTAGTGCCAGGGACTGGGAGACTTGTCAGGATTGAGGGAAAGATGAACGGAGCAAAGTACAGATATCCTTGATGAAAACCTGCTTGATACTGCTCAGGACCTCAGACTAAGGCGAATGTTCACCTTTCAACAGGACAATGACCCAGAGCACACAGCTAAGACAACGCAGGAGTGGCTTCAGGACGTGTCTCAAGGTCCTAGAGTGTCCTGGACTTGAACCCGATTGAACATCTCTGGAGAGACCTGAAAATAGCTGTGAAGCGATGCTCCCCATCCAACCTGACAGAGCTTGAGAGGATTTGCAGAGAAGAATGGGACCAACTCCCCAAATACAGGTGTGCCAAGCTTGTAGCGTCATACCCAAGAAGACTTGCTACAATGCTATAATCGCTGCCAAAGGTGCTTAAACAAAGTACTGAGTAAAGGGTCTTTTTTTTCTTCTAATACATTAGCCAAAATGTCTAAAACCGGTTTTTGTTTAGTCATTATGGGGTATTGTGTATTTAAAAAAATATATATATTTTATTTCACCTTTATTTAACCAGGTAGGCTAGTTGAGAACAAGTTCTCATTTGCAACTGCGACCTGGCCAAGATAAAGCATAGCAGTGTGAACAGACAACACAGAGTTACACATGGAGTAAACAATTAACAAGTCAATAACACAGTAGAAAAAAAGGGAGTCTATATACATTGTGCAAAAGGCATGAGGAGGTAGGCGAATAATTACAATTTTGCAGATTAACAATGGAGTGATAAATGATCAGATGGTCATGTACAGGTAGAGATACTGGTGTGCAAAAGAGCAGAAAAGTAAATAAATAAAAACAGTATGGGGATATGAGGTAGGTAAAAATGGGTGGGCTATTTACCGATGGACTATGTACAGCTGCAGCGATTGGTTAGCTGCTCAGATGGCAGATGTTTGAAGTTGGTGAGGGAGATAAAAGTCTCCAACTTCAGCGATTTATTTATTTATTTATTTTTTTATTTTTTTTATTTTTTTGCAATTCGTTCCAGTCACAGGCAGCAGAGAACTGGAACGAAAGGCGGCCAAATGAGGTGTTGGCTTTAGGGATGATCAGTGAGACACCTGCTGGAGCGAGTGCTACGGATGGGTGTTGCCATCCGACCAGTGAACTGAGATCGGGCGGAGTTTTACCTAGCATGGACTTGTAGATGACCAGGAGCCAGTGGGTCTGGCGACGAATATGTAGCGAGGGCCAGCCGACTAGAGCATACAAGTCGCAGTGGTGGGTAGTATAAGGTGCTTTAGTGACAGAACGGATGGCACTGTGATAAACTGCATCCAGTTTGCTGAGTAGAGTGTTGGAAGCAATTCTGTAGATGACATCGCCGAAGTCGAGGATCGGTAGGATAGTCAGTTTTACTAGGGTAAGCTTGGCGGCGTGAGTGAAGGAGGCTTTGTTGCGGAATAGAAAGCAGACTCTTGATTTGATTTGAGATGTTTGATATGAGTCTGGAAGGAGAGCTTACAGTCTTGCCAGACACCTAGGTACTTATAGATGTCCACATATTCAAGGTCGGAACCATCCAGGGTGGTGATGCTGGTCAGGCGTGCGGGTGCAGGCAGCGAACGGTTGAAAAGCATGCATTTGGTTTTACTAGCGTTTAAGAGCAGTTGGAGGCCACGGAAGGAGTGTTGTATGGCATTGAAGCTCGTTTGGAGGTTAGATAGCACAGTGTCCAAGGACGGGCCGGAAGTATATAGAATGGTGTCGTCTGTGTAGAGGTGGATCAGGGAATCGCCCGCAGCAAGAGCAACATCATTGATATATGCAGAGAAAAGAGTCGGCCCGAGGATTGAACCCTGTGGCACCCCCATAGAGACTGACAGAGGACCGGACAGCATGCCCTCCGATTTGACACAATGAACTCTGTCTGCAAAGTAATTGGAGAACCAGGCAAGGCAGTCATCCGAAAAACCGAGGCTATGGAGTCTGCCGATAGATTGAGGGTGGAAATAATCAATTTTAGAATAATGCTGTAATGTCACAATGTGGAAAAGAAAAAGTCAAGGGGTCGGAACACTTTCTGAATGCACTGTACATGACATTTTGGCCATTTATCTTAACGTAAGTAAGGCGAACTAATCCATTGTGTAGAGCATAGCTAGTGCCGAGGTCACCCCATTATGCATGTTAAACTAGACTGTCGTTTCCTCATGTACCCAACGTTCACTTCAAATACCCACATCACCATTTCGACAAGTTGGCTCGTTCGAACGTCTGCAATAAACATCCGTCATCTGTCATTTTAAAGCCTCTCTCAGGGACCATCAATGGTTTCCTTCAAAATTGCCATCTTAAAGGTTTCACGGCCCGACTGTGGAAAAGGAAAATAAAAGCTGTGATAATGTTATTCTGGCTTTAATGGCTATTTCTCTTTTGAAGATGTTATTAGCGATCCAATGATGCCTTGAGAGCTCAGTACATCTGCAGTAATGGACTCTCTCTCGCTGAGTCTCCCATCGGGCAGTTAGGTTGTGATTGATGTGCCATGGACGTTATCCCTCTCTGATAAACCTGTACCAGTCCCAGGCTATAGCTTTTATCTGGACAGGGCTCTGTGTTCTATCTCGTAAAGGTCACGCCTCAGACTTTAAACAAGACTTTTGTCTTAAAACAAAATGACTGTGGCCTGGCTGGTCTAGCGGTCCAAGGCACTGCCTGTAGAATACATACTGCTGCCAGAATGGGTCCAAACCCGGCTCATTGTTCTTTCAGCGCCCTCCAACTTTTACTCGCTAGCTCTGTCATCTGTAATAAAACAAAAACACATATCAAACAAAATAACTAGTTGGGTACACTAGAAGGACTGGACCAGTTCCAATGACTGAATTCCTAAGTTTTAGCCTAAACTAACTGAATACGGCTTTTAATGGAGGAACCGCATCAGAGATTGATGGCTGAGTGGAACGGCCATTCTAGCGCCTCTGCCCACAGAACATCAAATCAAATTTATTTATATAGCCCTTCGTACATCAGCTGATATCTCAAAGTGCTGTACAGAAACCCAGCCTAAAACCCCAAACAGCAAGCAATGCAGGTGTAGAAGCACGGTGGCTAGGAAGAACTCCCTAGAAAGGCCAAAACCTAGGAAGAAACCTAGAGAGGAACCAGGCTATGTGGGGTGGCCAGTCCTGGCTGTGCCGGGTGGAGATTATAACAGAACATGGCCAAGATGTTCAAATGTTCATAAATGACCAGCATGGTCGAATAATAATAAGGCAGAACAGTTGAAACTGGCCATCATTTTCTTTTCTCGACGATTCTACATGTTGTATCACCACCATTGGTTGACACCCAGCATGTAATCCACTGCGCATAACTAACCTTGGTTATGGTGGCTACGGTTCTGGTGCATCTTCCCCTCGAAGAGATGATTTGGACATGGAGATTAGTTTATCACTAGAATTACTGTTCGCTGACATTCTATATCTGCCTGTTGTGATTGAATATCATCAGAGATTGGACATGAGTAGAACTAACAAAGGTTTCAATGCTGATTCATAGTCTTCTCTTTCAGATGAATGTGACTACTGTGAGGGAAAGCCTGCCCAAAGGAGATTTCTCAATAATGACAGAAATGCTCAAGAAGTTCCTCAATTTCATGAATCTTACAGTAAGTTCTCACATAAAAAAAAATGTCCGTTTTTATAACTTTTTTAAAACTCCTTTTTCTCCCCAATTTCGTGATATCCAATTTGTAGTTAGTCTTGTCCCATTGCTGCAACTCCCCTACGCACTCGGGAGATGCGAAGATCGAGAGCCATGTATCCTCCGAAACACGACCCTGCCAAGCCACACTGCTTCTTGACACAATGCTTGTTTCACCCGGAAGCCAGCCGCACCAATGTGTCGGAGGAAACGCCATCCAGCTGGCGACCGAAGTCGACTTGCAAGTGCCCGGCTTGCCACAAGGAGCCGCTAGAGTGCGATGGGACAAGGAAATCTCGGCCAGCCAAACCCTCCCCTAACCCGAACGTAACGGGTCTGTAGTGATGCCTCAAGCACTGCGATGCAGTGCCACTCGGGAGGCAAAATGTCTGTTTTTAAATGTCTTTATTGTGGCTTCTTCATTGTGTCATTGAGCTTGTACAGGCTCATGCGTAGTATCCCTCTCTGGTTCCTGTAGCCTTATGTTTAAATGTTGTGTGGATGTTGTGTGGATGTTGTGTGGAGAGTGCTTCAGTGTGTGGTAACTGACCTCTGCTCTCTCCCTCTCACTCACCCTCTCACTTTCACCCCCCCCTCTCCATAGTGTGATGTGGGCACCGCAGGGCAGAAGTCCATCTCTCGGGTCATTGACTATCTAGAGCACTGTTAGAGGCCTGGCTCTGCAGAAAGGGCTCACACTGGGGACTTACTGCTCGCCTCACACAGAGACCAGGACAGTTGGGTGGACCCTACTCCAGAGACCACCCACACAGCCTGCTAATAACGACCACCCATCATTGTCATCCCCACGTTCACTATACAAACTGTGATGGTCTCCCCTCACACACACGTGAGGCCTGAAGCACTGTTTCAGCATTCCACCTCTCCTATTGTTATGACGTCTGCTTTGAATAACCAGAGAAGTACATTTAAAAAAACTCCCGTTAAATTCTTGACTTTGTTCTCAATGTTGGGTTTTTCTGTTCCTTCGTGAAAATATAATTTATGATTGACGCATTGATATTCATTCAATATGATTTTTTTCTTTAATTGATTTCCCCACTTGTGCTATTCAGGTTGTACATTTATATAAAAACTCCTTGTATTCCAAATCAATTTCCCCTCCTTATTACAGCTATCTGCCTGGACATGTTTTTGTGGAAGGGCCAGACTGTGACATAATTTCCTCCTTTGTTTTGGGTTTTGTTTTCTGTCTGCTGTAAAAGATGGCTCTTTCCCTGCCTTCTTCCTCTGTTAACTTTCAATTGTCATCGAAGTGCCTGAATTCCCCCCTCTGAATCCATAGAAAGAGTTGGGCAGTGACCCACAGAACTGGAATAGGAGCCAGAGCTCTCAGCCTTCTTTGAAATGCTGAAAGCCTCCAGAGCCCCATTGACCCGCTGCACTGATGCCATTGTATTGCTTTCACGACTGTTCTGCTTTTTTGTGTTCTAAAAACCTCTTTGTAGTTGAGTGGTGGGTGTCGAACCCACCAGGCACAGACGTTAACGGATATCTGTTACATTTGGTTGAGTTATCAACTAATGTGAAATCAAAAAGATTTCACTAGGTCATTGGATTTAGGTTCAAAGTTGGTCGAACAATAGATTAAATACGTTGATGAGTTTTTGCAAATCTAATCAGTTTCCCATGTTGATTCATCGTCATCACATACATTTTGTTGTTGTTGAAATGATGTGGCAACGACGTTTATTCAACCAGTGTTTTGTCCAGTTCGAATAAATTTGAGTTCTCTTTCAAAGTGCACAAAGAGGTGAGGGTGAGACAGAATTGTTAGTTTGGTCAGTCCCTCACCTCTCGGTCTGTCCAAGTCAATATTATCAGAGATTCTAGCTCTTCAAGGACAGACCTGAAATGGTCCCCATCTGTAGTGTTCACTAACATACGAGAACTACATAATTTAGCTTATTCTTACCCCCATCATTATTAGTTATGGCCAACAGGAAAGTATGGATGTTTGTGTCTTTGAATTTGGACCAGAGAGCCTCTCTTAGTCTGAATGACCACAGTGCTTCACCTACCAATTGAAGGCTGTAGAACACTTCACAAATAGTTGGTTTCCAATCTCGCCAGGACAACTTCTGTCTTTGAATAAATAAAAAAATAGTCCCCTTTTCTCTGCAATGTTTCAATTGCTTTATTGAGGTTTTCTCTGTTAATTTCAACATAATAAATCAACGGGACTGGAAGCCCACCATATTTATAGCATTTCAAACTTTTTAAATTAAGCACTAGAACTTTAAAGAACCGAGCCTCTAGTGTTTGCTGTACCCATACGCAGTGCTCTCAGTTTTGTTAATTTCAGGCTAGATTAGGACTGCTATCGGCTTTAGAACAGTGTCAGCTACTGCATTGGTCATATGCTGTTTCCCATAGATTTTTCCCATAAAACTAATATAATTTTATCCTACCTTGGATGTTGTCGTTGTTGAGGCTAAGATTTAAATTTTGTAAAGTTGCATTTATTCTCATTTGGTGTGTATTTCCGTGTTGTTTTGTTTCTCATGGCTGTGCTAAGACACACACCCTCATCAGTACTGTCTAAGCTATTTCAACACTTCTAAAGTTTACAAGAGCTTTATTCACAAATCTGGAAATGAATGGAATAATGTAAATACATTTGTAAATATTGCCTATTGGAAAGTAGAAACTGTAGACTACTTTTCTGAATCCAATCCTATTTTTATTTTCTACAGCATTTCTCAGTTATTTGGAAGTCAGATTAAAAAGGTATACAAAGCCAAATGCAGGAACATGATCTTTGTACCAATTTCAAGAATGTCTTTGGTTACTTGTATATAATTTTAACTAGAATAAAAATTGCTACTTTCAGTATACCGTGTCTGATATTTTTTGTATTTTTGTACACTTCTGTACGTTTGTATCATGTTTTGGAATAATCTATTGCCCGTTTTTACAGACCATAAACTGCCCCTATAACTTTCAGACATGCGAAAGAAGCCGAAGCCTTTAGATAAAGCTCATTGATGCGTACATATGTTTTTACTTCAGCCAGATAATCTACATAAGGTTTCAAACAAGAATCAACATGTTTTGTATTAAAAAAACACAAATACAATCAGTTATTTTGTGCCACTAGTTCTCTCCCACAGGTTCATAAACCCTCGCACCTCTGTCTTCTGTTCTTCGAAAGGCGCGCGCATCACGTTTCCACTGTCTCTACATATATTGTATGTACCTGGCCCAGGTAGCTTTACAGTTGCGTCTTCTGTGGAGTTCATTGTTGGCCTTCCCGTTGGGGCCGTGTCCACTTTCGCCGTGCTCTGAAGTTCAGTGGTGCTGAATTCCGCTACGGAGGGCCTGTCCTGCAACAAGTCGCTGAGCGTCGATATGTATATCTGCGCCATCTGAAGAGTCTCTGATTTGGACAGCTTCTTGTCGCTCTCCAGGTTAGGGATAACGCTCCTGAGCCGGTCGAAGGCAACATTGAGGCCGAGCATCCTCCTCCTCTCCCGGGCGTTTGCAGCCATGCGCCGCCGCCTTTGCGCTCTGTCGATGGTGCTCTTGTCCTGTTCGACGGATCCGAGCCCTGGCAACCTGAGTTCCCCAATAGCGCACGTGTCACATTCGCTCCTGCGCTCTACTCTCTCCTCTATCCAACTGGTCTGCACAAGAGCTCCATGTTGCAGGTCTATAGGATGCACTTTCAAATCCGCAACAGTGTCTGCGTTTCTGGAGATGTATGGCGCAAATAGACTTTTGCGGCGTTGCATTGTCCTGACTAGGGTATAGATTCAACAGTGCAGACGTAACTGAACTTCTAGACCCGTGGTTTAAAAAACGTTTCTGGTGTGAGGGGAGAATTTAAACGCCAGAGCTTGTGAGGATGCTATGGGCGTGGCAAGGGTCGTGTGCGCGTAATGAATAGAGTTAGATCCCTTTGATAATGTCAGCAGGAAGTCTTATTAACCAAGGTCATCAAAAGTGGATTAGGTCCATCTGAGTGATCGCTGTGCGCATGGGGCTTGGCTGGGCTCTGGGCAGAAGAGCGATCAGGCCACTTTTTTAGAGCTCGTTGTCTAGAAGTTTTATTAAGATTTATCCTATATGCTAATATCTTCTCCCCCCCCCTTTTCATAATTGCAACCATGGGAAAATATAGATTTTATGAAATAGTAGACTTTTAGGATAAATCATAGGCCTTCATTTACATAGTCACAAATGGATTTGTAGGCTGGATCATTTAATTCAAGGGTGTAGCCTTATGCTCACGAGAGAGAGAGGAAAACCTTGGGTCACATGTATTTATACTTATTTATGTAAAAAGCTAAATGAACAGTAGGATAACGGACAGGCAGGCCACAAACGCAATGTGTATAATCTCTTCCGATTTAGCGCTGTCCACTAAAGCGATGTGGCCCTATTTTCTCTGCGCACATCAGCACTGCGGTAACCCACGCCTTCCTTACTCTGGCAACTGCCTCTTCAAAAATCTGTAAATGAATAATACACACATATTGTAGAGTGGTCTCGGAGTTGGATAGTTGGCGAGCTCCAGCAACACGTGGTAGGAGGTCCTGACAGTTGTTGGCACACTCCTCATATTAAATTTAATGAAGCGTCTCATTGAACCGAGGGGGCAGGCCTGCGATCAAACCCCGCCGGACGAGTAGATTAGAGCCCCCCCCCCCCCCATGACGAGGGTAAATTGGAGTGCATACATGCCTGTCAGAGCAAGACAAGAAGAAATGAGACCACATTTCACTGACGGGATTAGCGGTGGAGGGTAAAAGGGGAAAAGCTACTTCTTTTCACTGTTTGCCATCACCAACAAAAGACGCAAACCGGACGCACGAGCCAAGTGTTGGAGAGAGGCACACACTTGTCAGAAGTCATTAAATTCGGCTGCGCATCGAGTAAAGTAATGAAACCAGCGCATTCTAATGAAAAGGGATTTACCTGGAAATGATGATCAAACTATTCGAGTTATTCCTAATATGCGGATTTTAATAGGCCTAAAACAATTTACTTGATGAAATTAGTAGGCCTATCTGATTTAAGACGGAAAATTAATTGCGGCATGTTTATTTGATTAATCATGGTAGATTGCTAATAAACCATTGCTTTTGGCGAAGAAGTAAAACATCACTATATCCGTTATTTTCACAAATTAGCCTAATCTTAAACCTAATTAGCATTTTACTGGGAGAAGAAAAAGAGGGCATTCATCTAGGCCTATTGGAAATACACTTAGTTCAGAACAGCAGAGGAAACAGAACCCATGGTCATCATCAGTGATGTAAAGTACTTAAGTAAAAAATACTTTCAAGTACTACTTAAGGAGTTTTGTTTTTGGTATCTGTACTTTACTTTACTATTTTTATTTCATGACAACTTACTTTACTACATTCCCAAAGAAAATACTGTACATTTACATTTAAGTCATTTAGCAGACGCTCTTATCCAGAGCGACTTACATGTTGTACATTTTTCATACATTTCCCCTGACACCTTAAAGTACCCCTTACATTTTGAATGCTTAGGACAGGAAAGACAGGAAAATTGTAAAATTCAAGCACATGTAAAGAGTACATCCCTGCCTCGGATCTGGCGGACTCACTAAACACAAATGCTTTGTTTGTAAATTATGTCTGACTGTTGGAGTGTGCCCCTGGTTATCCATACATTTAAAAATACAAGAAATGGTGCCGTCTGGTTTGCTTAATATAAGTAATTTGAAATTATTTATACTTAGAGTTTTGATACTTAAGTACATTTGATCAATTCCATTTCCATTTGATACTTAAGTATATTTAAAACCAAATACTTTAAAACTTTTACTTCACGTAGTATTTTACTGGGTAACTCACTTTTACTTGAGTAATTTTCTATTAACGTATCTATACTTTTACTCAAGTATGACAATTGGGTGGGTACTTCTTCCACCACTGGTCATTATATAGTATATTCCTAAAATATTGGCTAGCCAGGCTTTTGCTTGATAATTTTGTATAAAATTGTGTCAAAATATTGTAAACTACATTCCGTCTATAATCCGGCGCCGAGTTGATTTCTAACCTTGCACCTGTTTGAGGCTACCGTGCTGGCTGCGGTAGCAAGCCCTCGCCATCATCTAGGGTCTCGTCACTTTCACATTAGCAACAACCCTTCTAGACGTCACCTATAATTTTAGCAAACCTTAACCCTTGTCCTAACCTTAAACTAATTATTCTAACCTGCTACGTTAATTCTCTAACCTACTGCGTAAATTATCCAAACATGCTAGGAAAAGTCACTTGTGACATTAGCAGCATCCCATCTAGTCAAAACCATCATCTAGGCACAGACAGATGTGCACCACCAAAAAAGGCTCTGCGTGGTCAATCCGACGTCTGCATTGGCCGTGCGGAATTTACGGTGATATGGCCTCTGCAGCGGTCAGGGCAATCATTCATACCTGCAATTAGTTGTGCAGAGCTGTTGTCAAGGAAGTGAATTTGTGTTTATACAGGACCTCCCGCCCCCACCTACCGTCAACCAGTCATGTCAATACAAGCTTTATGGACCCCTCCACATTGTTACACAATTTAAGAGAAGCACAGTGAGGCGGTACTGAGCTCAATTGAGCCTTCGCGTGCCTCCAGAGGCTACACAATATTCCGTCACACTATCCGTACTGCGCCTCTACCACATTTTTGGATCAAGCATAAATTGGCTCTTATCCATAAAGCTCAATCACCCTGGTAAATATTGACATAAAGAAAAACCCTTGAATGAGTAGGTGTGTCCAAACTTTGTATTTTTATTTTATTTATTAAATCGACAACAATACAATAAAAACAAAAATGTTCCTTCCTAAAAACGTTATCAAATTAGTCTACAGTCACTGAGGGAGAGATGGTGCATGGGCTATGTGGGTACCAAGAATGTCTGGCTATCATAAAACTTTTACCTTTCCAATCCTTCTAATTTTATCCTAATCATGGACTGTGGACATTCTGTCTCATTTTCAAGTTACATGGAAATGAAATGAGTTAATTAACATGATTTGTCCACTTAGTGGATAACCACTTTATAGGGTGCTATTTGAATTGCTTTACGGTTTCTCACTTCTGTCACTTGTAACTATTTGATTAACTTTTCCATAAGAACATACATTTGCTGTGTGTTACATTGTAAGTGGTTCTCCTTTCTATTGAATTTAAGGTTAGGGCTAGGAGATAGTTTGTTTAAATGTAATTTTTTTTGTGTGGGACTTTTTACCTATTTTTCTCCTCAATTGGTAGTTACATCGCTGCAACCCCTGTACGGACTCGGGAGAAGCTAAGGTCGAGAGCCATGCGTCCTCCAAAACACGACCCTGCCAAGCTGCACTGCTACTTGACACAATGCTCGCTTAACCCGGAAGCCAGCCGCACCAATGTGTCAGCGGAAACACCGTACAGCTGGTGATCGAAGTCAGCGTGCATGTGCCCAGCTGCCACAAGGAGTCGCTAGAGTGCAATGGGACAAGGACATCCCAGCCGGCCAAAACCTCCCCTAACCTGGACGATGCTGGGCCAATTGTGCGTAGCCTCATGGGTATCCCGATTGCGAACCCGGATCTGTAGTAATGCGTCTAGGACTGCGATGCAGTGCTTTAGACCACTGCGCCACTCGGGAGTCCCTCGTTTAAATGTTACTGCTAGTCTGTAAAGGTTCTACAGATGGACTATCCAAATAAAGTGTTACCAAAATCACTATTAACATCTTGTTCCACTACTGCGTCACTACTAGACTAGTGAACATGTTATTTCCTAAAGTTTCTAACTGTAGTTATATAATCAAACAAATAATAAGCTAATACAAAAGTAATTGCATTTTTTAAAATGTGTTATTAATGGCATATTAAATGACATATTTGCACTTTTGGTTATCCCCCTTTCGTTCTGTTTGCTTCCGTTTAAGAAACGTTTTTCAACAGAATCGGCAGAATGAATACACCTCTGATCACACGCAAACACACTTTCATAGCAGCCACATACAAACACCTCTGATCACGTTGGTCGTTGTATAATTCCTTCTCGCATCTACACGCTCTCCTCCTCTCACCATTTCCCTTCTCTTGTGGAAAACACATAAGCTGTCTGTGACCAGGTGAAAAAACCTTCCCAAGCCAAACCTTCATATCAGAACTGCTAACCACTACACACAGCCTACACCGTTGTCACCATATTAGCTAACGTCATAGTCAACATACAGTAGCTAATAGAACTAACGTGTTAGTAAACCTGCTATAATCATGCAGTACATTGTATAGTCAGCAAGCAGTTTAGCACTCACACTTGACTTGGAAGAGTTCTAATGTTGGGTAGCCATAGCCAGCTAGCTAACATAGCATTCCTCTCTGTTTGAGCCATATGTTTCAGTAACATCATTTTTTAAATGTTGGATGGTCCTTTCCTTCCTCCTCTGAGGAGCCTCCACAGATCTTCAGATCCTCTTTTATTTGTTGCAGCCACATTTCTCCACCATGTAACCTTTTAGAAAATAAAGACAAGCATAACAATCAGGTGGTGTTCCCGGGACAAACCAGTAACTACACAAAATTCTACAGGGAACCATGACACAACATCCCACAAAAGCCCCCAAAATAGTGGTAATAGGTTAGCCTCTTAACAAGTGAATGTGTAATGTCAAGTAATCAGTGCTCTGTCTGTGTGGAGTCTATGGTACACTATAATTAAGCAATAAGGCCAGAGGTGTGTGGTTTATGGCCAATATACCACGGCTAATGATTGTTCACATGCACAACGCAACGCAGAGTACCTGGATACAGCCCTTAGCTGTGGTATATTGGCCATAAACCACAAACCCCAAGGTGCCTTATTGCTATTATAAATTGATTACCAACATAATAAAATGAATATTATTTGTCATACCTGTGGTATATGGTCTGATATACCACGGCTGTCAGTCAATCAGCATTCAGTGCTCAAACCATCCAGTTTATAATAGTGTTTATATATTGGCTACAGAGTTCATGTGTTTTATAACTGCACTGCACAGTCAGTAGGTTCAATCTAATGTGCAATCTTCCTTTTTTTACCAGTCCATATCACTGCATCCCTCCATCCAGTATATTTGAACATACAGTATCTGACTCTGTTTTGGCAAAGCCCATCCATTGAACTAACTAAATCAAAGTTAAATTACGCTAAATTGTGTGCAGAGGCCAGGACTTACACTTTGAAACAGCTTCTAAGAAACAGTTTGGCTGGCCTTGGCCAAGTCCTCCGCGCTGGGAAATGAGATGTGCTTTTATCCATCTTCACCGCAATGAATGAAGCCCAATCAGACTGGGACAGATGGGAGGCGATCCAAGAAAATGCATTTTGTATGGAAGCCTTTTATTACATCTAACAGTTCCCTCTCTCTGAATTTAGTCAATATCTCTTTCTATCATTACCGTGTTCAATATAGCAGGCCAGAAGGGTTTGGGTGACTAGAATATATAGACTGGTGGTATTCAACTCTGACCCTACGAGGTCCAGAGCCTGTTGGTTTTCTGTTCTACCTGATAATTAATTGCACCCACCTGGTGTCCCAGGTCTAAATCAGTCCCTGATTAGAAGGGAACGATACAAAAAAACAGTGGAACTAGCTTTGATGTCCAGAGTTGAATTTTAGGGCATTAGGCTAAGCAGAGGACACACATGCACAGCATCCCCTCCTGTGGAGGCTGGTGAGGAGAGGACAGCTCATAATGATGTCTGGAATTTAGTCAATGGACTTGTGGTTTATTTGTGGTTGATACCATTTCAGTGACTCCAGTCCAGCGATTACTATGAGCCGTCCTTCCCTCAGCGGCCTCCACTGATTCCCTCCTGTTGCTATCTGTGAGCTTGATGTGTGAAACACGCTTCTAACAAATATCAACTACTGAGCTACCAGTGTGCCAAAGAAATAGGGATTGAATGGGGTGACTCTCATGAATATTCTAAAAGATGGATTAGCCACAAATGGGACCCTATTCCCCATATAGTTCACTGCTTTTAACCAGTTCCAATGGCCCTGGTCAAACGTAGTGCACTAAATAGGGAATGGAGTACCATTTGGGATGCAACCAATGGCTTGGATACAGGGTTTCAAATCAGAATACTGGACATTTTTTCTCAGTATTGCTGTTAAAATTCCAAGATCTGGTAGGCCTACATGAAAACATTTTTATTTATGCACTTTTCGAAAGGGCATAATTATTTTAACAGTAGAGGTGAGGATGAGAATACTCTGAAGGTAGAAAAGCACCTAATTTCTCTCTCAGAACATCATGAACCTCAACTGTTATATGACAACCTTTGGGGAAAGAGAGAACAATTCAGAGAGAGAGAGAGAAATAAAAATGACATTGCCAGATGAAGGTCTTACTTCACAAATCAACTAAAAAAATGTTTGTCAGGTACAGATATTTAGCAGATTTTATCACAGGTGCAGTGAAATGCTTATGTTACTAGCTCTTGTTTTCACTTCCATGCATTTATCAAATACCTTTTATTGATACTAAAATAGGTTTTCTTTGAAAACCAAATGAAGAAGATTAAGAGACATTTCATGTTTGAAAACCAGACTTTGATATTTTTATGCACAAAGAAGTCAAGGCTAGTTTGAAAACACATTTCTATTTCTAGTGTATAGAAGAGATCTGTATTTAAAATAAAAAATAACATTATGTATTATAAATGGGGAACACTGCACACTGAGAGCCAGCGGTTGCCAGATTGGAGGGTTTATTTATTAGCCTGTGGGCATAAGACACACTGGTGGTGTGAAGCCAATTAAATTGGGGATCAATGTTTTCTCTTTCCACCAGAGCTCTGCTTCTTTCTATCTGCTGCGTGCACTGGTTTCTCTCTCTCTCTCCCCACCTCTCTCTCTTCCTTTCCCTTCTCTCTTTCCACCTAACTATTTTCTTTGACTTTCTCTCTCTCTGCCTCTCTTCCTCTCTGCCTACTCCTGAGAAACATATAGGATTACTGTATTGTATCTACTTTAGGCTGCATCAAGGAGTCGTTAATTTGCAAAAGCAATTTTCAAGTCTGTACATCATCCACTGGGATCAAATTTCTGCTTGCTTTCAAACGATTATTATGGCAGTGACCATGTATTATTAACAATGTGGATTAATGGTATTATGAAGCAATTGATACCTAACGGCGCCTAACAGCCTAAGTGCCTTCAGAAAGTATTCATATCACTTGACTTATTCCACATTCTGTTATGTTACAGCCTGAATTCAAAATGGATTACGTTTATATATTTTTTCTCACCCATCTACACACAATACCCCATAATGATAAAGTGAAAAGATGTTTTTAGAAATATTTGAAGATTGATTGAAAATGAAATACAGAAATATCTCATTTACATAAGGATTTCCACCCTTGAGTCAATACTTTGCAGAAGCACCTTTGGCGGCGATGAGTCATCTTGGGTATGTCTGCATCAGTTTTGCACATCTGGTTTTGGAAATCTTCTCAAATATTTTCTTGCATGTTTTCTCAGCAATCTTTAAGTCCTTTCACAGATTTTCAATGGGATTGAAGTCTGGGCTTTGGCTGGGCAACTCAAGCACTTTCACATTCTTGTTATGAAGCCATTCCAGCATTGCTTTGGCTGTATGCTTGGGGTCATTGTACTGTTGGAACGTAAATCTTCGCCCCCCAGCCTAAGGTTGTTTGCACTCTGAAGCAGGTTCTCATCAAGGATTCACCTGTGTTTGGCTCCATTCATTGTTCTCTCTATCCTTACCATTCTTCCAGTCCCTGCCACTGAAAAGCATTCCCATAGCATCATGCTGCCACCACCATCCTTCACGGTAGGGATGGTGTTAGATGGGTGCCTGGTTTCTCCAAACCATAGCGTTTTGCATTCAGGCCAAATTCACATTTGTTTGATGTCAGAGTCTTTCACGTGCCTTTTTGTAAACTTCAGGCATGCTGTGATGTGCCTTTTTCTCAGGAGTGGCTTCCGTCTGGCCACTCAAGCTCAACTTGGTGAAGTGCTGTAGAAACTTTACTGCTGCAGGTTCTCCTATCTCAGCGAAGGAACTCTGTAGTTTTGTCAGAGTTGCCATTGGGTTCTTAGTCACCTCCCTGACCAAGGTCCTTCTAGAATTGTTGCTCAGTTTGGTCGGACGGTCAACTCTAGTCAGAGTTTCCCAATCATGGAGACCACTGTGCTCTTGGAAACTTTCAACACTCTAGAAATAGATTTATACCCTTCCTCAGATATGCGCCTCATCACAATTATGTCTCGGAGATTTACGGACGGTTCCTTGGACTTCATGGTATAGTTTCTGCTCTGACCTGCAATGTCAACCTTTGGACCTTATATAGACAGGTGTGTTTCTTTCTAAAACATGTCCAAATCATTGAATTTGTTTGCTGTTTGGGGTTTTAGGCTGGGTTTCTGTACAGATGGACTTCAATCA